>NW_028188194.1:0-600000 GCF_964204655.1 Triturus cristatus | reverse complement strand
AATCGGAATTCGTAGTTTGTTTGATTTTAGAGGAATATTTGTACGTTTCAAAAATGGACACTTAGAAAATTGTCTGCTGAAAACCACACAATGGATTCCTATGGAAGGAAATACAAGTTACTGGTAAGTATGCTTAGAGTTACTTTTCAGGGTCTGTGCTGGGCTAAAAGATGCAGCTCTGGGTTCTCTCCTGATTACAGGTGAGTAAATCGGAATTCGTAGTTCGGCTGATTTTAGAGAAATATTTGAACGTTTCAAAAATAGACACATAGAAACTTTTCTGGTGAAAACCACACCATGGATTCCTATGGAAGGAAATACAAGTTACTGGTAAGTACGCTTAGAATTACTTTTCAGGGTCAGTGCTGGGCTAAAAGATGCAGCCCTGGGTTCTCTCCTGATAACAGGTGAGTAAATCGGAATTCGTAGTTCGGCTGATTTTAGAGGAATATTTGTACGTTTAAAAAATGGACACTGAAAATTTTCTGGTGAAAACCACACAATGTATTCCTAAGGAAGGAAATACAAGTTACTGGTAAATATGCTTAGAGTTACTTTTCAGGGTCTGTGCTGGGCTAAAAGATGCAGCACTGGGTTCTCTCCTAATTACAGGTGAGTTAATCAGAATTCGTAGTTTGGCTGATTTTAGAGGAATATTTGTACGTTTCAAAAATGGACACTTAGAAAATTGTCTGGTGAAAACCACACAATGTATTCCTATGGAAGGAAATCCAAGTTACTGGTAAGTACGCTTAGAATTACTTTTCAGGGTCTGTGCTGGGCTAAAAGATGCAGCCCTGAGTTCTCTCCTGATGACAGGTGAGTAAATAGGAATTCGTAGTTCGGCTGATTTTAGAGGAATATATGTACGTTTGAAAAATGGACACTTAGAAATTTGTCTGGTGAAAACCACACAATGGATTCCTATGGAAGGAAATACAAGTTACTGGTAAGTACGCTTAGAATTACTTTTCAGGGTCTGTGCTGGGCTAAAAGATGCAGCTCTGGGTTCTCTCCTGATTACAGGTGAGTAAATCGGAATTCGTAGTTCGGTTGATTTTAGAGGAATATTTGTACGTTTCAAAAATGGACACTTAGAAAATTGTCTGCTGAAAACCACACAATGGATTCCTATGGAAGGAAATACAAGTTACTGGTAAGTATGCTTAGAGTTACTTTTCAGGGTCTGTGCTGGGCTAAAAGATGCAGCTCTGGGTTCTCTCCTGATTACAGGTGAGTAAATCGGAATTTGTAGTTCGGCTGATTTTAGAGAAATATTTGAACGTTTCAAAAATAGACACATAGAAACTTTTCTGGTGAAAACCACTCAATGGATTCCTATGGAAGGAAATACAAGTTACTGGTAAGTACGCTTAGAATTACTTTTCAGGGTCAGTGATGGGCTAAAAGATGCAGCCCTGGGTTCTCTCCTGATAACAGGTGAGTAAATCGGAATTCGTAGTTCGGCTGATTTTAGAGGAATATTTGTACGTTTAAAAAATGGACACAGAACATTTTCTGGTGAAAACCACACAATGGATTCCTATGGAAGGAAATACAAGTTACTGGTAAGTACGCTTAGAATTACTTTTCAGGGTCAGTGCTGGGCTAAAAGATGCAGCTCTGGGTTCTCTCCTGATTACAGGTGAGTTAATCAGAATTCGTAGTTTGGCTGATTTTAGAGGAATATTTGTACGTTTCAAAAATGGACACTTAGAAAATTGTCTGGTGAAAACCACACAATGTATTCCTATGGAAGGAAATCCAAGTTACTGGTAAGTACGCTTAGAATTACTTTTCAGGGTCTGTGCTGGGCTAAAAGATGCAGCCCTGAGTTCTCTCCTGATGACAGGTGAGTAAATCGGAATTCGTAGTTCGGCTGATTTTAGAGGAATATTTGTACGTTTCAAAAATGGACACAGAAAATTTTCTGGTAAAACAACACAATGGATTCCTATGGAAGGAAATACAAGTTACTGGTAAGTACGCTTAGAATTACTTTTCAGGGTCAGTGCTGGGCTAAAAGTTGCAGCCCTGGGTTCTCTCCTGATAACAGGTGAGTAAATCGGAATTCGTAGTTTGGCTGATTTTAGAGGAATATTTGTATGTTTCAAAAATGGACACTTAGAAAATTGTCTGCTGAAAACCACACAATGGATTCCTATGGAAGGAAATACAAGTTACTGGTAAGTACGCTTAGAATTACTTTTCAGGGTCTGTGCTGGGCTAAAAGATACAGCTCTGGGTTCTCTCCTGATTACAGGTGAGTAAATCAGAATTCGTAGTTCGGCTGATTTTAGAGGAATATTTGTGCGGTTCAAAAATGGACACGTAGAAACTTTTCTGGTGAAAACCACACAATGGATTCCTATGGAAGGAAATACAAGTTACTGGTAAGTACGCTTAGAATTACTTTTCAGGGTCAGTGCTGGGCTAAAAGATGCAGCTCTGGGTTCTCTCCTGATTACAGGTGAGTTAATCAGAATTCGTAGTTTGGCTGATTTTAGAGGAATATTTGTACGTTTCAAAAATGGACACTTAGAAAATTGTGTGGTGAAAACCACACAATGTATTCCTATGGAAGGAAATCCAAGTTACTGGTAAGTACGCTTAGAATTACTTTTCAGGGTCTGTGCTGGGCTAAAAGATGCAGCCCTGAGTTCTCTCCTGATGACAGGTGAGTAAATAGGAATTCGTAGTTCGGCTGATTTTAGAGGAATATATGTACGTTTGAAAAATGGACACTTAGAAATTTGTCTGGTGAAAACCACACAATGGATTTCTATGGAAGGAAATACAAGTTACTGGTAAGTACGCTTAGAATTACTTTTCAGGGTCTGTGCTGGGCTAAAAGATGCAGCTCTGGGTTCTCTCCTGATTACAGGTGAGTAAATCGGAATTCGTAGTTCGGCTGATTTTAGAGGAATATTTGTACGTTTCAAAAATGGACACTTAGAAAATTGTCTGCTGAAAACCACACAATGGATTCCTATGGAAGGAAATACAAGTTACTGGTAAGTATGCTTAGAGTTACTTTTCAGGGTCTGTGCTGGGCTAAAAGATGCAGCTCTGGGTTCTCTCCTGATTACAGGTGAGTAAATCGGAATTCGTAGTTCGGCTGATTTTAGAGAAATATTTGAACGTTTCAAAAATAGACACATAGAAACTTTTCTGGTGAAAACCACACAATGGATTCCTATGGAAGGAAATACAAGTTACTGGTAAGTACGCTTAGAATTACTTTTCAGGGTCAGTGCTGGGCTAAAAGATGCAGCCCTGGGTTCTCTCCTGATAACAGGTGAGTAAATCGGAATTCGTAGTTCGGCTGATTTTAGAGGAATATTTGTACGTTTAAAAAATGGACACAGAAAATTTTCTGGTGAAAACCACACAATGTATTCCTAAGGAAGGAAATACAAGTTACTGGTAAATATGCTTAGAGTTACTTTTCAGGGTCTGTGCTGGGCTAAAAGATGCAGCACTGGGTTCTCTCCTAATTACAGGTGAGTTAATCAGAATTCGTAGTTTGGCTGATTTTAGAGGAATATTTGTACGTTTCAAAAATGGACACTTAGAAAATTGTCTGGTGAAAACCACACAATGTATTCCTATGGAAGGAAATCCAAGTTACTGGTAAGTACACTTAGAATTACTTTTCAGGGTCTGTGCTGGGCTAAAAGATGCAGCCCTGAGTTCTCTCCTGATGACAGGTGAGTAAATCGGAATTCGTAGTTCGGCTGATTTTAGAGGAATATTTGTACGTTTCAAAAATGGACACAGAAAATTTTCTGGTAAAACAACACAATGGATTCCTATGGAAGGAAATACAAGTTACTGGTAAGTACGCTTAGAATTACTTTTCAGGGTCAGTGCTGGGCTAAAAGTTGCAGCCCTGGATTCTCTCCTGATAACAGGTGAGTAAATCGGAATTCGTAGTTTGGCTGATTTTAGAGGAATATTTGTATGTTTCAAAAATGGACACTTAGAAAATTGTCTGGTGAAAACCACACAATGGATTCCTATGGAAGGAAATACAAGTTACTGGTAAGTATGCTTAGAATTACTTTTCAGGGTCTGTGCTGGGCTAAAAGATGCAGCTCTGGGTTCTCTCCTGATTACAGGTGAGTAAATCGGAATTCGTAGTTCGGCTGATTTTAGAGAAATATTTGAACGTTTCAAAAATAGACACATAGAAACTTTTCTGGTTGAAACCACACAATGGATTCCTATGGAAGGAAATACAAGTTACTGGTAAGTACGCTTAGAAGTACTTTTCAGGGTCAGTGCTGGGCTAAAAGATGCAGCCCTGGGTTCTCTCCTGATAACAGGTGAGTAAATCGGAATTCGCAGTTCGGCTGATTTTAGAGGAATATTTGTACGTTTAAAAAATGGACACAGAAAATTTTCTGGTGAAAACCACACAATGTATTCCTAAGGAAGGAAATACAAATTACGGGTAAATATGCTTAGAGTTACTTTTCAGGGTCTGTGCTGGGCTAAAAGATGCAGCACTGGGTTCTCTCCTAATTACAGGTGAGTTAATCAAAATTCGTAGTTTGGCTGATTTTAGAGGAATATTTGTACGTTTCAAAAATGGACACTTAGAAAATTGTCTGGTGAAAACCACACAATGTATTCCTATGGAAGGAAATCCAAGTTACTGGTAAGTACGCTTAGAATTACTTTTCAGGGTCTGTGCTGGGCTAAAAGATGCAGCCCTGAGTTCTCTCCTGATGACAGGTGAGTAAATAGGAATTCGTAGTTCGGCTGATTTTAGAGGAATATATGTACGTTTGAAAAATGGACACTTAGAAATTTGTCTTGTGAAAACCACACAATGGATTCCTGGAAGGAAATACAAGTTACTGGTAAGTACGCTTAGAATTACTTTTCAGGGTCAGTGCTGGGCTAAAAGTTGCAGCCCTGGGTTCTCTCCTGATAACAGGTGAGTAAATCGGAATTCGTAGTTTGGCTGATTTTAGAGGAATATTTGTACGTTTAAAAAATGGACACAGAAAATTTTCTGGTGAAAACCACACAATGGATTCCTATGGAAGGAAATACAAGTTACTGGTAAGTACGCTTAGAATTACATTTCAGGGTAAGTGCTGGGCTAAAAGTTGCAGCCCTGGGTTCTCTCCTGATAACAGGTGAGTAAATCGGAATTCGTAGTTTGGCTGATTTTAGAGGAATATTTGTACGTTTCAAAAATGGACACTTAGAAAATTGTCTGCCGAAAACCACACAATGGATTCCTATGGAAGGAAATACAAGTTACTGGTAAGTACGCTTAGAATTACTTTTCAGGGTCTGTGCTGGGCTAAAAGATGCAGCTCTGGGTTCTCTCCTGATTTCAGGTGAGTAAATCAGAATTCGTAGTTCGGCTGATTTTAGAGGAATATTTGTGCGGTTCAAAAATGGACACGTAGAAACTTTTCTGGTGAAAACCACACTATGGATTCCTATGGAAGGAAATACAAGTTACTGGTAAGTACGCTTAGAATTACTTTTCAGGGTCTGTGCTGGACTAAAAGATGCAGCTCTGGGTTCTCTCCTGAAAACAGGTGAGTAAATCAGAATTCGTAGTTCGGCTGATTTTAGAGGAATATTTGTACGTTTCAAAAATGGACACAGAAAATTTTCTGGTGAAAACCACACAATGGATTCCTATGGAAGGAAATACAAGTTACTGGTAAGTACGCTTAGAATAACTTTTCAGGGTCAGTGCTGGGCTAAAAGTTGCAGCCCTGGGTTCTCTCCTGATAACAGGTGAGTAAATCGGAATTCGTAGTTTGGCTGATTTTAGAGGAATATTTGTACGTTTCAAAAATGGACACTTAGAAAATTGTCTGCTGAAAACCACACAATGGATTCCTATGGAAGGAAATACAAGTTACTGGTAAGTACGCTTAGAATTACTTTTCAGGGTCTGTGCTGGGCTAAAAGATGCAGCTCTGGGTTCTCTCCTGATTACAGGTGAGTAAATCGGAATTCGTAGTTCGGCTGATTTTAGAGGAATATTTGTACGTTTCAAAAATAGACACGTAGAAACTTTTTTGGTGAAAACCACACAATGGATTCCTATGGAAGGAAATACAAGTTACTGGTAAGTACGCTTAGAATTACTTTTCAGGGTCCTTGCTGGGCTAAAAGATGCAGCTCTGGGTTCTCTCCTGATTACAGGTGAGTAAATCAGAATTCATAGTTCGGCTGATTTTAGAGGAATATTTGTGCGGTTCAAAAATGGACACGTAGAAACTTTTCTGGTCAAAACCACACAATGGATTCCTATGGAAGGAAATACAAGTTACTGGTAAGTACGCTTAGAATTACTTTTCAGGGTCAGTGCTGGGCTAAAAGATGCAGCCCTGGGTTCTCTCCTGATAACAGGTGAGTAAATCGGAATTCGTAGTTCGGCTGATTTTAGAGGAATATTTGTACATTTCAAAAATGGACACAGAAAATTTTCTGGTGAAAACCACACAATGGATTCCTATGGAAGGAAATACAAGTTACTGGTAAGTACGCTTAGAATTATTTTTCAGGGTCAGTGCTGGGCTAAAAGATGCAGCCCTGGGTTCTCTCCTGATAACAGGTGAGTAAATCGGAATTCGTAGTTTGTTTGATTTTAGAGGAATATTTGTACGTTTCAAAAATGGACACTTAGAAAATTGTCTGCTGAAAACCACACAATGGATTCCTATGGAAGGAAATACAAGTTACTGGTAAGTATGCTTAGAGTTACTTTTCAGGGTCTGTGCTGGGCTAAAAGATGCAGCTCTGGGTTCTCTCCTGATTACAGGTGAGTAAATCGGAATTCGTAGTTCGGCTGATTTTAGAGAAATATTTGAACGTTTCAAAAATAGACACATAGAAACTTTTCTGGTGAAAACCACACCATGGATTCCTATGGAAGGAAATACAAGTTACTGGTAAGTACGCTTAGAATTACTTTTCAGGGTCAGTGCTGGGCTAAAAGATGCAGCCCTGGGTTCTCTCCTGATAACAGGTGAGTAAATCGGAATTCGTAGTTCGGCTGATTTTAGAGGAATATTTGTACGTTTAAAAAATGGACACAGAAAATTTTCTGGTGAAAACCACACAATGTATTCCTAAGGAAGGAAATACAAGTTACTGGTAAATATGCTTAGAGTTACTTTTCAGGGTCTGTGCTGGGCTAAAAGATGCAGCACTGGGTTCTCTCCTAATTACAGGTGAGTTAATCAGAATTCGTAGTTTGGCTGATTTTAGAGGAATATTTGTACGTTTCAAAAATGGACACTTAGAAAATTGTCTTGTGAAAACCACACAATGGATTCCTATGGAAGGAAATACAAGTTACTGGTAAGTACGCTTAGAATTACTTTTCAGGGTCAGTGCTGGGCTAAAAGTTGCAGCCCTGGGTTCTCTCCTGATAACAGGTGAGTAAATCGGAATTCGTAGTTTGGCTGATTTTAGAGGAATATTTGTACGTTTCAAAAATGGACACTTAGAAAATTGTCTGCCGAAAACCACACAATGGATTCCTATGGAAGGAAATACAAGTTACTGGTAAGTACGCTTAGAATTACTTTTCAGGGTCTGTGCTGGGCTAAAAGATGCAGCTCTGGGTTCTCTCCTGATTACAGGTGAGTAAATCAGAATTCGTAGTTCGGCTGATTTTAGAGGAATATTTGTGCGGTTCAAAAATGGACACGTATTAACTTTTCTGGTGAAAACCACACTATGGATTCCTATGGAAGGAAATACAAGTTACTGGTAAGTACGCTTAGAATTACTTTTCAGGGTCTGTGCTGGACTAAAAGATGCAGCTCTGGGTTCTCTCCTGAAAACAGGTGAGTAAATCAGAATTCGTAGTTCGGCTGATTTTAGAGGAATATTTGTGCGGTTCAAAAATGGACACGTAGAAATTTTTCTGGTGAAAACCACACAATGGATTCCTATGGAAGGAAATACAAGTTACTGGTAAGTACGCTTAGAATTACTTTTCAGGGTCAGTGCTGGGCTAAAAGATGCAGCCCTTGGGTTCTCTCCTGATAACAGATGAGTAAATCGGAATTCGTAGTTCGGCTGATTTTAGAGGAATATTTGTACGTTTCAAAAATGGACACAGAAAATTTTCTGGTGAAAACCACACAATGGATTCCTATGGAAGGAAATACAAGTTACTGGTAAGTACGCTTAGAATTACTTTTCAGGGTCAGTGCTGGGCTAAAAGTTGCAGCCCTGGGTTCTCTCCTGATAACAGGTGAGTAAATCGGAATTCGTAGTTTGGCTGATTTTAGAGGAATATTTGTACGTTTCAAAAATGGACACTTAGAAAATTGTCTGCTGAAAACCACACAATGGATTCCTATGGAAGGAAATACAAGTTACTGGTAAGTACGCTTAGAATTACTTTTCAGGGTCTGTGCTGGGCTAAAAGATGCAGCTCTGGGTTCTCTCCTGATTACAGGTGAGTAAATCGGAATTCGTAGTTCGGCTGATTTTAGAGGAATATTTGTACGTTTCAAAAATAGACACGTAGAAACTTTTTTGGTGAAAACCACACAATGGATTCCTATGGAAGGAAATACAAGTTACTGGTAAGTACGCTTAGAATTACTTTTCAGGGTCAGTGCTGGGCTAAAAGATGCAGCTCTGGGTTCTCTCCTGATTACAGGTGAGTAAATCAGAATTCATAGTTCGGCTGATTTTAGAGGAATATTTGTGCGGTTCAAAAATGGACACGTAGAAACTTTTCTGGTCAAAACCACACAATGGATTCCTATGGAAGGAAATACAAGTTACTGGTAAGTACGCTTAGAATTACTTTTCAGGGTCAGTGCTGGGCTAAAAGATGCAGCCCTGGGTTCTCTCCTGATAACAGGTGAGTAAATCGGAATTCGTAGTTCGGCTGATTTTAGAGGAATATTTGTACATTTTAAAAATGGACACAGAAAATTTTCTGGTGAAAACCACACAATGGATTCCTATGGAAGGAAATACAAGTTACTGGTAAGTACGCTTAGAATTATTTTTCAGGGTCAGTGCTGGGCTAAAAGATGCAGCCCTGGGTTCTCTCCTGATAACAGGTGAGTAAATCGGAATTCGTAGTTTGTTTGATTTTAGAGGAATATTTGTACGTTTCAAAAATGGACACTTAGAAAATTGTCTGCTGAAAACCACACAATGGATTCCTATGGAAGGAAATACAAGTTACTGGTAAGTATGCTTAGAGTTACTTTTCAGGGTCTGTGCTGGGCTAAAAGATGCAGCTCTGGGTTCTCTCCTGATTACAGGTGAGTAAATCGGAATTCGTAGTTCGGCTGATTTTAGAGAAATATTTGAACGTTTCAAAAATAGACACATAGAAACTTTTCTGGTGAAAACCACACAATGGATTCCTATGGAAGGAAATACAAGTTACTGGTAAGTACGCTTAGAATTACTTTTCAGGGTCAGTGCTGGGCTAAAAGATGCAGCCCTGGGTTCTCTCCTGATAACAGGTGAGTAAATCGGAATTCGTAGTTCGGCTGATTTTAGAGGAATATTTGTACGTTTAAAAAATGGACACAGAAAATTTTCTGGTGAAAACCACACAATGTATTCCTAAGGAAGGAAATACAAGTTACTGGTAAATATGCTTAGAGTTACTTTTCAGGGTCTGTGCTGGGCTAAAAGATGCAGCACTGGGTTCTCTCCTAATTACAGGTGAGTTAATCAGAATTCGTAGTTTGGCTGATTTTAGAGGAATATTTGTACGTTTCAAAAATGGACACTTAGAAAATTGTCTGGTGAAAACCACACAATGTATTCCTATGGAAGGAAATCCAAGTTACTGGTAAGTACGCTTAGAATTACTTTTCAGGGTCTGTGCTGGGCTAAAAGATGCAGCCCTGAGTTCTCTCCTGATGACAGGTGAGTAAATAGGAATTCGTAGTTCGGCTGATTTTAGAGGAATATATGTACGTTTGAAAAATGGACACTTAGAAATTTGTCTGGTGAAAACCACACAATGGATTCCTATGGAAGGAAATACAAGTTACTGGTAAGTACGCTTAGAATTTCTTTTCAGGGTCTGTGCTGGGCTAAAAGATGCAGCTCTGGGTTCTCTCCTGATTACAGGTGAGTAAATCGGAATTCGTAGTTCGGTTGATTTTAGAGGAATATTTGTACGTTTCAAAAATGGACACTTAGAAAATTGTCTGCTGAAAACCACACAATGGATTCCTATGGAAGGAAATACAAGTTACTGGTAAGTATGCTTAGAGTTACTTTTCAGGGTCTGTGCTGGGCTAAAAGATGCAGCTCTGGGTTCTCTCCTGATTACAGGTGAGTAAATCGGAATTTGTAGTTCGGCTGATTTTAGAGAAATATTTGAACGTTTCAAAAATAGACACATAGAAACTTTTCTGGTGAAAACCACACAATGGATTCCTATGGAAGGAAATACAAGTTACTGGTAAGTACGCTTAGAATTACTTTTCAGGGTCAGTGCTGGGCTAAAAGATGCAGCCCTGGGTTCTCTCCTGATAACAGGTGAGTAAATCGGAATTCGTAGTTCGGCTGATTTTAGAGGAATATTTGTACGTTTAAAAAATGGACACAGAACATTTTCTGGTGAAAACCACACAATGTATTCCTAAGGAAGGAAATACAAGTTACTGGTAAATATGCTTAGAGTTACTTTTCAGGGTCTGTGCTGGGCTAAAAGATGCAGCACTGGGTTCTCTCCTAATTACAGGTGAGTTAATCAGAATTCGTAGTTTGGCTGATTTTAGAGGAATATTTGTACGTTTCAAAAATGGACACTTAGAAAATTGTCTGGTGAAAACCACACAATGTATTCCTATGGAAGGAAATCCAAGTTACTGGTAAGTACGCTTAGAATTACTTTTCAGGGTCTGTGCTGGGCTAAAAGATGCAGCCCTGAGTTCTCTCCTGATGACAGGTGAGTAAATCGGAATTCGTAGTTCGGCTGATTTTAGAGGAATATTTGTACGTTTCAAAAATGGACACAGAAAATTTTCTGGTAAAACAACACAATGGATTCCTATGGAAGGAAATACAAGTTACTGGTAAGTATGCTTAGAATTACTTTTCAGGGTCAGTGCTGGGCTAAAAGATGCAGCCCTGAGTTCTCTCCTGATGACAGGTGAATAAATAGGAATTCGTAGTTCGGCTGATTTTAGAGGAATATATGTACGTTTGAAAAATGGACACTTAGAAATTTGTCTGGTGAAAACCACACAATGGATTCCTATGGAAGGAAATACAAGTTACTGGTAAGTACGCTTAGAATTACTTTTCAGGGTCTGTGCTGGGCTAAAAGATGCAGCTCTGGGTTCTCTCCTGATTACAGGTGAGTAAATCGGAATTCGTAGTTCGGCTGATTTTAGAGGAATATTTGTACGTTTCAAAAATGGACACTTAGAAAATTGTCTGCTGAAAACCACACAATGGATTCCTATGGAAGGAAATACAAGTTACTGGTAAGTATGCTTAGAGTTACTTTTCAGGGTCTGTGCTGGGCTAAAAGATGCAGCTCTGGGTTCTCTCCTGATTACAGGTGAGTAAATCGGAATTCGTAGTTCGGCTGATTTTAGAGAAATATTTGAACGTTTCAAAAATAGACACATAGAAACTTTTCTGGTGAAAACCACACAATGGATTCCTATGGAAGGAAATACAAGTTACTGGTAAGTACGCTTAGAATTACTTTTCAGGGTCAGTGCTGGGCTAAAAGATGCAGCCCTGGGTTCTCTCCTGATAACAGGTGAGTAAATCGGAATTCGTAGTTCGGCTGATTTTAGAGGAATATTTGTACGTTTAAAAAATGGACACAGAAAATTTTCTGGTAAAACAACACAATGGATTCCTATGGAAGGAAATACAAGTTACTGGTAAGTACGCTTAGAATTACATTTCAGGGTAAGTGCTGGGCTAAAAGTTGCAGCCCTGGGTTCTCTCCTGATAACAGGTGAGTAAATCGGAATTCGTAGTTTGGCTGATTTTAGAGGAATATTTGTACGTTTCAAAAATGGACACTTAGAAAATTGTCTGCCGAAAACCACACAATGGATTCCTATGGAAGGAAATACAAGTTACTGGTAAGTACGCTTAGAATTACTTTTCAGGGTCTGTGCTGGGCTAAAAGATGCAGCTCTGGGTTCTCTCCTGATTTCAGGTGAGTAAATCAGAATTCGTAGTTCGGCTGATTTTAGAGGAATATTTGTGCGGTTCAAAAATGGACACGTAGAAACTTTTCTGGTGAAAACCACACTATGGATTCCTATGGAAGGAAATACAAGTTACTGGTAAGTACGCTTAGAATTACTTTTCAGGGTCTGTGCTGGACTAAAAGATGCAGCTCTGGGTTCTCTCCTGAAAACAGGTGAGTAAATCAGAATTCGTAGTTCGGCTGATTTTAGAGGAATATTTGTACGTTTCAAAAATGGACACAGAAAATTTTCTGGTGAAAACCACACAATGGATTCCTATGGAAGGAAATACAAGTTACTGGTAAGTACGCTTAGAATAACTTTTCAGGGTCAGTGCTGGGCTAAAAGTTGCAGGCCTGGGTTCTCTCCTGATAACAGGTGAGTAAATCGGAATTCGTAGTTTGGCTGATTTTAGAGGAATATTTGTACGTTTCAAAAATGGACACTTAGAAAATTGTCTGCTGAAAACCACACAATGGATTCCTATGGAAGGAAATACAAGTTACTGGTAAGTACGCTTAGAATTACTTTTCAGGGTCTGTGCTGGGCTAAAAGATGCAGCTCTGGGTTCTCTCCTGATTACAGGTGAGTAAATCGGAATTCGTAGTTCGGCTGATTTTAGAGGAATATTTGTACGTTTCAAAAATAGACACGTAGAAACTTTTTTGGTGAAAACCACACAATGGATTCCTATGGAAGGAAATACAAGTTACTGGTAAGTACGCTTAGAATTACTTTTCAGGGTCCTTGCTGGGCTAAAAGATGCAGCTCTGGGTTCTCTCCTGATTACAGGTGAGTAAATCAGAATTCATAGTTCGGCTGATTTTAGAGGAATATTTGTGCGGTTCAAAAATGGACACGTAGAAACTTTTCTGGTCAAAACCACACAATGGATTCCTATGGAAGGAAATACAAGTTACTGGTAAGTACGCTTAGAATTACTTTTCAGGGTCAGTGCTGGGCTAAAAGATGCAGCCCTGGGTTCTCTCCTGATAACAGGTGAGTAAATCGGAATTCGTAGTTCGGCTGATTTTAGAGGAATATTTGTACATTTCAAAAATGGACACAGAAAATTTTCTGGTGAAAACCACACAATGGATTCCTATGGAAGGAAATACAAGTTACTGGTAAGTATGCTTAGAATTATTTTTCAGGGTCAGTGCTGGGCTAAAAGATGCAGCCCTGGGTTCTCTCCTGATAACAGGTGAGTAAATCGGAATTCGTAGTTTGTTTGATTTTAGAGGAATATTTGTACGTTTCAAAAATGGACACTTAGAAAATTGTCTGCTGAAAACCACACAATGGATTCCTATGGAAGGAAATACAAGTTACTGGTAAGTATGCTTAGAGTTACTTTTCAGGGTCTGTGCTGGGCTAAAAGATGCAGCTCTGGGTTCTCTCCTGATTACAGGTGAGTAAATCGGAATTCGTAGTTCGGCTGATTTTAGAGAAATATTTGAACGTTTCAAAAATAGACACATAGAAACTTTTCTGGTGAAAACCACACAATGGATTCCTATGGAAGGAAATACAAGTTACTGGTAAGTACGCTTAGAATTACTTTTCAGGGTCAGTGCTGGGCTAAAAGATGCAGCCCTGGGTTCTCTCCTGATAACAGGTGAGTAAATCGGAATTCGTAGTTCGGCTGATTTTAGAGGAATATTTGTACGTTTAAAAAATGGACACAGAAAATTTTCTGGTGAAAACCACACAATGTATTCCTAAGGAAGGAAATACAAGTTACTGGTAAATATGCTTAGAGTTACTTTTCAGGGTCTGTGCTGGGCTAAAAGATGCAGCACTGGGTTCTCTCCTAATTACAGGTGAGTTAATCAGAATTCGTAGTTTGGCTGATTTTAGAGGAATATTTGTACGTTTCAAAAATGGACACTTAGAAAATTGTCTGGTGAAAACCACACAATGTATTCCTATGGAAGGAAATCCAAGTTACTGGTAAGTACGCTTAGAATTACTTTTCAGGGTCTGTGCTGGGCTAAAAGATGCAGCCCTGAGTTCTCTCCTGATGACAGGTGAGTAAATAGGAATTCGTAGTTCGGCTGATTTTAGAGGAATATATGTACGTTTGAAAAATGGACACTTAGAAATTTGTCTGGTGAAAACCACACAATGGATTCCTATGGAAGGAAATACAAGTTACTGGTAAGTACGCTTAGAATTTCTTTTCAGGGTCTGTGCTGGGCTAAAAGATGCAGCTCTGGGTTCTCTCCTGATTACAGGTGAGTAAATCGGAATTCGTAGTTCGGTTGATTTTAGAGGAATATTTGTACGTTTCAAAAATGGACACTTAGAAAATTGTCTGCTGAAAACCACACAATGGATTCCTATGGAAGGAAATACAAGTTACTGGTAAGTATGCTTAGAGTTACTTTTCAGGGTCTGTGCTGGGCTAAAAGATGCAGCTCTGGGTTCTCTCCTGATTACAGGTGAGTAAATCGGAATTTGTAGTTCGGCTGATTTTAGAGAAATATTTGAACGTTTCAAAAATAGACACATAGAAACTTTTCTGGTGAAAACCACACAATGGATTCCTATGGAAGGAAATACAAGTTACTGGTAAGTACGCTTAGAATTACTTTTCAGGGTCAGTGCTGGGCTAAAAGATGCAGCCCTGGGTTCTCTCCTGATAACAGGTGAGTAAATCGGAATTCGTAGTTCGGCTGATTTTAGAGGAATATTTGTACGTTTAAAAAATGGACACAGAACATTTTCTGGTGAAAACCACACAATGTATTCCTAAGGAAGGAAATACAAGTTACTGGTAAATATGCTTAGAGTTACTTTTCAGGGTCTGTGCTGGGCTAAAAGATGCAGCACTGGGTTCTCTCCTAATTACAGGTGAGTTAATCAGAATTCGTAGTTTGGCTGATTTTAGAGGAATATTTGTACGTTTCAAAAATGGACACTTAGAAAATTGTCTGGTGAAAACCACACAATGTATTCCTATGGAAGGAAATCCAAGTTACTGGTAAGTACGCTTAGAATTACTTTTCAGGGTCTGTGCTGGGCTAAAAGATGCAGCCCTGAGTTCTCTCCTGATGACAGGTGAGTAAATCGGAATTCGTAGTTCGGCTGATTTTAGAGGAATATTTGTACGTTTCAAAAATGGACACAGAAAATTTTCTGGTAAAACAACACAATGGATTCCTATGGAAGGAAATACAAGTTACTGGTAAGTATGCTTAGAATTACTTTTCAGGGTCAGTGCTGGGCTAAAAGATGCAGCCCTGAGTTCTCTCCTGATGACAGGTGAATAAATAGGAATTCGTAGTTCGGCTGATTTTAGAGGAATATATGTACGTTTGAAAAATGGACACTTAGAAATTTGTCTGGTGAAAACCACACAATGGATTCCTATGGAAGGAAATACAAGTTACTGGTAAGTACGCTTAGAATTACTTTTCAGGGTCTGTGCTGGGCTAAAAGATGCAGCTCTGGGTTCTCTCCTGATTACAGGTGAGTAAATCGGAATTCGTAGTTCGGCTGATTTTAGAGGAATATTTGTACGTTTCAAAAATGGACACTTAGAAAATTGTCTGCTGAAAACCACACAATGGATTCCTATGGAAGGAAATACAAGTTACTGGTAAGTATGCTTAGAGTTACTTTTCAGGGTCTGTGCTGGGCTAAAAGATGCAGCTCTGGGTTCTCTCCTGATTACAGGTGAGTAAATCGGAATTCGTAGTTCGGCTGATTTTAGAGAAATATTTGAACGTTTCAAAAATAGACACATAGAAACTTTTCTGGTGAAAACCACACAATGGATTCCTATGGAAGGAAATACAAGTTACTGGTAAGTACGCTTAGAATTACTTTTCAGGGTCAGTGCTGGGCTAAAAGATGCAGCCCTGGGTTCTCTCCTGATAACAGGTGAGTAAATCGGAATTCGTAGTTCGGCTGATTTTAGAGGAATATTTGTACGTTTAAAAAATGGACACAGAAAATTTTCTGGTGAAAACCACACAATGTATTCCTAAGGAAGGAAATACAAGTTACTGGTAAATATGCTTAGAGTTACTTTTCAGGGTCTGTGCTGGGCTAAAAGATGCAGCACTGGGTTCTCTCCTAATTACAGGTGAGTTAATCAGAATTCGTAGTTTGGCTGATTTTAGAGGAATATTTGTACGTTTCAAAAATGGACACTTAGAAAATTGTCTGGTGAAAACCACACAATGTATTCCTATGGAAGGAAATCCAAGTTACTGGTAAGTACGCTTAGAATTACTTTTCAGGGTCTGTGCTGGGCTAAAAGATGCAGCCCTGAGTTCTCTCCTGATGACAGGTGAGTAAATAGGAATTCGTAGTTCGGCTGATTTTAGAGGAATATATGTACGTTTGAAAAATGGACACTTAGAAATTTGTCTGGTGAAAACCACACAATGGATTCCTATGGAAGGAAATACAAGTTACTGGTAAGTACGCTTAGAATTTCTTTTCAGGGTCTGTGCTGGGCTAAAAGATGCAGCTCTGGGTTCTCTCCTGATTACAGGTGAGTAAATCGGAATTCGTAGTTCGGTTGATTTTAGAGGAATATTTGTACGTTTCAAAAATGGACACTTAGAAAATTGTCTGCTGAAAACCACACAATGGATTCCTATGGAAGGAAATACAAGTTACTGGTAAGTATGCTTAGAGTTACTTTTCAGGGTCTGTGCTGGGCTAAAAGATGCAGCTCTGGGTTCTCTCCTGATTACAGGTGAGTAAATCGGAATTTGTAGTTCGGCTGATTTTAGAGAAATATTTGAACGTTTCAAAAATAGACACATAGAAACTTTTCTGGTGAAAACCACACAATGGATTCCTATGGAAGGAAATACAAGTTACTGGTAAGTACGCTTAGAATTACTTTTCAGGGTCAATGCTGGGCTAAAAGATGCAGCCCTGGGTTCTCTCCTGATAACAGGTGAGTAAATCGGAATTCGTAGTTCGGCTGATATTAGAGGAATATTTGTACGTTTAAAAAATGGACACAGAACATTTTCTGGTGAAAACCACACAATGTATTCCTAAGGAAGGAAATACAAGTTACTGGTAAATATGCTTAGAGTTACTTTTCAGGGTCTGTGCTGGGCTAAAAGATGCAGCACTGGGTTCTCTCCTAATTACAGGTGAGTTAATCAGAATTCGTAGTTTGGCTGATTTTAGAGGAATATTTGTACGTTTCAAAAATGGACACTTAGAAAATTGTCTGGTGAAAACCACACAATGTATTCCTATGGAAGGAAATCCAAGTTACTGGTAAGTACGCTTAGAATTACTTTTCAGGGTCTGTGCTGGGCTAAAAGATGCAGCCCTGAGTTCTCTCCTGATGACAGGTGAGTAAATCGGAATTCGTAGTTCGGCTGATTTTAGAGGAATATTTGTACGTTTCAAAAATGGACACAGAAAATTTTCTGGTAAAACAACACAATGGATTCCTATGGAAGGAAATACAAGTTACTGGTAAGTATGCTTAGAATTACTTTTCAGGGTCAGTGCTGGGCTAAAAGATGCAGCCCTGAGTTCTCTCCTGATGACAGGTGAATAAATAGAAATTCGTAGTTCGGCTGATTTTAGAGGAATATATGTACGTTTGAAAAATGGACACTTAGAAATTTGTCTGGTGAAAACCACACAATGGATTCCTATGGAAGGAAATACAAGTTACTGGTAAGTACGCTTAGAATTACTTTTCAGGGTCTGTGCTGGGCTAAAAGATGCAGCTCTGGGTTCTCTCCTGATTACAGGTGAGTAAATCGGAATTCGTAGTTCGGCTGATTTTAGAGGAATATTTGTACGTTTCAAAAATGGACACTTAGAAAATTGTCTGCTGAAAACCACACAATGGATTCCTATGGAAGGAAATACAAGTTACTGGTAAGTATGCTTAGAGTTACTTTTCAGGGTCTGTGCTGGGCTAAAAGATGCAGCTCTGGGTTCTCTCCTGATTACAGGTGAGTAAATCGGAATTCGTAGTTCGGCTGATTTTAGAGAAATATTTGAACGTTTCAAAAATAGACACATAGAAACTTTTCTGGTGAAAACCACACAATGGATTCCTATGGAAGGAAATACAAGTTACTGGTAAGTACGCTTAGAATTACTTTTCAGGGTCAGTGCTGGGCTAAAAGATGCAGCCCTGGGTTCTCTCCTGATAACAGGTGAGTAAATCGGAATTCGTAGTTCGGCTGATTTTAGAGGAATATTTGTACGTTTAAAAAATGGACACAGAAAATTTTCTGGTGAAAACCACACAATGTATTCCTAAGGAAGGAAATACAAGTTACTGGTAAATATGCTTAGAGTTACTTTTCAGGGTCTGTGCTGGGCTAAAAGATGCAGCACTGGGTTCTCTCCTAATTACAGGTGAGTTAATCAGAATTCGTAGTTTGGCTGATTTTAGAGGAATATTTGTACGTTTCAAAAATGGACACTTAGAAAATTGTCTGGTGAAAACCACACAATGTATTCCTATGGAAGGAAATCCAAGTTACTGGTAAGTACGCTTAGAATTACTTTTCAGGGTCTGTGCTGGGCTAAAAGATGCAGCCCTGAGTTCTCTCCTGATGACAGGTGAGTAAATAGGAATTCGTAGTTCGGCTGATTTTAGAGGAATATACGTACGTTTGAAAAATGGACACTTAGAAATTTGTCTTGTGAAAACCACACAATGGATTCCTATGGAAGGAAATACAAGTTACTGGTAAGTACGCTTAGAATTACTTTTCAGGGTCAGTGCTGGGCTAAAAGTTGCAGCCCTGGGTTCTCTCCTGATAACAGGTGAGTAAATCGGAATTCGTAGTTTGGCTGATTTTAGAGGAATATTTGTACGTTTAAAAAATGGACACAGAAAATTTTCTGGTGAAAACCACACAATGGATTCCTATGGAAGGAAATACAAGTTACTGGTAAGTACGCTTAGAATTACATTTCAGGGTCAGTGCTGGGCTAAAAGTTGCAGCCCTGGGTTCTCTCCTGATAACAGGTGAGTAAATCGGAATTCGTAGTTTGGCTGATTTTAGAGGAATATTTGTACGTTTCAAAAATGGACACTTAGAAAATTGTCTGCCGAAAACCACACAATGGATTCCTATGGAAGGAAATACAAGTTACTGGTAAGTACGCTTAGAATTACTTTTCAGGGTCTGTGCTGGGCTAAAAGATGCAGCTCTGGGTTCTCTCCTGATTACAGGTGAGTAAATCAGAATTCGTAGTTCGGCTGATTTTAGAGGAATATTTGTGCGGTTCAAAAATGGACACGTAGAAACTTTTCTGGTGAAAACCACACTATGGATTCCTATGGAAGGAAATACAAGTTACTGGTAAGTACGCTTAGAATTACTTTTCAGGGTCTGTGCTGGACTAAAAGATGCAGCTCTGGGTTCTCTCCTGAAAACAGGTGAGTAAATCAGAATTCGTAGTTCGGCTGATTTTAGAGGAATATTTGTGCGGTTCAAAAATGGACACGTAGAAATTTTTCTGGTGAAAACCACACAATGGATTCCTATGGAAGGAAATACAAGTTACTGGTAAGTACGCTTAGAATTACTTTTCAGGGTCAGTGCTGGGCTAAAAGATGCAGCCCTTGGGTTCTCTCCTGATAACAGATGAGTAAATCGGAATTCGTAGTTCGGCTGATTTTAGAGGAATATTTGTACGTTTCAAAAATGGACACAGAAAATTTTCTGGTGAAAACCACACAATGGATTCCTATGGAAGGAAATACAAGTTACTGGTAAGTACGCTTAGAATTACTTTTCAGGGTCAGTGCTGGGCTAAAAGTTGCAGCCCTGGGTTCTCTCCTGATAACAGGTGAGTAAATCGGAATTCGTAGTTTGGCTGATTTTAGAGGAATATTTGTACGTTTCAAAAATGGACACTTAGAAAATTGTCTGCTGAAAACCACACAATGGATTCCTATGGAAGGAAATACAAGTTACTGGTAAGTACGCTTAGAATTACTTTTCAGGGTCTGTGCTGGGCTAAAAGATGCAGCTCTGGGTTCTCTCCTGATTACAGGTGAGTAAATCGGAATTCGTAGTTCGGCTGATTTTAGAGGAATATTTGTACGTTTCAAAAATAGACACGTAGAAACTTTTTTGGTGAAAACCACACAATGGATTCCTATGGAAGGAAATACAAGTTACTGGTAAGTACGCTTAGAATTACTTTTCAGGGTCAGTGCTGGGCTAAAAGATGCAGCTCTGGGTTCTCTCCTGATTACAGGTGAGTAAATCAGAATTCATAGTTCGGCTGATTTTAGAGGAATATTTGTGCGGTTCAAAAATGGACACGTAGAAACTTTTCTGGTCAAAACCACACAATGGATTCCTATGGAAGGAAATACAAGTTACTGGTAAGTACGCTTAGAATTACTTTTCAGGGTCAGTGCTGGGCTAAAAGATGCAGCCCTGGGTTCTCTCCTGATAACAGGTGAGTAAATCGGAATTCGTAGTTCGGCTGATTTTAGAGGAATATTTGTACATTTCAAAAATGGACACAGAAAATTTTCTGGTGAAAACCACACAATGGATTCCTATGGAAGGAAATACAAGTTACTGGTAAGTACGCTTAGAATTATTTTTCAGGGTCAGTGCTGGGCTAAAAGATGCAGCCCTGGGTTCTCTCCTGATAACAGGTGAGTAAATCGGAATTCGTAGTTTGTTTGATTTTAGAGGAATATTTGTACGTTTCAAAAATGGACACTTAGAAAATTGTCTGCTGAAAACCACACAATGGATTCCTATGGAAGGAAATACAAGTTACTGGTAAGTATGCTTAGAGTTACTTTTCAGGGTCTGTGCTGGGCTAAAAGATGCAGCTCTGGGTTCTCTCCTGATTACAGGTGAGTAAATCGGAATTCGTAGTTCGGCTGATTTTAGAGAAATATTTGAACGTTTCAAAAATAGACACATAGAAACTTTTCTGGTGAAAACCACACCATGGATTCCTATGGAAGGAAATACAAGTTACTGGTAAGTACGCTTAGAATTACTTTTCAGGGTCAGTGCTGGGCTAAAAGATGCAGCCCTGGGTTCTCTCCTGATAACAGGTGAGTAAATCGGAATTCGTAGTTCGGCTGATTTTAGAGGAATATTTGTACGTTTAAAAAATGGACACAGAAAATTTTCTGGTGAAAACCACACAATGTATTCCTAAGGAAGGAAATACAAGTTACTGGTAAATATGCTTAGAGTTACTTTTCAGGGTCTGTGCTGGGCTAAAAGATGCAGCACTGGGTTCTCTCCTAATTACAGGTGAGTTAATCAGAATTCGTAGTTTGGCTGATTTTAGAGGAATATTTGTACGTTTCAAAAATGGACACTTAGAAAATTGTCTGGTGAAAACCACACAATGTATTCCTATGGAAGGAAATCCAAGTTACTGGTAAGTACGCTTAGAATTACTTTTCAGGGTCTGTGCTGGGCTAAAAGATGCAGCCCTGAGTTCTCTCCTGATGACAGGTGAGTAAATAGGAATTCGTAGTTCGGCTGATTTTAGAGGAATATATGTACGTTTGAAAAATGGACACTTAGAAATTTGTCTGGTGAAAATCACACAATGGATTCCTATGGAAGGAAATACAAGTTACTGGTAAGTACGCTTAGAATTACTTTTCAGGGTCTGTGCTGGGCTAAAAGATGCAGCTCTGGGTTCTCTCCTGATTACAGGTGAGTAAATCGGAATTCGTAGTTCGGTTGATTTTAGAGGAATATTTGTACGTTTCAAAAATGGACACTTAGAAAATTGTCTGCTGAAAACCACACAATGGATTCCTATGGAAGGAAATACAAGTTACTGGTAAGTATGCTTAGAGTTACTTTTCAGGGTCTGTGCTGGGCTAAAAGATGCAGCTCTGGGTTCTCTCCTGATTACAGGTGAGTAAATCGGAATTTGTAGTTCGGCTGATTTTAGAGAAATATTTGAACGTTTCAAAAATAGACACATAGAAACTTTTCTGGTGAAAACCACTCAATGGATTCCTATGGAAGGAAATACAAGTTACTGGTAAGTACGCTTAGAATTACTTTTCAGGGTCAGTGATGGGCTAAAAGATGCAGCCCTGGGTTCTCTCCTGATAACAGGTGAGTAAATCGGAATTCGTAGTTCGGCTGATTTTAGAGGAATATTTGTACGTTTAAAAAATGGACACAGAACATTTTCTGGTGAAAACCACACAATGGATTCCTATGGAAGGAAATACAAGTTACTGGTAAGTACGCTTAGAATTACTTTTCAGGGTCAGTGCTGGGCTAAAAGATGCAGCTCTGGGTTCTCTCCTGATTACAGGTGAGTAAATCAGAATTCGTAGTTCGGCTTATTTTAGAGGAATATTTGTGCGGTTCAAAAATGGACACGTAGAAACTTTTCTGGTGAAAACCACACAATGGATTCCTATGGAAGGAAATACAAGTTACTGGTAAGTACGCTTAGAATTACTTTTCAGGGTCTGTGCTGGGCTAAAAGATGCAGCTCTGGGTTCTCTAATGATTACAGGTGAGTAAATCAGAATTCGTAGTTTGGCTGATTTTAGAGGAATATTTGTACGTTTCAAAAATGGACACTTAGAAAATTGTCTGGTGAAAACCACACAATGTATTCCTATGGAAGGAAATCCAAGTTACTGGTAAGTACGCTTAGAATTACTTTTCAGGGTCTGTGCTGGGCTAAAAGATGCAGCCCTGAGTTCTCTCCTGATGACAGGTGAGTAAATCGGAATTCGTAGTTCTGCTGATTTTAGAGGAATATTTGTACGTTTCAAAAATGGACACAGAAAATTTTCTGGTAAAACAACACAATGGATTCCTATGGAAGGAAATACAAGTTACTGGTAAGTACGCTTAGAATTACTTTTCAGGGTCAGTGCTGGGCTAAAAGTTGCAGCCCTGGGTTCTCTCCTGATAACAGGTGAGTAAATCGGAATTCGTAGTTTGGCTGATTTTAGAGGAATATTTGTATGTTTCAAAAATGGACACTTAGAAAATTGTCTGCTGAAAACCACACAATGGATTCCTATGGAAGGAAATACAAGTTACTGGTAAGTACGCTTAGAATTACTTTTCAGGGTCTGTGCTGGGCTAAAAGATACAGCTCTGGGTTCTCTCCTGATTACAGGTGAGTAAATCAGAATTCGTAGTTCGGCTGATTTTAGAGGAATATTTGTGCGGTTCAAAAATGGACACGTAGAAACTTTTCTGGTGAAAACCACACAATGGATTCCTATGGAAGGAAATACAAGTTACTGGTAAGTACGCTTAGAATTACTTTTCAGGGTCAGTGCTGGGCTAAAAGATGCAGCTCTGGGTTCTCTCCTGATTACAGGTGAGTTAATCAGAATTCGTAGTTTGGCTGATTTTAGAGGAATATTTGTACGTTTCAAAAATGGACACTTAGAAAATTGTCTGGTGAAAACCACACAATGTATTCCTATGGAAGGAAATCCAAGTTACTGGTAAGTACGCTTAGAATTACTTTTCAGGGTCTGTGCTGGGCTAAAAGATGCAGCCCTGAGTTCTCTCCTGATGACAGGTGAGTAAATAGGAATTCGTAGTTCGGCTGATTTTAGAGGAATATATGTACGTTTGAAAAATGGACACTTAGAAATTTGTCTGGTGAAAACCACACAGTGGATTCCTATGGAAGGAAATACAAGTTACTGGTAAGTACGCTTAGAATTACTTTTCAGGGTCTGTGCTGGGCTAAAAGATGCAGCTCTGGGTTCTCTCCTGATTACAGGTGAGTAAATCGGAATTCGTAGTTCGGCTGATTTTAGAGGAATATTTGTACGTTTCAAAAATGGACACTTAGAAAATTGTCTGCTGAAAACCACACAATGGATTCCTATGGAAGGAAATACAAGTTACTGGTAAGTATGCTTAGAGTTACTTTTCAGGGTCTGTGCTGGGCTAAAAGATGCAGCTCTGGGTTCTCTCCTGATTACAGGTGAGTAAATCGGAATTCGTAGTTCGGCTGATTTTAGAGAAATATTTGAACGTTTCAAAAATAGACACATAGAAACTTTTCTGGTGAAAACCACACAATGGATTCCTATGGAAGGAAATACAAGTTACTGGTAAGTACGCTTAGAATTACTTTTCAGGGTCAGTGCTGGGCTAAAAGATGCAGCCCTGGGTTCTCTCCTGATAACAGGTGAGTAAATCGGAATTCGTAGTTCGGCTGATTTTAGAGGAATATTTGTACGTTTAAAAAATGGACACAGAAAATTTTCTGGTGAAAACCACACAATGTATTCCTAAGGAAGGAAATACAAGTTACTGGTAAATATGCTTAGAGTTACTTTTCAGGGTCTGTGCTGGGCTAAAAGATGCAGCACTGGGTTCTCTCCTAATTACAGGTGAGTTAATCAGAATTCGTAGTTTGGCTGATTTTAGAGGAATATTTGTACGTTTCAAAAATGGACACTTAGAAAATTGTCTGGTGAAAACCACACAATGTATTCCTATGGAAGGAAATCCAAGTTACTGGTAAGTACGCTTAGAATTACTTTTCAGGGTCTGTGCTGGGCTAAAAGATGCAGCCCTGAGTTCTCTCCTGATGACAGGTGAGTAAATCGGAATTCGTAGTTCGGCTGATTTTAGAGGAATATTTGTACGTTTCAAAAATGGACACAGAAAATTTTCTGGTAAAACAACACAATGGATTCCTATGGAAGGAAATACAAGTTACTGGTAAGTACACTTAGAATTACTTTTCAGGGTCAGTGCTGGGCTAAAAGTTGCAGCCCTGGATTCTCTCCTGATAACAGGTGAGTAAATCGGAATTCGTAGTTTGGCTGATTTTAGAGGAATATTTGTATGTTTCAAAAATGGACACTTAGAAAATTGTCTGCTGAAAACCACACAATGGATTCCTATGGAAGGAAATACAAGTTACTGGTAAGTACGCTTAGAATTACTTTTCAGGGTCTGTGCTGGGCTAAAAGATACAGCTCTGGGTTCTCTCCTGATTACAGGTGAGTAAATCAGAATTCGTAGTTCGGCTGATTTTAGAGGAATATTTGTGCGGTTCAAAAATGGACACAGAACATTTTCTGGTAAAACAACACAATGGATTCCTATGGAAGGAAATACAAGTTACTGGTAAGTACGCTTAGAATTACTTTTCAGGGTCAGTGCTGGGCTAAAAGTTGCAGCCCTGGATTCTCTCCTGATAACAGGTGAGTAAATCGGAATTCGTAGTTTGGCTGATTTTAGAGGAATATTTGTATGTTTCAAAAATGGACACTTAGAAAATTGTCTGCTGAAAACCACACAATGGATTCCTATGGAAGGAAATACAAGTTACTGGTAAGTACGCTTAGAATTACTTTTCAGGGTCTGTGCTGGGCTAAAAGATACAGCTCTGGGTTCTCTCCTGATTACAGGTGAGTAAATCAGAATTCGTAGTTCGGCTGATTTTAGAGGAATATTTGTGCGGTTCAAAAATGGACACGTAGAAACTTTTCTGGTGAAAACCACACAATGGATTCCTATGGAAGGAAATACAAGTTACTGGTAAGTACGCTTAGAATTACTTTTCAGGGTCAGTGCTGGGCTAAAAGTTGCAGCCCTGGGTTCTCTCCTGATAACAGGTGAGTAAATCGGAATTCGTAGTTTGGCTGATTTTAGAGGAATATTTGTACGTTTAAAAAATGGACACAGAAAATTTTCTGGTGAAAACCACACAATGGATTCCTATGGAAGGAAATACAAGTTACTGGTAAGTACGCTTAGAATTACATTTCAGGGTAAGTGCTGGGCTAAAAGTTGCAGCCCTGGGTTCTCTCCTGATAACAGGTGAGTAAATCGGAATTCGTAGTTTGGCTGATTTTAGAGGAATATTTGTACGTTTCAAAAATGGACACTTAGAAAATTGTCTGCCGAAAACCACACAATGGATTCCTATGGAAGGAAATACAAGTTACTGGTAAGTACGCTTAGAATTACTTTTCAGGGTCTGTGCTGGGCTAAAAGATGCAGCTCTGGGTTCTCTCCTGATTACAGGTGAGTAAATCAGAATTCGTAGTTCGGCTGATTTTAGAGGAATATTTGTGCGGTTCAAAAATGGACACGTAGAAACTTTTCTGGTGAAAACCACACTATGGATTCCTATGGAAGGAAATACAAGTTACTGGTAAGTACGCTTAGAATTACTTTTCAGGGTCTGTGCTGGACTAAAAGATGCAGCTCTGGGTTCTCTCCTGAAAACAGGTGAGTAAATCAGAATTCGTAGTTCGGCTGATTTTAGAGGAATATTTGTACGTTTCAAAAATGGACACAGAAAATTTTCTGGTGAAAACCACACAATGGATTCCTATGGAAGGAAATACAAGTTACTGGTAAGTACGCTTAGAATAACTTTTCAGGGTCAGTGCTGGGCTAAAAGTTGCAGCCCTGGGTTCTCTCCTGATAACAGGTGAGTAAATCGGAATTCGTAGTTTGGCTGATTTTAGAGGAATATTTGTACGTTTCAAAAATGGACACTTAGAAAATTGTCTGCTGAAAACCACACAATGGATTCCTATGGAAGGAAATACAAGTTACTGGTAAGTACGCTTAGAATTACTTTTCAGGGTCTGTGCTGGGCTAAAAGATGCAGCTCTGGGTTCTCTCCTGATTACAGGTGAGTAAATCGGAATTCGTAGTTCGGCTGATTTTAGAGGAATATTTGTACGTTTCAAAAATAGACACGTAGAAACTTTTTTGGTGAAAACCACACAATGGATTCCTATGGAAGGAAATACAAGTTACTGGTAAGTACGCTTAGAATTACTTTTCAGGGTCCTTGCTGGGCTAAAAGATGCAGCTCTGGGTTCTCTCCTGATTACAGGTGAGTAAATCAGAATTCATAGTTCGGCTGATTTTAGAGGAATATTTGTGCGGTTCAAAAATGGACACGTAGAAACTTTTCTGGTCAAAACCACACAATGGATTCCTATGGAAGGAAATACAAGTTACTGGTAAGTACGCTTAGAATTACTTTTCAGGGTCAGTGCTGGGCTAAAAGATGCAGCCCTGGGTTCTCTCCTGATAACAGGTGAGTAAATCGGAATTCGTAGTTCGGCTGATTTTAGAGGAATATTTGTACATTTCAAAAATGGACACAGAAAATTTTCTGGTGAAAACCACACAATGGATTCCTATGGAAGGAAATACAAGTTACTGGTAAGTACGCTTAGAATTATTTTTCAGGGTCAGTGCTGGGCTAAAAGATGCAGCCCTGGGTTCTCTCCTGATAACAGGTGAGTAAATCGGAATTCGTAGTTTGTTTGATTTTAGAGGAATATTTGTACGTTTCAAAAATGGACACTTAGAAAATTGTCTGCTGAAAACCACACAATGGATTCCTATGGAAGGAAATACAAGTTACTGGTAAGTATGCTTAGAGTTACTTTTCAGGGTCTGTGCTGGGCTAAAAGATGCAGCTCTGGGTTCTCTCCTGATTACAGGTGAGTAAATCGGAATTCGTAGTTCGGCTGATTTTAGAGAAATATTTGAACGTTTCAAAAATAGACACATAGAAACTTTTCTGGTGAAAACCACACCATGGATTCCTATGGAAGGAAATACAAGTTACTGGTAAGTACGCTTAGAATTACTTTTCAGGGTCAGTGCTGGGCTAAAAGATGCAGCCCTGGGTTCTCTCCTGATAACAGGTGAGTAAATCGGAATTCGTAGTTCGGCTGATTTTAGAGGAATATTTGTACGTTTAAAAAATGGACACAGAAAATTTTCTGGTGAAAACCACACAATGTATTCCTAAGGAAGGAAATACAAGTTACTGGTAAATATGCTTAGAGTTACTTTTCAGGGTCTGTGCTGGGCTAAAAGATGCAGCACTGGGTTCTCTCCTAATTACAGGTGAGTTAATCAGAATTCGTAGTTTGGCTGATTTTAGAGGAATATTTGTACGTTTCAAAAATGGACACTTAGAAAATTGTCTTGTGAAAACCACACAATGGATTCCTATGGAAGGAAATACAAGTTACTGGTAAGTACGCTTAGAATTACTTTTCAGGGTCAGTGCTGGGCTAAAAGTTGCAGCCCTGGGTTCTCTCCTGATAACAGGTGAGTAAATCGGAATTCGTAGTTTGGCTGATTTTAGAGGAATATTTGTACGTTTCAAAAATGGACACTTAGAAAATTGTCTGCCGAAAACCACACAATGGATTCCTATGGAAGGAAATACAAGTTACTGGTAAGTACGCTTAGAATTACTTTTCAGGGTCTGTGCTGGGCTAAAAGATGCAGCTCTGGGTTCTCTCCTGATTACAGGTGAGTAAATCAGAATTCGTAGTTCGGCTGATTTTAGAGGAATATTTGTGCGGTTCAAAAATGGACACGTAGAAACTTTTCTGGTGAAAACCACACTATGGATTCCTATGGAAGGAAATACAAGTTACTGGTAAGTACGCTTAGAATTACTTTTCAGGGTCTGTGCTGGACTAAAAGATGCAGCTCTGGGTTCTCTCCTGAAAACAGGTGAGTAAATCAGAATTCGTAGTTCGGCTGATTTTAGAGGAATATTTGTGCGGTTCAAAAATGGACACGTAGAAATTTTTCTGGTGAAAACCACACAATGGATTCCTATGGAAGGAAATACAAGTTACTGGTAAGTACGCTTAGAATTACTTTTCAGGGTCAGTGCTGGGCTAAAAGATGCAGCCCTTGGGTTCTCTCCTGATAACAGATGAGTAAATCGGAATTCGTAGTTCGGCTGATTTTAGAGGAATATTTGTACGTTTCAAAAATGGACACAGAAAATTTTCTGGTGAAAACCACACAATGGATTCCTATGGAAGGAAATACAAGTTACTGGTAAGTACGCTTAGAATTACTTTTCAGGGTCAGTGCTGGGCTAAAAGTTGCAGCCCTGGGTTCTCTCCTGATAACAGGTGAGTAAATCGGAATTCGTAGTTTGGCTGATTTTAGAGGAATATTTGTACGTTTCAAAAATGGACACTTAGAAAATTGTCTGCTGAAAACCACACAATGGATTCCTATGGAAGGAAATACAAGTTACTGGTAAGTACGCTTAGAATTACTTTTCAGGGTCTGTGCTGGGCTAAAAGATGCAGCTCTGGGTTCTCTCCTGATTACAGGTGAGTAAATCGGAATTCGTAGTTCGGCTGATTTTAGAGGAATATTTGTACGTTTCAAAAATAGACACGAAGAAACTTTTTTGGTGAAAACCACACAATGGATTCCTATGGAAGGAAATACAAGTTACTGGTAAGTACGCTTAGAATTACTTTTCAGGGTCAGTGCTGGGCTAAAAGATGCAGCTCTGGGTTCTCTCCTGATTACAGGTGAGTAAATCAGAATTCATAGTTCGGCTGATTTTAGAGGAATATTTGTGCGGTTCAAAAATGGACACGTAGAAACTTTTCTGGTCAAAACCACACAATGGATTCCTATGGAAGGAAATACAAGTTACTGGTAAGTACGCTTAGAATTACTTTTCAGGGTCAGTGCTGGGCTAAAAGATGCAGCCCTGGGTTCTCTCCTGATAACAGGTGAGTAAATCGGAATTCGTAGTTCGGCTGATTTTAGAGGAATATTTGTACATTTCAAAAATGGACACAGAAAATTTTCTGGTGAAAACCACACAATGGATTCCTATGGAAGGAAATACAAGTTACTGGTAAGTACGCTTAGAATTATTTTTCAGGGTCAGTGCTGGGCTAAAAGATGCAGCCCTGGGTTCTCTCCTAATTACAGGTGAGTTAATCAGAATTCGTAGTTTGGCTGATTTTAGAGGAATATTTGTACGTTTCAAAAATGGACACTTAGAAAATTGTCTGGTGAAAACCACACAATGTATTCCTATGGAAGGAAATCCAAGTTACTGGTAAGTACGCTTAGAATTACTTTTCAGGGTCTGTGCTGGGCTAAAAGATGCAGCCCTGAGTTCTCTCCTGATGACAGGTGAGTAAATAGGAATTCGTAGTTCGGCTGATTTTAGAGGAATATATGTACGTTTGAAAAATGGACACTTAGAAATTTGTCTGGTGAAAACCACACAATGGATTCCTATGGAAGGAAATACAAGTTACTGGTAAGTACGCTTAGAATTTCTTTTCAGGGTCTGTGCTGGGCTAAAAGATGCAGCTCTGGGTTCTCTCCTGATTACAGGTGAGTAAATCGGAATTCGTAGTTCGGTTGATTTTAGAGGAATATTTGTACGTTTCAAAAATGGACACTTAGAAAATTGTCTGCTGAAAACCACACAATGGATTCCTATGGAAGGAAATACAAGTTACTGGTAAGTATGCTTAGAGTTACTTTTCAGGGTCTGTGCTGGGCTAAAAGATGCAGCTCTGGGTTCTCTCCTGATTACAGGTGAGTAAATCGGAATTTGTAGTTCGGCTGATTTTAGAGAAATATTTGAACGTTTCAAAAATAGACACATAGAAACTTTTCTGGTGAAAACCACACAATGGATTCCTATGGAAGGAAATACAAGTTACTGGTAAGTACGCTTAGAATTACTTTTCAGGGTCAGTGCTGGGCTAAAAGATGCAGCCCTGGGTTCTCTCCTGATTACAGGTGAGTAAATCGGAATTCGTAGTTCGGCTGATTTTAGAGGAATATTTGTACGTTTAAAAAATGGACACAGAACATTTTCTGGTGAAAACCACACAATGTATTCCTAAGGAAGGAAATACAAGTTACTGGTAAATATGCTTAGAGTTACTTTTCAGGGTCTGTGCTGGGCTAAAAGATGCAGCACTGGGTTCTCTCCTAATTACAGGTGAGTTAATCAGAATTCGTAGTTTGGCTGATTTTAGAGGAATATTTGTACGTTTCAAAAATGGACACTTAGAAAATTGTCTGGTGAAAACCACACAATGTATTCCTATGGAAGGAAATCCAAGTTACTGGTAAGTACGCTTAGAATTACTTTTCAGGGTCTGTGCTGGGCTAAAAGATGCAGCCCTGAGTTCTCTCCTGATGACAGGTGAGTAAATCGGAATTCGTAGTTCGGCTGATTTTAGAGGAATATTTGTACGTTTCAAAAATGGACACAGAAAATTTTCTGGTAAAACAACACAATGGATTCCTATGGAAGGAAATACAAGTTACTGGTAAGTATGCTTAGAATTACTTTTCAGGGTCAGTGCTGGGCTAAAAGATGCAGCCCTGAGTTCTCTCCTGATGACAGGTGAATAAATAGGAATTCGTAGTTCGGCTGATTTTAGAGGAATATATGTACGTTTGAAAAATGGACACTTAGAAATTTGTCTGGTGAAAACCACACAATGGATTCCTATGGAAGGAAATACAAGTTACTGGTAAGTACGCTTAGAATTACTTTTCAGGGTCTGTGCTGGGCTAAAAGATGCAGCTCTGGGTTCTCTCCTGATTACAGGTGAGTAAATCGGAATTCGTAGTTCGGCTGATTTTAGAGAAATATTTGAACGTTTCAAAAATAGACACATAGAAACTTTTCTGGTGAAAACCACACAATGGATTCCTATGGAAGGAAATACAAGTTACTGGTAAGTACGCTTAGAATTACTTTTCAGGGTCAGTGCTGGGCTAAAAGATGCAGCCCTGGGTTCTCTCCTGATAACAGGTGAGTAAATCGGAATTCGTAGTTCGGCTGATTTTAGAGGAATATTTGTACGTTTAAAAAATGGACACAGAAAATTTTCTGGTGAAAACCACACAATGTATTCCTAAGGAAGGAAATACAAGTTACTGGTAAATATGCTTAGAGTTACTTTTCAGGGTCTGTGCTGGGCTAAAAGATGCAGCACTGGGTTCTCTCCTAATTACAGGTGAGTTAATCAGAATTCGTAGTTTGGCTGATTTTAGAGGAATATTTGTACGTTTCAAAAATGGACACTTAGAAAATTGTCTGGTGAAAACCACACAATGTATTCCTATGGAAGGAAATCCAAGTTACTGGTAAGTACGCTTAGAATTACTTTTCAGGGTCTGTGCTGGGCTAAAAGATGCAGCCCTGAGTTCTCTCCTGATGACAGGTGAGTAAATCGGAATTCGTAGTTCGGCTGATTTTAGAGGAATATTTGTACGTTTCAAAAATGGACACAGAAAATTTTCTGGTAAAACAACACAATGGATTCCTATGGAAGGAAATACAAGTTACTGGTAAGTACGCTTAGAATTACTTTTCAGGGTCAGTGCTGGGCTAAAAGTTGCAGCCCTGGATTCTCTCCTGATTACAGGTGAGTAAATCGGAATTCGTAGTTCGGCTGATTTTAGAGAAATATTTGAACGTTTCAAAAATAGACACATAGAAACTTTTCTGGTGAAAACCACACAATGGATTCCTATGGAAGGAAATACAAGTTACTGGTAAGTACGCTTAGAAGTACTTTTCAGGGTCAGTGCTGGGCTAAAAGATGCAGCCCTGGGTTCTCTCCTGATAACAGGTGAGTAAATCGGAATTCGCAGTTCGGCTGATTTTAGAGGAATATTTGTACGTTTAAAAAATGGACACAGAAAATTTTCTGGTGAAAACCACACAATGTATTCCTAAGGAAGGAAATACAAGTTACGGGTAAATATGCTTAGAGTTACTTTTCAGGGTCTGTGCTGGGCTAAAAGATGCAGCACTGGGTTCTCTCCTAATTACAGGTGAGTTAATCAGAATTCGTAGTTTGGCTGATTTTAGAGGAATATTTGTACGTTTTAAAAATGGACACTTAGAAAATTGTCTGGTGAAAACCACACAATGTATTCCTATGGAAGGAAATCCAAGTTACTGGTAAGTACGCTTAGAATTACTTTTCAGGGTCTGTGCTGGGCTAAAAGATGCAGCCCTGAGTTCTCTCCTGATGACAGGTGAGTAAATAGGAATTCGTAGATCGGCTGATTTTAGAGGAATATACGTACGTTTGAAAAATGGACACTTAGAAATTTGTCTTGTGAAAACCACACAATGGATTCCTATGGAAGGAAATACAAGTTACTGGTAAGTACGCTTAGAATTACTTTTCAGGGTCAGTGCTGGGCTAAAAGTTGCAGCCCTGGGTTCTCTCCTGATAACAGGTGAGTAAATCGGAATTCGTAGTTTGGCTGATTTTAGAGGAATATTTGTACGTTTAAAAAATGGACACAGAAAATTTTCTGGTGAAAACCACACAATGGATTCCTATGGAAGGAAATACAAGTTACTGGTAAGTACGCTTAGAATTACATTTCAGGGTCAGTGCTGGGCTAAAAGTTGCAGCCCTGGGTTCTCTCCTGATAACAGGTGAGTAAATCGGAATTCGTAGTTTGGCTGATTTTAGAGGAATATTTGTACGTTTCAAAAATGGACACTTAGAAAATTGTCTGCCGAAAACCACACAATGGATTCCTATGGAAGGAAATACAAGTTACTGGTAAGTACGCTTAGAATTACTTTTCAGGGTCTGTGCTGGGCTAAAAGATGCAGCTCTGGGTTCTCTCCTGATTACAGGTGAATAAATCAGAATTCGTAGTTCGGCTGATTTTAGAGGAATATTTGTGCGGTTCAAAAATGGACACGTAGAAACTTTTCTGGTGAAAACCACACTATGGATTCCTATGGAAGGAAATACAAGTTACTGGTAAGTACGCTTAGAATTACTTTTCAGGGTCTGTGCTGGACTAAAAGATGCAGCTCTGGGTTCTCTCCTGAAAACAGGTGAGTAAATCAGAATTCGTAGTTCGGCTGATTTTAGAGGAATATTTGTGCGGTTCAAAAATGGACACGTAGAAATTTTTCTGGTGAAAACCACACAATGGATTCCTATGGAAGGAAATACAAGTTACTGGTAAGTACGCTTAGAATTACTTTTCAGGGTCAGTGCTGGGCTAAAAGATGCAGCCCTTGGGTTCTCTCCTGATAACAGATGAGTAAATCGGAATTCGTAGTTCGGCTGATTTTAGAGGAATATTTGTACGTTTCAAAAATGGACACAGAAAATTTTCTGGTGAAAACCACACAATGGATTCCTATGGAAGGAAATACAAGTTACTGGTAAGTACGCTTAGAATTACTTTTCAGGGTCAGTGCTGGGCTAAAAGTTGCAGCCCTGGGTTCTCTCCTGATAACAGGTGAGTAAATCGGAATTCGTAGTTTGGCTGATTTTAGAGGAATATTTGTACGTTTCAAAAATGGACACTTAGAAAATTGTCTGCTGAAAACCACACAATGGATTCCTATGGAAGGAAATACAAGTTACTGGTAAGTACGCTTAGAATTACTTTTCAGGGTCTGTGCTGGGCTAAAAGATGCAGCTCTGGGTTCTCTCCTGATTACAGGTGAGTAAATCGGAATTCGTAGTTCGGCTGATTTTAGAGGAATATTTGTACGTTTCAAAAATAGACACGTAGAAACTTTTTTGGTGAAAACCACACAATGGATTCCTATGGAAGGAAATACAAGTTACTGGTAAGTACGCTTAGAATTACTTTTCAGGGTCAGTGCTGGGCTAAAAGATGCAGCTCTGGGTTCTCTCCTGATTACAGGTGAGTAAATCAGAATTCATAGTTCGGCTGATTTTAGAGGAATATTTGTGCGGTTCAAAAATGGACACGTAGAAACTTTTCTGGTCAAAACCACACAATGGATTCCTATGGAAGGAAATACAAGTTACTGGTAAGTACGCTTAGAATTACTTTTCAGGGTCAGTGCTGGGCTAAAAGATGCAGCCCTGGGTTCTCTCCTGATAACAGGTGAGTAAATCGGAATTCGTAGTTCGGCTGATTTTAGAGGAATATTTGTACATTTCAAAAATGGACACAGAAAATTTTCTGGTGAAAACCACACAATGGATTCCTATGGAAGGAAATACAAGTTACTGGTAAGTACGCTTAGAATTATTTTTCAGGGTCAGTGCTGGGCTAAAAGATGCAGCCCTGGGTTCTCTCCTGATAACAGGTGAGTAAATCGGAATTCGTAGTTTGTTTGATTTTAGAGGAATATTTGTACGTTTCAAAAATGGACACTTAGAAAATTGTCTGCTGAAAACCACACAATGGATTCCTATGGAAGGAAATACAAGTTACTGGTAAGTATGCTTAGAGTTACTTTTCAGGGTCTGTGCTGGGCTAAAAGATGCAGCTCTGGGTTCTCTCCTGATTACAGGTGAGTAAATCGGAATTCGTAGTTCGGCTGATTTTAGAGAAATATTTGAACGTTTCAAAAATAGACACATAGAAACTTTTCTGGTGAAAACCACACCATGGATTCCTATGGAAGGAAATACAAGTTACTGGTAAGTACGCTTAGAATTACTTTTCAGGGTCAGTGCTGGGCTAAAAGATGCAGCCCTGGGTTCTCTCCTGATAACAGGTGAGTAAATCGGAATTCGTAGTTCGGCTGATTTTAGAGGAATATTTGTACGTTTAAAAAATGGACACTGAAAATTTTCTGGTGAAAACCACACAATGTATTCCTAAGGAAGGAAATACAAGTTACTGGTAAATATGCTTAGAGTTACTTTTCAGGGTCTGTGCTGGGCTAAAAGATGCAGCACTGGGTTCTCTCCTAATTACAGGTGAGTTAATCAGAATTCGTAGTTTGGCTGATTTTAGAGGAATATTTGTACGTTTCAAAAATGGACACTTAGAAAATTGTCTGGTGAAAACCACACAATGTATTCCTATGGAAGGAAATCCAAGTTACTGGTAAGTACGCTTAGAATTACTTTTCAGGGTCTGTGCTGGGCTAAAAGATGCAGCCCTGAGTTCTCTCCTGATGACAGGTGAGTAAATAGGAATTCGTAGTTCGGCTGATTTTAGAGGAATATATGTACGTTTGAAAAATGGACACTTAGAAATTTGTCTGGTGAAAACCACACAATGGATTCCTATGGAAGGAAATACAAGTTACTGGTAAGTACGCTTAGAATTACTTTTCAGGGTCTGTGCTGGGCTAAAAGATGCAGCTCTGGGTTCTCTCCTGATTACAGGTGAGTAAATCGGAATTCGTAGTTCGGTTGATTTTAGAGGAATATTTGTACGTTTCAAAAATGGACACTTAGAAAATTGTCTGCTGAAAACCACACAATGGATTCCTATGGAAGGAAATACAAGTTACTGGTAAGTATGCTTAGAGTTACTTTTCAGGGTCTGTGCTGGGCTAAAAGATGCAGCTCTGGGTTCTCTCCTGATTACAGGTGAGTAAATCGGAATTTGTAGTTCGGCTGATTTTAGAGAAATATTTTAACGTTTCAAAAATAGACACATAGAAACTTTTCTGGTGAAAACCACTCAATGGATTCCTATGGAAGGAAATACAAGTTACTGGTAAGTACGCTTAGAATTACTTTTCAGGGTCAGTGATGGGCTAAAAGATGCAGCCCTGGGTTCTCTCCTGATAACAGGTGAGTAAATCGGAATTCGTAGTTCGGCTGATTTTAGAGGAATATTTGTACGTTTAAAAAATGGACACAGAACATTTTCTGGTGAAAACCACACAATGGATTCCTATGGAAGGAAATACAAGTTACTGGTAAGTACGCTTAGAATTACTTTTCAGGGTCAGTGCTGGGCTAAAAGATGCAGCTCTGGGTTCTCTCCTGATTACAGGTGAGTTAATCAGAATTCGTAGTTTGGCTGATTTTAGAGGAATATTTGTACGTTTCAAAAATGGACACTTAGAAAATTGTCTGGTGAAAACCACACAATGTATTCCTATGGAAGGAAATCCAAGTTACTGGTAAGTACGCTTAGAATTACTTTTCAGGGTCTGTGCTGGGCTAAAAGATGCAGCCCTGAGTTCTCTCCTGATGACAGGTGAGTAAATCGGAATTCGTAGTTCGGCTGATTTTAGAGGAATATTTGTACGTTTCAAAAATGGACACAGAAAATTTTCTGGTAAAACAACACAATGGATTCCTATGGAAGGAAATACAAGTTACTGGTAAGTACGCTTAGAATTACTTTTCAGGGTCAGTGCTGGGCTAAAAGTTGCAGCCCTGGGTTCTCTCCTGATAACAGGTGAGTAAATCGGAATTCGTAGTTTGGCTGATTTTAGAGGAATATTTGTATGTTTCAAAAATGGACACTTAGAAAATTGTCTGCTGAAAACCACACAATGGATTCCTATGGAAGGAAATACAAGTTACTGGTAAGTACGCTTAGAATTACTTTTCAGGGTCTGTGCTGGGCTAAAAGATACAGCTCTGGGTTCTCTCCTGATTACAGGTGAGTAAATCAGAATTCGTAGTTCGGCTGATTTTAGAGGAATATTTGTGCGGTTCAAAAATGGACACGTAGAAACTTTTCTGGTGAAAACCACACAATGGATTCCTATGGAAGGAAATACAAGTTACTGGTAAGTACGCTTAGAATTACTTTTCAGGGTCAGTGCTGGGCTAAAAGATGCAGCTCTGGGTTCTCTCCTGATTACAGGTGAGTTAATCAGAATTCGTAGTTTGGCTGATTTTAGAGGAATATTTGTACGTTTCAAAAATGGACACTTAGAAAATTGTGTGGTGAAAACCACACAATGTATTCCTATGGAAGGAAATCCAAGTTACTGGTAAGTACGCTTAGAATTACTTTTCAGGGTCTGTGCTGGGCTAAAAGATGCAGCCCTGAGTTCTCTCCTGATGACAGGTGAGTAAATAGGAATTCGTAGTTCGGCTGATTTTAGAGGAATATATGTACGTTTGAAAAATGGACACTTAGAAATTTGTCTGGTGAAAACCACACAATGGATTTCTATGGAAGGAAATACAAGTTACTGGTAAGTACGCTTAGAATTACTTTTCAGGGTCTGTGCTGGGCTAAAAGATGCAGCTCTGGGTTCTCTCCTGATTACAGGTGAGTAAATCGGAATTCGTAGTTCGGCTGATTTTAGAGGAATATTTGTACGTTTCAAAAATGGACACTTAGAAAATTGTCTGCTGAAAACCACACAATGGATTCCTATGGAAGGAAATACAAGTTACTGGTAAGTATGCTTAGAGTTACTTTTCAGGGTCTGTGCTGGGCTAAAAGATGCAGCTCTGGGTTCTCTCCTGATTACAGGTGAGTAAATCGGAATTCGTAGTTCGGCTGATTTTAGAGAAATATTTGAACGTTTCAAAAATAGACACATAGAAACTTTTCTGGTGAAAACCACACAATGGATTCCTATGGAAGGAAATACAAGTTACTGGTAAGTACGCTTAGAATTACTTTTCAGGGTCAGTGCTGGGCTAAAAGATGCAGCCCTGGGTTCTCTCCTGATAACAGGTGAGTAAATCGGAATTCGTAGTTCGGCTGATTTTAGAGGAATATTTGTACGTTTAAAAAATGGACACAGAAAATTTTCTGGTGAAAACCACACAATGTATTCCTAAGGAAGGAAATACAAGTTACTGGTAAATATGCTTAGAGTTACTTTTCAGGGTCTGTGCTGGGCTAAAAGATGCAGCACTGGGTTCTCTCCTAATTACAGGTGAGTTAATCAGAATTCGTAGTTTGGCTGATTTTAGAGGAATATTTGTACGTTTCAAAAATGGACACTTAGAAAATTGTCTGGTGAAAACCACACAATGTATTCCTATGGAAGGAAATCCAAGTTACTGGTAAGTACACTTAGAATTACTTTTCAGGGTCTGTGCTGGGCTAAAAGATGCAGCCCTGAGTTCTCTCCTGATGACAGGTGAGTAAATCGGAATTCGTAGTTCGGCTGATTTTAGAGGAATATTTGTACGTTTCAAAAATGGACACAGAAAATTTTCTGGTAAAACAACACAATGGATTCCTATGGAAGGAAATACAAGTTACTGGTAAGTACGCTTAGAATTACTTTTCAGGGTCAGTGCTGGGCTAAAAGTTGCAGCCCTGGATTCTCTCCTGATAACAGGTGAGTAAATCGGAATTCGTAGTTTGGCTGATTTTAGAGGAATATTTGTATGTTTCAAAAATGGACACTTAGAAAATTGTCTGGTGAAAACCACACAATGGATTCCTATGGAAGGAAATACAAGTTACTGGTAAGTATGCTTAGAATTACTTTTCAGGGTCTGTGCTGGGCTAAAAGATGCAGCTCTGGGTTCTCTCCTGATTACAGGTGAGTAAATCGGAATTCGTAGTTCGGCTGATTTTAGAGAAATATTTGAACGTTTCAAAAATAGACACATAGAAACTTTTCTGGTTGAAACCACACAATGGATTCCTATGGAAGGAAATACAAGTTACTGGTAAGTACGCTTAGAAGTACTTTTCAGGGTCAGTGCTGGGCTAAAAGATGCAGCCCTGGGTTCTCTCCTGATAACAGGTGAGTAAATCGGAATTCGCAGTTCGGCTGATTTTAGAGGAATATTTGTACGTTTAAAAAATGGACACAGAAAATTTTCTGGTGAAAACCACACAATGTATTCCTAAGGAAGGAAATACAAATTACGGGTAAATATGCTTAGAGTTACTTTTCAGGGTCTGTGCTGGGCTAAAAGATGCAGCACTGGGTTCTCTCCTAATTACAGGTGAGTTAATCAAAATTCGTAGTTTGGCTGATTTTAGAGGAATATTTGTACGTTTCAAAAATGGACACTTAGAAAATTGTCTGGTGAAAACCACACAATGTATTCCTATGGAAGGAAATCCAAGTTACTGGTAAGTACGCTTAGAATTACTTTTCAGGGTCTGTGCTGGGCTAAAAGATGCAGCCCTGAGTTCTCTCCTGATGACAGGTGAGTAAATAGGAATTCGTAGTTCGGCTGATTTTAGAGGAATATATGTACGTTTGAAAAATGGACACTTAGAAATTTGTCTTGTGAAAACCACACAATGGATTCCTGGAAGGAAATACAAGTTACTGGTAAGTACGCTTAGAATTACTTTTCAGGGTCAGTGCTGGGCTAAAAGTTGCAGCCCTGGGTTCTCTCCTGATAACAGGTGAGTAAATCGGAATTCGTAGTTTGGCTGATTTTAGAGGAATATTTGTACGTTTAAAAAATGGACACAGAAAATTTTCTGGTGAAAACCACACAATGGATTCCTATGGAAGGAAATACAAGTTACTGGTAAGTACGCTTAGAATTACATTTCAGGGTAAGTGCTGGGCTAAAAGTTGCAGCCCTGGGTTCTCTCCTGATAACAGGTGAGTAAATCGGAATTCGTAGTTTGGCTGATTTTAGAGGAATATTTGTACGTTTCAAAAATGGACACTTAGAAAATTGTCTGCCGAAAACCACACAATGGATTCCTATGGAAGGAAATACAAGTTACTGGTAAGTACGCTTAGAATTACTTTTCAGGGTCTGTGCTGGGCTAAAAGATGCAGCTCTGGGTTCTCTCCTGATTTCAGGTGAGTAAATCAGAATTCGTAGTTCGGCTGATTTTAGAGGAATATTTGTGCGGTTCAAAAATGGACACGTAGAAACTTTTCTGGTGAAAACCACACTATGGATTCCTATGGAAGGAAATACAAGTTACTGGTAAGTACGCTTAGAATTACTTTTCAGGGTCTGTGCTGGACTAAAAGATGCAGCTCTGGGTTCTCTCCTGAAAACAGGTGAGTAAATCAGAATTCGTAGTTCGGCTGATTTTAGAGGAATATTTGTACGTTTCAAAAATGGACACAGAAAATTTTCTGGTGAAAACCACACAATGGATTCCTATGGAAGGAAATACAAGTTACTGGTAAGTACGCTTAGAATAACTTTTCAGGGTCAGTGCTGGGCTAAAAGTTGCAGCCCTGGGTTCTCTCCTGATAACAGGTGAGTAAATCGGAATTCGTAGTTTGGCTGATTTTAGAGGAATATTTGTACGTTTCAAAAATGGACACTTAGAAAATTGTCTGCTGAAAACCACACAATGGATTCCTATGGAAGGAAATACAAGTTACTGGTAAGTACGCTTAGAATTACTTTTCAGGGTCTGTGCTGGGCTAAAAGATGCAGCTCTGGGTTCTCTCCTGATTACAGGTGAGTAAATCGGAATTCGTAGTTCGGCTGATTTTAGAGGAATATTTGTACGTTTCAAAAATAGACACGTAGAAACTTTTTTGGTGAAAACCACACAATGGATTCCTATGGAAGGAAATACAAGTTACTGGTAAGTACGCTTAGAATTACTTTTCAGGGTCCTTGCTGGGCTAAAAGATGCAGCTCTGGGTTCTCTCCTGATTACAGGTGAGTAAATCAGAATTCATAGTTCGGCTGATTTTAGAGGAATATTTGTGCGGTTCAAAAATGGACACGTAGAAACTTTTTTGGTCAAAACCACACAATGGATTCCTATGGAAGGAAATACAAGTTACTGGTAAGTACGCTTAGAATTACTTTTCAGGGTCAGTGCTGGGCTAAAAGATGCAGCCCTGGGTTCTCTCCTGATAACAGGTGAGTAAATCGGAATTCGTAGTTCGGCTGATTTTAGAGGAATATTTGTACATTTCAAAAATGGACACAGAAAATTTTCTGGTGAAAACCACACAATGGATTCCTATGGAAGGAAATACAAGTTACTGGTAAGTACGCTTAGAATTATTTTTCAGGGTCAGTGCTGGGCTAAAAGATGCAGCCCTGGGTTCTCTCCTGATAACAGGTGAGTAAATCGGAATTCGTAGTTTGTTTGATTTTAGAGGAATATTTGTACGTTTCAAAAATGGACACTTAGAAAATTGTCTGCTGAAAACCACACAATGGATTCCTATGGAAGGAAATACAAGTTACTGGTAAGTATGCTTAGAGTTACTTTTCAGGGTCTGTGCTGGGCTAAAAGATGCAGCTCTGGGTTCTCTCCTGATTACAGGTGAGTAAATCGGAATTCGTAGTTCGGCTGATTTTAGAGAAATATTTGAACGTTTCAAAAATAGACACATAGAAACTTTTCTGGTGAAAACCACACCATGGATTCCTATGGAAGGAAATACAAGTTACTGGTAAGTACGCTTAGAATTACTTTTCAGGGTCAGTGCTGGGCTAAAAGATGCAGCCCTGGGTTCTCTCCTGATAACAGGTGAGTAAATCGGAATTCGTAGTTCGGCTGATTTTAGAGGAATATTTGTACGTTTAAAAAATGGACACAGAAAATTTTCTGGTGAAAACCACACAATGTATTCCTAAGGAAGGAAATACAAGTTACTGGTAAATATGCTTAGAGTTACTTTTCAGGGTCTGTGCTGGGCTAAAAGATGCAGCACTGGGTTCTCTCCTAATTACAGGTGAGTTAATCAGAATTCGTAGTTTGGCTGATTTTAGAGGAATATTTGTACGTTTCAAAAATGGACACTTAGAAAATTGTCTTGTGAAAACCACACAATGGATTCCTATGGAAGGAAATACAAGTTACTGGTAAGTACGCTTAGAATTACTTTTCAGGGTCAGTGCTGGGCTAAAAGTTGCAGCCCTGGGTTCTCTCCTGATAACAGGTGAGTAAATCGGAATTCGTAGTTTGGCTGATTTTAGAGGAATATTTGTACGTTTCAAAAATGGACACTTAGAAAATTGTCTGCCGAAAACCACACAATGGATTCCTATGGAAGGAAATACAAGTTACTGGTAAGTACGCTTAGAATTACTTTTCAGGGTCTGTGCTGGGCTAAAAGATGCAGCTCTGGGTTCTCTCCTGATTACAGGTGAGTAAATCAGAATTCGTAGTTCGGCTGATTTTAGAGGAATATTTGTGCGGTTCAAAAATGGACACGTAGAAACTTTTCTGGTGAAAACCACACTATGGATTCCTATGGAAGGAAATACAAGTTACTGGTAAGTACGCTTAGAATTACTTTTCAGGGTCTGTGCTGGACTAAAAGATGCAGCTCTGGGTTCTCTCCTGAAAACAGGTGAGTAAATCAGAATTCGTAGTTCGGCTGATTTTAGAGGAATATTTGTGCGGTTCAAAAATGGACACGTAGAAATTTTTCTGGTGAAAACCACACAATGGATTCCTATGGAAGGAAATACAAGTTACTGGTAAGTACGCTTAGAATTACTTTTCAGGGTCAGTGCTGGGCTAAAAGATGCAGCCCTTGGGTTCTCTCCTGATAACAGATGAGTAAATCGGAATTCGTAGTTCGGCTGATTTTAGAGGAATATTTGTACGTTTCAAAAATGGACACAGAAAATTTTCTGGTGAAAACCACACAATGGATTCCTATGGAAGGAAATACAAGTTACTGGTAAGTACGCTTAGAATTACTTTTCAGGGTCAGTGCTGGGCTAAAAGTTGCAGCCCTGGGTTCTCTCCTGATAACAGGTGAGTAAATCGGAATTCGTAGTTTGGCTGATTTTAGAGGAATATTTGTACGTTTCAAAAATGGACACTTAGAAAATTGTCTGCTGAAAACCACACAATGGATTCCTATGGAAGGAAATACAAGTTACTGGTAAGTACGCTTAGAATTACTTTTCAGGGTCTGTGCTGGGCTAAAAGATGCAGCTCTGGGTTCTCTCCTGATTACAGGTGAGTAAATCGGAATTCGTAGTTCGGCTGATTTTAGAGGAATATTTGTACGTTTCAAAAATAGACACGTAGAAACTTTTTTGGTGAAAACCACACAATGGATTCCTATGGAAGGAAATACAAGTTACTGGTAAGTACGCTTAGAATTACTTTTCAGGGTCAGTGCTGGGCTAAAAGATGCAGCTCTGGGTTCTCTCCTGATTACAGGTGAGTAAATCAGAATTCATAGTTCGGCTGATTTTAGAGGAATATTTGTGCGGTTCAAAAATGGACACGTAGAAACTTTTCTGGTCAAAACCACACAATGGATTCCTATGGAAGGAAATACAAGTTACTGGTAAGTACGCTTAGAATTACTTTTCAGGGTCAGTGCTGGGCTAAAAGATGCAGCCCTGGGTTCTCTCCTGATAACAGGTGAGTAAATCGGAATTCGTAGTTCGGCTGATTTTAGAGGAATATTTGTACATTTTAAAAATGGACACAGAAAATTTTCTGGTGAAAACCACACAATGGATTCCTATGGAAGGAAATACAAGTTACTGGTAAGTACGCTTAGAATTATTTTTCAGGGTCAGTGCTGGGCTAAAAGATGCAGCCCTGGGTTCTCTCCTGATAACAGGTGAGTAAATCGGAATTCGTAGTTTGTTTGATTTTAGAGGAATATTTGTACGTTTCAAAAATGGACACGTAGAAAATTGTCTGCTGAAAACCACACAATGGATTCCTATGGAAGGAAATACAAGTTACTGGTAAGTATGCTTAGAGTTACTTTTCAGGGTCTGTGCTGGGCTAAAAGATGCAGCTCTGGGTTCTCTCCTGATTACAGGTGAGTAAATCGGAATTCGTAGTTCGGCTGATTTTAGAGAAATATTTGAACGTTTCAAAAATAGACACATAGAAACTTTTCTGGTGAAAACCACACAATGGATTCCTATGGAAGGAAATACAAGTTACTGGTAAGTACGCTTAGAATTACTTTTCAGGGTCAGTGCTGGGCTAAAAGATGCAGCCCTGGGTTCTCTCCTGATAACAGGTGAGTAAATCGGAATTCGTAGTTCGGCTGATTTTAGAGGAATATTTGTACGTTTAAAAAATGGACACAGAAAATTTTCTGGTGAAAACCACACAATGTATTCCTAAGGAAGGAAATACAAGTTACTGGTAAATATGCTTAGAGTTACTTTTCAGGGTCTGTGCTGGGCTAAAAGATGCAGCACTGGGTTCTCTCCTAATTACAGGTGAGTTAATCAGAATTCGTAGTTTGGCTGATTTTAGAGGAATATTTGTACGTTTCAAAAATGGACACTTAGAAAATTGTCTGGTGAAAACCACACAATGTATTCCTATGGAAGGAAATCCAAGTTACTGGTAAGTACGCTTAGAATTACTTTTCAGGGTCTGTGCTGGGCTAAAAGATGCAGCCCTGAGTTCTCTCCTGATGACAGGTGAGTAAATAGGAATTCGTAGTTCGGCTGATTTTAGAGGAATATATGTACGTTTGAAAAATGGACACTTAGAAATTTGTCTGGTGAAAACCACACAATGGATTCCTATGGAAGGAAATACAAGTTACTGGTAAGTACGCTTAGAATTTCTTTTCAGGGTCTGTGCTGGGCTAAAAGATGCAGCTCTGGGTTCTCTCCTGATTACAGGTGAGTAAATCGGAATTCGTAGTTCGGTTGATTTTAGAGGAATATTTGTACGTTTCAAAAATGGACACTTAGAAAATTGTCTGCTGAAAACCACACAATGGATTCCTATGGAAGGAAATACAAGTTACTGGTAAGTATGCTTAGAGTTACTTTTCAGGGTCTGTGCTGGGCTAAAAGATGCAGCTCTGGGTTCTCTCCTGATTACAGGTGAGTAAATCGGAATTTGTAGTTCGGCTGATTTTAGAGAAATATTTGAACGTTTCAAAAATAGACACATAGAAACTTTTCTGGTGAAAACCACACAATGGATTCCTATGGAAGGAAATACAAGTTACTGGTAAGTACGCTTAGAATTACTTTTCAGGGTCAGTGCTGGGCTAAAAGATGCAGCCCTGGGTTCTCTCCTGATAACAGGTGAGTAAATCGGAATTCGTAGTTCGGCTGATTTTAGAGGAATATTTGTACGTTTAAAAAATGGACACAGAACATTTTCTGGTGAAAACCACACAATGTATTCCTAAGGAAGGAAATACAAGTTACTGGTAAATATGCTTAGAGTTACTTTTCAGGGTCTGTGCTGGGCTAAAAGATGCAGCACTGGGTTCTCTCCTAATTACAGGTGAGTTAATCAGAATTCGTAGTTTGGCTGATTTTAGAGGAATATTTGTACGTTTCAAAAATGGACACTTAGAAAATTGTCTGGTGAAAACCACACAATGTATTCCTATGGAAGGAAATCCAAGTTACTGGTAAGTACGCTTAGAATTACTTTTCAGGGTCTGTGCTGGGCTAAAAGATGCAGCCCTGAGTTCTCTCCTGATGACAGGTGAGTAAATCGGAATTCGTAGTTCGGCTGATTTTAGAGGAATATTTGTACGTTTCAAAAATGGACACAGAAAATTTTCTGGTAAAACAACACAATGGATTCCTATGGAAGGAAATACAAGTTACTGGTAAGTATGCTTAGAATTACTTTTCAGGGTCAGTGCTGGGCTAAAAGATGCAGCCCTGAGTTCTCTCCTGATGACAGGTGAATAAATAGGAATTCGTAGTTCGGCTGATTTTAGAGGAATATATGTACGTTTGAAAAATGGACACTTAGAAATTTGTCTGGTGAAAACCACACAATGGATTCCTATGGAAGGAAATACAAGTTACTGGTAAGTACGCTTAGAATTACTTTTCAGGGTCTGTGCTGGGCTAAAAGATGCAGCTCTGGGTTCTCTCCTGATTACAGGTGAGTAAATCGGAATTCGTAGTTCGGCTGATTTTAGAGGAATATTTGTACGTTTCAAAAATGGACACTTAGAAAATTGTCTGCTGAAAACCACACAATGGATTCCTATGGAAGGAAATACAAGTTACTGGTAAGTATGCTTAGAGTTACTTTTCAGGGTCTGTGCTGGGCTAAAAGATGCAGCTCTGGGTTCTCTCCTGATTACAGGTGAGTAAATCGGAATTCGTAGTTCGGCTGATTTTAGAGAAATATTTGAACGTTTCAAAAATAGACACATAGAAACTTTTCTGGTGAAAACCACACAATGGATTCCTATGGAAGGAAATACAAGTTACTGGTAAGTACGCTTAGAATTACTTTTCAGGGTCAGTGCTGGGCTAAAAGATGCAGCCCTGGGTTCTCTCCTGATAACAGGTGAGTAAATCGGAATTCGTAGTTCGGCTGATTTTAGAGGAATATTTGTACGTTTAAAAATTGGACACAGAAAATTTTCTGGTAAAACAACACAATGGATTCCTATGGAAGGAAATACAAGTTACTGGTAAGTACGCTTAGAATTACATTTCAGGGTAAGTGCTGGGCTAAAAGTTGCAGCCCTGGGTTCTCTCCTGATAACAGGTGAGTAAATCGGAATTCGTAGTTTGGCTGATTTTAGAGGAATATTTGTACGTTTCAAAAATGGACACTTAGAAAATTGTCTGCCGAAAACCACACAATGGATTCCTATGGAAGGAAATACAAGTTACTGGTAAGTACGCTTAGAATTACTTTTCAGGGTCTGTGCTGGGCTAAAAGATGCAGCTCTGGGTTCTCTCCTGATTTCAGGTGAGTAAATCAGAATTCGTAGTTCGGCTGATTTTAGAGGAATATTTGTGCGGTTCAAAAATGGACACGTAGAAACTTTTCTGGTGAAAACCACACTATGGATTCCTATGGAAGGAAATACAAGTTACTGGTAAGTACGCTTAGAATTACTTTTCAGGGTCTGTGCTGGACTAAAAGATGCAGCTCTGGGTTCTCTCCTGAAAACAGGTGAGTAAATCAGAATTCGTAGTTCGGCTGATTTTAGAGGAATATTTGTACGTTTCAAAAATGGACACAGAAAATTTTCTGGTGAAAACCACACAATGGATTCCTATGGAAGGAAATACAAGTTACTGGTAAGTACGCTTAGAATAACTTTTCAGGGTCAGTGCTGGGCTAAAAGTTGCAGGCCTGGGTTCTCTCCTGATAACAGGTGAGTAAATCGGAATTCGTAGTTTGGCTGATTTTAGAGGAATATTTGTACGTTTCAAAAATGGACACTTAGAAAATTGTCTGCTGAAAACCACACAATGGATTCCTATGGAAGGAAATACAAGTTACTGGTAAGTACGCTTAGAATTACTTTTCAGGGTCTGTGCTGGGCTAAAAGATGCAGCTCTGGGTTCTCTCCTGATTACAGGTGAGTAAATCGGAATTCGTAGTTCGGCTGATTTTAGAGGAATATTTGTACGTTTCAAAAATAGACACGTAGAAACTTTTTTGGTGAAAACCACACAATGGATTCCTATGGAAGGAAATACAAGTTACTGGTAAGTACGCTTAGAATTACTTTTCAGGGTCCTTGCTGGGCTAAAAGATGCAGCTCTGGGTTCTCTCCTGATTACAGGTGAGTAAATCAGAATTCATAGTTCGGCTGATTTTAGAGGAATATTTGTGCGGTTCAAAAATGGACACGTAGAAACTTTTCTGGTCAAAACCACACAATGGATTCCTATGGAAGGAAATACAAGTTACTGGTAAGTACGCTTAGAATTACTTTTCAGGGTCAGTGCTGGGCTAAAAGATGCAGCCCTGGGTTCTCTCCTGATAACAGGTGAGTAAATCGGAATTCGTAGTTCGGCTGATTTTAGAGGAATATTTGTACATTTCAAAAATGGACACAGAAAATTTTCTGGTGAAAACCACACAATGGATTCCTATGGAAGGAAATACAAGTTACTGGTAAGTACGCTTAGAATTATTTTTCAGGGTCAGTGCTGGGCTAAAAGATGCAGCCCTGGGTTCTCTCCTGATAACAGGTGAGTAAATCGGAATTCGTAGTTTGTTTGATTTTAGAGGAATATTTGTACGTTTCAAAAATGGACACTTAGAAAATTGTCTGCTGAAAACCACACAATGGATTCCTATGGAAGGAAATACAAGTTACTGGTAAGTATGCTTAGAGTTACTTTTCAGGGTCTGTGCTGGGCTAAAAGATGCAGCTCTGGGTTCTCTCCTGATTACAGGTGAGTAAATCGGAATTCGTAGTTCGGCTGATTTTAGAGAAATATTTGAACGTTTCAAAAATAGACACATAGAAACTTTTCTGGTGAAAACCACACAATGGATTCCTATGGAAGGAAATACAAGTTACTGGTAAGTACGCTTAGAATTACTTTTCAGGGTCAGTGCTGGGCTAAAAGATGCAGCCCTGGGTTCTCTCCTGATAACAGGTGAGTAAATCGGAATTCGTAGTTCGGCTGATTTTAGAGGAATATTTGTACGTTTAAAAAATGGACACAGAAAATTTTCTGGTGAAAACCACACAATGTATTCCTAAGGAAGGAAATACAAGTTACTGGTAAATATGCTTAGAGTTACTTTTCAGGGTCTGTGCTGGGCTAAAAGATGCAGCACTGGGTTCTCTCCTAATTACAGGTGAGTTAATCAGAATTCGTAGTTTGGCTGATTTTAGAGGAATATTTGTACGTTTCAAAAATGGACACTTAGAAAATTGTCTGGTGAAAACCACACAATGTATTCCTATGGAAGGAAATCCAAGTTACTGGTAAGTACGCTTAGAATTACTTTTCAGGGTCTGTGCTGGGCTAAAAGATGCAGCCCTGAGTTCTCTCCTGATGACAGGTGAGTAAATAGGAATTCGTAGTTCGGCTGATTTTAGAGGAATATATGTACGTTTGAAAAATGGACACTTAGAAATTTGTCTGGTGAAAACCACACAATGGATTCCTATGGAAGGAAATACAAGTTACTGGTAAGTACGCTTAGAATTTCTTTTCAGGGTCTGTGCTGGGCTAAAAGATGCAGCTCTGGGTTCTCTCCTGATTACAGGTGAGTAAATCGGAATTCGTAGTTCGGTTGATTTTAGAGGAATATTTGTACGTTTCAAAAATGGACACTTAGAAAATTGTCTGCTGAAAACCACACAATGGATTCCTATGGAAGGAAATACAAGTTACTGGTAAGTATGCTTAGAGTTACTTTTCAGGGTCTGTGCTGGGCTAAAAGATGCAGCTCTGGGTTCTCTCCTGATTACAGGTGAGTAAATCGGAATTTGTAGTTCGGCTGATTTTAGAGAAATATTTGAACGTTTCAAAAATAGACACATAGAAACTTTTCTGGTGAAAACCACACAATGGATTCCTATGGAAGGAAATACAAGTTACTGGTAAGTACGCTTAGAATTACTTTTCAGGGTCAGTGCTGGGCTAAAAGATGCAGCCCTGGGTTCTCTCCTGATAACAGGTGAGTAAATCGGAATTCGTAGTTCGGCTGATTTTAGAGGAATATTTGTACGTTTAAAAAATGGACACAGAACATTTTCTGGTGAAAACCACACAATGTATTCCTAAGGAAGGAAATACAAGTTACTGGTAAATATGCTTAGAGTTACTTTTCAGGGTCTGTGCTGGGCTAAAAGATGCAGCACTGGGTTCTCTCCTAATTACAGGTGAGTTAATCAGAATTCGTAGTTTGGCTGATTTTAGAGGAATATTTGTACGTTTCAAAAATGGACACTTAGAAAATTGTCTGGTGAAAACCACACAATGTATTCCTATGGAAGGAAATCCAAGTTACTGGTAAGTACGCTTAGAATTACTTTTCAGGGTCTGTGCTGGGCTAAAAGATGCAGCCCTGAGTTCTCTCCTGATGACAGGTGAGTAAATCGGAATTCGTAGTTCGGCTGATTTTAGAGGAATATTTGTACGTTTCAAAAATGGACACAGAAAATTTTCTGGTAAAACAACACAATGGATTCCTATGGAAGGAAATACAAGTTACTGGTAAGTATGCTTAGAATTACTTTTCAGGGTCAGTGCTGGGCTAAAAGATGCAGCCCTGAGTTCTCTCCTGATGACAGGTGAATAAATAGGAATTCGTAGTTCGGCTGATTTTAGAGGAATATATGTACGTTTGAAAAATGGACACTTAGAAATTTGTCTGGTGAAAACCACACAATGGATTCCTATGGAAGGAAATACAAGTTACTGGTAAGTACGCTTAGAATTACTTTTCAGGGTCTGTGCTGGGCTAAAAGATGCAGCTCTGGGTTCTCTCCTGATTACAGGTGAGTAAATCGGAATTCGTAGTTCGGCTGATTTTAGAGGAATATTTGTACGTTTCAAAAATGGACACTTAGAAAATTGTCTGCTGAAAACCACACAATGGATTCCTATGGAAGGAAATACAAGTTACTGGTAAGTATGCTTAGAGTTACTTTTCAGGGTCTGTGCTGGGCTAAAAGATGCAGCTCTGGGTTCTCTCCTGATTACAGGTGAGTAAATCGGAATTCGTAGTTCGGCTGATTTTAGAGAAATATTTGAACGTTTCAAAAATAGACACATAGAAACTTTTCTGGTGAAAACCACACAATGGATTCCTATGGAAGGAAATACAAGTTACTGGTAAGTACGCTTAGAATTACTTTTCAGGGTCAGTGCTGGGCTAAAAGATGCAGCCCTGGGTTCTCTCCTGATAACAGGTGAGTAAATCGGAATTCGTAGTTCGGCTGATTTTAGAGGAATATTTGTACGTTTAAAAAATGGACACAGAAAATTTTCTGGTGAAAACCACACAATGTATTCCTAAGGAAGGAAATACAAGTTACTGGTAAATATGCTTAGAGTTACTTTTCAGGGTCTGTGCTGGGCTAAAAGATGCAGCACTGGGTTCTCTCCTAATTACAGGTGAGTTAATCAGAATTCGTAGTTTGGCTGATTTTAGAGGAATATTTGTACGTTTCAAAAATGGACACTTAGAAAATTGTCTGGTGAAAACCACACAATGTATTCCTATGGAAGGAAATCCAAGTTACTGGTAAGTACGCTTAGAATTACTTTTCAGGGTCTGTGCTGGGCTAAAAGATGCAGCCCTGAGTTCTCTCCTGATGACAGGTGAGTAAATAGGAATTCGTAGTTCGGCTGATTTTAGAGGAATATATGTACGTTTGAAAAATGGACACTTAGAAATTTGTCTGGTGAAAACCACACAATGGATTCCTATGGAAGGAAATACAAGTTACTGGTAAGTACGCTTAGAATTTCTTTTCAGGGTCTGTGCTGGGCTAAAAGATGCAGCTCTGGGTTCTCTCCTGATTACAGGTGAGTAAATCGGAATTCGTAGTTCGGTTGATTTTAGAGGAATATTTGTACGTTTCAAAAATGGACACTTAGAAAATTGTCTGCTGAAAACCACACAATGGATTCCTATGGAAGGAAATACAAGTTACTGGTAAGTATGCTTAGAGTTACTTTTCAGGGTCTGTGCTGGGCTAAAAGATGCAGCTCTGGGTTCTCTCCTGATTACAGGTGAGTAAATCGGAATTTGTAGTTCGGCTGATTTTAGAGAAATATTTGAACGTTTCAAAAATAGACACATAGAAACTTTTCTGGTGAAAACCACACAATGGATTCCTATGGAAGGAAATACAAGTTACTGGTAAGTACGCTTAGAATTACTTTTCAGGGTCAATGCTGGGCTAAAAGATGCAGCCCTGGGTTCTCTCCTGATAACAGGTGAGTAAATCGGAATTCGTAGTTCGGCTGATATTAGAGGAATATTTGTACGTTTAAAAAATGGACACAGAACATTTTCTGGTGAAAACCACACAATGTATTCCTAAGGAAGGAAATACAAGTTACTGGTAAATATGCTTAGAGTTACTTTTCAGGGTCTGTGCTGGGCTAAAAGATGCAGCACTGGGTTCTCTCCTAATTACAGGTGAGTTAATCAGAATTCGTAGTTTGGCTGATTTTAGAGGAATATTTGTACGTTTCAAAAATGGACACTTAGAAAATTGTCTGGTGAAAACCACACAATGTATTCCTATGGAAGGAAATCCAAGTTACTGGTAAGTACGCTTAGAATTACTTTTCAGGGTCTGTGCTGGGCTAAAAGATGCAGCCCTGAGTTCTCTCCTGATGACAGGTGAGTAAATCGGAATTCGTAGTTCGGCTGATTTTAGAGGAATATTTGTACGTTTCAAAAATGGACACAGAAAATTTTCTGGTAAAACAACACAATGGATTCCTATGGAAGGAAATACAAGTTACTGGTAAGTATGCTTAGAATTACTTTTCAGGGTCAGTGCTGGGCTAAAAGATGCAGCCCTGAGTTCTCTCCTGATGACAGGTGAATAAATAGAAATTCGTAGTTCGGCTGATTTTAGAGGAATATATGTACGTTTGAAAAATGGACACTTAGAAATTTGTCTGGTGAAAACCACACAATGGATTCCTATGGAAGGAAATACAAGTTACTGGTAAGTACGCTTAGAATTACTTTTCAGGGTCTGTGCTGGGCTAAAAGATGCAGCTCTGGGTTCTCTCCTGATTACAGGTGAGTAAATCGGAATTCGTAGTTCGGCTGATTTTAGAGGAATATTTGTACGTTTCAAAAATGGACACTTAGAAAATTGTCTGCTGAAAACCACACAATGGATTCCTATGGAAGGAAATACAAGTTACTGGTAAGTATGCTTAGAGTTACTTTTCAGGGTCTGTGCTGGGCTAAAAGATGCAGCTCTGGGTTCTCTCCTGATTACAGGTGAGTAAATCGGAATTCGTAGTTCGGCTGATTTTAGAGAAATATTTGAACGTTTCAAAAATAGACACATAGAAACTTTTCTGGTGAAAACCACACAATGGATTCCTATGGAAGGAAATACAAGTTACTGGTAAGTACGCTTAGAATTACTTTTCAGGGTCAGTGCTGGGCTAAAAGATGCAGCCCTGGGTTCTCTCCTGATAACAGGTGAGTAAATCGGAATTCGTAGTTCGGCTGATTTTAGAGGAATATTTGTACGTTTAAAAAATGGACACAGAAAATTTTCTGGTGAAAACCACACAATGTATTCCTAAGGAAGGAAATACAAGTTACTGGTAAATATGCTTAGAGTTACTTTTCAGGGTCTGTGCTGGGCTAAAAGATGCAGCACTGGGTTCTCTCCTAATTACAGGTGAGTTAATCAGAATTCGTAGTTTGGCTGATTTTAGAGGAATATTTGTACGTTTCAAAAATGGACACTTAGAAAATTGTCTGGTGAAAACCACACAATGTATTCCTATGGAAGGAAATCCAAGTTACTGGTAAGTACGCTTAGAATTACTTTTCAGGGTCTGTGCTGGGCTAAAAGATGCAGCCCTGAGTTCTCTCCTGATGACAGGTGAGTAAATAGGAATTCGTAGTTCGGCTGATTTTAGAGGAATATACGTACGTTTGAAAAATGGACACTTAGAAATTTGTCTTGTGAAAACCACACAATGGATTCCTATGGAAGGAAATACAAGTTACTGGTAAGTACGCTTAGAATTACTTTTCAGGGTCAGTGCTGGGCTAAAAGTTGCAGCCCTGGGTTCTCTCCTGATAACAGGTGAGTAAATCGGAATTCGTAGTTTGGCTGATTTTAGAGGAATATTTGTACGTTTAAAAAATGGACACAGAAAATTTTCTGGTGAAAACCACACAATGGATTCCTATGGAAGGAAATACAAGTTACTGGTAAGTACGCTTAGAATTACATTTCAGGGTCAGTGCTGGGCTAAAAGTTGCAGCCCTGGGTTCTCTCCTGATAACAGGTGAGTAAATCGGAATTCGTAGTTTGGCTGATTTTAGAGGAATATTTGTACGTTTCAAAAATGGACACTTAGAAAATTGTCTGCCGAAAACCACACAATGGATTCCTATGGAAGGAAATACAAGTTACTGGTAAGTACGCTTAGAATTACTTTTCAGGGTCTGTGCTGGGCTAAAAGATGCAGCTCTGGGTTCTCTCCTGATTACAGGTGAGTAAATCAGAATTCGTAGTTCGGCTGATTTTAGAGGAATATTTGTGCGGTTCAAAAATGGACACGTAGAAACTTTTCTGGTGAAAACCACACTATGGATTCCTATGGAAGGAAATACAAGTTACTGGTAAGTACGCTTAGAATTACTTTTCAGGGTCTGTGCTGGACTAAAAGATGCAGCTCTGGGTTCTCTCCTGAAAACAGGTGAGTAAATCAGAATTCGTAGTTCGGCTGATTTTAGAGGAATATTTGTGCGGTTCAAAAATGGACACGTAGAAATTTTTCTGGTGAAAACCACACAATGGATTCCTATGGAAGGAAATACAAGTTACTGGTAAGTACGCTTAGAATTACTTTTCAGGGTCAGTGCTGGGCTAAAAGATGCAGCCCTTGGGTTCTCTCCTGATAACAGATGAGTAAATCGGAATTCGTAGTTCGGCTGATTTTAGAGGAATATTTGTACGTTTCAAAAATGGACACAGAAAATTTTCTGGTGAAAACCACACAATGGATTCCTATGGAAGGAAATACAAGTTACTGGTAAGTACGCTTAGAATTACTTTTCAGGGTCAGTGCTGGGCTAAAAGTTGCAGCCCTGGGTTCTCTCCTGATAACAGGTGAGTAAATCGGAATTCGTAGTTTGGCTGATTTTAGAGGAATATTTGTACGTTTCAAAAATGGACACTTAGAAAATTGTCTGCTGAAAACCACACAATGGATTCCTATGGAAGGAAATACAAGTTACTGGTAAGTACGCTTAGAATTACTTTTCAGGGTCTGTGCTGGGCTAAAAGATGCAGCTCTGGGTTCTCTCCTGATTACAGGTGAGTAAATCGGAATTCGTAGTTCGGCTGATTTTAGAGGAATATTTGTACGTTTCAAAAATAGACACGTAGAAACTTTTTTGGTGAAAACCACACAATGGATTCCTATGGAAGGAAATACAAGTTACTGGTAAGTACGCTTAGAATTACTTTTCAGGGTCAGTGCTGGGCTAAAAGATGCAGCTCTGGGTTCTCTCCTGATTACAGGTGAGTAAATCAGAATTCATAGTTCGGCTGATTTTAGAGGAATATTTGTGCGGTTCAAAAATGGACACGTAGAAACTTTTCTGGTCAAAACCACACAATGGATTCCTATGGAAGGAAATACAAGTTACTGGTAAGTACGCTTAGAATTACTTTTCAGGGTCAGTGCTGGGCTAAAAGATGCAGCCCTGGGTTCTCTCCTGATAACAGGTGAGTAAATCGGAATTCGTAGTTCGGCTGATTTTAGAGGAATATTTGTACATTTCAAAAATGGACACAGAAAATTTTCTGGTGAAAACCACACAATGGATTCCTATGGAAGGAAATACAAGTTACTGGTAAGTACGCTTAGAATTATTTTTCAGGGTCAGTGCTGGGCTAAAAGATGCAGCCCTGGGTTCTCTCCTGATAACAGGTGAGTAAATCGGAATTCGTAGTTTGTTTGATATTAGAGGAATATTTGTACGTTTCAAAAATGGACACTTAGAAAATTGTCTGCTGAAAACCACACAATGGATTCCTATGGAAGGAAATACAAGTTACTGGTAAGTATGCTTAGAGTTACTTTTCAGGGTCTGTGCTGGGCTAAAAGATGCAGCTCTGGGTTCTCTCCTGATTACAGGTGAGTAAATCGGAATTCGTAGTTCGGCTGATTTTAGAGAAATATTTGAACGTTTCAAAAATAGACACATAGAAACTTTTCTGGTGAAAACCACACCATGGATTCCTATGGAAGGAAATACAAGTTACTGGTAAGTACGCTTAGAATTACTTTTCAGGGTCAGTGCTGGGCTAAAAGATGCAGCCCTGGGTTCTCTCCTGATAACAGGTGAGTAAATCGGAATTCGTAGTTCGGCTGATTTTAGAGGAATATTTGTACGTTTAAAAAATGGACACAGAAAATTTTCTGGTGAAAACCACACAATGTATTCCTAAGGAAGGAAATACAAGTTACTGGTAAATATGCTTAGAGTTACTTTTCAGGGTCTGTGCTGGGCTAAAAGATGCAGCACTGGGTTCTCTCCTAATTACAGGTGAGTTAATCAGAATTCGTAGTTTGGCTGATTTTAGAGGAATATTTGTACGTTTCAAAAATGGACACTTAGAAAATTGTCTGGTGAAAACCACACAATGTATTCCTATGGAAGGAAATCCAAGTTACTGGTAAGTACGCTTAGAATTACTTTTCAGGGTCTGTGCTGGGCTAAAAGATGCAGCCCTGAGTTCTCTCCTGATGACAGGTGAGTAAATAGGAATTCGTAGTTCGGCTGATTTTAGAGGAATATATGTACGTTTGAAAAATGGACACTTAGAAATTTGTCTGGTGAAAATCACACAATGGATTCCTATGGAAGGAAATACAAGTTACTGGTAAGTACGCTTAGAATTACTTTTCAGGGTCTGTGCTGGGCTAAAAGATGCAGCTCTGGGTTCTCTCCTGATTACAGGTGAGTAAATCGGAATTCGTAGTTCGGTTGATTTTAGAGGAATATTTGTACGTTTCAAAAATGGACACTTAGAAAATTGTCTGCTGAAAACCACACAATGGATTCCTATGGAAGGAAATACAAGTTACTGGTAAGTATGCTTAGAGTTACTTTTCAGGGTCTGTGCTGGGCTAAAAGATGCAGCTCTGGGTTCTCTCCTGATTACAGGTGAGTAAATCGGAATTTGTAGTTCGGCTGATTTTAGAGAAATATTTGAACGTTTCAAAAATAGACACATAGAAACTTTTCTGGTGAAAACCACTCAATGGATTCCTATGGAAGGAAATACAAGTTACTGGTAAGTACGCTTAGAATTACTTTTCAGGGTCAGTGATGGGCTAAAAGATGCAGCCCTGGGTTCTCTCCTGATAACAGGTGAGTAAATCGGAATTCGTAGTTCGGCTGATTTTAGAGGAATATTTGTACGTTTAAAAAATGGACACAGAACATTTTCTGGTGAAAACCACACAATGGATTCCTATGGAAGGAAATACAAGTTACTGGTAAGTACGCTTAGAATTACTTTTCAGGGTCAGTGCTGGGCTAAAAGATGCAGCTCTGGGTTCTCTCCTGATTACAGGTGAGTAAATCAGAATTCGTAGTTCGGCTTATTTTAGAGGAATATTTGTGCGGTTCAAAAATGGACACGTAGAAACTTTTCTGGTGAAAACCACACAATGGATTCCTATGGAAGGAAATACAAGTTACTGGTAAGTACGCTTAGAATTACTTTTCAGGGTCTGTGCTGGGCTAAAAGATGCAGCTCTGGGTTCTCTAATGATTACAGGTGAGTAAATCAGAATTCGTAGTTTGGCTGATTTTAGAGGAATATTTGTACGTTTCAAAAATGGACACTTAGAAAATTGTCTGGTGAAAACCACACAATGTATTCCTATGGAAGGAAATCCAAGTTACTGGTAAGTACGCTTAGAATTACTTTTCAGGGTCTGTGCTGGGCTAAAAGATGCAGCCCTGAGTTCTCTCCTGATGACAGGTGAGTAAATCGGAATTCGTAGTTCTGCTGATTTTAGAGGAATATTTGTACGTTTCAAAAATGGACACAGAAAATTTTCTGGTAAAACAACACAATGGATTCCTATGGAAGGAAATACAAGTTACTGGTAAGTACGCTTAGAATTACTTTTCAGGGTCAGTGCTGGGCTAAAAGTTGCAGCCCTGGGTTCTCTCCTGATAACAGGTGAGTAAATCGGAATTCGTAGTTTGGCTGATTTTAGAGGAATATTTGTATGTTTCAAAAATGGACACTTAGAAAATTGTCTGCTGAAAACCACACAATGGATTCCTATGGAAGGAAATACAAGTTACTGGTAAGTACGCTTAGAATTACTTTTCAGGGTCTGTGCTGGGCTAAAAGATACAGCTCTGGGTTCTCTCCTGATTACAGGTGAGTAAATCAGAATTCGTAGTTCGGCTGATTTTAGAGGAATATTTGTGCGGTTCAAAAATGGACACGTAGAAACTTTTCTGGTGAAAACCACACAATGGATTCCTATGGAAGGAAATACAAGTTACTGGTAAGTACGCTTAGAATTACTTTTCAGGGTCAGTGCTGGGCTAAAAGATGCAGCTCTGGGTTCTCTCCTGATTACAGGTGAGTTAATCAGAATTCGTAGTTTGGCTGATTTTAGAGGAATATTTGTACGTTTCAAAAATGGACACTTAGAAAATTGTCTGGTGAAAACCACACAATGTATTCCTATGGAAGGAAATCCAAGTTACTGGTAAGTACGCTTAGAATTACTTTTCAGGGTCTGTGCTGGGCTAAAAGATGCAGCCCTGAGTTCTCTCCTGATGACAGGTGAGTAAATAGGAATTCGTAGTTCGGCTGATTTTAGAGGAATATATGTACGTTTGAAAAATGGACACTTAGAAATTTGTCTGGTGAAAACCACACAGTGGATTCCTATGGAAGGAAATACAAGTTACTGGTAAGTACGCTTAGAATTACTTTTCAGGGTCTGTGCTGGGCTAAAAGATGCAGCTCTGGGTTCTCTCCTGATTACAGGTGAGTAAATCGGAATTCGTAGTTCGGCTGATTTTAGAGGAATATTTGTACGTTTCAAAAATGGACACTTAGAAAATTGTCTGCTGAAAACCACACAATGGATTCCTATGGAAGGAAATACAAGTTACTGGTAAGTATGCTTAGAGTTACTTTTCAGGGTCTGTGCTGGGCTAAAAGATGCAGCTCTGGGTTCTCTCCTGATTACAGGTGAGTAAATCGGAATTCGTAGTTCGGCTGATTTTAGAGAAATATTTGAACGTTTCAAAAATAGACACATAGAAACTTTTCTGGTGAAAACCACACAATGGATTCCTATGGAAGGAAATACAAGTTACTGGTAAGTACGCTTAGAATTACTTTTCAGGGTCAGTGCTGGGCTAAAAGATGCAGCCCTGGGTTCTCTCCTGATAACAGGTGAGTAAATCGGAATTCGTAGTTCGGCTGATTTTAGAGGAATATTTGTACGTTTAAAAAATGGACACAGAAAATTTTCTGGTGAAAACCACACAATGTATTCCTAAGGAAGGAAATACAAGTTACTGGTAAATATGCTTAGAGTTACTTTTCAGGGTCTGTGCTGGGCTAAAAGATGCAGCACTGGGTTCTCTCCTAATTACAGGTGAGTTAATCAGAATTCGTAGTTTGGCTGATTTTAGAGGAATATTTGTACGTTTCAAAAATGGACACTTAGAAAATTGTCTGGTGAAAACCACACAATGTATTCCTATGGAAGGAAATCCAAGTTACTGGTAAGTACGCTTAGAATTACTTTTCAGGGTCTGTGCTGGGCTAAAAGATACAGCCCTGAGTTCTCTCCTGATGACAGGCGAGTAAATCGGAATTCGTAGTTCGGCTGATTTTAGAGGAATATTTGTACGTTTCAAAAATGGACACAGAAAATTTTCTGGTAAAACAACACAATGGATTCCTATGGAAGGAAATACAAGTTACTGGTAAGTACACTTAGAATTACTTTTCAGGGTCAGTGCTGGGCTAAAAGTTGCAGCCCTGGATTCTCTCCTGATAACAGGTGAGTAAATCGGAATTCGTAGTTTGGCTGATTTTAGAGGAATATTTGTATGTTTCAAAAATGGACACTTAGAAAATTGTCTGCTGAAAACCACACAATGGATTCCTATGGAAGGAAATACAAGTTACTGGTAAGTACGCTTAGAATTACTTTTCAGGGTCTGTGCTGGGCTAAAAGATACAGCTCTGGGTTCTCTCCTGATTACAGGTGAGTAAATCAGAATTCGTAGTTCGGCTGATTTTAGAGGAATATTTGTGCGGTTCAAAAATGGACACAGAACATTTTCTGGTAAAACAACACAATGGATTCCTATGGAAGGAAATACAAGTTACTGGTAAGTACGCTTAGAATTACTTTTCAGGGTCAGTGCTGGGCTAAAAGTTGCAGCCCTGGATTCTCTCCTGATAACAGGTGAGTAAATCGGAATTCGTAGTTTGGCTGATTTTAGAGGAATATTTGTATGTTTCAAAAATGGACACTTAGAAAATTGTCTGCTGAAAACCACACAATGGATTCCTATGGAAGGAAATACAAGTTACTGGTAAGTACGCTTAGAATTACTTTTCAGGGTCTGTGCTGGGCTAAAAGATACAGCTCTGGGTTCTCTCCTGATTACAGGTGAGTAAATCAGAATTCGTAGTTCGGCTGATTTTAGAGGAATATTTGTGCGGTTCAAAAATGGACACGTAGAAACTTTTCTGGTGAAAACCACACAATGGATTCCTATGGAAGGAAATACAAGTTACTGGTAAGTACGCTTAGAATTACTTTTCAGGGTCAGTGCTGGGCTAAAAGATGCAGCTCTGGGTTCTCTCCTGATAACAGGTGAGTAAATCAGAATTCGTAGTTCGGCTGATTTTAGAGGAATATTTGTGCGGTTCAAAAATGGACACGTAGAAACTTTTCTGGTGAAAACCTCACAATGGATTCCTATAGAAGGAAATACAAGTTACTGGTAAGTACGCTTAGAATTACTTTTCAGGGTCAGTGCTGGGCTAAAAGATGCAGCCCTTGGGTTCTCTCCTGATAACAGATGAGTAAATCGGAATTCGTAGTTTGGCTGATTTTAGAGGAATATTTGTACGTTTCAAAAATGGACACAGAAAATTTTCTGGTGAAAACCACACAATGGATTCCTATGGAAGGAAATACAAGTTACTGGTAAGTACGCTTAGAATTACTTTTCAGGGTCAGTGCTGGGCTAAAAGTTGCAGCCCTGGGTTCTCTCCTGATAACAGGTGAGTAAATCGGAATTCGTAGTTTGGCTGATTTTAGAGGAATATTTGTACGTTTCAAAAATGGACACTTAGAAAATTGTCTGCTGAAAACCACACAATGGATTCCTATGGAAGGAAATACAAGTTACTGGTAAGTACGCTTAGAATTACTTTTCAGGGTCTGTGCTGGGCTAAAAGATGCAGCTCTGGGTTCTCTCCTGATTACAGGTGAGTAAATCGGAATTCGTAGTTCGGCTGATTTTAGAGGAATATTTGTACGTTTCAAAAATAGACACGTAGAAACTTTTTTGGTGAAAACCACATAATGGATTCCTATGGAAGGAAATACAAGTTACTGGTAAGTACGCTTAGAATTACTTTTCAGGGTCAGTGCTGGGCTAAAAGATGCAGCTCTGGGTTCTCTCCTGATTACAGGTGAGTAAATCAGAATTCATAGTTCGGCTGATTTTAGAGGAATATTTGTGCGGTTCAAAAATGGACACGTAGAAACTTTTCTGGTGAAAACCACACAATGGATTCCTATGGAAGGAAATACAAGTTACTGGTAAGTACGCTTAGAATTACTTTTCAGGGTCAGTGCTGGGCTAAAAGATGCAGCCCTGGGTTCTCTCCTGATAACAGGTGAGTAAATCGGAATTCGTAGTTCGGCTGATTTTAGAGGAATATTTGTACGTTTCAAAAATGGACACTTAGAAAATTGCTGGTGAAAACCACACAATGGATTCCTATGGAAGGAAATACAAGTTACTGGTAAGTACGCTTAGAATTATTTTTCAGGGTCAGTGCTGGGCTAAAAGATGCAGCCCTGGGTTCTCTCCTGATAACAGGTGAGTAAATCGGAATTCGTAGTTTGGTTGATTTTAGAGGAATATTTGTACGTTTCAAAAATGGACACTTAGAAAATTGTCTGCTGAAAACCACACAATGGATTCCTATGGAAGGAAATACAAGTTACTGGTAAGTACGCTTAGAATTACTTTTCAGGGTCTGTGCTGGGCTAAAAGATGCAGCCCTTGGGTTCTCTCCTGATAACAGATGAGTAAATCGGAATTCGTAGTTTGGCTGATTTTAGAGGAATATTTGTACGTTTCAAAAATGGACACAGAAAATTTTCTGGTGAAAACCACACAATGGATTCCTATGGAAGGAAATACAAGTTACTGGTAAGTACGCTTAGAATTACTTTTCAGGGTCAGTGCTGGGCTAAAAGTTGCAGCCCTGGGTTCTCTCCTGATAACAGGTGAGTAAATCGGAATTCGTAGTTTGGCTGATTTTAGAGGAATATTTGTACGTTTCAAAAATGGACACTTAGAAAATTGTCTGCTGAAAACCACACAATGGATTCCTATGGAAGGAAATACAAGTTACTGGTAAGTACGCTTAGAATTACTTTTCAGGGTCTGTGCTGGGCTAAAAGATGCAGCTCTGGGTTCTCTCCTGATTACAGGTGAGTAAATCGGAATTCGTAGTTCGGCTGATTTTAGAGGAATATTTGTACGTTTCAAAAATAGACACGTAGAAACTTTTTTGGTGAAAACCACACAATGGATTCCTATGGAAGGAAATACAAGTTACTGGTAAGTACGCTTAGAATTACTTTTCAGGGTCAGTGCTGGGCTAAAAGATGCAGCTCTGGGTTCTCTCCTGATTACAGGTGAGTAAATCAGAATTCATAGTTCGGCTGATTTTAGAGGAATATTTGTGCGGTTCAAAAATGGACACGTAGAAACTTTTCTGGTCAAAACCACACAATGGATTCCTATGGAAGGAAATACAAGTTACTGGTAAGTACGCTTAGAATTACTTTTCAGGGTCAGTGCTGGGCTAAAAGATGCAGCCCTGGGTTCTCTCCTGATAACAGGTGAGTAAATCGGAATTCGTAGTTCGGCTGATTTTAGAGGAATATTTGTACATTTCAAAAATGGACACAGAAAATTTTCTGGTGAAAACCACACAATGGATTCCTATGGAAGGAAATACAAGTTACTGGTAAGTACGCTTAGAATTATTTTTCAGGGTCAGTGCTGGGCTAAAAGATGCAGCCCTGGGTTCTCTCCTGATAACAGGTGAGTAAATCGGAATTCGTAGTTTGTTTGATTTTAGAGGAATATTTGTACGTTTCAAAAATGGACACTTAGAAAATTGTCTGCTGAAAACCACACAATGGATTCCTATGGAAGGAAATACAAGTTACTGGTAAGTATGCTTAGAGTTACTTTTCAGGGTCTGTGCTGGGCTAAAAGATGCAGCTCTGGGTTCTCTCCTGATTACAGGTGAGTAAATCGGAATTCGTAGTTCGGCTGATTTTAGAGAAATATTTGAACGTTTCAAAAATAGACACATAGAAACTTTTCTGGTGAAAACCACACCATGGATTCCTATGGAAGGAAATACAAGTTACTGGTAAGTACGCTTAGAATTACTTTTCAGGGTCAGTGCTGGGCTAAAAGATGCAGCCCTGGGTTCTCTCCTGATAACAGGTGAGTAAATCGGAATTCGTAGTTCGGCTGATTTTAGAGGAATATTTGTACGTTTAAAAAATGGACACAGAAAATTTTCTGGTGAAAACCACACAATGTATTCCTAAGGAAGGAAATACAAGTTACTGGTAAATATGCTTAGAGTTACTTTTCAGGGTCTGTGCTGGGCTAAAAGATGCAGCACTGGGTTCTCTCCTAATTACAGGTGAGTTAATCAGAATTCGTAGTTTGGCTGATTTTAGAGGAATATTTGTACGTTTCAAAAATGGACACTTAGAAAATTGTCTGGTGAAAACCACACAATGTATTCCTATGGAAGGAAATCCAAGTTACTGGTAAGTACGCTTAGAATTACTTTTCAGGGTCTGTGCTGGGCTAAAAGATGCAGCCCTGAGTTCTCTCCTGATGACAGGTGAGTAAATAGGAATTCGTAGTTCGGCTGATTTTAGAGGAATATATGTACGTTTGAAAAATGGACACTTAGAAATTTGTCTGGTGAAAATCACACAATGGATTCCTATGGAAGGAAATACAAGTTACTGGTAAGTACGCTTAGAATTACTTTTCAGGGTCTGTGCTGGGCTAAAAGATGCAGCTCTGGGTTCTCTCCTGATTACAGGTGAGTAAATCGGAATTCGTAGTTCGGTTGATTTTAGAGGAATATTTGTACGTTTCAAAAATGGACACTTAGAAAATTGTCTGCTGAAAACCACACAATGGATTCCTATGGAAGGAAATACAAGTTACTGGTAAGTATGCTTAGAGTTACTTTTCAGGGTCTGTGCTGGGCTAAAAGATGCAGCTCTGGGTTCTCTCCTGATTACAGGTGAGTAAATCGGAATTTGTAGTTCGGCTGATTTTAGAGAAATATTTGAACGTTTCAAAAATAGACACATAGAAACTTTTCTGGTGAAAACCACTCAATGGATTCCTATGGAAGGAAATACAAGTTACTGGTAAGTACGCTTAGAATTACTTTTCAGGGTCAGTGATGGGCTAAAAGATGCAGCCCTGGGTTCTCTCCTGATAACAGGTGAGTAAATCGGAATTCGTAGTTCGGCTGATTTTAGAGGAATATTTGTACGTTTAAAAAATGGACACAGAACATTTTCTGGTGAAAACCACACAATGGATTCCTATGGAAGGAAATACAAGTTACTGGTAAGTACGCTTAGAATTACTTTTCAGGGTCAGTGCTGGGCTAAAAGATGCAGCTCTGGGTTCTCTCCTGATTACAGGTGAGTAAATCAGAATTCGTAGTTCGGCTTATTTTAGAGGAATATTTGTGCGGTTCAAAAATGGACACGTAGAAACTTTTCTGGTGAAAACCACACAATGGATTCCTATGGAAGGAAATACAAGTTACTGGTAAGTACGCTTAGAATTACTTTTCAGGGTCTGTGCTGGGCTAAAAGATGCAGCTCTGGGTTCTCTAATGATTACAGGTGAGTAAATCAGAATTCGTAGTTTGGCTGATTTTAGAGGAATATTTGTACGTTTCAAAAATGGACACTTAGAAAATTGTCTGGTGAAAACCACACAATGTATTCCTATGGAAGGAAATCCAAGTTACTGGTAAGTACGCTTAGAATTACTTTTCAGGGTCTGTGCTGGGCTAAAAGATGCAGCCCTGAGTTCTCTCCTGATGACAGGTGAGTAAATCGGAATTCGTAGTTCTGCTGATTTTAGAGGAATATTTGTACGTTTCAAAAATGGACACAGAAAATTTTCTGGTAAAACAACACAATGGATTCCTATGGAAGGAAATACAAGTTACTGGTAAGTACGCTTAGAATTACTTTTCAGGGTCAGTGCTGGGCTAAAAGTTGCAGCCCTGGGTTCTCTCCTGATAACAGGTGAGTAAATCGGAATTCGTAGTTTGGCTGATTTTAGAGGAATATTTGTATGTTTCAAAAATGGACACTTAGAAAATTGTCTGCTGAAAACCACACAATGGATTCCTATGGAAGGAAATACAAGTTACTGGTAAGTACGCTTAGAATTACTTTTCAGGGTCTGTGCTGGGCTAAAAGATACAGCTCTGGGTTCTCTCCTGATTACAGGTGAGTAAATCAGAATTCGTAGTTCGGCTGATTTTAGAGGAATATTTGTGCGGTTCAAAAATGGACACGTAGAAACTTTTCTGGTGAAAACCACACAATGGATTCCTATGGAAGGAAATACAAGTTACTGGTAAGTACGCTTAGAATTACTTTTCAGGGTCAGTGCTGGGCTAAAAGATGCAGCTCTGGGTTCTCTCCTGATTACAGGTGAGTTAATCAGAATTCGTAGTTTGGCTGATTTTAGAGGAATATTTGTACGTTTCAAAAATGGACACTTAGAAAATTGTCTGGTGAAAACCACACAATGTATTCCTATGGAAGGAAATCCAAGTTACTGGTAAGTACGCTTAGAATTACTTTTCAGGGTCTGTGCTGGGCTAAAAGATGCAGCCCTGAGTTCTCTCCTGATGACAGGTGAGTAAATAGGAATTCGTAGTTCGGCTGATTTTAGAGGAATATATGTACGTTTGAAAAATGGACACTTAGAAATTTGTCTGGTGAAAACCACACAGTGGATTCCTATGGAAGGAAATACAAGTTACTGGTAAGTACGCTTAGAATTACTTTTCAGGGTCTGTGCTGGGCTAAAAGATGCAGCTCTGGGTTCTCTCCTGATTACAGGTGAGTAAATCGGAATTCGTAGTTCGGCTGATTTTAGAGGAATATTTGTACGTTTCAAAAATGGACACTTAGAAAATTGTCTGCTGAAAACCACACAATGGATTCCTATGGAAGGAAATACAAGTTACTGGTAAGTATGCTTAGAGTTACTTTTCAGGGTCTGTGCTGGGCTAAAAGATGCAGCTCTGGGTTCTCTCCTGATTACAGGTGAGTAAATCGGAATTCGTAGTTCGGCTGATTTTAGAGAAATATTTGAACGTTTCAAAAATAGACACATAGAAACTTTTCTGGTGAAAACCACACAATGGATTCCTATGGAAGGAAATACAAGTTACTGGTAAGTACGCTTAGAATTACTTTTCAGGGTCAGTGCTGGGCTAAAAGATGCAGCCCTGGGTTCTCTCCTGATAACAGGTGAGTAAATCGGAATTCGTAGTTCGGCTGATTTTAGAGGAATATTTGTACGTTTAAAAAATGGACACAGAAAATTTTCTGGTGAAAACCACACAATGTATTCCTAAGGAAGGAAATACAAGTTACTGGTAAATATGCTTAGAGTTACTTTTCAGGGTCTGTGCTGGGCTAAAAGATGCAGCACTGGGTTCTCTCCTAATTACAGGTGAGTTAATCAGAATTCGTAGTTTGGCTGATTTTAGAGGAATATTTGTACGTTTCAAAAATGGACACTTAGAAAATTGTCTGGTGAAAACCACACAATGTATTCCTATGGAAGGAAATCCAAGTTACTGGTAAGTACGCTTAGAATTACTTTTCAGGGTCTGTGCTGGGCTAAAAGATGCAGCCCTGAGTTCTCTCCTGATGACAGGTGAGTAAATCGGAATTCGTAGTTCGGCTGATTTTAGAGGAATATTTGTACGTTTCAAAAATGGACACAGAAAATTTTCTGGTAAAACAACACAATGGATTCCTATGGAAGGAAATACAAGTTACTGGTAAGTACACTTAGAATTACTTTTCAGGGTCAGTGCTGGGCTAAAAGTTGCAGCCCTGGATTCTCTCCTGATAACAGGTGAGTAAATCGGAATTCGTAGTTTGGCTGATTTTAGAGGAATATTTGTATGTTTCAAAAATGGACACTTAGAAAATTGTCTGCTGAAAACCACACAATGGATTCCTATGGAAGGAAATACAAGTTACTGGTAAGTACGCTTAGAATTACTTTTCAGGGTCTGTGCTGGGCTAAAAGATACAGCTCTGGGTTCTCTCCTGATTACAGGTGAGTAAATCAGAATTCGTAGTTCGGCTGATTTTAGAGGAATATTTGTGCGGTTCAAAAATGGACACAGAACATTTTCTGGTAAAACAACACAATGGATTCCTATGGAAGGAAATACAAGTTACTGGTAAGTACGCTTAGAATTACTTTTCAGGGTCAGTGCTGGGCTAAAAGTTGCAGCCCTGGATTCTCTCCTGATAACAGGTGAGTAAATCGGAATTCGTAGTTTGGCTGATTTTAGAGGAATATTTGTATGTTTCAAAAATGGACACTTAGAAAATTGTCTGCTGAAAACCACACAATGGATTCCTATGGAAGGAAATACAAGTTACTGGTAAGTACGCTTAGAATTACTTTTCAGGGTCTGTGCTGGGCTAAAAGATACAGCTCTGGGTTCTCTCCTGATTACAGGTGAGTAAATCAGAATTCGTAGTTCGGCTGATTTTAGAGGAATATTTGTGCGGTTCAAAAATGGACACGTAGAAACTTTTCTGGTGAAAACCACACAATGGATTCCTATGGAAGGAAATACAAGTTACTGGTAAGTACGCTTAGAATTACTTTTCAGGGTCAGTGCTGGGCTAAAAGATGCAGCTCTGGGTTCTCTCCTGATAACAGGTGAGTAAATCAGAATTCGTAGTTCGGCTGATTTTAGAGGAATATTTGTGCGGTTCAAAAATGGACACGTAGAAACTTTTCTGGTGAAAACCACACAATGGATTCCTATAGAAGGAAATACAAGTTACTGGTAAGTACGCTTAGAATTACTTTTCAGGGTCAGTGCTGGGCTAAAAGATGCAGCCCTTGGGTTCTCTCCTGATAACAGATGAGTAAATCGGAATTCGTAGTTTGGCTGATTTTAGAGGAATATTTGTACGTTTCAAAAATGGACACAGAAAATTTTCTGGTGAAAACCACACAATGGATTCCTATGGAAGGAAATACAAGTTACTGGTAAGTACGCTTAGAATTACTTTTCAGGGTCAGTGCTGGGCTAAAAGTTGCAGCCCTGGGTTCTCTCCTGATAACAGGTGAGTAAATCGGAATTTGTAGTTTGGCTGATTTTAGAGGAATATTTGTACGTTTCAAAAATGGACACTTAGAAAATTGTCTGCTGAAAACCACACAATGGATTCCTATGGAAGGAAATACAAGTTACTGGTAAGTACGCTTAGAATTACTTTTCAGGGTCTGTGCTGGGCTAAAAGATGCAGCTCTGGGTTCTCTCCTGATTACAGGTGAGTAAATCGGAATTCGTAGTTCGGCTGATTTTAGAGGAATATTTGTACGTTTCAAAAATAGACACGTAGAAACTTTTTTGGTGAAAACCACATAATGGATTCCTATGGAAGGAAATACAAGTTACTGGTAAGTACGCTTAGAATTACTTTTCAGGGTCAGTGCTGGGCTAAAAGATGCAGCTCTGGGTTCTCTCCTGATTACAGGTGAGTAAATCAGAATTCATAGTTCGGCTGATTTTAGAGGAATATTTGTGCGGTTCAAAAATGGACACGTAGAAACTTTTCTGGTGAAAACCACACAATGGATTCCTATGGAAGGAAATACAAGTTACTGGTAAGTACGCTTAGAATTACTTTTCAGGGTCAGTGCTGGGCTAAAAGATGCAGCCCTGGGTTCTCTCCTGATAACAGGTGAGTAAATCGGAATTCGTAGTTCGGCTGATTTTAGAGGAATATTTGTACGTTTCAAAAATGGACACTTAGAAAATTGCTGGTGAAAACCACACAATGGATTCCTATGGAAGGAAATACAAGTTACTGGTAAGTACGCTTAGAATTATTTTTCAGGGTCAGTGCTGGGCTAAAAGATGCAGCCCTGGGTTCTCTCCTGATAACAGGTGAGTAAATCGGAATTCGTAGTTTGGTTGATTTTAGAGGAATATTTGTACGTTTCAAAAATGGACACTTAGAAAATTGTCTGCTGAAAACCACACAATGGATTCCTATGGAAGGAAATACAAGTTACTGGTAAGTACGCTTAGAATTACTTTTCAGGGTCTGTGCTGGGCTAAAAGATGCAGCCCTTGGGTTCTCTCCTGATAACAGATGAGTAAATCGGAATTCGTAGTTTGGCTGATTTTAGAGGAATATTTGTACGTTTCAAAAATGGACACAGAAAATTTTCTGGTGAAAACCACACAATGGATTCCTATGGAAGGAAATACAAGTTACTGGTAAGTACGCTTAGAATTACTTTTCAGGGTCAGTGCTGGGCTAAAAGTTGCAGCCCTGGGTTCTCTCCTGATAACAGGTGAGTAAATCGGAATTCGTAGTTTGGCTGATTTTAGAGGAATATTTGTACGTTTCAAAAATGGACACTTAGAAAATTGTCTGCTGAAAACCACACAATGGATTCCTATGGAAGGAAATACAAGTTACTGGTAAGTACGCTTAGAATTACTTTTCAGGGTCTGTGCTGGGCTAAAAGATGCAGCTCTGGATTCTCTCCTGATTACAGGTGAGTAAATCGGAATTCGTAGTTCGGCTGATTTTAGAGGAATATTTGTACGTTTCAAAAATAGACACGTAGAAACTTTTTTGGTGAAAACCACATAATGGATTCCTATGGAAGGAAATACAAGTTACTGGTAAGTACGCTTAGAATTACTTTTCAGGGTCAGTGCTGGGCTAAAAGATGCAGCTCTGGGTTCTCTCCTGATTACAGGTGAGTAAATCAGAATTCATAGTTCGGCTGATTTTAGAGGAATATTTGTGCGGTTCAAAAATGGACACGTAGAAACTTTTCTGGTGAAAACCACACAATGGATTCCTATGGAAGGAAATACAAGTTACTGGTAAGTACGCTTAGAATTACTTTTCAGGGTCAGTGCTGGGCTAAAAGATGCAGCCCTGGGTTCTCTCCGGATAACAGGTGAGTAAATCGGAATTCGTAGTTCGGCTGATTTTAGAGGAATATTTGTACGTTTCAAAAATGGACACAGAAAATTTTCTGGTGAAAACCACACAATGGATTCCTATGGAAGGAAATACAAGTTACTGGTAAGTACGCTTAGAATTATTTTTCAGGGTCAGTGCTGGGCTAAAAGATGCAGCCCTGGGTTCTCTCCTGATAACAGGTGAGTAAATCGGAATTCGTAGTTTGGTTGATTTTAGAGGAATATTTGTACGTTTCAAAAATGGACACTTAGAAAATTGTCCGCTGAAAACCACACAATGGATTCCTATGGAAGGAAATACAAGTTACTGGTAAGTATGCTTAGAATTACTTTTCAGGGTCTGTGCTGGGCTAAAAGATGCAGCTCTGGGTTCTCTCCTGATTACAGGTGAGTAAATCGGAATTCGTAGTTCGGCTGATTTTAGAGAAATATTTGAACGTTTCAAAAATAGACACATAGAAACTTTTCTGGTGAAAACCACACAATGGATTCCTATGGAAGGAAATACAAGTTACTGGTAAGTACGCTTAGAAGTACTTTTCAGGGTCAGTGCTGGGCTAAAAGATGCAGCCCTGGGTTCTCTCCTGATAACAGGTGAGTAAATCGGAATTCGCAGTTCGGCTGATTTTAGAGGAATATTTGTACGTTTAAAAAATGGACACAGAAAATTTTCTGGTGAAAACCACACAATGTATTCCTAAGGAAGGAAATACAAGTTACTGGTAAATATGCTTAGAGTTACTTTTCAGGGTCTGTGCTGGGCTAAAAGATGCAGCACTGGGTTCTCTCCTAATTACAGGTGAGTTAATCAGAATTCGTAGTTTGGCTGATTTTAGAGGAATATTTGTACGTTTCAAAAATGGACACTTAGAAAATTGTCTGGTGAAAACCACACAATGTATTCCTATGGAAGGAAATCCAAGTTACTGGTAAGTACGCTTAGAATTACTTTTCAGGGTCTGTGCTGGGCTAAAAGATGCAGCCCTGAGTTCTCTCCTGATGACAGGTGAGTAAATAGGAATTCGTAGTTCGGCTGATTTTAGAGGAATATATGTACGTTTGAAAAATGGACACTTAGAAATTTGTCTTGTGAAAACCACACAATGGATTCCTATTGAAGGAAATACAAGTTACTGGTAAGTACGCTTAGAATTACTTTTCAGGGTCAGTGCTGGGCTAAAAGTTGCAGCCCTGGGTTCTCTCCTGATAACAGGTGAGTAAATCGGAATTCGTAGTTTGGCTGATTTTAGAGGAATATTTGTATGTTTCAAAAATGGACACTTAGAAAATTGTCTGCTGAAAACCACACAATGGATTCCTATGGAAGGAAATACAAGTTACTGGTAAGTACGCTTAGAATTACTTTTCAGGGTCTGTGCTGGGCTAAAAGATGCAGCTCTGGGTTCTCTCCTGATTACAGGTGAGTAAATCAGAATTCGTAGTTCGGCTGATTTTAGAGGAATATTTGTGCGGTTCAAAAATGGACACGTAGAAACTTTTCTGGTGAAAACCACACAATGGATTCCTATGGAAGGAAATACAAGTTACTGGTAAGTACGCTTAGAATTACTCTTCAGGGTCAGTGCTGGGCTAAAAGATGCAGCTCTGGGTTCTCTCCTGATTACAGGTGAGTAAATCAGAATTCGTAGTTCGGCTGATTTTAGAGGAATATTTGTACGGTTCAAAAATGGACACGTAGAAACTTTTCTGGTGAAAACCACACAATGGATTCCTATAGAAGGAAATACAAGTTACTGGTAAGTACGCTTAGAATTACTTTTCAGGGTCAGTGCTGGGCTAAAAGATGCAGCCCTGGGTTCTCTCCTAATAACAGGTGAGTAAATCGGAATTCTTAGTTCGGCTGATTTTAGAGGAATATTTGTACGTTTCAAAAATGGACACAGAAAATTTTCTGGTGAAAACCACACAATGGATTCCTATGGAAGGAAATACAAGTTACTGGTAAGTACGCTTAGAATTACTTTTCAGGATCAGTGCTGGGCTAAAAGATGCAGCCCTTGGTTCTCTCCTGATAACAGGTGAGTAAATCGGAATTCGTAGTTTGGCTGATTTTAGAGGAATATTTGTACGTTTCAAAAATGGACACTTAGAAAATTGTCTGCAGAAAACCACACAATGGATTCCTATGTAAGGAAATACAAGTTACTGGTAAGTATGCTTAGAATTACTTTTCAGGGTCTGTGCTGGGCTAAAAGATGCAGCTCTGGGTTCTCTCCTGATTACAGGTGAGTAAATCGGAATTCGTAGTTCGGCTGATTTTAGAGAAATATTTGTACGTTTCAAAAATAGACACATAGAAACTTTTCTGCTGAAAACCACACAATGGATTCCTATGGAAGGAAATACAAGTTACTGGTAAGTACGCTTAGAATTACTTTTCAGGGTCAGTGCTGGGCTAAAAGATGCAGCCCTGGGTTCTCTCCTGATAACAGGTGAGTAAATCGGAATTCGTAGTTCGGCTGATTTTAGAGGAATATTTGTACGTTTAAAAAATGGACACAGAAAATTTTCTGGTGAAAACCACACAATGTATTCCTAAGGAAGGAAATACAAGTTACTGGTAAATACGCTTAGAGTTACTTTTCAGGGTCTGTGATGGGCTAAAAGATGCAGCTCTGGGTTCTCTCCTGATTACAGGTGAGTAAATCGGAATTCCTAGTTCGGCTGATTTTAGAGGAATATTTGTACGTTTCAAAAATAGACACGTAGAAACTTTTCTGGTGAAAACCAGACAATGGATTCCTATGGAAGGAAATACAAGTTACTGGTAAGTACGCTTAGAATTACTTTTCAGGGTCAGTGCTGGGCTAAAAGATGCAGCTCTGGGTTCTCTCCTGATTACAGGTGAGTAAATCAGAATTCGTAGTTCGGCTGATTTTAGAGGAATATTTGTGCAGTTCAAAAATGGACACGTAGAAACTTTTCTGGTGAAAACCACACAATGGATTCCTATAGAAGGAAATACAAGTTACTGGTAAGTACGCTTAGAATTACTTTTCAGGGTCAGTGCTGGGCTAAAAGATGCAGCCCTTGGGTTCTCTCCTGATAACAGATGAGTAAATCGGAATTCGTAGTTCGGCTGATTTTAGAGGAATATTTGTACGTTTCAAAAATGGACACAGAAAATGTTCTGGTGAAAACCACACAATGGATTCCTTTGGAAGGAAATACAAGTTACTGGTAAGTACGCTTAGAATTACTTTTCAGGGTCAGTGCTGGGCTAAAAGTTGCAGCCCTGGGTTCTCTCCTGATAACAGGTGAGTAAATCGGAATTCGTAGTTTGGCTGATTTTAGAGGAATATTTGTACGTTTCAAAAATGGACACTTAGAAAATTGTCTGCTGAAAACCACACAATGGATTCCTATGGAAGGAAATACAAGTTACTGGTAAGTACGCTTAGAATTACTTTTCAGGGTCTGTGCTGGGCTAAAAGATGCAGCTCTGGGTTCTCTCCTGATTACAGGTGAGTAAATCAGAATTCGTAGTTCGGCTGATTTTAGAGGAATATTTGTGCGGTTCAAAAATGGACACGTAGAAACTTTTCTGGTGAAAACCACACAATGGATTCCTATGGAAGGAAATACAAGTTACTGGTAAGTACGCTTAGAATTACTCTTCAGGGTCAGTGCTGGGCTAAAAGATGCAGCTCTGGGTTCTCTCCTGATTACAGGTGAGTAAATCAGAATTCGTAGTTCGGCTGATTTTAGAGGAATATTTGTGCGGTTCAAAAATGGACACGTAGAAACTTTTCTGGTGAAAACCACACAATGGATTCCTATAGAAGGAAATACAAGTTACTGGTAAGTACGCTTAGAATTACTTTTCAGGGTCAGTGCTGGGCTAAAAGATGCAGCCCTGGGTTCTCTCCTAATAACAGGTGAGTAAATCGGAATTCTTAGTTCGGCTGATTTTAGAGGAATATTTGTACGTTTCAAAAATGGACACAGAAAATTTTCTGGTGAAAACCACACAATGGATTCCTATGGAAGGAAATACAAGTTACTGGTAAGTACGCTTAGAATTACTTTTCAGGATCAGTGCTGGGCTAAAAGATGCAGCCCTTGGTTCTCTCCTGATAACAGGTGAGTAAATCGGAATTCGTAGTTTGGCTGATTTTAGAGGAATATTTGTACGTTTCAAAAATGGACACTTAGAAAATTGTCTGCAGAAAACCACACAATGGATTCCTATGTAAGGAAATACAAGTTACTGGTAAGTATGCTTAGAATTACTTTTCAGGGTCTGTGCTGGGCTAAAAGATGCAGCTCTGGGTTCTCTCCTGATTACAGGTGAGTAAATCGGAATTCGTAGTTCGGCTGATTTTAGAGAAATATTTGTACGTTTCAAAAATAGACACATAGAAACTTTTCTGCTGAAAACCACACAATGGATTCCTATGGAAGGAAATACAAGTTACTGGTAAGTACGCTTAGAATTACTTTTCAGGGTCAGTGCTGGGCTAAAAGATGCAGCCCTGGGTTCTCTCCTGATAACAGGTGAGTAAATCGGAATTCGTAGTTCGGCTGATTTTAGAGGAATATTTGTACGTTTAAAAAATGGACACAGAAAATTTTCTGGTGAAAACCACACAATGTATTCCTAAGGAAGGAAATACAAGTTACTGGTAAATACGCTTAGAGTTACTTTTCAGGGTCTGTGCTGGGCTAAAAGATGCAGCTCTGGGTTCTCTCCTGATTACAGGTGAGTAAATCGGAATTCCTAGTTCGGCTGATTTTAGAGGAATATTTGTACGTTTCAAAAATAGACACGTAGAAACTTTTCTGGTGAAAACCAGACAATGGATTCCTATGGAAGGAAATACAAGTTACTGGTAAGTACGCTTAGAATTACTTTTCAGGGTCAGTGCTGGGCTAAAAGATGCAGCTCTGGGTTCTCTCCTGATTACAGGTGAGTAAATCAGAATTCGTAGTTCGGCTGATTTTAGAGGAATATTTGTGCAGTTCAAAAATGGACACGTAGAAACTTTTCTGGTGAAAACCACACAATGGATTCCTATGGAAGGAAATACAAGTTACTGGTAAGTACGCTTAGAATTACTTTTCAGGGTCAGTGCTGGGCTAAAAGATGCAGCCCTGGGTTCTCTCCTGATAACAGGTTAGTAAATCGGAATTCGTAGTTCGGCTGATTTTAGAGGAATATTTGTATGTTTCAAAAATGGACACAGAAAATTTTCTGGTGAAAACCACACAATGGATTTCTATGGAAGAAAATACAAGTTACTGGTAAGTACGCTTAGAATTACTTTTCAGGGTCAGTGCTGGGCTAAAAGATGCAGCCCTGGGTTATCTCCTGATAACAGGTGAGTAAATCGGAATTCGTAGTTTGGCTGATTTTAGAGGAATATTTGTACGTTTCAAAAATGGACACTTAGAAAATTGTCTGCTGAAAACCACACAATGGATTCCTATGGAAGGAAATACAAGTTACTGGTAAGTACGCTTAGAATTACTTTTCAGGGTCTGTGCTGGGCTATAAGATGCAGCACTGGGTTCTCTCCTGATTACAGGTGAGTAAATCAGAATTCGTAGTTCGGCTTATTTTAGAGGAATATTTGTACGTTTCAAAAATGAACACAGAAATTTTTCTGGTGAAAACCACACAATGTATTCCTATGGAGGGAAATAAAAGTAACTGGTAAGTACGCTTATAATTACTTTTCAGGGTCAGTGCTGGGCTAAAAAATGCAGCCCTGGGTTCATTCTTGATAACAGGTGAGTAAATCGGAATTCGTAGTTCGGCTGATTTTAGAGGAATATTTGTACGTTTAAAAAATGGACACAAAATGTTCTGGTGAAAACAACACAATGTATTCCTATAGAAGGAAATACAAGTTACTGGTAAGTACGCTTAGAATTACTTTTCAGGGTCTGTGCTGGGCTAAAAGATGCAGCCCTGGGTTCTCTCCTGATAACAGGTGAGTAAATCGGAATCCGTAGTTCGGCTGATTTTAGAGGAATATTTGTACGTTTCAAAAATGGACACAGAAAATTTTCTGGTGAAAACCACACAATGGATTCCTAAGGCAGGAAATAAAAGTTACTGGTAGGTACGCTTAGAATTACTTTTCAGGCTCTGTGCTGGGCTAAAAGATGCAGCACTGGGTTCTCTCCTAATTACAGGTGAGTAAATCGGAATTCGTAGTTCAGCTGATTTTAGAGGAATATTTGTACGTTTCAAAAATGGACACTTAGAAAATTGTCTGGTGAAAACCACACAATGGATTCCTATGGAAGGAAATACAAGTTACTGGTAAGTACGCTTAGAATTACTTTTCAGGGTCTGTGCTGGGCTAAAAGATGCAGCTCTGGGTTCTCTCCTGATTACAGGTGAGTAAATCAGAATTCGTAGTTCGGCTTATTATAGAGGAATATTTGTGCGGTTCAAAAATGGACACGTAGAAACTTTTCTGGTGAAAACCACACAATGGATTCCTATGGAAGGAAATACAAGTTACTGGTAAGTACGCTTAGAATTACTTTTCAGGGTCTGTGCTGGGCTAAAAGATGCAGCTCTGGGTTCTCTCCTGATTACAGGTGAGTAAATCAGAATTCGTAGTTCGGCTGATTTTAGAGGAATATTTGTGCGGTTCAAAAATGGACACGTAGAAACTTTTCTGGTGAAAACCACACAATGGATTCCTATGGAAGGAAATACAAGTTACTGGTAAGTACGCTTAGAATTACTCTTCAGGGTCAGTGCTGGGCTAAAAGATGCAGCTCTGGGTTCTCTCCTGATTACAGGTGAGTAAATCAGAATTCGTAGTTCGGCTGATTTTAGAGGAATATTTGTACGGTTCAAAAATGGACACGTAGAAACTTTTCTGGTGAAAACCACACAATGGATTCCTATAGAAGGAAATACAAGTTACTGGTAAGTACGCTTAGAATTACTTTTCAGGGTCAGTGCTGGGCTAAAAGATGCAGCCCTGGGTTCTCTCCTAATAACAGGTGAGTAAATCGGAATTCTTAGTTCGGCTGATTTTAGAGGAATATTTGTACGTTTCAAAAATGGACACAGAAAATTTTCTGGTGAAAACCACACAATGGATTCCTATGGAAGGAAATACAAGTTACTGGTAAGTACGCTTAGAATTACTTTTCAGGATCAGTGCTGGGCTAAAAGATGCAGCCCTTGGTTCTCTCCTGATAACAGGTGAGTAAATCGGAATTCGTAGTTTGGCTGATTTTAGAGGAATATTTGTACGTTTCAAAAATGGACACTTAGAAAATTGTCTGCAGAAAACCACACAATGGATTCCTATGTAAGGAAATACAAGTTACTGGTAAGTATGCTTAGAATTACTTTTCAGGGTCTGTGCTGGGCTAAAAGATGCAGCTCTGGGTTCTCTCCTGATTACAGGTGAGTAAATCGGAATTCGTAGTTCGGCTGATTTTAGAGAAATATTTGTACGTTTCAAAAATAGACACATAGAAACTTTTCTGCTGAAAACCACACAATGGATTCCTATGGAAGGAAATACAAGTTACTGGTAAGTACGCTTAGAATTACTTTTCAGGGTCAGTGCTGGGCTAAAAGATGCAGCCCTGGGTTCTCTCCTGATAACAGGTGAGTAAATCGGAATTCGTAGTTCGGCTGATTTTAGAGGAATATTTGTACGTTTAAAAAATGGACACAGAAAATTTTCTGGTGAAAACCACACAATGTATTCCTAAGGAAGGAAATACAAGTTACTGGTAAATACGCTTAGAGTTACTTTTCAGGGTCTGTGATGGGCTAAAAGATGCAGCTCTGGGTTCTCTCCTGATTACAGGTGAGTAAATCGGAATTCCTAGTTCGGCTGATTTTAGAGGAATATTTGTACGTTTCAAAAATAGACACGTAGAAACTTTTCTGGTGAAAACCAGACAATGGATTCCTATGGAAGGAAATACAAGTTACTGGTAAGTACGCTTAGAATTACTTTTCAGGGTCAGTGCTGGGCTAAAAGATGCAGCTCTGGGTTCTCTCCTGATTACAGGTGAGTAAATCAGAATTCGTAGTTCGGCTGATTTTAGAGGAATATTTGTGCAGTTCAAAAATGGACACGTAGAAACTTTTCTGGTGAAAACCACACAATGGATTCCTATAGAAGGAAATACAAGTTACTGGTAAGTACGCTTAGAATTACTTTTCAGGGTCAGTGCTGGGCTAAAAGATGCAGCCCTTGGGTTCTCTCCTGATAACAGATGAGTAAATCGGAATTCGTAGTTCGGCTGATTTTAGAGGAATATTTGTACGTTTCAAAAATGGACACAGAAAATGTTCTGGTGAAAACCACACAATGGATTCCTTTGGAAGGAAATACAAGTTACTGGTAAGTACGCTTAGAATTACTTTTCAGGGTCAGTGCTGGGCTAAAAGTTGCAGCCCTGGGTTCTCTCCTGATAACAGGTGAGTAAATCGGAATTCGTAGTTTGGCTGATTTTAGAGGAATATTTGTACGTTTCAAAAATGGACACTTAGAAAATTGTCTGCTGAAAACCACACAATGGATTCCTATGGAAGGAAATACAAGTTACTGGTAAGTACGCTTAGAATTACTTTTCAGGGTCTGTGCTGGGCTAAAAGATGCAGCTCTGGGTTCTCTCCTGATTACAGGTGAGTAAATCAGAATTCGTAGTTCGGCTGATTTTAGAGGAATATTTGTGCGGTTCAAAAATGGACACGTAGAAACTTTTCTGGTGAAAACCACACAATGGATTCCTATGGAAGGAAATACAAGTTACTGGTAAGTACGCTTAGAATTACTCTTCAGGGTCAGTGCTGGGCTAAAAGATGCAGCTCTGGGTTCTCTCCTGATTACAGGTGAGTAAATCAGAATTCGTAGTTCGGCTGATTTTAGAGGAATATTTGTGCGGTTCAAAAATGGACACGTAGAAACTTTTCTGGTGAAAACCACACAATGGATTCCTATAGAAGGAAATACAAGTTACTGGTAAGTACGCTTAGAATTACTTTTCAGGGTCAGTGCTGGGCTAAAAGATGCAGCCCTGGGTTCTCTCCTAATAACAGGTGAGTAAATCGGAATTCTTAGTTCGGCTGATTTTAGAGGAATATTTGTACGTTTCAAAAATGGACACAGAAAATTTTCTGGTGAAAACCACACAATGGATTCCTATGGAAGGAAATACAAGTTACTGGTAAGTACGCTTAGAATTACTTTTCAGGATCAGTGCTGGGCTAAAAGATGCAGCCCTTGGTTCTCTCCTGATAACAGGTGAGTAAATCGGAATTCGTAGTTTGGCTGATTTTAGAGGAATATTTGTACGTTTCAAAAATGGACACTTAGAAAATTGTCTGCAGAAAACCACACAATGGATTCCTATGTAAGGAAATACAAGTTACTGGTAAGTATGCTTAGAATTACTTTTCAGGGTCTGTGCTGGGCTAAAAGATGCAGCTCTGGGTTCTCTCCTGATTACAGGTGAGTAAATCGGAATTCGTAGTTCGGCTGATTTTAGAGAAATATTTGTACGTTTCAAAAATAGACACATAGAAACTTTTCTGCTGAAAACCACACAATGGATTCCTATGGAAGGAAATACAAGTTACTGGTAAGTACGCTTAGAATTACTTTTCAGGGTCAGTGCTGGGCTAAAAGATGCAGCCCTGGGTTCTCTCCTGATAACAGGTGAGTAAATCGGAATTCGTAGTTCGGCTGATTTTAGAGGAATATTTGTACGTTTAAAAAATGGACACAGAAAATTTTCTGGTGAAAACCACACAATGTATTCCTAAGGAAGGAAATACAAGTTACTGGTAAATACGCTTAGAGTTACTTTTCAGGGTCTGTGCTGGGCTAAAAGATGCAGCTCTGGGTTCTCTCCTGATTACAGGTGAGTAAATCGGAATTCCTAGTTCGGCTGATTTTAGAGGAATATTTGTACGTTTCAAAAATAGACACGTAGAAACTTTTCTGGTGAAAACCAGACAATGGATTCCTATGGAAGGAAATACAAGTTACTGGTAAGTACGCTTAGAATTACTTTTCAGGGTCAGTGCTGGGCTAAAAGATGCAGCTCTGGGTTCTCTCCTGATTACAGATGAGTAAATCAGAATTCGTAGTTCGGCTGATTTTAGAGGAATATTTGTGCAGTTCAAAAATGGACACGTAGAAACTTTTCTGGTGAAAACCACACAATGGATTCCTATGGAAGGAAATACAAGTTACTGGTAAGTACGCTTAGAATTACTTTTCAGGGTCAGTGCTGGGCTAAAAGATGCAGCCCTGGGTTCTCTCCTGATAACAGGTTAGTAAATCGGAATTCGTAGTTCGGCTGATTTTAGAGGAATATTTGTATGTTTCAAAAATGGACACAGAAAATTTTCTGGTGAAAACCACACAATGGATTTCTATGGAAGAAAATACAAGTTACTGGTAAGTACGCTTAGAATTACTTTTCAGGGTCAGTGCTGGGCTAAAAGATGCAGCCCTGGGTTATCTCCTGATAACAGGTGAGTAAATCGGAATTCGTAGTTTGGCTGATTTTAGAGGAATATTTGTACGTTTCAAAAATGGACACTTAGAAAATTGTCTGCTGAAAACCACACAATGGATTCCTATGGAAGGAAATACAAGTTACTGGTAAGTACGCTTAGAATTACTTTTCAGGGTCTGTGCTGGGCTATAAGATGCAGCACTGGGTTCTCTCCTGATTACAGGTGAGTAAATCAGAATTCGTAGTTCGGCTTATTTTAGAGGAATATTTGTACGTTTCAAAAATGAACACAGAAATTTTTCTGGTGAAAACCACACAATGTATTCCTATGGAGGGAAATAAAAGTAACTGGTAAGTACGCTTATAATTACTTTTCAGGGTCAGTGCTGGGCTAAAAAATGCAGCCCTGGGTTCATTCTTGATAACAGGTGAGTAAATCGGAATTCGTAGTTCGGCTGATTTTAGAGGAATATTTGTACGTTTAAAAAATGGACACAAAATGTTCTGGTGAAAACAACACAATGTATTCCTATAGAAGGAAATACAAGTTACTGGTAAGTACGCTTAGAATTACTTTTCAGGGTCTGTGCTGGGCTAAAAGATGCAGCCCTGGGTTCTCTCCTGATAACAGGTGAGTAAATCGGAATCCGTAGTTCGGCTGATTTTAGAGGAATATTTGTACGTTTCAAAAATGGACACAGAAAATTTTCTGGTGAAAACCACACAATGGATTCCTAAGGCAGGAAATAAAAGTTACTGGTAGGTACGCTTAGAATTACTTTTCAGGCTCTGTGCTGGGCTAAAAGATGCAGCACTGGGTTCTCTCCTAATTACAGGTGAGTAAATCGGAATTCGTAGTTCAGCTGATTTTAGAGGAATATTTGTACGTTTCAAAAATGGACACTTAGAAAATTGTCTGGTGAAAACCACACAATGGATTCCTATGGAAGGAAATACAAGTTACTGGTAAGTACGCTTAGAATTACTTTTCAGGGTCTGTGCTGGGCTAAAAGATGCAGCTCTGGGTTCTCTCCTGATTACAGGTGAGTAAATCAGAATTCGTAGTTCGGCTTATTATAGAGGAATATTTGTGCGGTTCAAAAATGGACACGTAGAAACTTTTCTGGTGAAAACCACACAATGGATTCCTATGGAAGGAAATACAAGTTACTGGTAAGTACGCTTAGAATTACTTTTCAGGGTCTGTGCTGGGCTAAAAGATGCAGCTCTGGGTTCTCTCCTGATTACAGGTGAGTAAATCAGAATTCGTAGTTCGGCTGAATTTAGAGGAATATTTGTGCGGTTCAAAAATGGACAAGTAGAAAATTTTCTGGTGAAAACCACACAATGGATTCCTATGGAAGGAAATACAAGTTACTGGTAAGTACACTTGGAATTACTTTTCAGGGTCTGTGCTGGGCTAAAAGATGCAGCTCTGGGTTCTCTCCTGATTACAGGTGAGTAAATCGGAATTAGTAGTTCGGCTGATTTTAGAGGAATATTTGTACGTTTCAAAAATAGACACGTAGAAACTTTTCTGGTGAAAACCACACAATGGATTCCTATGGAAGGAAATACAAGTTACTGGTAAGTACGCTTAGAATTACTTTTCAGGGTCAGTGCTGGGCTAAAAGATGCAGCTATGGGTTCTCTCCTGATTACAGGTGAGTAAATCAGAATTCGTAGTTTGGCTGATTTTAGAGGAATATTTGTGCGGTTCAAAAATGGACACGTAGAAACTTTTCTGGTGAAAACCACACAATGGATTCCTATGGAAGGAAATACAAGTTACTGGTAAGTACGCTTAGAATTACTTTTCAGGGTCAGTGCTGGGCTAAAAGATGCAGACCTGGGTTCTCTCCTGATAACAGGTGAGTAAATCGGAATTCGTAGTTCGGCTGATTTTAGAGGAATATTTGTATGTTTCAAAAATGGACACAGAAAATTTTCTGGTGAAAACCACACAATGGATTCCTATGGAAGGAAATACAAGTTACTGGTAAGTACGCTTAGAATTACTTTTCAGGGTCAGTGCTGGGCTAAAAGATGCAGCCCTGGGTTCTCTCCTGATAACAGGTGATTAAATCGGAATTCGTAGTTCGGCTGATTTTAGAGGAATATTTGTACGTTTAAAAAATGGACACTTAGAAAATTGTCTGGTGAAAACCACACAATGGATTCATATGGAAGGAATTATAAGTTACTGGTAAGTACGCTTAGAATTACTTTTCAGGGTCAGTGCTGGGCTAAAAGATGCAGCTATGGGTTCTCTCCTGATTACAGGTGAGTAAATCAGAATTCGTAGTTCGGCTGATTTTAGAGGAATATTTGTGCGGTTCAAAAATGGACACGTAGAAACTTTTCTGGTGAAAACCACACAATGGATTCCTATGGAAGGAAATACAAGTTACTGGTAAGTACGCTTAGAATTACTTTTCAGGGTCAGTGCTGGGCTAAAAGTTGCAGCCCTGGGTTTCTCCTGATAACAGGTGAGTAAATCGGAATTCGTAGTTTGGCTGATTTTAGAGGAATATTTGTACGTTTCAGAAATGGACACTTAGAAAATTGTCTGCCGAAAACCACACAATGGATTCCTATGGAAGGAAATACAAGTTACTGGTAAGTACGCTTAGAATTACTTTTCAGGGTCTGTGCTGGGCTTAAAGATGCAGCTCTGGGTTCTCTCCTGATTACAGGTGAGTAAATCAGAATTCGTAGTTCGGCTGATTTTAGAGGAATATTTGTGCGGTTCAAAAATGGACACGTAGAAACTTTTCTGGTGAAAACCACACAATGGATTCCTATGGAAGGAAATACAAGTTACTGGTAAGTACGCTTAGAATTACTTTTCAGGGTCTGTGCTGGGCTAAAAGATGCAGCTCTGGGTTCTCTCCTGAAAACAGGTGAGTAAATCAGAATTCGTAGTTCGGCTGATTTTATAGGAATAATTGTGCGGTTCAAAAATGGACACGTAGAAACTTTTCTGGTGAAAACCACACAATGGATTCCTATGGAAGGAAATACAAGTTACTGGTAAGTACGCTTAGAATTACTTTTCAGGGTCTGTGCTGGGCTAAAAGATGCAGCTCTGGGTTCTCTCCTGATTACAGGTGAGTAAATCAGAATTCGTAGTTCGGCTGATTTTAGAGGAATATTTGTGCGGTTCAAAAATGGACACGTAGAAACTTTTCTGGTGAAAACCACACAATGGATTCCTATGGAAGGAAATACAAGTTACTGGTAAGTACGCTTAGAATTACTTTTCAGGGTCTGTGCTGGGCTAAAAGATGCAGCTCTGGGTTCTCTCCTGATTACAGGTGAGTAAATCAGAATTCGTAGTTCGGCTGATTTTAGAGGAATATTTGTACGGTTCAAAAATGGACACGTAGAAACTTTTCTGGTGAAAACCACACATTGGATTCCTATGGAAGGAAATACAAGTTACTGGTAAGTACGCTTAGAATTACTTTTCAGGGTCAGTGCTGGGCTAAAAGATGCAGCCCTGGGTTCTCTCCTGATAACAGGTGAGTAAATCGGAATTCGTAGTTCGGCTGATTTTAGAGGAATATTTGTACGTTTCAAAAATGGACACAGAAAATTTTCTGGTGAAAACCACACAATGGATTCCTATGGAAGGAAATACAAGTTACTGGTAAGTACGCTTAGAATAACTTTTCAGGGTCAGTGCTGGGCTAAAAGTTGCAGCCCAGGGTTCTCTCCTGATAACAGGTGAGTAAATCGGAATTCGTAGTTTGGCTAATTTTAGAGGTATATTTGTACATTTCAAAAATGGACACTTAGAAAATTGTCTGCCGAAAACCACACAATGGATTCCTATGGAAGGAAATACAAGTTACTGGTAAGTATGCTTAGAATTACTTTTCAGGGTCTGTGCTGGGCTAAAAGATGCAGCTCTGGGTTCTCTCCTGATTACAGGTGAGTAAATCGGAATTCGTAGTTCGGCTGATTTTAGAGAAATATTTGAACGTTTCAAAAATAGACACATAGAAACTTTTCTGGTGAAAACCACACAATGGATTCCTATGGAAGGAAATACAAATTACTGGTAAGTACGCTTAGAATTACTTTTCAGGGTCAGTGCTGGGCTAAAAGATGCAGCCCTGGGTTCTCTCCTGATAACAGGTGAGAAAATCGGAATTCGTAGTTCGGCTGATTTTAGAGGAATATTTGTACGTTTAAAAAATGGACACAGAAAATTTTCTGGTGAAAACCACACAATGTATTCCTAAGGAAGGAAATACAAGTTACTGGTAAATATGCTTAGAGTTACTTTTCAGGGTCTGTGCTGGGCTAAAAGATGCAGCACTGGGTTCTCTCCTAATTACAGGTGAGTTAATCAGAATTCGTAGTTTGGCTGATTTTAGAGGAATATTTGTACGTTTCAAAAATGGACACTTAGAAAATTGTCTGGTGAAAACCACACAATGTATTCCTATGGAAGGAAATCCAAGTTACTGGTAAGTACGCTTAGAATTACTTTTCAGGGTCTGTGCTGGGCTAAAAGATGCAGCCCTGAGTTCTCTCCTGATGACAGGTGAGTAAATAGGAATTCGTAGTTCGGCTGATTTTAGAGGAATATATGTACGTTTGAAAAATGGACACTTAGAAACTTGTCTGGTGAAAACCACACAATGGATTCCTATGGAAGGAAATACAAGTTACTGGTAAGTACGCTTAGAATTACTTTTCAGGGTCAGTGCTGGGCTAAAAGATGCAGACCTGGGTTCTCTCCTGATTACAGGTGAGTAAATCGGAATTCGTAGTTCGGCTGATTTTAGAGGAATATTTGTACGTTTAAAAAATGGACACAGAAAATTTTCTGGTGAAAACAACACAATGGATTCCTATGGAAGGAAATACAAGTTACTGGTAAGTACGCTTAGAATTACTTTTCAGGGTCAGTGCTGGGCTAAAAGTTGCAGCCCTGGGTTCTCTCCTGATAACAGGTGAGTAAATCGGAATTCGTAGTTTGGCTGATTTTAGAGGAATATTTGTATGTTTCAAAAATGGACACTTAGAAAATTGTCTGCTGAAAACCACACAATGGATTCCTATGGAAGGAAATACAAGTTACTGGTAAGTACGCTTAGAATTACTTTTCAGGGTCTGTGCTGGGCTAAAAGATGCAGCTCTGGGTTCTCTCCTGATTACAGGTGAGTAAATCAGAATTCGTAGTTCGGCTGATTTTAGAGGAATATTTGTGCGGTTCAAAAATGGACACGTAGAAACTTTTCTGGTGAAAACCACACAATGGATTCCTATGGAAGGAAATACAAGTTACTGGTAAGTACGCTTAGAATTACTTTTCAGGGTCAGTGCTGGGCTAAAAGATGCAGCTCTGGGTTCTCTCCTGATTACAGGTGAGTAAATCAGAATTCGTAGTTCGGCTGATTTTAGAGGAATATTTGTGCGGTTCAAAAATGGACACGTAGAAACTTTTCTGGTGAAAACCACACAATGGATTCCTATAGAAGGAAATACAAGTTACTGGTAAGTACGCTTAGAATTACTTTTCAGGGTCAGTGCTGGGCTAAAAGATGCAGCCCTTGGGTTCTCTCCTGATAACAGATGAGTAAATCGGAATTCGTAGTTCGGCTGATTTTAGAGGAATATTTGTACGTTTCAAAAATGGACACAGAAAATTTTCTGGTGAAAACCACACAATGGATTCCTTTGGAAGGAAATACAAGTTACTGGTAAGTACGCTTAGAATTACTTTTCAGGGTCAGTGCTGGGCTAAAAGTTGCAGCCCTGGGTTCTCTCCTGATAACAGGTGAGTAAATCGGAATTCGTAGTTTGGCTGATTTTAGAGGAATATTTGTACGTTTCAAAAATGGACACTTAGAAAATTGTCTGCTGAAAACCACACAATGGATTCCTATGGAAGGAAATACAAGTTACTGGTAAGTACGCTTAGAATTACTTTTCAGGGTCTGTGCTGGGCTAAAAGATGCAGCTCTGGGTTCTCTCCTGATTACAGGTGAGTAAATTGGAATTCGTAGTTCGGCTGATTTTAGAGGAATATTTGTACGTTTCAAAAATAGACACGTAGAAACTTTTTGGGTGAAAACCACATAATGGATTCCTATGGAAGGAAATACAAGTTACTGGTAAGTACGCTTAGAATTACTTTTCAGGGTCAGTGCTGGGCTAAAAGATGCAGCTCTGGGTTCTCTCCTGATTACAGGTGAGTAAATCAGAATTCATAGTTCGGCTGATTTTAGAGGAATATTTGTGCGGTTCAAAAATGGACACGTAGAAACTTTTCTGGTGAAAACCACACAATGGATTCCTATGGAAGGAAATACAAGTTACTGGTAAGTACGCTTAGAATTACTTTTCAGGGTCAGTGCTGGGCTAAAAGATGCAGCCCTGGGTTCTCTCCTGATAACAGGTGAGTAAATCGGAATTCGTAGTTCGGCTGATTTTAGAGGAATATTTGTACGTTTCCAAAATGGACACAGAAAATTTTCTGGTGAAAACCACACAATGGATTCCTATGGAAGGAAATACAAGTTACTGGTAAGTACGCTTAGAATTATTTTTCAGGGTCAGTGCTGGGCTAAAAGATGCAGCCCTGGGTTCTCTCCTGATAACAGGTGAGTAAATCGGAATTCGTAGTTTGGTTGATTTTAGAGGAATATTTGTACGTTTCAAAAATGGACACTTAGAAAATTGTCTGCTGAAAACCACACAATGGATTCCTATGGAAGGAAATACAAGTTACTGGTAAGTATGCTTAGAATTACTTTTCAGTGTCTGTGCTGGGCTAAAAGATGCAGCTCTGGGTTCTCTCCTGATTACAGGTGAGTAAATCGGAATTCGTAGTTCGGCTGATTTTAGAGAAAAATTTGAACGTTTCAAAAATAGACACATAGAAACTTTTCTGGTGAAAACCACACAATGGATTCCTATGGAAGGAAATACAAGTTACTGGTAAGTACGCTTAGAATTACTTTTCAGGGTCAGTGCTGGGCTAAAAGATGCAGCCCTGGGTTCTCTCCTGATAACAGGTGAGTAAATCGGAATTCGTAGTTCGGCTGATTTTAGAGGAATATTTGTACGTTTAAAAAATGGACACAGAAAATTTTCTGGTGAAAACCACACAATGTATTCCTAAGGAAGGAAATACAAGTTACTGGTAAATATGCTTAGAGTTACTTTTCAGGGTCTGTGCTGGGCTAAAAGATGCAGCACTGGGTTCTCTCCTAATTACAGGTGAGTTAATCAGAATTCGTAGTTTGGCTGATTTTAGAGGAATATTTGTACGTTTCAAAAATGGACACTTAGAAAATTGTCTGGTGAAAACCACACAATGTATTCCTATGGAAGGAAATCCAAGTTACTGGTAAGTACGCTTAGAATTACTTTTCAGGGTCTGTGCTGGGCTAAAAGATGCAGCCCTGAGTTCTCTCCTGATGACAGGTGAGTAAATAGGAATTCGTAGTTCGGCTGATTTTAGAGGAATATATGTATGTTTGAAAAATGGACACTTAGAAATTTGTCTGGTGAAAACCACACAATGGATTCCTATGGAAGGAAATACAAGTTACTGGTAAGTACGCTTAGAATTACTTTTCAGGGTCTGTGCTGGGCTAAAAGATGTAGCTCTGGGTTCTCTCCTGATTACAGGTGAGTAAATCGGAATTCGTAGTTCGGCTGATTTTAGAGGAATATTTGTACGTTTCAAAAATGGACACAGAAAATTTTCTGGTGAAAACAACACAATGGATTCCTATGGAAGGAAATACAAGTTACTGGTAAGTACGCTTAGAATTACTTTTCAGGGTCAGTGCTGGGCTAAAAGTTGCAGCCCTGGGTTCTCTCCTGATAACAGGTGAGTAAATCGGAATTCGTAGTTTGGCTGATTTTAGAGGAATATTTGTACGTTTCAAAAATGGACACTTAGAAAATTGTCTGCTGAAAACCACACAATGGATTCCTATGGAAGGAAATACAAGTTACTGGTAAGTACGCTTAGAATTACTTTTCAGGGTCTGTGCTGGGCTAAAAGATGCAGCTCTGGGTTCTCTCCTGATTACAGGTGAGTAAATCAGAATTCGTAGTTCGGCTGATTTTAGAGGAATATTTGTGCGGTTCAAAAATGGACACGTAGAAACTTTTCTGGTGAAAACCACACAATGGATTCCTATGGAAGGAAATACAAGTTACTGGTAAGTACGCTTAGAATTACTTTTCAGGGTCAGTGCTGGGCTAAAAGATGCAGCTCTGGGTTCTCTCCTGATTACAGGTGAGTAAATCAGAATTCGTAGTTCGGCTGATTTTAGAGGAATATTTGTGCGGTTCAAAAATGGACACGTAGAAACTTTTCTGGTGAAAACCACACAATGGATTCCTATAGAAGGAAATACAAGTTACTGGTAAGTACGCTTAGAATAACTTTTCAGGGTCAGTGCTGGGTTAAAAGATGCAGCCCTGGGTTCTCTCCTAATAACAGGTGAGTAAATCGGAATTCGTAGTTCGGCTGATTTTAGAGGAATATTTGTACGTTTCAAAAATGGACACAGAAAATTTTCTGGTGAAAACCACACAATGGATTCCTATGGAAGGAAATACAAGTTACTGGTAAGTACGCTTAGAATTACTTTTCAGGATCAGTGCTGGGCTAAAAGATGCAGCCCTGGGTTCTCTCCTGATAACAGGTGAGTAAATCGGAATTCGTAGTTTGGCTGATTTTAGAGGAATATTTCTACGTTTCAAAAATGGACACTTAGAAAATTGTCTGCTGAAAACCACACAATGGATTCCTATGGAAGGAAATACAAGTTACTGGTAAGTATGCTTAGAATTACTTTTCAGGGTCTGTGCTGGGCTAAAAGATGCAGCTCTGGGTTCTCTCCTGATTACAGGTGAGTAAATCGGAATTCGTAGTTCGGCTGATTTTAGAGAAATATTTGTACGTTTCAAAAATAGACACATAGAAACTTTTCTGCTGAAAACCACACAATGGATTCCTATGGAAGGAAATACAAGTTACTGGTAAGTACGCTTAGAATTACTTTTCAGGGTCAGTGCTGGGCTAAAAGATGCAGCCCTGGGTTCTCTCCTGATAACAGGTGAGTAAATCAGAATTCGTAGTTCGGCTGATTTTAGAGGAATATGTGTACGTTTAAAAAATGGACACAGAACATTTTCTAGTGAAAACCACACAATGTATTCCTAAGGAAGGAAATACAAGTTACTGGTAAATACGCTTAGAGTTACTTTTCAGGGTCTGTGCTGGGCTAAAAGATGCAGCTCTGGGTTCTCTCCTGATTACAGGTGAGTAAATCGGAATTCGTAGTTCGGCTGATTTTAGAGGAATATTTGTACGTTTCAAAAATAGACACGTAGAAACTTTTCTGGTGAAAACCAGACAATGGATTCCTATGGAAGGAAATACAAGTTACTGGTAAGTACGCTTAGAATTACTTTTCAGGGTCAGTGCTGGGCTAAAAGATGCAGCTCTGGGTTCTCTCCTGATTACAGGTGAGTAAATCAGAATTCGTAGTTCAGCTGATTTTAGAGGAATATTTGTGCAGTTCAAAAATGGACACGTAGAAACTTTTCTGGTGAAAACCACACAATGGATTCCTATGGAAGGAAATACAAGTTACTGGTAAGTACGCTTAGAATTACTTTTCAGGGTCAGTGCTGGGCTAAAAGATGCAGCCCTCGGTTCTCTCCTGATAACAGGTGAGTAAATCGGAATTCGTAGTGCGGCTGATTTTAGAGGAATATTTGTACGTTTCAAAAATGGACACAGAAAATTTTCTGGTGAAAACCACACAATGGATTTCTATGGAAGAAAATACAAGTTACTGGTAAGTACGCTTAGAATTACTTTAGGGTCAGTGCTGGGCTAAAAGATGCAGCCCTGGGTTCTCTCCTGATAACAGGTGAGTAAATCGGAATTCGTAGTTTGGCTGATTTTAGAGGAATATTTGTACGTTTCAAAAATGGACACTTAGAAAATTGTCTGCTGAAAACCACACAATGGATTCCTATGGAAGGAAATACAAGTTACTGGTAAGTACGCTTAGAATTACTTTTCAGGGTCTGTGCTGGGCTATAAGATGCAGCACTGGGTTCTCTCCTGATTACAGGTGAGTAAATCAGAATTCGTAGTTCGGCTTATTTTAGAGGAATATTTGTACGTTTCAAAAATGAACACAGAAATTTTTCTGGTGAAAACCACACAATGTATTCCTATGGAGGGAAATAAAAGTAACTGGTAAGTACGCTTATAATTACTTTTCAGGGTCAGTGCTGGGCTAAAAAATGCAGCCCTGGGTTCATTCTTGATAACAGGTGAGTAAATCGGAATTCGTAGTTCGGCTGATTTTAGAGGAATATTTGTACGTTTAAAAAATGGACACAAAATTTTCTGGTGAAAACAACACAATGTATTCCTATAGAAGGAAATACAAGTTACTGGTAAGTACGCTTAGGATTACTTTTCAGGGTCTGTGCTGGGCTAAAAGATGCAGCCCTGGGTTCTCTCCTGATAACAGGTGAGTAAATCGGAATCCGTAGTTCGGCTGATTTTAGAGGAATATTTGTACGTTTCAAAAATGGACACTTAGAAAATTGTCTGCTGAAAACCACACAATGGATTCCTATGGAAGGAAATACAAGTTACTGGTAAGTATGCTTAGAATTACTTTTCAGGGTCTGTGCTGGGCTAAAAGATGCAGCTCTGGGTTCTCTCCTGATTACAGGTGAGTAAATCGGAATTCGTAGTTCGGCTGATTTTAGAGGAATATTTGTACGTTTAAAAAATGGACACAGAAAATTTTCTGGTGAAAACCACACAATGTATTCCTAAGGAAGGAAATACAAGTTACTGGTAAATATGCTTAGAGTTACTTTTCAGGGTCTGTGCTGGGCTAAAAGATGCAGCACTGGGTTCTCTCCTAATTACAGGTGAGTTAATCAGAATTCGTAGTTTGGCTGATTTTAGAGGAATATTTGTACGTTTCAAAAATGGACACTTAGAAAATTGTCTGGTGAAAACCACACAATGTATTCCTATGGAAGGAAATCCAAGTTACTGGTAAGTACGCTTAGAATTACTTTTCAGGGTCTGTGCTGGGCTAAAAGATGCAGCCCTGAGTTCTCTCCTGATGACAGGTGAGTAAATAGGAATTCGTAGTTCGGCTGATTTTAGAGGAATATTTGTACGTTTCAAAAATGGACACAGAAAATTTTCTGGTGAAAACAACACAATGGATTCCTATGGAAGGAAATACAAGTTACTGGTAAGTACGCTTAGAATTACTTTTCAGGGTCAGTGCTGGGCTAAAAGTTGCAGCCCTGGGTTCTCTCCTGATAACAGGTGAGTAAATCGGAATTCGTAGTTTGGCTGATTTTAGATGAATATTTGTACGTTTCAAAAATGGACACTTAGAAAATTGTCTGCTGAAAACCACACAATGGATTCCTATGGAAGGAAATACAAGTTACTGGTAAGTACGCTTAGAATTACTTTTCAGGGTCTGTGCTGGGCTAAAAGATGCAGCTCTGGGTTCTCTCCTGATTACAGGTGAGTAAATCAGAATTCGTAGTTCGGCTGATTTTAGAGGAATATTTGTGCGGTTCAAAAATGGACACGTAGAAACTTTTCTGGTGAAAACCACACAATGGATTCCTATGGAAGAAAATACAAGTTACTGGTAAGTACTCTTAGAATTACTTTTCAGGGTCAGTGCTGGGCTAAAAGATGCAGCTCTGGGTTCTCTCCTGATTACAGGTGAGTAAATCAGAATTCGTAGTTCGGCTGATTTTAGAGGAATATTTGTGCGGTTCAAAAATGGACACGTAGAAACTTTTCTGGTGAAAACCACACAATGGATTCCTATAGAAGGAAATACAAGTTACTGGTAAGTACGCTTAGAATTACTTTTCAGGGTCAGTGCTGGGTTAAAAGATGCAGCCCTGGGTTCTCTCCTAATAACAGGTGAGTAAATCGGAATTCGTAGTTCGGCTGATTTTAGAGGAATATTTGTACGTTTCAAAAATGGACACAGAAAATTTTCTGGTGAAAACCACACAATGGATTCCTATGGAAGGAAATACAAGTTACTGGTAAGTACGCTTAGAATTACTTTTCAGGATCAGTGCTGGGCTAAAAGATGCAGCCCTGGGTTCTCTCCTGATAACAGGTGAGTAAATCGGAATTCGTAGTTTGGCTGATTTTAGAGGAATATTTGTACGTTTCAAAAATGGACACTTAGAAAATTGTCTGCTGAAAACCACACAATGGATTCCTATGGAAGGAAATACAAGTTACTGGTAAGTACGCTTAGAATTACTTTTCAGGGTCTGTGCTGGGCTAAAAGATGCAGCTCTGGGTTCTCTCCTGATTACAGGTGAGTAAATCGGAATTCGTAGTTCGGCTGATTTTAGAGGAATATTTGTACGTTTAAAAAATGGACACAGAAAATTTTCTGGTGAAAACCACACAATGTATTCCTAAGGAAGGAAATACAAGTTACTGGTAAATATGCTTAGAGTTACTTTTCAGGGTCTGTGCTGGGCTAAAAGATGCAGCCCTGGGTTCTCTCCTGATAACAGGTGAGTAAATCGGAATCCGTAGTTCGGCTGATTTTAGAGGAATATTTGTACGTTTCAAAAATGGACACTTAGAAAATTGTCTGCTGAAAACCACACAATGGATTCCTATGGAAGGAAATACAAGTTACTGGTAAGTATGCTTAGAATTACTTTTCAGGGTCTGTGCTGGGCTAAAAGATGCAGCTCTGGGTTCTCTCCTGATTACAGGTGAGTAAATCGGAATTCGTAGTTCGGCTGATTTTAGAGGAATATTTGTACGTTTAAAAAATGGACACAGAAAATTTTCTGGTGAAAACCACACAATGTATTCCTAAGGAAGGAAATACAAGTTACTGGTAAATATGCTTAGAGTTACTTTTCAGGGTCTGTGCTGGGCTAAAAGATGCAGCACTGGGTTCTCTCCTAATTACAGGTGAGTTAATCAGAATTCGTAGTTTGGCTGATTTTAGAGGAATATTTGTACGTTTCAAAAATGGACACTTAGAAAATTGTCTGGTGAAAACCACACAATGTATTCCTATGGAAGGAAATCCAAGTTACTGGTAAGTACGCTTAGAATTACTTTTCAGGGTCTGTGCTGGGCTAAAAGATGCAGCCCTGAGTTCTCTCCTGATGACAGGTGAGTAAATAGGAATTCGTAGTTCGGCTGATTTTAGAGGAATATATGTATGTTTGAAAAATGGACACTTAGAAATTTGTCTGGTGAAAACCACACAATGGATTCCTATGGAAGGAAATACAAGTTACTGGTAAGTACGCTTAGAATTACTTTTCAGGGTCTGTGCTGGGCTAAAAGATGCAGCTCTGGGTTCTCTCCTGATTACAGGTGAGTAAATCGGAATTCGTAGTTCGGCTGATTTTAGAGGAATATTTGTACGTTTCAAAAATGGACACAGAAAATTTTCTGGTGAAAACAACACAATGGATTCCTATGGAAGGAAATACAAGTTACTGGTAAGTACGCTTAGAATTACTTTTCAGGGTCAGTGCTGGGCTAAAAGTTGCAGCCCTGGGTTCTCTCCTGATAACAGGTGAGTAAATCGGAATTCGTAGTTTGGCTGATTTTAGAGGAATATTTGTACGTTTCAAAAATGGACACTTAGAAAATTGTCTGCTGAAAACCACACAATGGATTCCTATGGAAGGAAATACAAGTTACTGGTAAGTACGCTTAGAATTACTTTTCAGGGTCTGTGCTGGGCTAAAAGATGCAGCTCTGGGTTCTCTCCTGATTACAGGTGAGTAAATCAGAATTCGTAGTTCGGCTGATTTTAGAGGAATATTTGTGCGGTTCAAAAATGGACACGTAGAAACTTTTCTGGTGAAAACCACACAATGGATTCCTATGGAAGGAAATACAAGTTACTGGTAAGTATGCTTAGAATTACTTTTCAGGGTCAGTGCTGGGCTAAAAGATGCAGCTCTGGGTTCTCTCCTGATTACAGGTGAGTAAATCAGAATTCGTAGTTCGGCTGATTTTAGAGGAATATTTATGCGGTTCAAAAATGGACACGTAGAAACTTTTCTGGTGAAAACCACACAATGGATTCCTATAGAAGGAAATACAAGTTACTGGTAAGTACGCTTAGAATTACTTTTCAGGGTCAGTGCTGGGTTAAAAGATGCAGCCCTGGGTTCTCTCCTAATAACAGGTGAGTAAATCGGAATTCGTAGTTCGGCTGATTTTAGAGGAATATTTGTACGTTTCAAAAATGGACACAGAAAATTTTCTGGTGAAAACCACACAATGGATTCCTATGGAAGGAAATACAAGTTACTGGTAAGTACGCTTAGAATTACTTTTCAGGATCAGTGCTGGGCTAAAAGATGCAGCCCTGGGTTCTCTCCTGATAACAGGTGAGTAAATCGGAATTCGTAGTTTGGCTGATTTTAGAGGAATATTTGTACGTTTCAAAAATGGACACTTAGAAAATTGTCTGCTGAAAACCACACAATGGATTCCTATGGAAGGAAATACAAGTTACTGGTAAGTATGCTTAGAATTACTTTTCAGGGTCTGTGCTGGGCTAAAAGATGCAGCTCTGGGTTCTCTCCTGATTACAGGTGAGTAAATCGGAATTCGTAGTTCGGCTGATTTTAGAGAAATATTTGTACGTTTCAAAAATAGACACATAGAAACTTTTCTGCTGAAAACCACACAATGGATTCCTATGGAAGGAAATACAAGTTACTGGTAAGTACGCTTAGAATTACTTTTCAGGGTCAGTGCTGGGCTAAAAGATGCAGCCCTGGGTTCTTAACAGGTGAGTAAATCGGAATTCGTAGTTCGGCTGATTTTAGAGGAATATTTGTACGTTTAAAAAATGGACACAGAACATTTTCTGGTGAAAACCACACAATGTATTCCTAAGGAAGGAAATACAAGTTACTGGTAAATACGCTTAGAGTTACTTTTCAGGGTCTGTGCTGGGCTAAAAGATGCAGCTCTGGGTTCTCTCCTGATTACAGGTGAGTAAATCGGAATTCGTAGTTCGGCTGATTTTAGAGGAATATTTGTACGTTTCAAAAATAGACACGTAGAAACTTTTCTGGTGAAAACCAGACAATGGATTCCTATGGAAGGAAATACAAGTTACTGGTAAGTACGCTTAGAATTACTTTTCAGGGTCAGTGCTGGGCTAAAAGATGCAGCTCTGGGTTCTCTCCTGATTACAGGTGAGTAAATCAGAATTCGTAGTTCAGCTGATTTTAGAGGAATATTTGTGCAGTTCAAAAATGGACACGTAGAAACTTTTCTGGTGAAAACCACACAATGGATTCCTATGGAAGGAAATACAAGTTACTGGTAAGTACGCTTAGAATTACTTTTCAGGGTCAGTGCTGGGCTAAAAGATGTAGCCCTGGGTTCTCTCCTGATAACAGGTGAGTAAATCGGAATTCGTAGTTCGGCTGATTTTAGAGGAATATTTGTACGTTTCAAAAATGGACACAGAAAATTTTCTGGTGAAAACCACACAATGGATTTCTATGGAAGAAAATACAAGTTACTGGTAAGTACGCTTAGAATTACTTTTCAGGGTCAGTGCTGGGCTAAAAGATGCAGCCCTGGGTTCTCTCCTGATAACAGGTGAGTAAATCGGAATTCGTAGTTTGGCTGATTTTAGAGGAATATTTGTACGTTTCAAAAATGGACACTTAGAAAATTGTCTGCTGAAAACCACACAATGGATTCCTATGGAAGGAAATACAAGTTACTGGTAAGTACGCTTAGAATTACTTTTCAGGGTCTGTGCTGGGCTATAAGATGCAGCACTGGGTTCTCTCCTGATTACAGGTGAGTAAATCAGAATTCGTAGTTCGGCTTATTTTAGAGGAATATTTGTACGTTTCAAAAATGAACACAGAAATTTTTCTGGTGAAAACCACACAATGTATTCCTATGGAGGGAAATAAAAGTAACTGGTAAGTACGCTTATAATTACTTTTCAGGGTCAGTGCTGGGCTAAAAAATGCAGCCCTGGGTTCATTCTTGATAACAGGTGAGTAAATCGGAATTCGTAGTTCGGCTGATTTTAGAGGAATATTTGTACGTTTAAAAAATGGACACAAAATTTTCTGGTGAAAACAACACAATGTATTCCTATAGAAGGAAATACAAGTTACTGGTAAGTACGCTTAGGATTACTTTTCAGGGTCTGTGCTGGGCTAAAAGATGCAGCCCTGGGTTCTCTCCTGATAACAGGTGAGTAAATCGGAATCCGTAGTTCGTCTGATTTTAGAGGAATATTTGTACGTTTCAAAAATGGACACAGAAAATTTTCTGGTGAAAACCACACAATGGATTCCTATGGCAGGAAATAAAAGTTACTGGTAGGTACGCTTAGAATTACTTTTCAGGCTCTGTGCTGGGCTAAAAGATGCAGCACTGGGTTCTCTCCTAATTACAGGTGAGTAAATCGGAATTCGTAGTTCAGCTGATTTTAGAGGAATATTTGTACGTTTCAAAAATGGACACTCAGAAAATTGTCTGGTGAAAACCACACAATGGATTCCTATGGAAGGAAATACAAGTTACTGGTAAGTACGCTTAGAATTACTTTTCAGGGTCTGTGCTGGGCTAAAAGATGCAGCTCTGGGTTCTCTCCTGATTACAGGTGAGTAAATCAGAATTCGTAGTTCGGCTTATTTTAGAGGAATATTTGTGCGGTTCAAAAATGGACACGTAGAAACTTTTCTGGTGAAAACCACACAATGGATTCCTATGGAAGGAAATACAAGTTACTGGTAAGTACGCTTAGAATTACTTTTCAGGGTCTGTGCTGGGCTAAAAGATGCAGCTCTGGGTTCTCTAATGATTACAGGTGAGTAAATCAGAATTCGTAGTTCGGCTGAATTTAGAGGAATATTTGTGCGGTTCAAAAATGGACACGTAGAAAATTTTCTGGTGAAAACCACACAATGGATTCCTATGGAAGGAAATACAAGTTACTGGTAAGTACGCTTAGAATTACTTTTCAGGGTCAGTGCTGGGCTAAAAGATGCAGCCCTGGGTTCTCTCCTGATAACAGGTGAGTAAATCGGAATTCGTAGTTCGGCTGATTTTAGAGGAATATTTGTATGTTTAAAAAATGGAAAATTAGAAAATTGTCTGGTGAAAACCACACAATGTATTCCTATGGAAGGAAATCCAAGTTACTGGTAAGTACGCTTAGAATTACTTTTCAGGGTCTGTGCTGGGCTAAAAGATGCAGCCCTGAGTTCTCTCCTGATGACAGGTGAGTAAATAGGAATTCGTAGTTCGGCTGATTTTAGAGGAATATATGTACGTTTGAAAAATGGACACTTAGAAAATTGTCTGGTGAAAACCACACAATGGATTCCTATGGAAGGAAATACAAGTTACTGGTAAGTACACTTAGAATTACTTTTCAGGGTCTGTGCTGGGCTAAAAGATGCAGCTCTGGGTTCTCTCCTGATTACAGGTGAGTAAATCAGAATTCGTAGTTCGGCTGATTTTAGAGGAATATTTGTGCGGTTCAAAAATGGACACGTAGAAACTTTTCTGGTGAAAACCACACAATGGATTCCTATGGAAGGAAATACAAGTTACTGGTAAGTACGCTTAGAATTACTTTTCAGGGTCTGTGCTGGGCTAAAAGATGCAGCTCTGGGTTCTCTCCTGATTACAGGTGAGTAAATCAGAATTCGTAGTTCGGCTGATTTTAGAGGAATATTTGTACGGTTCAAAAATGGACACGTAGAAACTTTTCTGGTGAAAACCACACATTGGATTCCTATGGAAGGAAATACAAGTTACTGGTAAGTACGCTTAGAATTACTTTTCAGGGTCAGTGCTGGGCTAAAAGATGCAGCCCTGGGTTCTCTCCTGATAACAGGTGAGTAAATCGGAATTCGTAGTTCGGCTGATTTTAGAGGAATATTTGTACGTTTCAAAAATGGACACAGAAAATTTTCTGGTGAAAACCACACAATGGATTCCTATGGAAGGAAATACAAGTTACTGGTAAGTACGCTTAGAATAACTTTTCAGGGTCAGTGCTGGGCTAAAAGTTGCAGCCCAGGGTTCTCTCCTGATAACAGGTGAGTAAATCGGAATTCGTAGTTTGGCTAATTTTAGAGGAATATTTGTACATTTCAAAAATGGACACTTAGAAAATTGTCTGCCGAAAACCACACAATGGATTCCTATGGAAGGAAATACAAGTTACTGGTAAGTACGCTTAGAATTACTTTTCAGGGTCTGTGCTGGGCTAAAAGATGCAGCTCTGGGTTCTCTCCTGATTACAGGTGAGTAAATCGGAATTCGTAGTTCGGCTGATTTTAGAGGAATATTTGTACGTTTCAAAAATAGACACGTAGAAACTTTTCTGGTGAAAACCACACAATGGATTCCTATGGAAGGAAATACAAGTTACTGGTAAGTACGCTTAGAATTACTTTTCAGGGTCAGTGCTGGGCTAAAAGATGCAGCTATGGGTTCTCTCCTGATTACAGGTGAGTAAATCAGAATTCGTAGTTCGGCTGATTTTAGAGGAATATTTGTGCGGTTCAAAAATGGACACGTAGAAACTTTTCTGGTGAAAACCACACAATGGATTCCTAAGGAAGGAAATACAAGTTACTGGTAAGTACGCTTAGAATTACTTTTCAGGGTCAGTGCTGGGCTAAAAGATGCAGCCCTGGGTTCTCTCCTGATAACAGGTGAGTAAATCGGAATTCGTAGTTCGGCTGATTTTAGAGGAATATTTGTACATTTCAAAAATGGACACAGAAAATGTTCTGGTGAAAACCACACAATGGATTCCTATGGAAGGAAATACAAGTTACTGGTAAGTACGCTTAGAATTACTCTTCAGGGTCAGTGCTGGGCTAAAAGATGCAGCCCTGGGTTCTCTCCTGATAACAGGTGAGTAAATCGGAATTCGTAGTTCGGCTGATTTCAGAGGAATATTTGTACGTTTAAAAAATGGACACTTAGAAAATTGTCTGGTGAAAACCACACAATGGATTCATATGGAAGGAATTATAAGTTACTGGTAAGTACGCTTAGAATTACTTTTCAGGGTCTGTGCTGGGCTAAAAGATGCAGCACTGGGTTCTCTCTTGATAACAGGGGAGTAAATCCGAATTCGTAGTTTGGCTGATTTTAGAGGAATATTTCTACGTTTCAAAGAAGGACACTTAGAAAATTGTCTGCTGAAAACCACACAGTGGATTCCTATGGAAGGAAATACAAGTTACTGGTAAGTACGCTTAGAATTACTTTTCAGGGTCAGTGCTGGGCTAAAAGATGCAGCTCTGGGTTCTCTCCTGATTACAGGTGAGTAAATCGGAATTCGTAGTTCGGCTGATTTTAGAGAAATATTTGAACGTTTCAAAAATAGACACATAGAAACTTTTCTGGTGAAAACCACACAATGGATTCCTATGGAAGGAAATACAAATTACTGGTAAGTACGCTTAGAATTACTTTTCAGGGTCAGTGCTGGGCTAAAAGATGCAGCCCTGGGTTCTCTCCTGATAACAGGTGAGTAAATCGGAATTCGTAGTTCGGCTGATTTTAGAGGAATATTTGTACGTTTAAAAAATGGACACAGAAAATTTTCTGGTGAAAACCACACAATGTATTCCTAAGGAAGGAAATACAAGTTACTGGTAAATATGCTTAGAGTTACTTTTCAGGGTCTGTGCTGGGCTAAAAGATGCAGCACTGGGTTCTCTCCTAATTACAGGTGAGTTAATCAGAATTCGTAGTTTGGCTGATTTTAGAGGAATATTTGTACGTTTCAAAAATGGACACTTAGAAAATTGTCTGGTGAAAACCACACAATGTATTCCTATGGAAGGAAATCCAAGTTACTGGTAAGTACGCTTAGAATTACTTTTCAGGGTCTGTGCTGGGCTAAAAGATGCAGCCCTGAGTTCTCTCCTGATGACAGGTGAGTAAATAGGAATTCGTAGTTCGGCTGATTTTAGAGGAATATATGTACGTTTGAAAAATGGACACTTAGAAATTTGTCTGGTGAAAACCACACAATGGATTCCTATGGAAGGAAATACAAGTTACTGGTAAGTACGCTTAGAATTACTTTTCAGGGTCTGTGCTGGGCTAAAAGATGCAGCTCTGGGTTCTCTCCTGATTACAGGTGACTAAATCGGAATTCGTAGTTCGGCAGATTTTAGAGGAATATTTGTACGTTTCAAAAATGGACACAGAAAATTTTCTGGTGAAAACAACACAATGGATTCCTATGGAAGGAAATACAAGTTACTGGTAAGTACGCTTAGAATTACTTTTCAGGGTCAGTGCTGGGCTAAAAGTTGCAGCCCTGGGTTCTCTCCTGATAACAGGTGAGTAAATCGGAATTCGTAGTTTGGCTGATTTTAGAGGAATATTTGTACGTTTCAAAAATGGACACTTAGAAAATTGTCTGCTGAAAACCACACAATGGATTCCTATGAAAGGAAATACAAGTTACTGGTAAGTACACTTAGAATTACTTTTCAGGGTCTGTGCTGGGCTAAAAGATGCAGCTCTGGGATCTCTCCTGATTACAGGTGAGTAAATCAGAATTCGTAGTTCGGCTGATTTTAGAGGAATATTTGTGCGGTTCAAAAATGGACACGTAGAAACTTTTCTGGTGAAAACCACACAATGGATTCCTATGGAAGGAAATACAAGTTACTGGTAAGTACGCTTAGAATTACTTTTCAGGGTCAGTGCTGGGCTAAAAGATGCAGCTCTGGGTTCTCTCCTGATTACAGGTGAGTAAATCAGAATTCGTAGTTCGGCTGATTTTAGAGGAATATTTGTGCGGTTCAAAAATGGACACGTAGAAACTTTTCTGGTGAAAACCACACAATGGATTCCTATAGAAGGAAATACAAGTTACTGGTAAGTACGCTTAGAATGACTTTTCAGGGTCAGTGCTGGGCTAAAAGATGCAGCCCTGGGTTCTCTCCTAATAACAGGTGAGTAAATTGGAATTCGTAGTTCGGCTGATTTTAGAGGAATATTTGTACGTTTCAAAAATGGACACAGAAAATTTTCTGGTGAAAACCACACAATGGATTCCTATGGAAGGAAATACAAGTTACTGGTAAGTACACTCAGAATTACTTTTCAGGATCAGTGCTGGGCTAAAAGATGCAGCCCTGGGTTCTATCCTGATAACAGGTGAGTAAATCGGAATTCGTAGTTTGGCTGATTTTAGAGGAATATTTGTACGTTTCAAAAATGGACACTTAGAAAATTGTCTGCTGAAAACCACACAATGGATTCCTATGGAAGGAAATACAAGTTACTGGTAAGTATGCTTAGAATTACTTTTCAGGGTCTGTGCTGGGCTAAAAGATGCAGCTCTGGGTTCTCTCCTGATTACAGGTGAGTAAATCGGAATTCGTAGTTCGGCTGATTTTAGAGAAATATTTGTACGTTTCAAAAATAGACACATAGAAACTTTTCTGCTGAAAACCACACAATGGATTCCTATGGAAGGAAATACAAGTTACTGGTAAGTACGCTTAGAATTACTTTTCAGGGTCAGTGCTGGGCTAAAAGATGCAGCCCTGGGTTCTCTCCTGATAACAGGTGAGTAAATCGGAATTCGTAGTTCGGCTGATTTTAGAGGAATATTTGTACGTTTAAAAAATGGACACAGAAAATTTTCTGGTGAAAACCACACAATGTATTCCTAAGGAAGGAAATACAAGTTACTGGTAAATACGCTTAGAGTTACTTTTCAGGGTCTGTGCTGGGCTAAAAGATGCAGCTCTGGGTTCTCTCCTGATTACAGGTGAGTAAATCGGAATTCGTAGTTCGGCTGATTTTAGAGGAATATTTGTACGTTTCAAAAATAGACACGTAAAAACTTTTCTGGTGAAAACCAGACAATGGATTCCTATGGAAGGAAATACAAGTTACTGGTAAGTACACTTAGAATTACTTTTCAGGGTCTGTGCTGGGCTAAAAGATGCAGCTCTGGGATCTCTCCTGAATACAGGTGAGTAAATCAGAATTCGTAGTTCGGCTGATTTTAGAGGAATATTTGTGCGGTTCAAAAATGGACACGTAGAAACTTTTCTGGTGAAAACCACACAATGGATTCCTATGGAAGGAATTACAAGTTACTGGTAAGTATGCTTAGAATTACTTTTCAGGGTCAGTGCTGGGCTAAAAGATGCAGCTCTGGGTTCTCTCCTGATTACAGGTGAGTAAATCAGAATTCGTAGTTCGGCTGATTTTAGAGGAATATTTGTGCGGTTCAAAAATGGACACGTAGAAACGTTTCTGGTGAAAACCACACAATGGATTCCTATAGAAGGAAATACAAGTTACTGGTAAGTACGCTTAGAATTACTTTTCAGGGTCAGTGCTGGGCTAAAAGATGCAGCCCTGGGTTCTCTCCTAATAACAGGTGAGTAAATTGGAATTCGTAGTTCGGCTGATTTTAGAGGAATATTTGTACGTTTCAAAAATGGACACAGAAAATTTTCTGGTGAAAACCAAACAATGGATTCCTATGGAAGGAAATACAAGTTACTGGTAAGTACGCTCAGAATTACTTTTCAGGATCAGTGCTGGGCTAAAAGATGCAGCCCTGGGTTCTCTCCTGATAACAGGTGAGTAAATCGGAATTCGTAGTTTGGCTGATTTTAGAGGAATATTTGTACGTTTCAAAAATGGACACTTAGAAAATTGTCTGCTGAAAACCACACAATGGATTCCTATGGAAGGAAATACAAGTTACTGGTAAGTATGCTTAGAATTACTTTTCAGGGTCTGTGCTGGGCTAAAAGATGCAGCTCTGGGTTCTCTCCTGATTACAGGTGAGTAAATCGGAATTCGTAGTTCGGCTGATTTTAGAGAAATATTTGTACGTTTCAAAAATAGACACATAGAAACTTTTCTGCTGAAAACCACACAATGGATTCCTATGGAAGGAAATACAAGTTACTGGTAAGTACGCTTAGAATTACTTTTCAGGGTCAGTGCTGGGCTAAAAGATGCAGCCCTGGGTTCTCTCCTGATAACAGGTGAGTAAATCGGAATTCGTAGTTCGGCTGATTTTAGAGGAATATTTGTACGTTTAAAAAATGGACACAGAAAATTTTCTGGTGAAAACCACACAATGTATTCCTAAGGAAGGAAATACAAGTTACTGGTAAATACGCTTAGAGTTACTTTTCAGGGTCTGTGCTGGGCTAAAAGATGCAGCTCTGGGTTCTCTCCTGATTACAGGTGAGTAAATCGGAATTCGTAGTTCGGCTGATTTTAGAGGAATATTTGTACGTTTCAAAAATAGACACGTAGAAACTTTTCTGGTGAAAACCAGACAATGGATTCCTATGGAAGGAAATACAAGTTACTGGTAAGTACACTTAGAATTACTTTTCAGGGTCTGTGCTGGGCTAAAAGATGCAGCTCTGGGATCTCTCCTGAATACAGGTGAGTAAATCAGAATTCGTAGTTCGGCTGATTTTAGAGGAATATTTGTGCGGTTCAAAAATGGACACGTAGAAACTTTTCTGGTGAAAACCACACAATGGATTCCTATAGAAGGAAATACAAGTTACTGGTAAGTACGCTTAGAATTACTTTTCAGGGTCAGTGCTGGGCTAAAAGATGCAGCCCTGGGTTCTCTCCTAATAACAGGTGAGTAAATTGGAATTCGTAGTTCGGCTGATTTTAGAGGAATATTTGTACGTTTCAAAAATGGACACAGAAAATTTTCTGGTGAAAACCAAACAATGGATTCCTATGGAAGGAAATACAAGTTACTGGTAAGTACGCTCAGAATTACTTTTCAGGATCAGTGCTGGGCTAAAAGATGCAGCCCTGGGTTCTCTCCTGATAACAGGTGAGTAAATCGGAATTCGTAGTTTGGCTGATTTTAGAGGAATATTTGTACGTTTCAAAAATGGACACTTAGAAAATTGTCTGCTGAAAACCACACAATAGATTCCTATGGAAGGAAATACAAGTTACTGGTAAGTATGCTTAGAATTACTTTTCAGGGTCTGTGCTGGGCTAAAAGATGCAGCTCTGGGTTCTCTCCTGATTACAGGTGAGTAAATCGGAATTCGTAGTTCGGCTGATTTTAGAGAAATATTTGTACGTTTCAAAAATAGACACATAGAAACTTTTCTGCTGAAAACCACACAATGGATTCCTATGGAAGGAAATACAAGTTACTGGTAAGTACGCTTAGAATTACTTTTCAGGGTCAGTGCTGGGCTAAAAGATGCAGCCCTGGGTTCTCTCCTGATAACAGGTGAGTAAATCGGAATTCGTAGTTCGGCTGATTTTAGAGGAATATTTGTACGTTTAAAAAATAGACACAGAAAATTTTCTGGTGAAAACCACACAATGTATTCCTAAGGAAGGAAATACAAGTTACTGGTAAATAAGCTTAGAGTTACTTTTCAGGGTCTGTGCTGGGCTAAAAGATGCAGCTCTGGGTTCTCTCCTGATTACAGGTGAGTAAATCGGAATTCGTAGTTCGGCTGATTTTAGAGGAATATTTGTACGTTTCAAAAATAGACACGTAGAAACTCTTCTGGTGAAAACCAGACAATGGATTCCTATGGAAGGAAATACAAGTTACTGGTAAGTACGCTTAGAATTACTTTTCAGGGTCAGTGCTGGGCTAAAAGATGCAGCTCTGGGTTCTCTCCTGATTACAGGTGAGTAAATCAGAATTCGTAGTTCGGCTGATTTTAGAGGAATATTTGTGCGGTTCAAAAATGGACACGTAGAAACTTTTCTGGTGAAAACCACACAATGGATTCCTATGGAAGGAAATACAAGTTACTGGTAAGTACGCTTAGAATTACTTTTCAGGGTCAGTGCTGGGCTAAAAGATGCAGCCCTGGGTTCTCTCCTGATAACAGGTGAGTAAATCGGAATTCGTAGTTCGGCTGATTTTAGAGGAATATTTGTACGTTTCAAAAATGGACACAGAAAATTTTCTGGTGAAAACCACACAATGGATTTCTATGGAAGAAAATACAAGTTACTGGTAAGTACGCTTAGAATTACTTTTCAGGGTCAGTGCTGGGCTAAAAGATGCAGCCCTGGTTTCTCTCCTGATAACAGGTGAGTAAATCGGAATTCGTAGTTTGGCTGATTTTAGAGGAATATTTGTACGTTTCAAAAATGGACACTTAGAAAATTGTCTGCTGAAAACCACACAATGGATTCCTATGGAAGGAAATACAAGTTACTGGTAAGTACGCTTAGAATTACTTTTCAGGGTCTGTGCTGGGCTATAAGATGCAGCACTGGGTTCTCTCCTGATTACAGGTGAGTAAATCAGAATTCGTAGTTCGGCTTATTTTAGAGGAATATTTGTACGTTTCAAAAATGAACACAGAAATTTTTCTGGTGAAAACCACACAATGTATTCCTATGGAGGGAAATAAAAGTAACTGGTAAGTACGCTTATAATTACTTTTCAGGGTCAGTGCTGGGCTAAAAAATGCAGCCCTGGGTTCATTCTTGATAACAGGTGAGTAAATCGGAATTCGTAGTTCGGCTGATTTTAGAGGAATATTTGTACGTTTAAAAAATGGACACAAAATTTTCTGGTGAAAACAACACAATGTATTCCTATAGAAGGAAATACAAGTTACTGGTAAGTACGCTTAGAATTACTTTTCAGGGTCTGTGCTGGGCTAAAAGATGCAGCCCTGGGTTCTCTCCTGATAACAGGTGAGTAAATCGGAATCCGTAGTTCGGCTGATTTTAGAGGAATATTTGTACGTTTCAAAAATGGACACAGAAAATTTTCTGGTGAAAACCACACAATGGATTCCTATGGCAGGAAATAAAAGTTACTGGTAGGTACGCTTAGAATTACTTTTCAGGCTCTGTGCTGGGCTAAAAGATGCAGCACTGGGTTCTCTCCTAATTACAGGTGAGTAAATCGGAATTCGTAGTTCAGCTGATTTTAGAGGAATATTTGTACGTTTCAAAAATGGACACTTAGAAAATTGTCTGGTGAAAACCACACAATGGATTCCTATGGAAGGAAATACAAGTTACTGGTAAGTACGCTTAGAATTACTTTTCAGGGTCTGTGCTGGGCTAAAAGATGCAGCTCTGGGTTCTCTCCTGATTACAGGTGAGTAAATCAGAATTCGTAGTTCGGCTTATTTTAGAGGAATATTTGTGCGGTTCAAAAATGGACACGTAGAAACTTTTCTGGTGAAAACCACACAATGGATTCCTATGGAAGGAAATACAAGTTACTGGTAAGTACGCTTAGAATTACTTTTCAGGGTCTGTGCTGGGCTAAAAGATGCAGCTCTGGGTTCTCTCCTGATTACAGGTGAGTAAATCAGAATTCGTAGTTCGGCTGAATTTAGAGGAATATTTGTGCGGTTCAAAAATGGACACGTAGAAAATTTTCTGGTGAAAACCACACAATGGATTCCTATGGAAGGAAATACAAGTTACTGGTAAGTACACTTAGAATTACTTTTCAGGGTCTGTGCTGGGCTAAAAGATGCAGCTCTGGGTTCTCTCCTGATTACAGGTGAGAAAATCGGAATTAGTAGTTCGGCTGATTTTAGAGGAATATTTGTACGTTTCAAAAATAGACACTTAGAAACTTTTCTGGTGAAAACCACACAATGGATTCCTATGGAAGGAAATACAAGTTACTGGTAAGTACTCTCAGAATTACTTTTCAGGGTCAGTGCTGGGCTAAAAGATGCAGCTATGGGTTCTCTCCTGATTACAGGTGAGTAAATCAGAATTCGTAGTTTGGCTGATTTTAGAGGAATATTTGTGCGGTTCAAAAATGGACACGTAGAAACTTTTCTGGTGAAAACCACACAATGGATTCCTATGGAAGGAAATACAAGTTACTGGTAAGTACGCTTAGAATTACTTTTCAGGGTCAGTGCTGGGCTAAAAGATGCAGCCCTGGGTTCTCTCCTGATAACAGGTGAGTAAATCGGAATTCGTAGTTCGGCTGATTTTAGAGGAATATTTGTATGTTTCAAAAATGGACACAGAAAATTTTCTGGTGAAAACCACACAATGGATTCCTATGGAAGGAAATACAAGTTACTGGTAAGTACGCTTAGAATTACTTTTCAGGGTCAGTGCTGGGCTAAAAGATGCAGCCCTGGGTTCTCTCCTGATAACAGGTGATTAAATCGGAATTCGTAGTTCGGCTGATTTCAGAGGAATATTTGTACGTTTAAAAAATGGACACTTAGAAAATAGTCTGGTGAAAACCACACAATGGATTCATATGGAAGGAATTATAAGTTACTGGTAAGTACGCTTAGAATTACTTTTCAGGGTCAGTGCTGGGCTTAAAGATGCAGCTATGGGTTCTCTCCTGATTACAGGTGAGTAAATCAGAATTCGTAGTTCGGCTGATTTTAGAGGAATATTTGTGCGGTTCAAAAATGGACACGTAGAAACTTTTCTGGTGAAAACCACACAATGGATTCCTATGGAAGGAAATACAAGTTACTGGTAAGTACGCTTAGAATTACTTTTCAGGGTCAGTGCTGGGCTAAAAGTTGCAGCCCTGGGTTTCTCCTGATAACAGGTGAGTAAATCGGAATTCGTAGTTTGGCTGATTTTAGAGGAATATTTGTACGTTTCAAAAATGGACACTTAGAAAATTGTCTGCCGAAAACCACACAATGGATTCCTATGGAAGGAAATACAAGTTACTGGTAAGTACGCTTAAAATTACTTTTCAGGGTCTGTGCTAGGCTTAAAGATGCAGCTCTGGGTTCTCTCCTGATTACAGGTGAGTAAATCAGAATTCGTAGTTCGGCTGATTTTAGAGGAATATTTGTGCGGTTCAAAAATGGACACGTAGAAACTTTTCTGGTGAAAACCACACAATGGATTCCTATGGAAGGAAATACAAGTTACTGGTAAGTACGCTTAGAATTACTTTTCAGGGTCTGTGCTGGGCTAAAAGATGCAGCTCTGGGTTCTCTCCTGAAAACAGGTGAGTAAATCAGAATTCGTAGTTCGGCTGATTTTAGAGGAATAATTGTGCGGTTCAAAAATGGACACGTAGAAACTTTTCTGGTGAAAACCACACAATGGATTCCTATGGAAGGAAATACAAGTTACTGGTAAGTACGCTTAGAATTACTTTTCAGGGTCTGTGCTGGGCTAAAAGATGCAGCTCTGGGTTCTCTCCTGATTACAGGTGAGTAAATCAGAATTCGTAGTTCGGCTGATTTTAGAGGAATATTTGTGCGGTTCAAAAATGGACAACTAGAAACTTTTCTGGTGAAAACCACACAATGGATTCCTATGGAAGGAAATACAAGTTACTGGTAAGTACGCTTAGAATTACTTTTCAGGGTCTGTGCTGGGCTAAAAGATGCAGTTCTGGGTTCTCTCCTGATTACAGGTGAGTAAATCAGAATTCGTAGTTCAGCTGATTTTAGAAGAATATTTGTACGGTTCAAAAATGGACACGTAGAAACTTTTCTGGTGAAAACCACACATTGGATTCCTATGGAAGGAAATACAAGTTACTGGTAAGTACGCTTAGAATTACTTTTCAGGGTCAGTGCTGGGCTAAAAGATGCAGCCCTGGGTTCTCTCCTGATAACAGGTGAGTAAATCGGAATTCGTAGTTCGGCTGATTTTAGAGGAATATTTGTACGTTTCAAAAATGGACACAGAAAATTTTCTGGTGAAAACCACACAATGGATTCCTATGGAAGGAAATACAAGTTACTGGTAAGTACGCTTAGAATAACTTTTCAGGGTCAGTGCTGGGCTAAAAGTTGCAGCCCAGGGTTCTCTCTTGATAACAGGTGAGTAAATCGGAATTCGTAGTTTGGCTAATTTTAGAGGAATATTTGTACATTTCAAAAATGGACACTTAGAAAATTGTCTGCCGAAAACCACACAATGGATTCCTATGGAAGGAAATACAAGTTACTGGTAAGTACGCTTAGAATTACTTTTCAGGGTCTGTGCTGGGCTAAAAGATGCAGCTCTGGGTTCTCTCCTGATTACAGGTGAGTAAATCGGAATTCGTAGTTCGGCTGATTTTAGAGAAATATTTGTACGTTTCAAAAATAGACACATAGAAACTTTTCTGGTGAAAACCACACAATGGATTCCTATGGAAGGAAATACAAGTTACTGGTAACTACGCTTAGAATTACTTTCAGGGTCAGTGCTGGGCTAAAAGATGCAGCTATGGGTTCTCTCCTGATTACAGGTGAGTAAATCAGAATTCGTAGTTCGGCTGATTTTAGAGGAATATTTGTGCGGTTCAAAAATGGACACGTAGAAACTTTTCTGGTGAAAACCACACAATGGATTCCTAAGGAAGGAAATACAAGTTACTGGTAAGTACGCTTAGAATTACTTTTCAGGGTCAGTGCTGGGCTAAAAGATGCAGCCCTGTGTTCTCTCCTGATAACAGGTGAGTAAATCGGAATTCGTAGTTCGGCTGATTTTAGAGGAATATTTGTACATTTCAAAAATGGACACAGAAAATTTACTGGTGAAAACCACACAATGGATTCCTATGGAAGGAAAAACAAGTTACTGGTAAGTACGCTTAGAATTACTCTTCAGGGTCAGTGCTGGGCTAAAAGATGCAGCCCTGGGTTCTCTCCTGATAACAGGTGAGTAAATCGGAATTCGTAGTTCGGCTGATTTTAGAGGAATATTTGTACGTTTAAAAAATGGACACTTAGAAAATTGTCTGGTGAAAACCACACAATGGATTCATATGGAAGGAATTATAAGTTACTGGTAAGTACGCTTAGAATTACTTTTCAGGGTCTGTGCTGGGCTAAAAGATGCAGCACTGGGTTCTCTCTTGATAACAGGGGAGTAAATCCGAATTCGTAGTTTGGCTGATTTTAGAGGAATATTTGTACGTTTCAAAAATGGACACTTAGAAAATTGTCTGCTGAAAACCACACAGTAGATTCCTATGGAAGGAAATACAAGTTACTGGTAAGTACGCTTAGAATTACTTTTCAGGGTCTGTGCTGGGCTCAAAGATGCAGCTCTGGGTTCTCTCCTGATTACAGGTGAGTAAATCAGAATTCGTAGTTCGGCTGATTTTAGAGGAATATTTGTGCGATTCAAAAATGGACACGTAGAAACTTTTCTGGTGAAAACCACACAATGGATTCCTATGGAAGGAAATGCAAGTTACTGGTAAGTACGCTTAGAATTACTTTTCAGGGTCAGTGCTGGGCTAAAAGATGCAGCTCTGGGTTCTCTCCTGATAACAGGTGAGTAAATCGGAATTCGTAGTTCGGCTGATTTTAGAGGAATATTTGTACGTTTCAAAAATGGACACAGAAAATTTTCTGGTGAAAACCACACAATGGATTCCTATGGAAGGAAATACAAGTTACTGGTAAGTACGCTTAGAAATACTTTTCAGGGTCAGTGCTGGGCTAAAAGATGCAGCCCTGGGTTCTCTCCTGATAACAGGTGAGTAAATCGGAATTCGTAGTTTGGCTGATTTTAGAGGAATATTTGTACGTTTAAAAAATGGACACAGAAAATTTTCTGGTGAAAACCACACAATGTATTCCTAAGTAAGGAAATACAAGTTACTGGTAAATACGCTTAGAGTTACTTTTCAGGGTCTGTGCTGGGCTAAAAGATGCAGCCCTGGGTTCTCTCCTGATTACAGGTGAGTAAATCGGAATTCGTAGTTCGGCTGATTTTAGAGGAATATTTGTACGTTTCAAAAATAGACACGTAGAAACTTTTCTGGTGAAAACCAGGCAATGGATTCCTATGGAAGGAAATACAAGTTACTGGTAAGTATGCTTAGAATTACTTATCAGGGTCAGTGCTGGGCTAAAAGATGCAGCTCTGGGTTCTCTCCTGATTACAGGTGAGTAAATCAGAATTCATAGTTCGGCTGATTTTAGAGGAATATTTGTGCGGTTCAAAAATGGACACGTAAAAACTTTTCTGGTGAAAACGAGACAATGGATTCCTATGGAAGGAAATACAAGTTACTGGTAAGTATGCTTAGAATTACTTTTCAGGGTCAGTGCTGGGCTAAAAGATGCAGCTCTGGGTTCTCTCCTGATTACAGGTGAGTAAATCAGAATTCGTAGTTCGGCTGATTTTAGAGGAATATTTGTGCGGTTCAAAAATGGACACGTAGAAACTTTTCTGGTGAAAACCACACAATGGATTCCTATTGAAGGAAATACAAGTTACTGGTAAGTACGCTTAGAATTAATTTTCAGGGTCAGTGCTGGGCTAAAAGATGCAGCCCTGGGTTCTCTCCTGATAACAGATGAGTAAATCGGAATTCGTAGTTTGGCTGATTTTAGAGGAATATTTGTACGTTTCAAAAATGGACACAGAAAATTTTCTGGTGAAAACCACACAATGGATTCCTATGGAAGGAAATACAAGTTACTGGTAAGTACGCTTAGAATTACTTTTCAGGGTCAGTGCTGGGCTAAAAGTTGCAGCCCTGGGTTCTCTCCTGATTACAGGTGAGTAAATCGGAATTCGTAGTTTGGCTGATTTTAGAGGAATATTTGTACGTTTCAAAAATGGACACTTAGAAAATTGTCTGCTGAAAACCACACAATGGATTCCTATGGAAGGAAATACAAGTTACTGGTAGGTACGCTTAGAATTACTTTTCAGGGTCTGTGCTGGGCTAAAAGATGCAGCTCTGGGTTCTCTCCTGATTACAGGTGAGTAAATCGGAATTCGTAGTTCGGCTGATTTTAGAGGAATATTTGAACGTTTCAAAAATAGACACGTAGAAACTTTTCTGGTGAAAACCACACAATGGATTCCTATGGAAGGAAATACAAGTTACTGGTAAGTACGCTTAGAATTACTTTTCAGGGTCAGTGCTGGGCTAAAAGATGCAGCTCTGGGTTCTCTCCTGATTACAGGTGAGTAAATCAGAATTCGGAGTTCGGCTGATTTTAGAGGAATATTTGTGCGGTTCAAAAATGGACACGTAGAACCTTTTCTGGTGAAAACCACACAATGGATTCCTATTGAAGGAAATACAAGTTACTGGTAAGTACGCTTAGAATTACTTTTCAGGGTCAGTGCTGGGCTAAAAGATGCAGCCCTGGGTTCTCTCCTGATAACAGGTGAGTAAATCGGAATTCGTAGTTCGGCTGATTTTAGAGGAATATTTGTACGTTTCAAAAATGGACACAGAAAATTTTCTGGTGAAAACCACACAATGGATTCCTATGGAAGGAAATACAAGTTACTGGTAAGTACACTTAGAATTACTTTTCAGGGTCAGTGCTGGGCTAAAAGATGCAGCCCTGGGTTCTCTCCTGATAACAGGTGAGTAAATCGGAATTCGTAGTTTGGCTGATTTTAGAGGAATATTTGTACGTTTCAAAAACGGACACTTAGAAAATTGTCTGCTGAAAACCACACAATGGATTCCTATGGAAGGAAATACAAGTTACTGGTGAGTACGCTTAGAATTACTTTTCAGGGTCAGTGCTGGGCTAAAAGATGCAGCTCTGGGTTCTCTCCTGATTACAGGTGAGTAAATCAGAATTCGTAGTTCGGCTGATTTTAGAGGAATATTTGTGCGGTTCAAAAATGGACACGTAGAAACTTTTCTGGTGAAAACCACACAATGGATTCCTATTGAAGGAAATACAAGTTACTGGTAAGTACGCTTAGAATTAATTTTCAGGGTCAGTGCTGGGCTAAAAGATGCAGCCCTGGGTTCTCTCCTGATAACAGATGAGTAAATCGGAATTCGTAGTTTGGCTGATTTTAGAGGAATATTTGTACGTTTCAAAAATGGACACAGAAAATTTTCTGGTGAAAACCACACAATGGATTCCTATGGAAGGAAATACAAGTTACTGGTAAGTACGCTTAGAATTACTTTTCAGGGTCAGTGCTGGGCTAAAAGTTGCAGCCCTGGGTTCTCTCCTGATTACAGGTGAGTAAATCGGAATTCGTAGTTTGGCTGATTTTAGAGGAATATTTGTACGTTTCAAAAATGGACACTTAGAAAATTGTCTGCTGAAAACCACACAATGGATTCCTATGGAAGGAAATACAAGTTACTGGTAGGTACGCTTAGAATTACTTTTCAGGGTCTGTGCTGGGCTAAAAGATGCAGCTCTGGGTTCTCTCCTGATTACAGGTGAGTAAATCGGAATTCGTAGTTCGGCTGATTTTAGAGGAATATTTGAACGTTTCAAAAATAGACACGTAGAAACTTTTCTGGTGAAAACCACACAATGGATTCCTATGGAAGGAAATACAAGTTACTGGTAAGTACGCTTAGAATTACTTTTCAGGGTCAGTGCTGGGCTAAAAGATGCAGCTCTGGGTTCTCTCCTGATTACAGGTGAGTAAATCAGAATTCGGAGTTCGGCTGATTTTAGAGGAATATTTGTGCGGTTCAAAAATGGACACGTAGAACCTTTTCTGGTGAAAACCACACAATGGATTCCTATTGAAGGAAATACAAGTTACTGGTAAGTACGCTTAGAATTACTTTTCAGGGTCAGTGCTGGGCTAAAAGATGCAGCCCTGGGTTCTCTCCTGATAACAGGTGAGTAAATCGGAATTCGTAGTTCGGCTGATTTTAGAGGAATATTTGTACGTTTCAAAAATGGACACAGAAAATTTTCTGGTGAAAACCACACAATGGATTCCTATGGAAGGAAATACAAGTTACTGGTAAGTACACTTAGAATTACTTTTCAGGGTCAGTGCTGGGCTAAAAGATGCAGCCCTGGGTTCTCTCCTGATAACAGGTGAGTAAATCGGAATTCGTAGTTTGGCTGATTTTAGAGGAATATTTGTACGTTTCAAAAACGGACACTTAGAAAATTGTCTGCTGAAAACCACACAATGGATTCCTATGGAAGGAAATACAAGTTACTGGTGAGTACGCTTAGAATTACTTTTCAGGGTCAGTGCTGGGCTAAAAGATGCAGCCCTGGGTTCTCTCCTGATAACAGGTGAGTAAATCGGAATTCGTAGTTCGGCTGATTTTAGAGGAATATTTGTACGTTTAAAAAATGGACACAGAAAATTTTCTGGTGAAAACCACACAATGTATTCCTAAGGAAGGAAATACAAGTTACTGGTAAATACGCTTAGAGTTACTTTTCAGGGTCTGTGCTGGGCTAAAAGATGCAGCTCTGGGTTCTCTCCTGATTACAGGTGAGTAAATCGGAATTCGTAGTTCGGCTGATTTTAGAGGAATATTTGTACGTTTCAAAAATAGACATGTAGAAACTTTTCTGGTGAAAACCAGACAATGGATTCCTATGGAAGGAAATACAAGTTACTGGTAAGTACGCTTAGAATTACTTTTCAGGGTCAGTGCTGGGCTAAAAGATGCAGCTCTGGGTTCTCTCCTGATTACAGGTGAGTAAATCAGAATTCGTAGTTCGGCTGATTTTAGAGGAATATTTGTGCGGTTCAAAAATGGACACTTAGAAAATTGTCTGCTGAAAACCACACAATAGATTCCTATGGAAGGAAATACAAGTTACTGGTAAGTACGCTTAGAATTACTTTTCAGGGTCAGTGCTGGGCTAAAAGATGCAGCCCTGGGTTCTCTCCTGATAACACGTGAGTAAATCGGAATTCGTAGTTTGGCTGATTTTAGAGGAATATTTGTACGTTTCAAAAATGGACACAGAAAATTTTCTGCTGAAAACCACACAATGGATTCCTATGGAAGGAAATACAAGTTACTGGTAAGTACGCTTAGAATTACTTTTCAGGGTCTGTGCTGGGCTATAAGATGCAGCACTGGGTTCTCTCCTGATTACAGGTGAGTAAATCGGAATTCGTAGTTCGGCTTATTTTAGAGGAATATTTGTACGTTTCAAAAATGGACACTTAGAAAATTGTCTGGTGAAAACCACACAATGGATTCCTATGGAAGGAAATACAAGTTACTGGTAAGTACGCTTAGAATTACTTTTCAGGGTCAGTGCTGGGCTAAAAAATGCAGCCCTGGGTTCTCTCCTGATAACAGGTGAGTAAATCGGAATTCGTAGTTTGGCTGATTTTAGAGGAATATTTGTACGTTTCAAAAATGGACACAGAAAATTTTCTGGTGAAAACCACACAATGGATTCCTAAGGCAGGAAATAAAAGTTACTGGTAAGTACGCTTAGAATTACTTTTCAGGGTCTGTGTTGGGTTAAAAGATGCAGCCCTGAGTTCTCTCCTGATGACAGGTGAGTAAATCGGAATTCGTAGTTCGGCTGATTTTAGAGGAATATATGTACGTTTCAAAAATGGACACTTAGAAAATTGTCTGGTGAAAACCACACAATGGATTCCTATGGAAGGAAATACAAGTTACTGGTAAGTACGCTTAGAATTACTTTCCAGGGTCTGTGCTGGGCTAAAAGATGCAGCTCTGGGTTCTCTCCTGATTACAGGTGAGTAAATCAGAATTCGTAGTTCGGCTGATTTTAGAGGAATATTTGTGCGGTTCAAAAATGGACACGTAGAAGCTTTTCTGGTGAAAACCACACAATGTATTCCTATGGAGGGAAATAAAAGTAACTGGTAGGTACGCTTATAATTACTTTTCAGGGTCAGTGCTGGGCTAAAAAATGCAGCCCTGGGTTCATTCTTGATAACAGGTGAGTAAATCGGAATTCGTAGTTCGGCTGATTTTAGAGGAATATTTGTACGTTTAAAAAATGGACACAAAATTTTCTGGTGAAAACAACACAATGTATTCCTATAGAAGGAAATACAAGTTACTGGTAAGTACACTTAGAATTACTTTTCAGGGTCTGTGCTGGGCTAAAAGATGCAGCCCTGGGTTCTCTCCTGATAACAGGTGAGTAAATCGGAATCCGTAGTTCGGCTGATTTTAGAGGAATATTTGTACGTTTCAAAAATGGACACAGAAAATTTTCTGGTGAAAACCACACAATGGATTCCTATGGCAGGAAATAAAAGTTACTGGTAAGTACACTTAGAATTACTTTTCAGGCTCTGTGCTGGGCTAAAAGATGCAGCACTGGGTTCTCTCCTAATTACAGGTGAGTAAATCGGAATTCGTAGTTCAGCTGATTTTAGAGGAATATTTGTACGTTTCAAAAATGGACACTTAGAAAATTGTCTGGTGAAAAACACACAATGGGTTCCTATGGAAGGAAATACAAGTTACTGGTAAGTACGCTTAGAATTACTTTTCAGGGTCTGTGCTGGGCTAAAAGATGTAGCTCAGGGTTCTCTCCTGATTACAGGTGAGTAAATCAGAATTCGTAGTTCGGCTGATTTTAGAGGAATATTTGTGCGGTTCAAAAATGGACACGTAGAAACTTTTCTGGTGAAAACCACACAATGGATTCCTATGGAAGGAAATACAAGTTACTGGTAAGTACGCTTAGAATTACTTTTCAGGGTCAGTGCTGGGCTAAAAGTTGCAGCCCTGGGTTCTCTCCTGATAACAGGTGAGTAAATCGGAATTCGTAGTTTGGCTGATTTTAGAGGAATATTTGTACGTTTCAAAAATGGACACTTAGAAAATTGTCTGCGGAAAACCACACAATGGATTCCTATGGAAGGAAATACAAGTTACTGGTAAGTACGCTTAGAATTACTTTTCAGGGTCTGTGCTGGGCTAAAAGATGCAGCTCTGGGTTCTCTCCTGATTACAGGTGAGTAAATCGGAATTCGTAGTTCGGCTGATTTTAGAGGAATATTTGTACGTTTCAAAAATAGACACGTAGAAACTTTTCTGGTGAAAACCACACAATGGATTCCTATGGAAGGAAATACAAGTTACTGGTAAGTACGCTTAGAATTACTTTTCAGGGTCAGTGCTGGGCTAAAAGATGTAGCTATGGGTTCTCTCCTGATTAGAGGTGAGTAAATCAGAATTCGTAGTTCGGCTGATTTTAGAGGAATATTTGTGCGGTTCAAAAATGGACACGTTGAAACTTTTCTGGTGAAAACCACACAATGGATTCCTATGGAAGGAAATACAAGTTACTGGTAACTACGCTTAGAATTACTTTTCAGGGTCAGTGCTGGGCTAAAAGATGCAGCCCTGGGTTCTCGCCTGATAACAGGTGAGTAAATCGGAATTCGTAGTTCGGCTGATTTTAGAGGAATATTGGTACATTTCAAAAATGGACACAGAAAATTTTCTGGTGAAAACCACACAATGGATTCCTATGGAAGGAAATACAAGTTACTGGTAAGTACGCTTAGAATTACTCTTCAGGGTCAGTGCTGGGCTAAAAGATGCAGCCCTGGGTTCTCTCCTGATAACAGGTGAGTAAATCGGAATTCGTAGTTCGGCTGATTTTAGAGGAATATTTGTACGTTTAAAAAATGGACACTTAGAAAATTGTCTGGTGAAAACCACACAATGGATTCATATGGAAGGAATTATAAGTTACTGGTAAGTACGCTTAGAATTACTTTTCAGGGTCTGTGCTGGGCTAAAAGATGCAGCACTGGGTTCTCTCTTGATAACAGGGGAGTAAATCCGAATTCGTAGTTTGGCTGATTTTAGAGGAATATTTGTACGTTTCAAAAATGGACACTTAGAAAATTGTCTGCTGAAAACCACACAGTGGATTCCTATGGAAGGAAATACAAGTTACTGGTAAGTACGCTTAGAATTACTTTTCTGGGTCTGTGCTGGGCTAAAAGATGCAGCTCTGGGTTCTCTCCTGATTACAGGTGAGTAAATCAGAATTCGTAGTTCGGCTGATTTTAGAGGAATATTTGTGCGGTTCAAAAATGGACACGTAGAAACTTTTCTGATGAAAACCACACAATGGATTCCTATGGAAGGAAATACAAGTTACTGGTAAGTACGCTTAGAATTACTTTTCAGGGTCAGTGCTGGGCTAAAAGATGCAGGTCTGGGTTCTCTCCTGATAACAGGTGAGTAAATCGGAATTCGTAGTTCGGCTGATTTTAGAGGAATATTTGTACGTTTCAAAAATGGACACAGAAAATTTTCTGGTGAAAACCACACAATGGATTCCTATGGAAGGAAATACAAGTTACTGGTAAGTACGCTTAGAAATACTTTTCAGGGTCAGTGCTGGGCTAAAAGATGCAGCCCTGGGTTCTCTCCTGATAACAGGTGAGTAAATCGGAATTCGTAGTTTGGCTGATTTTAGAGGAATATTTGTACGTTTAAAAAATGGACACAGAAAATTTTCTGGTGAAAACCACACAATGTATTCCTAAGTAAGGAAATACAAGTTACTGGTAAATACGCTTAGAGTTACTTTTCAGGGTCTGTGCTGGGCTAAAAGATGCAGCCCTGGGTTCTCTCCTGATTACAGGTGAGTAAATCGGAATTCGTAGTTCGGCTGATTTTAGAGGAATATTTGTACGTTTCAAAAATAGACACGTAGAAACTTTTCTGGTGAAAACCAGGCAATGGATTCCTATTGAAGGAAATACAAGAGACTGGTAAGTATGCTTAGAATTACTTTTCAGGGTCAGTGCTGGGCTAAAAGATGCAGCTCTGGGTTCTCTCCTGATTACAGGTGAGTAAATCAGAATTCGTAGTTCGGCTGATTTTAGAGGAATATTTGTGCGGTTCAAAAATGGACACGTAGAAACTTTTCTGGTGAAAACCACACAATGGATTCCTATGGAAGGAAATACAAGTTACTGGTAAGTACGCTTAGAATTACTTTTCAGGGTCAGTGCTGGGCAAAAAGATGCAGCCCTGGGTTCTCTCCTGATAACAGATGAGTAAATCGGAATTCGTAGTTCGGCTGATTTTAGAGGAATATTTGTACGTTTCAAAAATGGACACAGAAAATTTTCTGGTGAAAACCACACAATGGATTCCTATGGAAGGAAATACAAGTTACTGGTAAGTACGCTTAGAATTACTTTTCAGGGTCAGTGCTGGGCTAAAAGATGCAGCCCTGGGTTCTCTCCTGATTACAGGTGAGTAAATCGGAATTCGTAGTTTGGCTGATTTTAGAGGAATATTTGTACGTTTCAAAAATGGACACTTAGAAAATTGTCTGCTGAAAACCACACAATGGATTCCTATGGAAGGAAATACAAGTTACTGGTAAGTACGCTTAGAATTACTTTTCAGGGTCTGTGCTGGGCTAAAAGATGCAGCTCTGGGTTCTCTCCTGATTACAGGTGAGTAAATCGGAATTCGTAGTTCGGCTGATTTTAGAGGAATATTTGAACGTTTCAAAAATAGACACGTAGAAACTTTTCTGGTGAAAACCACACAATGGATTCCTATGGAAGGAAATACAAGTTACTGGTAAGTACGCTTAGAATTACTTTTCAGGGTCAGTGCTGGGCTAAAAGATGCAGCTCTGGGTTCTCTCCTGATTACAGGTGAGTAAATCAGAATTCGTAGATCGGCTGATTTTAGAGGAATATTTGTGCGGTTCAAAAATGGACACGTAGAAACTTTTCTGGTGAAAACCACACAATGGATTCCTATGGAAGGAAATACAAGTTACTGGTAAGTACGCTTAGAATTACTTTTCAGGGTCAGTGCTGGGCTAAAAGATGCAGCCCTGGGTTCTCTCCTGATAACAGGTGAGTAAATCGGAATTCGTAGTTCGGCTGATTTTAGAGGATTATTTGTACGTTTCAAAAATTGACACAGAAAATTTTCTGGTGAAAACCACACAATGGATTCCTATGGAAGGAAAAACAAGTTACTGGTAAGTACGCTTAGAATTATTTTTCAGGGTCAGTGCTGGGCTAAAAGATGCAGCCCTAGGTTCTCTCCTGATAACAGGTGAGTAAATCGGAATTCGTAGTTTGGCTGATTTTAGAGGAATATTTGTACGTTTCAAATACGGACACTTAGAAAATTGTCTGCTGAAAACCACACAATGGATTCCTATGGAAGGAAATACAAGTTACTGGTAAGTATGCTTAGAATTACTTTTCAGGGTCTGTGCTGGGCTAAAAGATGCAGCTCTGGGTTCTCTCCTGAATAAAGGTGAGTAAATCGGAATTCGTAGTTCGGCTGATTTTAGAGAAATATTTGTACGTTTCAAAAAGAGACACATAGAAACTTTTCTGGTGAAAACCACACAATGGATTCCTATGGAAGGAAATACAAGTTACTGGTGAGTACGCTTAGAATTACTTTTCAGGGTCAGTGCTGGGCTAAAAGATACAGCCCTGGGTTCTCTCCTGATTACAGGTGAGTAAATCGGAATTCATAGTTCGGCTGATTTTAGAGGAATATTTGTACGTTTCAAAAATAGACACGTAAAAACTTTTCTGGTGAAAACCAGACAATGGATTCCTATGGAAGGAAATACAAGTTACTGGTAAGTATGCTTAGAATTACTTTTCAGGGTCAGTGCTGGGCTAAAAGATGCAGCTCTGGGTTCTCTCCTGATTACAGGTGAGTAAATCAGAATTCGTAGTTCGGCTGATTTTAGAGGAATATTTGTGCGGTTCAAAAATGGACACGTAGAAACTTTTCTGGTGAAAACCACACAATGGATTCCTATTGAAGGAAATACAAGTTACTGGTAAGTACGCTTAGAATTACTTTTCAGGGTCATTGCTGGGCTAAAAGATGCAGCCCTGGGTTCTCTCCTGATAACAGATGAGTAAATCGGAATTCGTAGTTCGGCTGATTTTAGAGGAATATTTGTACGTTTCAAAAATGGACACAGAAAATTTTCTGGTGAAAACCACACAATGGATTCCTATGGAAGGAAATACAAGTTACTGGTAAGTACGCTTAGAATTACTTTTCAGGGTCAGTGCTGGGCTAAAAGTTGCAGCCCTGGGTTCTCTCCTGATTACAGGTGAGTAAATCAGAATTCGTAGTTCGGCTGATTTTAGAGGAATATTTGTGCGGTTCAAAAATGGACACGTAGAAACTTTTCTGGTGAAAACCACACAATGGATTCCTATGGAAGGAAATACAAGTTATTGGTAAGTACGCTTAGAATTACTTTTCAGGGTCTGTGCTGGGTTAAAAGATGCAGCCCTGAGTTCTCTCCTGATGACAGGTGAGTAAATCGGAATTCGTAGTTCGGCTGATTTTAGAGGAATATATGTACGTTTCAAAAATGGACACTTAGAAAATTGTCTGGTGAAAACCACACAATGGATTCCTATGGAAGGAAATACAAGTTACTGGTAAGTACGCTTAGAATTACTTTACAGGGTCTGTGCTGAGCTAAAAGATGCAGCTCTGGGTTCTCTCCTGATTACAGGTGAGTAAATCAGAATTCGTAGTTCGGCTGATTTTAGAGGAATATTTGTGCGGTTCAAAAATGGACACGTAGAAGCTTTTCTGGTGAAAACCACACAATGTATTCCTATGGAGGGAAATAAAAGTAACTGGTAAGTACACTTATAATTACTTTTCAGGGTCAGTGCTGGGCTAAAAAATGCAGCCCTGGGTTCATTCTTGATAACAGGTGAGTAAATCGGAATTCGTAGTTCGGCTGATTTTAGAGGAATATTTGTACGTTTAAAAAATGGACACAAAATGTTCTGGTGAAAACAACACAATGTGTTCCTATAGAAGGAAATACAAGTTACTGGTAAGTACACTTAGAATTACTTTTCAGGGTCTGTGCTGGGCTAAAAGATGCAGCCCTGGGTTCTCTTCTGATAACAGGTGAGTAAATCGGAATCCGTAGTTCGGCTGATTTTAGAGGAATATTTGTACGTTTCAAAAATGGACACAGAAAATTTTCTGGTGAAAACCAGACAATGGATTCCTATGGAAGGAAATACAAGTTACTGGTAAGTACGCTTAGAATTACTTTTCAGGGTCAGTGCTGGGCTAAAAGATGCAGCTCTGGGTTCTCTCCTGATTACAGGTGAGTAAATCAGAATTCGTAGTTCGGCTGATTTTAGAGGAATATTTGTGCGGTTCAAAAATGGACACGTAGAAACTTTTCTGGTGAAAACCACACAATGGATTCCTATGGAAGGAAATACAAGTTACTGGTAAGTACGCTTAGAATTACTTTTCAGGGTCAGTGCTGGGCTAAAAGATGCAGCCCTGGGTTCTCTCCTGATAACACGTGAGTAAATCGGAATTCGTAGTTTGGCTGATTTTAGAGGAATATTTGTACGTTTCAAAAATGGACACAGAAAATTTTCTGCTGAAAACCACACAATGGATTCCTATGGAAGGAAATACAAGTTACTGGTAAGTACGCTTAGAATTACTTTTCAGGGTCTGTGCTGGGCTATAAGATGCAGCACTGGGTTCTCTCCTGATTACAGGTGAGTAAATCGGAATTCGTAGTTCGGCTTATTTTAGAGGAATATTTGTACGTTTCAAAAATGGACACTTAGAAAATTGTCTGGTGAAAACCACACAATGGATTCCTATGGAAGGAAATACAAGTTACTGGTAAGTACGCTTAGAATTACTTTTCAGGGTCAGTGCTGGGCTAAAAAATGCAGCCCTGGGTTCTCTCCTGATAACAGGTGAGTAAATCGGAATTCGTAGTTTGGCTGATTTTAGAGGAATATTTGTACGTTTCAAAAATGGACACAGAAAATTTTCTGGTGAAAACCACACAATGGATTCCTATGGCAGGAAATAAAAGTTACTGGTAAGTACGCTTAGAATTACTTTTCAGGGTCTGTGTTGGGTTAAAAGATGCAGCCCTGAGTTCTCTCCTGATGACAGGTGATTAAATCGGAATTCGTAGTTCGGCTGATTTTAGAGGAATATATGTACGTTTCAAAAATGGACACTTAGAAAATTGTCTGGTGAAAACCACACAATGGATTCCTATGGAAGGAAATACAAGTTACTGGTAAGTACGCTTAGAATTACTTTCCAGGGTCTGTGCTGGGCTAAAAGATGCAGCTCTGGGTTCTCTCCTGATTACAGGTGAGTAAATCAGAATTCTTAGTTCGGCTGATTTTAGAGGAATATTTGTGCGGTTCAAAAATGGACACGTAGAAGCTTTTCTGGTGAAAACCACACAATGTATTCCTATGGAGGGAAATAAAAGTAACTGGTAGGTACGCTTATAATTACTTTTCAGGGTCAGTGCTGGGCTAAAAAATGCAGCCCTGGGTTCATTCTTGATAACAGGTGAGTAAATCGGAATTCGTAGTTCGGCTGATTTTAGAGGAATATTTGTACGTTTAAAAAATGGACACAAAATTTTCTGGTGAAAACAACACAATGTATTCCTATAGAAGGAAATACAAGTTACTGGTAAGTACACTTAGAATTACTTTTCAGGGTCTGTGCTGGGCTAAAAGATGCAGCCCTGGGTTCTCTCCTGATAACAGGTGAGTAAATCGGAATCCGTAGTTCGGCTGATTTTAGAGGAATATTTGTACGTTTCAAAAATGGACACAGAAAATTTTCTGGTGAAAACCACACAATGGATTCCTATGGCAGGAAATAAAAGTTACTGGTAGGTACGCTTAGAATTACTTTTCAGGCTCTGTGCTGGGCTAAAAGATGCAGCACTGGGTTCTCTCCTAATTACAGGTGAGTAAATCGGAATTCGTAGTTCAGCTGATTTTAGAGGAATATTTGTACGTTTCAAAAATGGACACTTAGAAAATTGTCTGGTGAAAAACACACAATGGGTTCCTATGGAAGGAAATACAAGTTACTGGTAAGTACGCTTAGAATTACTTTTCAGGGTCTGTGCTGGGCTAAAAGATGTAGCTCAGGGTTCTCTCCTGATTACAGGTGAGTAAATCAGAATTCGTAGTTCGGCTGATTTTAGAGGAATATTTGTGCGGTTCAAAAATGGACACGTAGAAACTTTTCTGGTGAAAACCACACAATGGATTCCTATGGAAGGAAATACAAGTTACTGGTAAGTACGCTTAGAATTACTTTTCAGGGTCAGTGCTGGGCTAAAAGTTGCAGCCCTGGGTTCTCTCCTGATAACAGGTGAGTAAATCGGAATTCGTAGTTTGGCTGATTTTAGAGGAATATTTGTACGTTTCAAAAATGGACACTTAGAAAATTGTCTGCGGAAAACCACACAATGGATTCCTATGGAAGGAAATACAAGTTACTGGTAAGTACGCTTAGAATTACTTTTCAGGGTCTGTGCTGGGCTAAAAGATGCAGCTCTGGGTTCTCTCCTGATTACAGGTGAGTAAATCGGAATTCGTAGTTCGGCTGATTTTAGAGGAATATTTGTACGTTTCAAAAATAGACACGTAGAAACTTTTCTGGTGAAAACCACACAATGGATTCCTATGGAAGGAAATACAAGTTACTGGTAAGTACGCTTAGAATTACTTTTCAGGGTCAGTGCTGGGCTAAAAGATATAGCTATGGGTTCTCTCCTGATTAGAGGTGAGTAAATCAGAATTCGTAGTTCGGCTGATTTTAGAGGAATATTTGTGCGGTTCAAAAATGGACACGTAGAAACTTTTCTGGTGAAAACCACACAATGGATTCCTATGGAAGGAAATACAAGTTACTGGTAACTACGCTTAGAATTACTTTTCAGGGTCAGTGCTGGGCTAAAAGATGCAGCCCTGGGTTCTCTCCTGATAACAGGTGAGTAAATCGGAATTCGTAGTTCGGCTGATTTTAGAGGAATATTTGTACATTTCAAAAATGGACACAGAAAATTTTCTGGTGAAAACCACACAATGGATTCCTATGGAAGGAAATACAAGTTACTGGTAAGTACGCTTAGAATTACTCTTCAGGGTCAGTGCTGGGCTAAAAGATGCAGCCCTGGGTTCTCTCCTGATAACAGGTGAGTAAATCGGAATTCGTAGTTCGGCTGATTTTAGAGGAATATTTGTACGTTTAAAAAATGGACACTTAGAAAATTGTCTGGTGAAAACCACACAATGGATTCATATGGAAGGAATTATAAGTTACTGGTAAGTACGCTTAGAATTACTTTTCAGGGTCTGTGCTGGGCTAAAAGATGCAGCACTGGGTTCTCTCTTGATAACAGGGGAGTAAATCCGAATTCGTAGTTTGGCTGATTTTAGAGGAATATTTGTACGTTTCAAAAATGGACACTTAGAAAATTGTCTGCTGAAAACCACACAGTGGATTCCTATGGAAGGAAATACAAGTTACTGGTAAGTACGCTTAGAATTACTTTTCTGGGTCTGTGCTGGGCTAAAAGATGCAGCTCTGGGTTCTCTCCTGATTACAGGTGAGTAAATCAGAATTCGTAGTTCGGCTGATTTTAGAGGAATATTTGTGCGGTTCAAAAATGGACACGTAGAAACTTTTCTGGTGAAAACCACACAATGGATTCCTATGGAAGGAAATACAAGTTACTGGTAAGTACGCTTAGAATTACTTTTCAGGGTCAGTGCTGGGCTAAAAGATGCAGGTCTGGGTTCTCTCCTGATAACAGGTGAGTAAATCGGAATTCGTAGTTCGGCTGATTTTAGAGGAATATTTGTACGTTTCAAAAATGGACACAGAAAATTTTCTGGTGAAAACCACACAATGGATTCCTATGGAAGGAAATACAAGTTACTGGTAAGTACGCTTAGAAATACTTTTCAGGGTCAGTGCTGGGCTAAAAGATGCAGCCCTGGGTTCTCTCCTGATAACAGGTGAGTAAATCGGAATTCGTAGTTTGGCTGATTTTAGAGGAATATTTGTACGTTTAAAAAATGGACACAGAAAATTTTCTGGTGAAAACCACACAATGTATTCCTAAGTAAGGAAATACAAGTTACTGGTAAATACGCTTAGAGTTACTTTTCAGGGTCTGTGCTGGGCTAAAAGATGCAGCCCTGGGTTCTCTCCTGATTACAGGTGAGTAAATCAGAATTCGTAGTTCGGCTGATTTTAGAGGAATATTTGTACGTTTCAAAAATAGACACGTAGAAACTTTTCTGGTGAAAACCAGGCAATGGATTCCTATTGAAGGAAATACAAGTTACTGGTAAGTATGCTTAGAATTACTTTTCAGGGTCAGTGCTGGGCAAAAAGATGCAGCCCTGGGTTCTCTCCTGATAACAGATGAGTAAATCGGAATTCGTAGTTCGGCTGATTTTAGAGGAATATTTGTACGTTTCAAAAATGGACACAGAAAATTTTCTGGTGAAAACCACACAATGGATTCCTATGGAAGGAAATACAAGTTACTGGTAAGTACGCTTAGAATTACTTTTCAGGGTCAGTGCTGGGCTAAAAGTTGCAGCCCTGGGTTCTCTCCTGATTACAGGTGAGTAAATCGGAATTCGTAGTTTGGCTGATTTTAGAGGAATATTTGTACGTTTCAAAAATGGACACTTAGAAAATTGTCTGCTGAAAACCACACAATGGATTCCTATGGAAGGAAATACAAGTTACTGGTAAGTACGCTTAGAATTACTTTTCAGGGTCTGTGCTGGGCTAAAAGATGCAGCTCTGGGTTCTCTCCTGATTACAGGTGAGTAAATCGGAATTCGTAGTTCGGCTGATTTTAGAGGAATATTTGAACGTTTCAAAAATAGACACGTAGAAACTTTTCTGGTGAAAACCACACAATGGATTCCTATGGAAGGAAATACAAGTTACTGGTGAGTACGCTTAGAATTACTTTTCAGGGTCAGTGCTGGGCTAAAAGATGCAGCCCTGGGTTCTCTCCTGATTACAGGTGAGTAAATCGGAATTCATAGTTCGGCTGATTTTAGAGGAATATTTGTACGTTTCAAAAATAGACACGTAAAAACTTTTCTGGTGAAAACCAGACAATGGATTCCTATGGAAGGAAATACAAGTTACTGGTAAGTATGCTTAGAATTACTTTTCAGGGTCAGTGCTGGGCTAAAAGATGCAGCTCTGGGTTCTCTCCTGATTACAGGTGAGTAAATCAGAATTCGTAGTTCGGCTGATTTTAGAGGAATATTTGTGCGGTTCAAAAATGGACACGTAGAAACTTTTCTGGTGAAAACCACACAATGGATTCCTATTGAAGGAAATACAAGTTACTGGTAAGTACGCTTAGAATTACTTTTCAGGGTCATTGCTGGGCTAAAAGATGCAGCCCTGGGTTCTCTCCTGATAACAGATGAGTAAATCGGAATTCGTAGTTCGGCTGATTTTAGAGGAATATTTGTACGTTTCAAAAATGGACACAGAAAATTTTCTGGTGAAAACCACACAATGGATTCCTATGGAAGGAAATACAAGTTACTGGTAAGTACGCTTAGAATTACTTTTCAGGGTCAGTGCTGGGCTAAAAGTTGCAGCCCTGGGTTCTCTCCTGATTACAGGTGAGTAAATCGGAATTCGTAGTTTGGCTGATTTTAGAGGAATATTTGTACGTTTCAAAAATGGACACTTAGAAAATTGTCTGCTGAAAACCACACAATGGATTCCTATGGAAGGAAATACAAGTTACTGGTAAGTACGCTTAGAATTACTTTTCAGGGTCTGTGCTCGGCTAAAAGATGCAGCTCTGGGTTCTCTCCTGATTACAGGTGAGTAAATCGGAATTCGTAGTTCGGCTGATTTTAGAGGAATATTTGAACGTTTCAAAAATAGACACGTAGAAACTTTTCTGGTGAAAACCACACAATGGATTCCTATGGAAGGAAATACAAGTTACTGGTAAGTACGCTTAGAATTACTTTTCAGGGTCTGTGCTGGGCTAAAAGATGCAGCTCTGGGTTCTCTCCTGATTACAGGTGAGTAAATCAGAATTCGTAGTTCGGCTGATTTTAGAGGAATATTTGTGCGGTTCAAAAATGGACACGTAGAAACTTTTCTGGTGAAAACCAAACAATGGATTCCTATGGAAGGAAATACAAGTTATTGGTAAGTACGCTTAGAATTACTTTTCAGGGTCTGTGCTGGGTTAAAAGATGCAGCCCTGAGTTCTCTCCTGATGACAGGTGAGTAAATCGGAATTCGTAGTTCAGCTGATTTTAGAGGAATATATGTACGTTTCAAAAATGGACACTTAGAAAATTGTCTGGTGAAAACCACACAATGGATTCCTATGGAAGGAAATACAAGTTACTGGTAAGTACGCTTAGAATTACTTTACAGGGTCTGTGCTGGGCTAAAAGATGCAGCTCTGGGTTCTCTCCTGATTACAGGTGAGTAAATCAGAATTCGTAGTTCGGCTGATTTTAGAGGAATATTTGTGCGGTTCAAAAATGGACACGTAGAAGCTTTTCTGGTGAAAACCACACAATGTATTCCTATGGAGGGAAATAAAAGTAACTGGTAAGTACGCTTATAATTACTTTTCAGGGTCAGTGCTGGGCTAAAAAATGCAGCCCTGGGTTCATTCTTGATAACAGGTGAGTAAATCGGAATTCGTAGTTCGGCTGATTTTAGAGGAATATTTGTACGTTTAAAAAATGGACACAAAATGTTCTGGTGAAAACAACACAATGTGTTCCTATAGAAGGAAATACAAGTTACTGGTAAGTACACTTAGAATTACTTTTCAGGGTCTGTGCTGGGCTAAAAGATGCAGCCCTGGGTTCTCTTCTGATAACAGGTGAGTAAATCGGAATCCGTAGTTCGGCTGATTTTAGAGGAATATTTGTACGTTTCAAAAATGGACACAGAAAATTTTCTGGTGAAAACCACACAATGGATTCCTATGGCAGGAAATAAAAGTTACTGGTAGGTACGCTTAGAATTACTTTTCAGGCTCTGTGCTGGGCTAAAAGATGCAGCACTGGGTTCTCTCCTAATTACAGGTGAGTAAATCGGAATTCGTAGTTCAGCTGATTTTAGAGGAATATTTGTACGTTTCAAAAATGGACACTTAGAAAATTGTCTGGTGAAAAACACACAATGGATTCCTATGGAAGGAAATACAAGTTACTGGTAAGTACGCTTAGAATTACTTTTCAGGGTCTGTGCTGGGCTAAAAGATGCAGCTCAGGGTTCTCTCCTGATTACAGGTGAGTAAATCAGAATTCGTAGTTCGGCTGATTTTAGAGGAATATTTGTGCGGTTCAAAAATGGACACGTAGAAACTTTTCTGGTGAAAACCACACAATGGATTCCTATGGAAGGAAATACAAGTTACTGGTAAGTACGCTTAGAATTACTTTTCAGGGTCAGTGCTGGGCTAAAAGTTGCAGCCCTGGGTTCTCTCCTGATAACAGGTGAGTAAATCGGAATTCGTAGTTTGGCTGATTTTAGAGGAATATTTGTACGTTTCAAAAATGGACACTTAGAAAATTGTCTGCGGAAAACCACACAATGGATTCCTATGGAAGGAAATACAAGTTACTGGTAAGTACGCTTAGAATTACTTTTCAGGGTCTGTGCTGGGCTAAAAGATGCAGCTCTGGGTTCTCTCCTGATTACAGGTGAGTAAATCGGAATTCGTAGTTCGGCTGATTTTAGAGGAATATTTGTACGTTTCAAAAATAGACACGTAGAAACTTTTCTGGTGAAAACCACACAATGGATTCCTATGGAAGGAAATACAAGTTACCGGTAAGTACGCTTAGAATTACTTTTCAGGGTCAGTGCTGGGCTAAAAGATGTAGCTATGGGTTCTCTCCTGATTAGAGGTGAGTAAATCAGAATTCGTAGTTCGGCTGATTTTAGAGGAATATTTGTGCGGTTCAAAAATGGACACGTAGAAACTTTTCTGGTGAAAACCACACAATGGATTCCTATGGAAGGAAATACAAGTTACTGGTAACTACGCTTAGAATTACTTTTCAGGGTCAGTGCTGGGCTAAAAGATGCAGCTATGGGTTCTCTCCTGATTACAGGTGAGTAAATCAGAATTCGTAGTTCGGCTGATTTTAGAGGAATATTTGTGCGGTTCAAAAATGGACACGTAGAAACTTTTCTGGTGAAAACCACACAATGGATTCCTAAGGAAGGAAATACAAGTTACTGGTAAGTACGCTTAGAATTACTTTTCAGGGTCAGTGCTGGGCTAAAAGATGCAGCCCTGGGTTCTCTCCTGATAACAGGTGAGTAAATCGGAATTCGTAGTTCGGCTGATTTTAGAGGAATATTTGTACATTTCAAAAATGGACACAGAAAATTTTCTGGTGAAAACCACACAATGGATTCCTATGGAAGGAAATACAAGTTACTGGTAAGTACGCTTAGAATTACTCTTCAGGGTCAGTGCTGGGCTAAAAGATGCAGCCCTGGGTTCTCTCCTGATAACAGGTGAGTAAATCGGAATTCGTAGTTCGGCTGATTTTAGAGGAATATTTGTACGTTTAAAAAATGGACACTTAGAAAATTGTCTGGTGAAAACCACACAATGGATTCATATGGAAGGAATTATAAGTTACTGGTAAGTACGCTTAGAATTACTTTTCAGGGTCTGTGCTGGGCTAAAAGATGCAGCACTGGGTTCTCTCTTGATAACAGGGGAGTAAATCCGAATTCGTAGTTTGGCTGATTTTAGAGGAATATTTGTACGTTTCAAAAATGGACACTTAGAAAATTGTCTGCTGAAAACCACACAGTGGATTCCTATGGAAGGAAATACAAGTTACTGGTAAGTACGCTTAGAATTACTTTTCTGGGTCTGTGCTGGGCTAAAAGATGCAGCTCTGGGTTCTCTCCTGATTACAGGTGAGTAAATCAGAATTCGTAGTTCGGCTGATTTTAGAGGAATATTTGTGCGGTTCAAAAATGGACACGTAGAAACTTTTCTGGTGAAAACCACACAATGGATTCCTATGGAAGGAAATACAAGTTACTGGTAAGTACGCTTAGAATTACTTTTCAGGGTCAGTGCTGGGCTAAAAGATGCAGGTCTGGGTTCTCTCCTGATAACAGGTGAGTAAATCGGAATTCGTAGTTCGGCTGATTTTAGAGGAATATTTGTACGTTTCAAAAATGGACACAGAAAATTTTCTGGTGAAAACCACACAATGGATTCCTATGGAAGGAAATACAAGTTACTGGTAAGTAGGCTTAGAAATACTTTTCAGGGTCAGTGCTGGGCTAAAAGATGCAGCCCTGGGTTCTCTCCTGATAACAGGTGAGTAAATCGGAATTCGTAGTTTGGCTGATTTTAGAGGAATATTTGTACGTTTAAAAAATGGACACAGAAAATTTTCTGGTGAAAACCACACAATGTATTCCTAAGTAAGGAAATACAAGTTACTGGTAAATACGCTTAGAGTTACTTTTCAGGGTCTGTGCTGGGCTAAAAGATGCAGCCCTGGGTTCTCTCCTGATTACAGGTGAGTAAATCGGAATTCGTAGTTCGGCTGATTTTAGAGGAATATTTGTACGTTTCAAAAATAGACGCGTAGAAACTTTTCTGGTGAAAACCAGGCAATGGATTCCTATTGAAGGAAATACAAGTTACTGGTAAGTATGCTTAGAATTACTTTTCAGGGTCAGTGCTGGGCAAAAAGATGCAGCCCTGGGTTCTCTCCTGATAACAGATGAGTAAATCGGAATTCGTAGTTCGGCTGATTTTAGAGGAATATTTGTACGTTTCAAAAATGGACACAGAAAATTTTCTGGTGAAAACCACACAATGGATTCCTATGGAAGGAAATACAAGTTACTGGTAAGTACGCTTAGAATTACTTTTCAGGGTCAGTGCTGGGCTAAAAGTTGCAGCCCTGGGTTCTCTCCTGATTACAGGTGAGTAAATCGGAATTCGTAGTTTGGCTGATTTTAGAGGAATATTTGTACGTTTCAAAAATGGACACTTAGAAAATTGTCTGCTGAAAACCACACAATGGATTCCTATGGAAGGAAATACAAGTTACTGGTAAGTACGCTTAGAATTACTTTTCAGGGTCTGTGCTGGGCTAAAAGATGCAGCTCTGGGTTCTCTCCTGAATACAGGTGAGTAAATCGGAATTCGTAGTTCGGCTGATTTTAGAGAAATATTTGTACGTTTCAAAAAGAGACACATAGAAACTTTTCTGGTGAAAACCACACAATGGATTCCTATGGAAGGAAATACAAGTTACTGGTGAGTACGCTTAGAATTACTTTTCAGGGTCAGTGCTGGGCTAAAAGATGCAGCCCTGGGTTCTCTCCTGATTACAGGTGAGTAAATCGGAATTCATAGTTCGGCTGATTTTAGAGGAATATTTGTACGTTTCAAAAATAGACACGTAAAAACTTTTCTGGTGAAAACCAGACAATGGATTCCTATGGAAGGAAATACAAGTTACTGGTAAGTATGCTTAGAATTACTTTTCAGGGTCAGTGCTGGGCTAAAAGATGCAGCTCTGGGTTCTCTCCTGATTACAGGTGAGTAAATCAGAATTCGTAGTTCGGCTGATTTTAGAGGAATATTTGTGCGGTTCAAAAATGGACACGTAGAAACTTTTCTGGTGAAAACCACACAATGGATTCCTATTGAAGGAAATACAAGTTACTGGTAAGTACGCTTAGAATTACTTTTCAGGGTCAGTGCTGGGCTAAAAAATGCAGCCCTGGGTTCATTCTTGATAACAGGTGAGTAAATCGGAATTCGTAGTTCGGCTGATTTAAGAGGAATATTTGTACGTTTAAAAAATGGACACAAAATTTTCTGGTGAAAACAACACAATGTATTCCTATAGAAGGAAATACAAGTTACTGGTAAGTACGCTTAGAATTACTTTTCAGGGTCTGTGCTGGGCTAAAAGATGCAGCCCTGGGTTCTCTCCTGATAACAGGTGAGTAAATCGGAATCCGTAGTTCGGCTGATTTTAGAGGAATATTTGTACGTTTCAAAAATGGACACAGAAAATTTTCTGGTGAAAACCACACAATGGATTCCTATGGCAGGAAATAAAAGTTACTGGTAGGTACGCTTAGAATTACTTTTCAGGCTCTGTGCTGGGCTAAAAGATGCAGCACTGGGTTCTCTCCTAATTACAGGTGAGTAAATCGGAATTCGTAGTTCAGCTGATTTTAGAGGAATATTTGTACGTTTTAAAAATGGACACTTAGAAAATTGTCTGGTGAAAACCACACAATGGATTCCTATGGAAGGAAATACAAGTTACTGGTAAGTACGCTTAGAATTACTTTTCAGGGTCTGTGCTGGGCTAAAAGATGCAGCTCTGGGTTCTCTCCTGATTACAGGTGAGTAAATCAGAATTCGTAGTTCGGCTGATTTTAGAGGAATATTTGTGCGGTTCAAAAATGGACACGTAGAAACTTTTCTGGTGAAAACCACACAATGGATTCCTATGGAAGGAAATACAAGTTACTGGTAAGTACGCTTAGAATTACTTTTCAGGGTCAGTGCTGGGCTAAAAGTTGCAGCCCTGGGTTCTCTCCTGATAACAGGTGAGTAAATCGGAATTCGTAGTTTGGCTGATTTTAGAGGAATATTTGTACGTTTCAAAAATGGACACTTAGAAAATTGTCTGCCGAAAACCACACAATGGATTCCTATGGAAGGAAATACAAGTTACTGGTAAGTACGCTTAGAATTACTTTTCAGGGTCTGTGCTGGGCTAAAAGATGCAGCTCTGGGTTCTCTCCTGATTACAGGTGAGTAAATCGAAATTCGTAGTTCGGCTGATTTTAGAGGAATATTTGTACGTTTCAAAAATAGACACGTAGAAACTTTTCTGGTGAAAACCACACAATGGATTCCTATGGAAGGAAATACAAGTTACTGGTAAGTACGCTTAGAATTACTTTTCAGGGTCAGTGCTGGGCTAAAAGATGTAGCTATGGGTTCTCTCCTGATTGGAGGTGAGTAAATCAGAATTCGTAGTTTGGCTGATTTTAGAGGAATATTTGTGCGGTTCAAAAATGGACACGTAGAAACTTTTCTGGTGAAAACCACACAATGGATTCCTATGGAAGGAAATACAAGTTACTGGTAAGTACGCTTAGAATTACTTTTCAGGGTCAGTGCTGGGCTAAAAGATGCAGCCCTGGGTTCTCTCCTGATAACAGGTGAGTAAATCGGAATTCGTAGTTCGGCTGATTTTAGAGGAATGTTTGTACGTTTCAAAAATGGACACAGAAAATTTTCTGGTGAAAACCACACAATGGATTCCTATGGAAGGAAATACAAGTTACTGGTAAGTACGCTTAGAATTACTTTTCAGGGTCAGTGCTGGGCTAAAAGATGCAGCCCTGGGTTCTCTCCTGATAACAGGTGAGTAAATCGGAATTCGTAGTTCGGCTGATTTTAGAGGAATATTTGTACGTTTAAAAAATGGACACTTAGAAAATTGTCTGGTGAAAACCACACAATGGATTCATATGGAAGGAATTATAAGTTACTGGTAAGTATGCTTAGAATTACTTTTCAGGGTCTGTGCTGGGCTAAAAGATGCAGCACTGGGTTCTCTCCTGATAACAGGTGAGTAAATCGGAATTCGTAGTTTGGCTGATTTTAGAGGAATATTTGTACGTTTCAAAAATGGACACAGAAAATTTTCTGGTGAAAACCACACAATGGATTCCTATGGCAGGAAATAAAAGTTACTGGTAAGTACGCTTAGAATTACTTTTCAGGGTCTGTGCTGGGTTAAAAGATGCAGCCCTGAGTTCTCTCCTGATGACAGGTGAGTAAATCGGAATTCGTAGTTCGGCTGATTTTAGAGGAATATATGTACGTTTCAAAAATGGACACTTAGAAAATTGTTTGGTGAAAACCACACAATGGATTCCTATGGAAGGAAATACAAGTTACTGGTAAGTACGCTTAGAATTACTTTACAGGGTCTGTGCTGGGCTAAAAGATGCAGCTCTGGGTTCTCTCCTGATTACAGGTGAGTAAATCAGAATTCGTAGTTCGGCTGATTTTAGAGGAATATTTGTGCGGTTCAAAAATGGACACGTAGAAGATTTTCCGGTGAAAACCACACAATGTATTCCTATGGAGGGAAATAAAAGTAACTGGTAAGTACGCTTATAATTACTTTTCAGGGTCAGTGCTGGGCTAAAAAATGCAGCCCTGGGTTCATTCTTGATAACAGGTGAGTAAATCGGAATTCGTAGTTCGGCTGATTTTAGAGGAATATTTGTACGTTTAAAAAATGGACACAAAATTTTCTGGTGAAAACAACACAATGTATTCCTATAGAAGGAAATACAAGTTACTGGTAAGTACGCTTAGAATTACTTTTCAGGGTCTGTGCTGGGCTAAAAGATGCAGCCCTGGGTTCTCTCCTGATAACAGGTGAGTAAATCGGAATCCGTAGTTCGGCTGATTTTAGAGGAATATTTGTACGTTTCAAAAATGGACACAGAAAATTTTCTGGTGAAAACCACACAATGGATTCCTATGGCAGGAAATAAAAGTTACTGGTAGGAACGCTTAGAATTACTTTTCAGGCTCTGTGCTGGGCTAAAAGATGCAGCACTGGGTTCTCTCCTAATTACAGGTGAGTAAATCGGAATTCGTAGTTCAGCTGATTTTAGAGGAATATTTGTACGTTTCAAAAATGGACACTTAGAAAATTGTCTGGTGAAAACCACACAATGGATTCCTATGGAAGGAAATACAAGTTACTGGTAAGTACGCTTAGAATTACTTTTCAGGGTCTGTGCTGGGCTAAAAGATGCAGCTCTGGGTTCTCTCCTGATTACAGGTGAGTAAATCAGAATTTGTAGTTCGGCTGATTTTAGAGGAATATTTGTGCGGTTCAAAAATGGACACGTAGAAACTTTTCTGGTGAAAACCACACAATGGATTCCTATGGAAGGAAATACAAGTTACTGGTAAGTACGCTTAGAATTACTTTTCAGGGTCATTGCTGGGCTAAAAGATGCAGCCCTGGGTTCTCTCCTGATAACAGATGAGTAAATCGGAATTCGTAGTTCGGCTGATTTTAGAGGAATATTTGTACGTTTCAAAAATGGACACAGAAAATTGTCTGCCGAAAACCACACAATGGATTCCTATGGAAGGAAATACAAGTTACTGGTAAGTACGCTTAGAATTACTTTTCAGGGTCAGTGCTGGGCTAAAAGATGCAGCTCTGGGTTCTCTCCTGATTACAGGTGAGTAAATCGGAATTCGTAGTTTGGCTGATTTTAGAGGAATATTTGTACGTTTCAAAAATGGACACTTAGAAAATTGTCTGCTGAAAACCACACAATGGATTCCTATGGAAGGAAATACAAGTTACTGGTAAGTACGCTTAGAATTACTTTTCAGGGTCTGTGCTCGGCTAAAAGATGCAGCTCTGGGTTCTCTCCTGATTACAGGTGAGTAAATCGGAATTCGTAGTTCGGCTGATTTTAGAGGAATATTTGAACGTTTCAAAAATAGACACGTAGAAACTTTTCTGGTGAAAACCACACAATGGATTCCTATGGAAGGAAATACAAGTTACTGGTAAGTACGCTTAGAATTACTTTTCAGGGTCTGTGCTGGGCTAAAAGATGCAGCTCTGGGTTCTCTCCTGATTACAGGTGAGTAAATCAGAATTCGTAGTTCGGCTGATTTTAGAGGAATATTTGTGCGGTTCAAAAATGGACACGTAGAAACTTTTCTGGTGAAAACCAAACAATGGATTCCTATGGAAGGAAATACAAGTTATTGGTAAGTACGCTTAGAATTACTTTTCAGGGTCTGTGCTGGGTTAAAAGATGCAGCCCTGAGTTCTCTCCTGATGACAGGTGAGTAAATCGGAATTCGTAGTTCAGCTGATTTTAGAGGAATATATGTACGTTTCAAAAATGGACACTTAGAAAATTGTCTGGTGAAAACCACACAATGGATTCCTATGGAAGGAAATACAAGTTACTGGTAAGTACGCTTAGAATTACTTTACAGGGTCTGTGCTGGGCTAAAAGATGCAGCTCTGGGTTCTCTCCTGATTACAGGTGAGTAAATCAGAATTCGTAGTTCGGCTGATTTTAGAGGAATATTTGTGCGGTTCAAAAATGGACACGTAGAAGCTTTTCTGGTGAAAACCACACAATGTATTCCTATGGAGGGAAATAAAAGTAACTGGTAAGTACGCTTATAATTACTTTTCAGGGTCAGTGCTGGGCTAAAAAATGCAGCCCTGGGTTCATTCTTGATAACAGGTGAGTAAATCGGAATTCGTAGTTCGGCTGATTTTAGAGGAATATTTGTACGTTTAAAAAATGGACACAAAATGTTCTGGTGAAAACAACACAATGTGTTCCTATAGAAGGAAATACAAGTTACTGGTAAGTACACTTAGAATTACTTTTCAGGGTCTGTGCTGGGCTAAAAGATGCAGCCCTGGGTTCTCTTCTGATAACAGGTGAGTAAATCGGAATCCGTAGTTCGGCTGATTTTAGAGGAATATTTGTACGTTTCAAAAATGGACACAGAAAATTTTCTGGTGAAAACCACACAATGGATTCCTATGGCAGGAAATAAAAGTTACTGGTAGGTACGCTTAGAATTACTTTTCAGGCTCTGTGCTGGGCTAAAAGATGCAGCACTGGGTTCTCTCCTAATTACAGGTGAGTAAATCGGAATTCGTAGTTCAGCTGATTTTAGAGGAATATTTGTACGTTTCAAAAATGGACACTTAGAAAATTGTCTGGTGAAAAACACACAATGGATTCCTATGGAAGGAAATACAAGTTACTGGTAAGTACGCTTAGAATTACTTTTCAGGGTCTGTGCTGGGCTAAAAGATGCAGCTCAGGGTTCTCTCCTGATTACAGGTGAGTAAATCAGAATTCGTAGTTCGGCTGATTTTAGAGGAATATTTGTGCGGTTCAAAAATGGACACGTAGAAACTTTTCTGGTGAAAACCACACAATGGATTCCTATGGAAGGAAATACAAGTTACTGGTAAGTACGCTTAGAATTACTTTTCAGGGTCAGTGCTGGGCTAAAAGTTGCAGCCCTGGGTTCTCTCCTGATAACAGGTGAGTAAATCGGAATTCGTAGTTTGGCTGATTTTAGAGGAATATTTGTACGTTTCAAAAATGGACACTTAGAAAATTGTCTGCGGAAAACCACACAATGGATTCCTATGGAAGGAAATACAAGTTACTGGTAAGTACGCTTAGAATTACTTTTCAGGGTCTGTGCTGGGCTAAAAGATGCAGCTCTGGGTTCTCTCCTGATTACAGGTGAGTAAATCGGAATTCGTAGTTCGGCTGATTTTAGAGGAATATTTGTACGTTTCAAAAATAGACACGTAGAAACTTTTCTGGTGAAAACCACACAATGGATTCCTATGGAAGGAAATACAAGTTACTGGTAAGTACGCTTAGAATTACTTTTCAGGGTCAGTGCTGGGCTAAAAGATGTAGCTATGGGTTCTCTCCTGATTAGAGGTGAGTAAATCAGAATTCGTAGTTCGGCTGATTTTAGAGGAATATTTGTGCGGTTCAAAAATGGACACGTAGAAACTTTTCTGGTGAAAACCACACAATGGATTCCTATGGAAGGAAATACAAGTTACTGGTAACTACGCTTAGAATTACTTTTCAGGGTCAGTGCTGGGCTAAAAGATGCAGCTATGGGTTCTCTCCTGATTACAGGTGAGTAAATCAGAATTCGTAGTTCGGCTGATTTTAGAGGAATATTTGTGCGGTTCAAAAATGGACACGTAGAAACTTTTCTGGTGAAAACCACACAATGGATTCCTAAGGAAGGAAATACAAGTTACTGGTAAGTACGCTTAGAATTACTTTTCAGGGTCAGTGCTGGGCTAAAAGATGCAGCCCTGGGTTCTCTCCTGATAACAGGTGAGTAAATCGGAATTCGTAGTTCGGCTGATTTTAGAGGAATATTTGTACATTTCAAAAATGGACACAGAAAATTTTCTGGTGAAAACCACACAATGGATTCCTATGGAAGGAAATACAAGTTACTGGTAAGTACGCTTAGAATTACTTTTCAGGGTCAGTGCTGGGCTAAAAGTTGCAGCCCTGGGTTCTCTCCTGATTACAGGTGAGTAAATCGGAATTCGTAGTTTGGCTGATTTTAGAGGAATATTTGTACGTTTCAAAAATGGACACTTAGAAAATTGTCTGCTGAAAACCACACAATGGATTCCTATGGAAGGAAATACAAGTTACTGGTAAGTACGCTTAGAATTACTTTTCAGGGTCTGTGCTGGGCTAAAAGATGCAGCTCTGGGTTCTCTCCTGAATACAGGTGAGTAAATCGGAATTCGTAGTTCGGCTGATTTTAGAGAAATATTTGTACGTTTCAAAAAGAGACACATAGAAACTTTTCTGGTGAAAACCACACAATGGATTCCTATGGAAGGAAATACAAGTTACTGGTGAGTACGCTTAGAATTACTTTTCAGGGTCAGTGCTGGGCTAAAAGATGCAGCCCTGGGTTCTCTCCTGATTACAGGTGAGTAAATCGGAATTCATAGTTCGGCTGATTTTAGAGGAATATTTGTACGTTTCAAAAATAGACACGTAAAAACTTTTCTGGTGAAAACCAGACAATGGATTCCTATGGAAGGAAATACAAGTTACTGGTAAGTATGCTTAGAATTACTTTTCAGGGTCAGTGCTGGGCTAAAAGATGCAGCTCTGGGTTCTCTCCTGATTACAGGTGAGTAAATCAGAATTCGTAGTTCGGCTGATTTTAGAGGAATATTTGTGCGGTTCAAAAATGGACACGTAGAAACTTTTCTGGTGAAAACCACACAATGGATTCCTATTGAAGGAAATACAAGTTACTGGTAAGTACGCTTAGAATTACTTTTCAGGGTCAGTGCTGGGCTAAAAAATGCAGCCCTGGGTTCATTCTTGATAACAGGTGAGTAAATCGGAATTCGTAGTTCGGCTGATTTAAGAGGAATATTTGTACGTTTAAAAAATGGACACAAAATTTTCTGGTGAAAACAACACAATGTATTCCTATAGAAGGAAATACAAGTTACTGGTAAGTACGCTTAGAATTACTTTTCAGGGTCTGTGCTGGGCTAAAAGATGCAGCCCTGGGTTCTCTCCTGATAACAGGTGAGTAAATCGGAATCCGTAGTTCGGCTGATTTTAGAGGAATATTTGTACGTTTCAAAAATGGACACAGAAAATTTTCTGGTGAAAACCACACAATGGATTCCTATGGCAGGAAATAAAAGTTACTGGTAGGTACGCTTAGAATTACTTTTCAGGCTCTGTGCTGGGCTAAAAGATGCAGCACTGGGTTCTCTCCTAATTACAGGTGAGTAAATCGGAATTCGTAGTTCAGCTGATTTTAGAGGAATATTTGTACGTTTTAAAAATGGACACTTAGAAAATTGTCTGGTGAAAACCACACAATGGATTCCTATGGAAGGAAATACAAGTTACTGGTAAGTACGCTTAGAATTACTTTTCAGGGTCTGTGCTGGGCTAAAAGATGCAGCTCTGGGTTCTCTCCTGATTACAGGTGAGTAAATCAGAATTCGTAGTTCGGCTGATTTTAGAGGAATATTTGTGCGGTTCAAAAATGGACACGTAGAAACTTTTCTGGTGAAAACCACACAATGGATTCCTATGGAAGGAAATACAAGTTACTGGTAAGTACGCTTAGAATTACTTTTCAGGGTCAGTGCTGGGCTAAAAGTTGCAGCCCTGGGTTCTCTCCTGATAACAGGTGAGTAAATCGGAATTCGTAGTTTGGCTGATTTTAGAGGAATATTTGTACGTTTCAAAAATGGACACTTAGAAAATTGTCTGCCGAAAACCACACAATGGATTCCTATGGAAGGAAATACAAGTTACTGGTAAGTACGCTTAGAATTACTTTTCAGGGTCTGTGCTGGGCTAAAAGATGCAGCTCTGGGTTCTCTCCTGATTACAGGTGAGTAAATCGAAATTCGTAGTTCGGCTGATTTTAGAGGAATATTTGTACGTTTCAAAAATAGACACGTAGAAACTTTTCTGGTGAAAACCACACAATGGATTCCTATGGAAGGAAATACAAGTTACTGGTAAGTACGCTTAGAATTACTTTTCAGGGTCAGTGCTGGGCTAAAAGATGTAGCTATGGGTTCTCTCCTGATTGGAGGTGAGTAAATCAGAATTCGTAGTTTGGCTGATTTTAGAGGAATATTTGTGCGGTTCAAAAATGGACACGTAGAAACTTTTCTGGTGAAAACCACACAATGGATTCCTATGGAAGGAAATACAAGTTACTGGTAAGTACGCTTAGAATTACTTTTCAGGGTCAGTGCTGGGCTAAAAGATGCAGCCCTGGGTTCTCTCCTGATAACAGGTGAGTAAATCGGAATTCGTAGTTCGGCTGATTTTAGAGGAATGTTTGTACGTTTCAAAAATGGACACAGAAAATTTTCTGGTGAAAACCACACAATGGATTCCTATGGAAGGAAATACAAGTTACTGGTAAGTACGCTTAGAATTACTTTTCAGGGTCAGTGCTGGGCTAAAAGATGCAGCCCTGGGTTCTCTCCTGATAACAGGTGAGTAAATCGGAATTCGTAGTTCGGCTGATTTTAGAGGAATATTTGTACGTTTAAAAAATGGACACTTAGAAAATTGTCTGGTGAAAACCACACAATGGATTCATATGGAAGGAATTATAAGTTACTGGTAAGTATGCTTAGAATTACTTTTCAGGGTCTGTGCTGGGCTAAAAGATGCAGCACTGGGTTCTCTCCTGATAACAGGTGAGTAAATCGGAATTCGTAGTTTGGCTGATTTTAGAGGAATATTTGTACGTTTCAAAAATGGACACAGAAAATTTTCTGGTGAAAACCACACAATGGATTCCTATGGCAGGAAATAAAAGTTACTGGTAAGTACGCTTAGAATTACTTTTCAGGGTCTGTGCTGGGTTAAAAGATGCAGCCCTGAGTTCTCTCCTGATGACAGGTGAGTAAATCGGAATTCGTAGTTCGGCTGATTTTAGAGGAATATATGTACGTTTCAAAAATGGACACTTAGAAAATTGTTTGGTGAAAACCACACAATGGATTCCTATGGAAGGAAATACAAGTTACTGGTAAGTACGCTTAGAATTACTTTACAGGGTCTGTGCTGGGCTAAAAGATGCAGCTCTGGGTTCTCTCCTGATTACAGGTGAGTAAATCAGAATTCGTAGTTCGGCTGATTTTAGAGGAATATTTGTGCGGTTCAAAAATGGACACGTAGAAGATTTTCCGGTGAAAACCACACAATGTATTCCTATGGAGGGAAATAAAAGTAACTGGTAAGTACGCTTATAATTACTTTTCAGGGTCAGTGCTGGGCTAAAAAATGCAGCCCTGGGTTCATTCTTGATAACAGGTGAGTAAATCGGAATTCGTAGTTCGGCTGATTTTAGAGGAATATTTGTACGTTTAAAAAATGGACACAAAATTTTCTGGTGAAAACAACACAATGTATTCCTATAGAAGGAAATACAAGTTACTGGTAAGTACGCTTAGAATTACTTTTCAGGGTCTGTGCTGGGCTAAAAGATGCAGCCCTGGGTTCTCTCCTGATAACAGGTGAGTAAATCGGAATCCGTAGTTCGGCTGATTTTAGAGGAATATTTGTACGTTTCAAAAATGGACACAGAAAATTTTCTGGTGAAAACCACACAATGGATTCCTATGGCAGGAAATAAAAGTTACTGGTAGGAACGCTTAGAATTACTTTTCAGGCTCTGTGCTGGGCTAAAAGATGCAGCACTGGGTTCTCTCCTAATTACAGGTGAGTAAATCGGAATTCGTAGTTCAGCTGATTTTAGAGGAATATTTGTACGTTTCAAAAATGGACACTTAGAAAATTGTCTGGTGAAAACCACACAATGGATTCCTATGGAAGGAAATACAAGTTACTGGTAAGTACGCTTAGAATTACTTTTCAGGGTCTGTGCTGGGCTAAAAGATGCAGCTCTGGGTTCTCTCCTGATTACAGGTGAGTAAATCAGAATTTGTAGTTCGGCTGATTTTAGAGGAATATTTGTGCGGTTCAAAAATGGACACGTAGAAACTTTTCTGGTGAAAACCACACAATGGATTCCTATGGAAGGAAATACAAGTTACTGGTAAGTACGCTTAGAATTACTTTTCAGGGTCATTGCTGGGCTAAAAGATGCAGCCCTGGGTTCTCTCCTGATAACAGATGAGTAAATCGGAATTCGTAGTTCGGCTGATTTTAGAGGAATATTTGTACGTTTCAAAAATGGACACAGAAAATTGTCTGCCGAAAACCACACAATGGATTCCTATGGAAGGAAATACAAGTTACTGGTAAGTACGCTTAGAATTACTTTTCAGGGTCAGTGCTGGGCTAAAAGATGCAGCTCTGGGTTCTCTCCTGATTACAGGTGAGTAAATCGGAATTCGTAGTTTGGCTGATTTTAGAGGAATATTTGTACGTTTCAAAAATGGACACTTAGAAAATTGTCTGCTGAAAACCACACAATGGATTCCTATGGAAGGAAATACAAGTTACTGGTAAGTACGCTTAGAATTACTTTTCAGGGTCTGTGCTCGGCTAAAAGATGCAGCTCTGGGTTCTCTCCTGATTACAGGTGAGTAAATCGGAATTCGTAGTTCGGCTGATTTTAGAGGAATATTTGAACGTTTCAAAAATAGACACGTAGAAACTTTTCTGGTGAAAACCACACAATGGATTCCTATGGAAGGAAATACAAGTTACTGGTAAGTACGCTTAGAATTACTTTTCAGGGTCTGTGCTGGGCTAAAAGATGCAGCTCTGGGTTCTCTCCTGATTACAGGTGAGTAAATCAGAATTCGTAGTTCGGCTGATTTTAGAGGAATATTTGTGCGGTTCAAAAATGGACACGTAGAAACTTTTCTGGTGAAAACCAAACAATGGATTCCTATGGAAGGAAATACAAGTTATTGGTAAGTACGCTTAGAATTACTTTTCAGGGTCTGTGCTGGGTTAAAAGATGCAGCCCTGAGTTCTCTCCTGATGACAGGTGAGTAAATCGGAATTCGTAGTTCAGCTGATTTTAGAGGAATATATGTACGTTTCAAAAATGGACACTTAGAAAATTGTCTGGTGAAAACCACACAATGGATTCCTATGGAAGGAAATACAAGTTACTGGTAAGTACGCTTAGAATTACTTTACAGGGTCTGTGCTGGGCTAAAAGATGCAGCTCTGGGTTCTCTCCTGATTACAGGTGAGTAAATCAGAATTCGTAGTTCGGCTGATTTTAGAGGAATATTTGTGCGGTTCAAAAATGGACACGTAGAAGCTTTTCTGGTGAAAACCACACAATGTATTCCTATGGAGGGAAATAAAAGTAACTGGTAAGTACGCTTATAATTACTTTTCAGGGTCAGTGCTGGGCTAAAAAATGCAGCCCTGGGTTCATTCTTGATAACAGGTGAGTAAATCGGAATTCGTAGTTCGGCTGATTTTAGAGGAATATTTGTACGTTTAAAAAATGGACACAAAATGTTCTGGTGAAAACAACACAATGTGTTCCTATAGAAGGAAATACAAGTTACTGGTAAGTACACTTAGAATTACTTTTCAGGGTCTGTGCTGGGCTAAAAGATGCAGCCCTGGGTTCTCTTCTGATAACAGGTGAGTAAATCGGAATCCGTAGTTCGGCTGATTTTAGAGGAATATTTGTACGTTTCAAAAATGGACACAGAAAATTTTCTGGTGAAAACCACACAATGGATTCCTATGGCAGGAAATAAAAGTTACTGGTAGGTACGCTTAGAATTACTTTTCAGGCTCTGTGCTGGGCTAAAAGATGCAGCACTGGGTTCTCTCCTAATTACAGGTGAGTAAATCGGAATTCGTAGTTCAGCTGATTTTAGAGGAATATTTGTACGTTTCAAAAATGGACACTTAGAAAATTGTCTGGTGAAAAACACACAATGGATTCCTATGGAAGGAAATACAAGTTACTGGTAAGTACGCTTAGAATTACTTTTCAGGGTCTGTGCTGGGCTAAAAGATGCAGCTCAGGGTTCTCTCCTGATTACAGGTGAGTAAATCAGAATTCGTAGTTCGGCTGATTTTAGAGGAATATTTGTGCGGTTCAAAAATGGACACGTAGAAACTTTTCTGGTGAAAACCACACAATGGATTCCTATGGAAGGAAATACAAGTTACTGGTAAGTACGCTTAGAATTACTTTTCAGGGTCAGTGCTGGGCTAAAAGTTGCAGCCCTGGGTTCTCTCCTGATAACAGGTGAGTAAATCGGAATTCGTAGTTTGGCTGATTTTAGAGGAATATTTGTACGTTTCAAAAATGGACACTTAGAAAATTGTCTGCGGAAAACCACACAATGGATTCCTATGGAAGGAAATACAAGTTACTGGTAAGTACGCTTAGAATTACTTTTCAGGGTCTGTGCTGGGCTAAAAGATGCAGCTCTGGGTTCTCTCCTGATTACAGGTGAGTAAATCGGAATTCGTAGTTCGGCTGATTTTAGAGGAATATTTGTACGTTTCAAAAATAGACACGTAGAAACTTTTCTGGTGAAAACCACACAATGGATTCCTATGGAAGGAAATACAAGTTACTGGTAAGTACGCTTAGAATTACTTTTCAGGGTCAGTGCTGGGCTAAAAGATGTAGCTATGGGTTCTCTCCTGATTAGAGGTGAGTAAATCAGAATTCGTAGTTCGGCTGATTTTAGAGGAATATTTGTGCGGTTCAAAAATGGACACGTAGAAACTTTTCTGGTGAAAACCACACAATGGATTCCTATGGAAGGAAATACAAGTTACTGGTAACTACGCTTAGAATTACTTTTCAGGGTCAGTGCTGGGCTAAAAGATGCAGCTATGGGTTCTCTCCTGATTACAGGTGAGTAAATCAGAATTCGTAGTTCGGCTGATTTTAGAGGAATATTTGTGCGGTTCAAAAATGGACACGTAGAAACTTTTCTGGTGAAAACCACACAATGGATTCCTAAGGAAGGAAATACAAGTTACTGGTAAGTACGCTTAGAATTACTTTTCAGGGTCAGTGCTGGGCTAAAAGATGCAGCCCTGGGTTCTCTCCTGATAACAGGTGAGTAAATCGGAATTCGTAGTTCGGCTGATTTTAGAGGAATATTTGTACATTTCAAAAATGGACACAGAAAATTTTCTGGTGAAAACCACACAATGGATTCCTATGGAAGGAAATACAAGTTACTGGTAAGTACGCTTAGAATTACTCTTCAGGGTCAGTGCTGGGCTAAAAGATGCAGCCCTGGGTTCTCTCCTGATAACAGGTGAGTAAATCGGAATTCGTAGTTCGGCTGATTTTAGAGGAATATTTGTACGTTTAAAAAATGGACACTTAGAAAATTGTCTGGTGAAAACCACACAATGGATTCATATGGAAGGAATTATAAGTTACTGGTAAGTACGCTTAGAATTACTTTTCAGGGTCTGTGCTGGGCTAAAAGATGCAGCACTGGGTTCTCTCTTGATAACAGGGGAGTAAATCCGAATTCGTAGTTTGGCTGATTTTAGAGGAATATTTGTACGTTTCAAAAATGGACACTTAGAAAATTGTCTGCTGAAAACCACACAGTGGATTCCTATGGAAGGAAATACAAGTTACTGGTAAGTACGCTTAGAATTACTTTTCTGGGTCTGTGCTGGGCTAAAAGATGCAGCTCTGGGTTCTCTCCTGATTACAGGTGAGTAAATCAGAATTCGTAGTTCGGCTGATTTTAGAGGAATATTTGTGCGGTTCAAAAATGGACACTTAGAAACTTTTCTGGTGAAAACCACACAATGGATTCCTATGGCAGGAAATAAAAGTTACTGGTAAGTACGCTTAGAATTACTTTTCAGGGTCTGTGTTGGGTTAAAAGATGCAGCCCTGAGTTCTCTCCTGATGACAGGTGATTAAATCGGAATTCGTAGTTCGGCTGATTTTAGAGGAATATATGTACGTTTCAAAAATGGACACTTAGAAAATTGTCTGGTGAAAACCACACAATGGATTCCTATGGAAGGAAATACAAGTTACTGGTAAGTACGCTTAGAATTACTTTCCAGGGTCTGTGCTGGGCTAAAAGATGCAGCTCTGGGTTCTCTCCTGATTACAGGTGAGTAAATCAGAATTCTTAGTTCGGCTGATTTTAGAGGAATATTTGTGCGGTTCAAAAATGGACACGTAGAAGCTTTTCTGGTGAAAACCACACAATGTATTCCTATGGAGGGAAATAAAAGTAACTGGTAGGTACGCTTATAATTACTTTTCAGGGTCAGTGCTGGGCTAAAAAATGCAGCCCTGGGTTCATTCTTGATAACAGGTGAGTAAATCGGAATTCGTAGTTCGGCTGATTTTAGAGGAATATTTGTACGTTTAAAAAATGGACACAAAATTTTCTGGTGAAAACAACACAATGTATTCCTATAGAAGGAAATACAAGTTACTGGTAAGTACACTTAGAATTACTTTTCAGGGTCTGTGCTGGGCTAAAAGATGCAGCCCTGGGTTCTCTCCTGATAACAGGTGAGTAAATCGGAATCCGTAGTTCGGCTGATTTTAGAGGAATATTTGTACGTTTCAAAAATGGACACAGAAAATTTTCTGGTGAAAACCACACAATGGATTCCTATGGCAGGAAATAAAAGTTACTGGTAGGTACGCTTAGAATTACTTTTCAGGCTCTGTGCTGGGCTAAAAGATGCAGCACTGGGTTCTCTCCTAATTACAGGTGAGTAAATCGGAATTCGTAGTTCAGCTGATTTTAGAGGAATATTTGTACGTTTCAAAAATGGACACTTAGAAAATTGTCTGGTGAAAAACACACAATGGGTTCCTATGGAAGGAAATACAAGTTACTGGTAAGTACGCTTAGAATTACTTTTCAGGGTCTGTGCTGGGCTAAAAGATGTAGCTCAGGGTTCTCTCCTGATTACAGGTGAGTAAATCAGAATTCGTAGTTCGGCTGATTTTAGAGGAATATTTGTGCGGTTCAAAAATGGACACGTAGAAACTTTTCTGGTGAAAACCACACAATGGATTCCTATGGAAGGAAATACAAGTTACTGGTAAGTACGCTTAGAATTACTTTTCAGGGTCAGTGCTGGGCTAAAAGTTGCAGCCCTGGGTTCTCTCCTGATAACAGGTGAGTAAATCGGAATTCGTAGTTTGGCTGATTTTAGAGGAATATTTGTACGTTTCAAAAATGGACACTTAGAAAATTGTCTGCGGAAAACCACACAATGGATTCCTATGGAAGGAAATACAAGTTACTGGTAAGTACGCTTAGAATTACTTTTCAGGGTCTGTGCTGGGCTAAAAGATGCAGCTCTGGGTTCTCTCCTGATTACAGGTGAGTAAATCGGAATTCGTAGTTCGGCTGATTTTAGAGGAATATTTGTACGTTTCAAAAATAGACACGTAGAAACTTTTCTGGTGAAAACCACACAATGGATTCCTATGGAAGGAAATACAAGTTACTGGTAAGTACGCTTAGAATTACTTTTCAGGGTCAGTGCTGGGCTAAAAGATATAGCTATGGGTTCTCTCCTGATTAGAGGTGAGTAAATCAGAATTCGTAGTTCGGCTGATTTTAGAGGAATATTTGTGCGGTTCAAAAATGGACACGTAGAAACTTTTCTGGTGAAAACCACACAATGGATTCCTATGGAAGGAAATACAAGTTACTGGTAACTACGCTTAGAATTACTTTTCAGGGTCAGTGCTGGGCTAAAAGATGCAGCCCTGGGTTCTCTCCTGATAACAGGTGAGTAAATCGGAATTCGTAGTTCGGCTGATTTTAGAGGAATATTTGTACATTTCAAAAATGGACACAGAAAATTTTCTGGTGAAAACCACACAATGGATTCCTATGGAAGGAAATACAAGTTACTGGTAAGTACGCTTAGAATTACTCTTCAGGGTCAGTGCTGGGCTAAAAGATGCAGCCCTGGGTTCTCTCCTGATAACAGGTGAGTAAATCGGAATTCGTAGTTCGGCTGATTTTAGAGGAATATTTGTACGTTTAAAAAATGGACACTTAGAAAATTGTCTGGTGAAAACCACACAATGGATTCATATGGAAGGAATTATAAGTTACTGGTAAGTACGCTTAGAATTACTTTTCAGGGTCTGTGCTGGGCTAAAAGATGCAGCACTGGGTTCTCTCTTGATAACAGGGGAGTAAATCCGAATTCGTAGTTTGGCTGATTTTAGAGGAATATTTGTACGTTTCAAAAATGGACACTTAGAAAATTGTCTGCTGAAAACCACACAGTGGATTCCTATGGAAGGAAATACAAGTTACTGGTAAGTACGCTTAGAATTACTTTTCTGGGTCTGTGCTGGGCTAAAAGATGCAGCTCTGGGTTCTCTCCTGATTACAGGTGAGTAAATCAGAATTCGTAGTTCGGCTGATTTTAGAGGAATATTTGTGCGGTTCAAAAATGGACACGTAGAAACTTTTCTGGTGAAAACCACACAATGGATTCCTATGGAAGGAAATACAAGTTACTGGTAAGTACGCTTAGAATTACTTTTCAGGGTCAGTGCTGGGCTAAAAGATGCAGGTCTGGGTTCTCTCCTGATAACAGGTGAGTAAATCGGAATTCGTAGTTCGGCTGATTTTAGAGGAATATTTGTACGTTTCAAAAATGGACACAGAAAATTTTCTGGTGAAAACCACACAATGGATTCCTATGGAAGGAAATACAAGTTACTGGTAAGTACGCTTAGAAATACTTTTCAGGGTCAGTGCTGGGCTAAAAGATGCAGCCCTGGGTTCTCTCCTGATAACAGGTGAGTAAATCGGAATTCGTAGTTTGGCTGATTTTAGAGGAATATTTGTACGTTTAAAAAATGGACACAGAAAATTTTCTGGTGAAAACCACACAATGTATTCCTAAGTAAGGAAATACAAGTTACTGGTAAATACGCTTAGAGTTACTTTTCAGGGTCTGTGCTGGGCTAAAAGATGCAGCCCTGGGTTCTCTCCTGATTACAGGTGAGTAAATCAGAATTCGTAGTTCGGCTGATTTTAGAGGAATATTTGTACGTTTCAAAAATAGACACGTAGAAACTTTTCTGGTGAAAACCAGGCAATGGATTCCTATTGAAGGAAATACAAGTTACTGGTAAGTATGCTTAGAATTACTTTTCAGGGTCAGTGCTGGGCAAAAAGATGCAGCCCTGGGTTCTCTCCTGATAACAGATGAGTAAATCGGAATTCGTAGTTCGGCTGATTTTAGAGGAATATTTGTACGTTTCAAAAATGGACACAGAAAATTTTCTGGTGAAAACCACACAATGGATTCCTATGGAAGGAAATACAAGTTACTGGTAAGTACGCTTAGAATTACTTTTCAGGGTCAGTGCTGGGCTAAAAGTTGCAGCCCTGGGTTCTCTCCTGATTACAGGTGAGTAAATCGGAATTCGTAGTTTGGCTGATTTTAGAGGAATATTTGTACGTTTCAAAAATGGACACTTAGAAAATTGTCTGCTGAAAACCACACAATGGATTCCTATGGAAGGAAATACAAGTTACTGGTAAGTACGCTTAGAATTACTTTTCAGGGTCTGTGCTGGGCTAAAAGATGCAGCTCTGGGTTCTCTCCTGATTACAGGTGAGTAAATCGGAATTCGTAGTTCGGCTGATTTTAGAGGAATATTTGAACGTTTCAAAAATAGACACGTAGAAACTTTTCTGGTGAAAACCACACAATGGATTCCTATGGAAGGAAATACAAGTTACTGGTGAGTACGCTTAGAATTACTTTTCAGGGTCAGTGCTGGGCTAAAAGATGCAGCCCTGGGTTCTCTCCTGATTACAGGTGAGTAAATCGGAATTCATAGTTCGGCTGATTTTAGAGGAATATTTGTACGTTTCAAAAATAGACACGTAAAAACTTTTCTGGTGAAAACCAGACAATGGATTCCTATGGAAGGAAATACAAGTTACTGGTAAGTATGCTTAGAATTACTTTTCAGGGTCAGTGCTGGGCTAAAAGATGCAGCTCTGGGTTCTCTCCTGATTACAGGTGAGTAAATCAGAATTCGTAGTTCGGCTGATTTTAGAGGAATATTTGTGCGGTTCAAAAATGGACACGTAGAAACTTTTCTGGTGAAAACCACACAATGGATTCCTATTGAAGGAAATACAAGTTACTGGTAAGTACGCTTAGAATTACTTTTCAGGGTCATTGCTGGGCTAAAAGATGCAGCCCTGGGTTCTCTCCTGATAACAGATGAGTAAATCGGAATTCGTAGTTCGGCTGATTTTAGAGGAATATTTGTACGTTTCAAAAATGGACACAGAAAATTTTCTGGTGAAAACCACACAATGGATTCCTATGGAAGGAAATACAAGTTACTGGTAAGTACGCTTAGAATTACTTTTCAGGGTCAGTGCTGGGCTAAAAGTTGCAGCCCTGGGTTCTCTCCTGATTACAGGTGAGTAAATCGGAATTCGTAGTTTGGCTGATTTTAGAGGAATATTTGTACGTTTCAAAAATGGACACTTAGAAAATTGTCTGCTGAAAACCACACAATGGATTCCTATGGAAGGAAATACAAGTTACTGGTAAGTACGCTTAGAATTACTTTTCAGGGTCTGTGCTCGGCTAAAAGATGCAGCTCTGGGTTCTCTCCTGATTACAGGTGAGTAAATCGGAATTCGTAGTTCGGCTGATTTTAGAGGAATATTTGAACGTTTCAAAAATAGACACGTAGAAACTTTTCTGGTGAAAACCACACAATGGATTCCTATGGAAGGAAATACAAGTTACTGGTAAGTACGCTTAGAATTACTTTTCAGGGTCTGTGCTGGGCTAAAAGATGCAGCTCTGGGTTCTCTCCTGATTACAGGTGAGTAAATCAGAATTCGTAGTTCGGCTGATTTTAGAGGAATATTTGTGCGGTTCAAAAATGGACACGTAGAAACTTTTCTGGTGAAAACCAAACAATGGATTCCTATGGAAGGAAATACAAGTTATTGGTAAGTACGCTTAGAATTACTTTTCAGGGTCTGTGCTGGGTTAAAAGATGCAGCCCTGAGTTCTCTCCTGATGACAGGTGAGTAAATCGGAATTCGTAGTTCAGCTGATTTTAGAGGAATATATGTACGTTTCAAAAATGGACACTTAGAAAATTGTCTGGTGAAAACCACACAATGGATTCCTATGGAAGGAAATACAAGTTACTGGTAAGTACGCTTAGAATTACTTTACAGGGTCTGTGCTGGGCTAAAAGATGCAGCTCTGGGTTCTCTCCTGATTACAGGTGAGTAAATCAGAATTCGTAGTTCGGCTGATTTTAGAGGAATATTTGTGCGGTTCAAAAATGGACACGTAGAAGCTTTTCTGGTGAAAACCACACAATGTATTCCTATGGAGGGAAATAAAAGTAACTGGTAAGTACGCTTATAATTACTTTTCAGGGTCAGTGCTGGGCTAAAAAATGCAGCCCTGGGTTCATTCTTGATAACAGGTGAGTAAATCGGAATTCGTAGTTCGGCTGATTTTAGAGGAATATTTGTACGTTTAAAAAATGGACACAAAATGTTCTGGTGAAAACAACACAATGTGTTCCTATAGAAGGAAATACAAGTTACTGGTAAGTACACTTAGAATTACTTTTCAGGGTCTGTGCTGGGCTAAAAGATGCAGCCCTGGGTTCTCTTCTGATAACAGGTGAGTAAATCGGAATCCGTAGTTCGGCTGATTTTAGAGGAATATTTGTACGTTTCAAAAATGGACACAGAAAATTTTCTGGTGAAAACCACACAATGGATTCCTATGGCAGGAAATAAAAGTTACTGGTAGGTACGCTTAGAATTACTTTTCAGGCTCTGTGCTGGGCTAAAAGATGCAGCACTGGGTTCTCTCCTAATTACAGGTGAGTAAATCGGAATTCGTAGTTCAGCTGATTTTAGAGGAATATTTGTACGTTTCAAAAATGGACACTTAGAAAATTGTCTGGTGAAAAACACACAATGGATTCCTATGGAAGGAAATACAAGTTACTGGTAAGTACGCTTAGAATTACTTTTCAGGGTCTGTGCTGGGCTAAAAGATGCAGCTCAGGGTTCTCTCCTGATTACAGGTGAGTAAATCAGAATTCGTAGTTCGGCTGATTTTAGAGGAATATTTGTGCGGTTCAAAAATGGACACGTAGAAACTTTTCTGGTGAAAACCACACAATGGATTCCTATGGAAGGAAATACAAGTTACTGGTAAGTACGCTTAGAATTACTTTTCAGGGTCAGTGCTGGGCTAAAAGTTGCAGCCCTGGGTTCTCTCCTGATAACAGGTGAGTAAATCGGAATTCGTAGTTTGGCTGATTTTAGAGGAATATTTGTACGTTTCAAAAATGGACACTTAGAAAATTGTCTGCGGAAAACCACACAATGGATTCCTATGGAAGGAAATACAAGTTACTGGTAAGTACGCTTAGAATTACTTTTCAGGGTCTGTGCTGGGCTAAAAGATGCAGCTCTGGGTTCTCTCCTGATTACAGGTGAGTAAATCGGAATTCGTAGTTCGGCTGATTTTAGAGGAATATTTGTACGTTTCAAAAATAGACACGTAGAAACTTTTCTGGTGAAAACCACACAATGGATTCCTATGGAAGGAAATACAAGTTACCGGTAAGTACGCTTAGAATTACTTTTCAGGGTCAGTGCTGGGCTAAAAGATGTAGCTATGGGTTCTCTCCTGATTAGAGGTGAGTAAATCAGAATTCGTAGTTCGGCTGATTTTAGAGGAATATTTGTGCGGTTCAAAAATGGACACGTAGAAACTTTTCTGGTGAAAACCACACAATGGATTCCTATGGAAGGAAATACAAGTTACTGGTAACTACGCTTAGAATTACTTTTCAGGGTCAGTGCTGGGCTAAAAGATGCAGCTATGGGTTCTCTCCTGATTACAGGTGAGTAAATCAGAATTCGTAGTTCGGCTGATTTTAGAGGAATATTTGTGCGGTTCAAAAATGGACACGTAGAAACTTTTCTGGTGAAAACCACACAATGGATTCCTAAGGAAGGAAATACAAGTTACTGGTAAGTACGCTTAGAATTACTTTTCAGGGTCAGTGCTGGGCTAAAAGATGCAGCCCTGGGTTCTCTCCTGATAACAGGTGAGTAAATCGGAATTCGTAGTTCGGCTGATTTTAGAGGAATATTTGTACATTTCAAAAATGGACACAGAAAATTTTCTGGTGAAAACCACACAATGGATTCCTATGGAAGGAAATACAAGTTACTGGTAAGTACGCTTAGAATTACTCTTCAGGGTCAGTGCTGGGCTAAAAGATGCAGCCCTGGGTTCTCTCCTGATAACAGGTGAGTAAATCGGAATTCGTAGTTCGGCTGATTTTAGAGGAATATTTGTACGTTTAAAAAATGGACACTTAGAAAATTGTCTGGTGAAAACCACACAATGGATTCATATGGAAGGAATTATAAGTTACTGGTAAGTACGCTTAGAATTACTTTTCAGGGTCTGTGCTGGGCTAAAAGATGCAGCACTGGGTTCTCTCTTGATAACAGGGGAGTAAATCCGAATTCGTAGTTTGGCTGATTTTAGAGGAATATTTGTACGTTTCAAAAATGGACACTTAGAAAATTGTCTGCTGAAAACCACACAGTGGATTCCTATGGAAGGAAATACAAGTTACTGGTAAGTACGCTTAGAATTACTTTTCTGGGTCTGTGCTGGGCTAAAAGATGCAGCTCTGGGTTCTCTCCTGATTACAGGTGAGTAAATCAGAATTCGTAGTTCGGCTGATTTTAGAGGAATATTTGTGCGGTTCAAAAATGGACACGTAGAAACTTTTCTGGTGAAAACCACACAATGGATTCCTATGGAAGGAAATACAAGTTACTGGTAAGTACGCTTAGAATTACTTTTCAGGGTCAGTGCTGGGCTAAAAGATGCAGGTCTGGGTTCTCTCCTGATAACAGGTGAGTAAATCGGAATTCGTAGTTCGGCTGATTTTAGAGGAATATTTGTACGTTTCAAAAATGGACACAGAAAATTTTCTGGTGAAAACCACACAATGGATTCCTATGGAAGGAAATACAAGTTACTGGTAAGTAGGCTTAGAAATACTTTTCAGGGTCAGTGCTGGGCTAAAAGATGCAGCCCTGGGTTCTCTCCTGATAACAGGTGAGTAAATCGGAATTCGTAGTTTGGCTGATTTTAGAGGAATATTTGTACGTTTAAAAAATGGACACAGAAAATTTTCTGGTGAAAACCACACAATGTATTCCTAAGTAAGGAAATACAAGTTACTGGTAAATACGCTTAGAGTTACTTTTCAGGGTCTGTGCTGGGCTAAAAGATGCAGCCCTGGGTTCTCTCCTGATTACAGGTGAGTAAATCGGAATTCGTAGTTCGGCTGATTTTAGAGGAATATTTGTACGTTTCAAAAATAGACGCGTAGAAACTTTTCTGGTGAAAACCAGGCAATGGATTCCTATTGAAGGAAATACAAGTTACTGGTAAGTATGCTTAGAATTACTTTTCAGGGTCAGTGCTGGGCAAAAAGATGCAGCCCTGGGTTCTCTCCTGATAACAGATGAGTAAATCGGAATTCGTAGTTCGGCTGATTTTAGAGGAATATTTGTACGTTTCAAAAATGGACACAGAAAATTTTCTGGTGAAAACCACACAATGGATTCCTATGGAAGGAAATACAAGTTACTGGTAAGTACGCTTAGAATTACTTTTCAGGGTCAGTGCTGGGCTAAAAGTTGCAGCCCTGGGTTCTCTCCTGATTACAGGTGAGTAAATCGGAATTCGTAGTTTGGCTGATTTTAGAGGAATATTTGTACGTTTCAAAAATGGACACTTAGAAAATTGTCTGCTGAAAACCACACAATGGATTCCTATGGAAGGAAATACAAGTTACTGGTAAGTACGCTTAGAATTACTTTTCAGGGTCTGTGCTGGGCTAAAAGATGCAGCTCTGGGTTCTCTCCTGAATACAGGTGAGTAAATCGGAATTCGTAGTTCGGCTGATTTTAGAGAAATATTTGTACGTTTCAAAAAGAGACACATAGAAACTTTTCTGGTGAAAACCACACAATGGATTCCTATGGAAGGAAATACAAGTTACTGGTGAGTACGCTTAGAATTACTTTTCAGGGTCAGTGCTGGGCTAAAAGATGCAGCCCTGGGTTCTCTCCTGATTACAGGTGAGTAAATCGGAATTCATAGTTCGGCTGATTTTAGAGGAATATTTGTACGTTTCAAAAATAGACACGTAAAAACTTTTCTGGTGAAAACCAGACAATGGATTCCTATGGAAGGAAATACAAGTTACTGGTAAGTATGCTTAGAATTACTTTTCAGGGTCAGTGCTGGGCTAAAAGATGCAGCTCTGGGTTCTCTCCTGATTACAGGTGAGTAAATCAGAATTCGTAGTTCGGCTGATTTTAGAGGAATATTTGTGCGGTTCAAAAATGGACACGTAGAAACTTTTCTGGTGAAAACCACACAATGGATTCCTATTGAAGGAAATACAAGTTACTGGTAAGTACGCTTAGAATTACTTTTCAGGGTCAGTGCTGGGCTAAAAAATGCAGCCCTGGGTTCATTCTTGATAACAGGTGAGTAAATCGGAATTCGTAGTTCGGCTGATTTAAGAGGAATATTTGTACGTTTAAAAAATGGACACAAAATTTTCTGGTGAAAACAACACAATGTATTCCTATAGAAGGAAATACAAGTTACTGGTAAGTACGCTTAGAATTACTTTTCAGGGTCTGTGCTGGGCTAAAAGATGCAGCCCTGGGTTCTCTCCTGATAACAGGTGAGTAAATCGGAATCCGTAGTTCGGCTGATTTTAGAGGAATATTTGTACGTTTCAAAAATGGACACAGAAAATTTTCTGGTGAAAACCACACAATGGATTCCTATGGCAGGAAATAAAAGTTACTGGTAGGTACGCTTAGAATTACTTTTCAGGCTCTGTGCTGGGCTAAAAGATGCAGCACTGGGTTCTCTCCTAATTACAGGTGAGTAAATCGGAATTCGTAGTTCAGCTGATTTTAGAGGAATATTTGTACGTTTTAAAAATGGACACTTAGAAAATTGTCTGGTGAAAACCACACAATGGATTCCTATGGAAGGAAATACAAGTTACTGGTAAGTACGCTTAGAATTACTTTTCAGGGTCTGTGCTGGGCTAAAAGATGCAGCTCTGGGTTCTCTCCTGATTACAGGTGAGTAAATCAGAATTCGTAGTTCGGCTGATTTTAGAGGAATATTTGTGCGGTTCAAAAATGGACACGTAGAAACTTTTCTGGTGAAAACCACACAATGGATTCCTATGGAAGGAAATACAAGTTACTGGTAAGTACGCTTAGAATTACTTTTCAGGGTCAGTGCTGGGCTAAAAGTTGCAGCCCTGGGTTCTCTCCTGATAACAGGTGAGTAAATCGGAATTCGTAGTTTGGCTGATTTTAGAGGAATATTTGTACGTTTCAAAAATGGACACTTAGAAAATTGTCTGCCGAAAACCACACAATGGATTCCTATGGAAGGAAATACAAGTTACTGGTAAGTACGCTTAGAATTACTTTTCAGGGTCTGTGCTGGGCTAAAAGATGCAGCTCTGGGTTCTCTCCTGATTACAGGTGAGTAAATCGAAATTCGTAGTTCGGCTGATTTTAGAGGAATATTTGTACGTTTCAAAAATAGACACGTAGAAACTTTTCTGGTGAAAACCACACAATGGATTCCTATGGAAGGAAATACAAGTTACTGGTAAGTACGCTTAGAATTACTTTTCAGGGTCAGTGCTGGGCTAAAAGATGTAGCTATGGGTTCTCTCCTGATTGGAGGTGAGTAAATCAGAATTCGTAGTTTGGCTGATTTTAGAGGAATATTTGTGCGGTTCAAAAATGGACACGTAGAAACTTTTCTGGTGAAAACCACACAATGGATTCCTATGGAAGGAAATACAAGTTACTGGTAAGTACGCTTAGAATTACTTTTCAGGGTCAGTGCTGGGCTAAAAGATGCAGCCCTGGGTTCTCTCCTGATAACAGGTGAGTAAATCGGAATTCGTAGTTCGGCTGATTTTAGAGGAATGTTTGTACGTTTCAAAAATGGACACAGAAAATTTTCTGGTGAAAACCACACAATGGATTCCTATGGAAGGAAATACAAGTTACTGGTAAGTACGCTTAGAATTACTTTTCAGGGTCAGTGCTGGGCTAAAAGATGCAGCCCTGGGTTCTCTCCTGATAACAGGTGAGTAAATCGGAATTCGTAGTTCGGCTGATTTTAGAGGAATATTTGTACGTTTAAAAAATGGACACTTAGAAAATTGTCTGGTGAAAACCACACAATGGATTCATATGGAAGGAATTATAAGTTACTGGTAAGTATGCTTAGAATTACTTTTCAGGGTCTGTGCTGGGCTAAAAGATGCAGCACTGGGTTCTCTCCTGATAACAGGTGAGTAAATCGGAATTCGTAGTTTGGCTGATTTTAGAGGAATATTTGTACGTTTCAAAAATGGACACAGAAAATTTTCTGGTGAAAACCACACAATGGATTCCTATGGCAGGAAATAAAAGTTACTGGTAAGTACGCTTAGAATTACTTTTCAGGGTCTGTGCTGGGTTAAAAGATGGAGCCCTGAGTTCTCTCCTGATGACAGGTGAGTAAATCGGAATTCGTAGTTCGGCTGATTTTAGAGGAATATATGTACGTTTCAAAAATGGACACTTAGAAAATTGTTTGGTGAAAACCACACAATGGATTCCTATGGAAGGAAATACAAGTTACTGGTAAGTACGCTTAGAATTACTTTACAGGGTCTGTGCTGGGCTAAAAGATGCAGCTCTGGGTTCTCTCCTGATTACAGGTGAGTAAATCAGAATTCGTAGTTCGGCTGATTTTAGAGGAATATTTGTGCGGTTCAAAAATGGACACGTAGAAGATTTTCCGGTGAAAACCACACAATGTATTCCTATGGAGGGAAATAAAAGTAACTGGTAAGTACGCTTATAATTACTTTTCAGGGTCAGTGCTGGGCTAAAAAATGCAGCCCTGGGTTCATTCTTGATAACAGGTGAGTAAATCGGAATTCGTAGTTCGGCTGATTTTAGAGGAATATTTGTACGTTTAAAAAATGGACACAAAATTTTCTGGTGAAAACAACACAATGTATTCCTATAGAAGGAAATACAAGTTACTGGTAAGTACGCTTAGAATTACTTTTCAGGGTCTGTGCTGGGCTAAAAGATGCAGCCCTGGGTTCTCTCCTGATAACAGGTGAGTAAATCGGAATCCGTAGTTCGGCTGATTTTAGAGGAATATTTGTACGTTTCAAAAATGGACACAGAAAATTTTCTGGTGAAAACCACACAATGGATTCCTATGGCAGGAAATAAAAGTTACTGGTAGGAACGCTTAGAATTACTTTTCAGGCTCTGTGCTGGGCTAAAAGATGCAGCACTGGGTTCTCTCCTAATTACAGGTGAGTAAATCGGAATTCGTAGTTCAGCTGATTTTAGAGGAATATTTGTACGTTTCAAAAATGGACACTTAGAAAATTGTCTGGTGAAAACCACACAATGGATTCCTATGGAAGGAAATACAAGTTACTGGTAAGTACGCTTAGAATTACTTTTCAGGGTCTGTGCTGGGCTAAAAGATGCAGCTCTGGGTTCTCTCCTGATTACAGGTGAGTAAATCAGAATTTGTAGTTCGGCTGATTTTAGAGGAATATTTGTGCGGTTCAAAAATGGACACGTAGAAACTTTTCTGGTGAAAACCACACAATGGATTCCTATGGAAGGAAATACAAGTTACTGGTAAGTACGCTTAGAATTACTTTTCAGGGTCATTGCTGGGCTAAAAGATGCAGCCCTGGGTTCTCTCCTGATAACAGATGAGTAAATCGGAATTCGTAGTTCGGCTGATTTTAGAGGAATATTTGTACGTTTCAAAAATGGACACAGAAAATTGTCTGCCGAAAACCACACAATGGATTCCTATGGAAGGAAATACAAGTTACTGGTAAGTACGCTTAGAATTACTTTTCAGGGTCAGTGCTGGGCTAAAAGATGCAGCTCTGGGTTCTCTCCTGATTACAGGTGAGTAAATCGGAATTCGTAGTTTGGCTGATTTTAGAGGAATATTTGTACGTTTCAAAAATGGACACTTAGAAAATTGTCTGCTGAAAACCACACAATGGATTCCTATGGAAGGAAATACAAGTTACTGGTAAGTACGCTTAGAATTACTTTTCAGGGTCTGTGCTCGGCTAAAAGATGCAGCTCTGGGTTCTCTCCTGATTACAGGTGAGTAAATCGGAATTCGTAGTTCGGCTGATTTTAGAGGAATATTTGAACGTTTCAAAAATAGACACGTAGAAACTTTTCTGGTGAAAACCACACAATGGATTCCTATGGAAGGAAATACAAGTTACTGGTAAGTACGCTTAGAATTACTTTTCAGGGTCTGTGCTGGGCTAAAAGATGCAGCTCTGGGTTCTCTCCTGATTACAGGTGAGTAAATCAGAATTCGTAGTTCGGCTGATTTTAGAGGAATATTTGTGCGGTTCAAAAATGGACACGTAGAAACTTTTCTGGTGAAAACCAAACAATGGATTCCTATGGAAGGAAATACAAGTTATTGGTAAGTACGCTTAGAATTACTTTTCAGGGTCTGTGCTGGGTTAAAAGATGCAGCCCTGAGTTCTCTCCTGATGACAGGTGAGTAAATCGGAATTCGTAGTTCAGCTGATTTTAGAGGAATATATGTACGTTTCAAAAATGGACACTTAGAAAATTGTCTGGTGAAAACCACACAATGGATTCCTATGGAAGGAAATACAAGTTACTGGTAAGTACGCTTAGAATTACTTTACAGGGTCTGTGCTGGGCTAAAAGATGCAGCTCTGGGTTCTCTCCTGATTACAGGTGAGTAAATCAGAATTCGTAGTTCGGCTGATTTTAGAGGAATATTTGTGCGGTTCAAAAATGGACACGTAGAAGCTTTTCTGGTGAAAACCACACAATGTATTCCTATGGAGGGAAATAAAAGTAACTGGTAAGTACGCTTATAATTACTTTTCAGGGTCAGTGCTGGGCTAAAAAATGCAGCCCTGGGTTCATTCTTGATAACAGGTGAGTAAATCGGAATTCGTAGTTCGGCTGATTTTAGAGGAATATTTGTACGTTTAAAAAATGGACACAAAATGTTCTGGTGAAAACAACACAATGTGTTCCTATAGAAGGAAATACAAGTTACTGGTAAGTACACTTAGAATTACTTTTCAGGGTCTGTGCTGGGCTAAAAGATGCAGCCCTGGGTTCTCTTCTGATAACAGGTGAGTAAATCGGAATCCGTAGTTCGGCTGATTTTAGAGGAATATTTGTACGTTTCAAAAATGGACACAGAAAATTTTCTGGTGAAAACCACACAATGGATTCCTATGGCAGGAAATAAAAGTTACTGGTAGGTACGCTTAGAATTACTTTTCAGGCTCTGTGCTGGGCTAAAAGATGCAGCACTGGGTTCTCTCCTAATTACAGGTGAGTAAATCGGAATTCGTAGTTCAGCTGATTTTAGAGGAATATTTGTACGTTTCAAAAATGGACACTTAGAAAATTGTCTGGTGAAAAACACACAATGGATTCCTATGGAAGGAAATACAAGTTACTGGTAAGTACGCTTAGAATTACTTTTCAGGGTCTGTGCTGGGCTAAAAGATGCAGCTCAGGGTTCTCTCCTGATTACAGGTGAGTAAATCAGAATTCGTAGTTCGGCTGATTTTAGAGGAATATTTGTGCGGTTCAAAAATGGACACGTAGAAACTTTTCTGGTGAAAACCACACAATGGATTCCTATGGAAGGAAATACAAGTTACTGGTAAGTACGCTTAGAATTACTTTTCAGGGTCAGTGCTGGGCTAAAAGTTGCAGCCCTGGGTTCTCTCCTGATAACAGGTGAGTAAATCGGAATTCGTAGTTTGGCTGATTTTAGAGGAATATTTGTACGTTTCAAAAATGGACACTTAGAAAATTGTCTGCGGAAAACCACACAATGGATTCCTATGGAAGGAAATACAAGTTACTGGTAAGTACGCTTAGAATTACTTTTCAGGGTCTGTGCTGGGCTAAAAGATGCAGCTCTGGGTTCTCTCCTGATTACAGGTGAGTAAATCGGAATTCGTAGTTCGGCTGATTTTAGAGGAATATTTGTACGTTTCAAAAATAGACACGTAGAAACTTTTCTGGTGAAAACCACACAATGGATTCCTATGGAAGGAAATACAAGTTACTGGTAAGTACGCTTAGAATTACTTTTCAGGGTCAGTGCTGGGCTAAAAGATGTAGCTATGGGTTCTCTCCTGATTAGAGGTGAGTAAATCAGAATTCGTAGTTCGGCTGATTTTAGAGGAATATTTGTGCGGTTCAAAAATGGACACGTAGAAACTTTTCTGGTGAAAACCACACAATGGATTCCTATGGAAGGAAATACAAGTTACTGGTAACTACGCTTAGAATTACTTTTCAGGGTCAGTGCTGGGCTAAAAGATGCAGCTATGGGTTCTCTCCTGATTACAGGTGAGTAAATCAGAATTCGTAGTTCGGCTGATTTTAGAGGAATATTTGTGCGGTTCAAAAATGGACACGTAGAAACTTTTCTGGTGAAAACCACACAATGGATTCCTAAGGAAGGAAATACAAGTTACTGGTAAGTACGCTTAGAATTACTTTTCAGGGTCAGTGCTGGGCTAAAAGATGCAGCCCTGGGTTCTCTCCTGATAACAGGTGAGTAAATCGGAATTCGTAGTTCGGCTGATTTTAGAGGAATATTTGTACATTTCAAAAATGGACACAGAAAATTTTCTGGTGAAAACCACACAATGGATTCCTATGGAAGGAAATACAAGTTACTGGTAAGTACGCTTAGAATTACTCTTCAGGGTCAGTGCTGGGCTAAAAGATGCAGCCCTGGGTTCTCTCCTGATAACAGGTGAGTAAATCGGAATTCGTAGTTCGGCTGATTTTAGAGGAATATTTGTACGTTTAAAAAATGGACACTTAGAAAATTGTCTGGTGAAAACCACACAATGGATTCATATGGAAGGAATTATAAGTTACTGGTAAGTACGCTTAGAATTACTTTTCAGGGTCTGTGCTGGGCTAAAAGATGCAGCACTGGGTTCTCTCTTGATAACAGGGGAGTAAATCCGAATTCGTAGTTTGGCTGATTTTAGAGGAATATTTGTACGTTTCAAAAATGGACACTTAGAAAATTGTCTGCTGAAAACCACACAGTGGATTCCTATGGAAGGAAATACAAGTTACTGGTAAGTACGCTTAGAATTACTTTTCTGGGTCTGTGCTGGGCTAAAAGATGCAGCTCTGGGTTCTCTCCTGATTACAGGTGAGTAAATCAGAATTCGTAGTTCGGCTGATTTTAGAGGAATATTTGTGCGGTTCAAAAATGGACACTTAGAAACTTTTCTGGTGAAAACCACACAATGGATTCCTATGGAAGGAAATACAAGTTACTGGTAAGTACGCTTAGAATTACTTTTCAGGGTCAGTGCTGGGCTAAAAGATGCAGGTCTGGGTTCTCTCCTGATAACAGGTGAGTAAATCGGAATTCGTAGTTCGGCTGATTTTAGAGGAATATTTGTACGTTTCAAAAATGGACACAGAAAATTTTCTGGTGAAAACCACACAATGGATTCCTATGGAAGGAAATACAAGTTACTGGTAAGTAGGCTTAGAAATACTTTTCAGGGTCAGTGCTGGGCTAAAAGATGCAGCCCTGGGTTCTCTCCTGATAACAGGTGAGTAAATCGGAATTCGTAGTTTGGCTGATTTTAGAGGAATATTTGTGCGGTTCAAAAATGGACACGTAGAAACTTTTCTGGTGAAAACCAAACAATGGATTCCTATGGAAGGAAATACAAGTTATTGGTAAGTACGCTTAGAATTACTTTTCAGGGTCTGTGCTGGGCTAAAAGATGCAGCCCTGAGTTCTCTCCTGATGACAGGTGAGTAAATCGGAATTCGTAGTTCGGCTGATTTTAGAGGAATATATGTACGTTTCAAAAATGGACACTTAGAAAATTGTCTGGTGAAAACCACACAATGGATTCCTATGGAAGGAAATACAAGTTACTGGTAAGTATGCTTAGAATTACTTTACAGGGTCAGTGCTGGGCAAAAAGATGCAGCCCTGGGTTCTCTCCTGATAACAGATGAGTAAATCGGAATTCGTAGTTCGGCTGATTTTAGAGGAATATTTGTACGTTTCAAAAATGGACACGTAGAAGCTTTTCTGGTGAAAACCACACAATGTATTCCTATGGAGGGAAATAAAAGTAACTGGTAAGTACGCTTATAATTACTTTTCAGGGTCAGTGCTGGGCTAAAAAATGCAGCCCTGGGTTCTCTCCTGATTACAGGTGAGTAAATCGGAATTCGTAGTTTGGCTGATTTTAGAGGAATATTTGTACGTTTAAAAAATGGACACAAAATGTTCTGGTGAAAACAACACAATGTGTTCCTATAGAAGGAAATACAAGTTACTGGTAAGTACGCTTAGAATTACTTTTCAGGGTCTGTGCTGGGCTAAAAGATGCAGCCCTGGGTTCTCTCCTGAATACAGGTGAGTAAATCGGAATCCGTAGTTCGGCTGATTTTAGAGGAATATGTGTACGTTTCAAAAAGAGACACATAGAAACTTTTCTGGTGAAAACCACACAATGGATTCCTATGGAAGGAAATACAAGTTACTGGTGAGTACGCTTAGAATTACTTTTCAGGGTCAGTGCTGGGCTAAAAGATGCAGCCCTGGGTTCTCTCCTGATTACAGGTGAGTAAATCGGAATTCATAGTTCGGCTGTTTTTAGAGGAATATTTGTACGTTTCAAAAATAGACACGTAAAAACTTTTCTGGTGAAAACCAGACAATGGATTCCTATGGAAGGAAATACAAGTTACTGGTAAGTATGCTTAGAATTACTTTTCAGGGTCAGTGCTGGGCTAAAAGATGCAGCTCTGGGTTCTCTCCTGATTACAGGTGAGTAAATCAGAATTCGTAGTTCGGCTGATTTTAGAGGAATATTTGTGCGGTTCAAAAATGGACACGTAGAAACTTTTCTGGTGAAAACCACACAATGGATTCCTATGGAAGGAAATACAAGTTACTGGTAAGTACGCTTAGAATTACTTTTCAGGGTCAGTGCTGGGCTAAAAGTTGCAGCCCTGGGTTCTCTCCTGATAACAGGTGAGTAAATCGGAATTCGTAGTTTGGCTGATTTTAGAGGAATATTTGTACGTTTCAAAAATGGACACTTAGAAAATTGTCTGCGGAAAACCACACAATGGATTCCTATGGAAGGAAATACAAGTTACTGGTAAGTACGCTTAGAATTACTTTTCAGGGTCTGTGCTGGGCTAAAAGATGCAGCTCTGGGTTCTCTCCTGATTACAGGTGAGTAAATCGGAATTCGTAGTTCGGCTGATTTTAGAGGAATATTTGTACGTTTCAAAAATAGACACGTAGAAACTTTTCTGGTGAAAACCACACAATGGATTCCTATGGAAGGAAATACAAGTTACTGGTAAGTACGCTTAGAATTACTTTTCAGGGTCAGTGCTGGGCTAAAAGATGTAGCTATGGGTTCTCTCCTGATTAGAGGTGAGTAAATCAGAATTCGTAGTTCGGCTGATTTTAGAGGAATATTTGTGCGGTTCAAAAATGGACACGTAGAAACTTTTCTGGTGAAAACCACACAATGGATTCCTATGGAAGGAAATACAAGTTACTGGTAACTACGCTTAGAATTACTTTTCAGGGTCAGTGCTGGGCTAAAAGATGCAGCTATGGGTTCTCTCCTGATTACAGGTGAGTAAATCAGAATTCGTAGTTCGGCTGATTTTAGAGGAATATTTGTGCGGTTCAAAAATGGACACGTAGAAACTTTTCTGGTGAAAACCACACAATGGATTCCTAAGGAAGGAAATACAAGTTACTGGTAAGTACGCTTAGAATTACTTTTCAGGGTCAGTGCTGGGCTAAAAGATGCAGCCCTGGGTTCTCTCCTGATAACAGGTGAGTAAATCGGAATTCGTAGTTCGGCTGATTTTAGAGGAATATTTGTACATTTCAAAAATGGACACAGAAAATTTTCTGGTGAAAACCACACAATGGATTCCTATGGAAGGAAATACAAGTTACTGGTAAGTACGCTTAGAATTACTCTTCAGGGTCAGTGCTGGGCTAAAAGATGCAGCCCTGGGTTCTCTCCTGATAACAGGTGAGTAAATCGGAATTCGTAGTTCGGCTGATTTTAGAGGAATATTTGTACGTTTAAAAAATGGACACTTAGAAAATTGTCTGGTGAAAACCACACAATGGATTCATATGGAAGGAATTATAAGTTACTGGTAAGTACGCTTAGAATTACTTTTCAGGGTCTGTGCTGGGCTAAAAGATGCAGCACTGGGTTCTCTCTTGATAACAGGGGAGTAAATCCGAATTCGTAGTTTGGCTGATTTTAGAGGAATATTTGTACGTTTCAAAAATGGACACTTAGAAAATTGTCTGCTGAAAACCACACAGTGGATTCCTATGGAAGGAAATACAAGTTACTGGTAAGTACGCTTAGAATTACTTTTCTGGGTCTGTGCTGGGCTAAAAGATGCAGCTCTGGGTTCTCTCCTGATTACAGGTGAGTAAATCAGAATTCGTAGTTCGGCTGATTTTAGAGGAATATTTGTGCGGTTCAAAAATGGACACGTAGAAACTTTTCTGGTGAAAACCACACAATGGATTCCTATGGAAGGAAATACAAGTTACTGGTAAGTACGCTTAGAATTACTTTTCAGGGTCAGTGCTGGGCTAAAAGATGCAGGTCTGGGTTCTCTCCTGATAACAGGTGAGTAAATCGGAATTCGTAGTTCGGCTGATTTTAGAGGAATATTTGTACGTTTCAAAAATGGACACAGAAAATTTTCTGGTGAAAACCACACAATGGATTCCTATGGAAGGAAATACAAGTTACTGGTAAGTAGGCTTAGAAATACTTTTCAGGGTCAGTGCTGGGCTAAAAGATGCAGCCCTGGGTTCTCTCCTGATAACAGGTGAGTAAATCGGAATTCGTAGTTTGGCTGATTTTAGAGGAATATTTGTACGTTTAAAAAATGGACACAGAAAATTTTCTGGTGAAAACCACACAATGTATTCCTAAGTAAGGAAATACAAGTTACTGGTAAATACGCTTAGAGTTACTTTTCAGGGTCTGTGCTGGGCTAAAAGATGCAGCCCTGGGTTCTCTCCTGATTACAGGTGAGTAAATCGGAATTCGTAGTTCGGCTGATTTTAGAGGAATATTTGTACGTTTCAAAAATAGACACGTAGAAACTTTTCTGGTGAAAACCAGGCAATGGATTCCTATTGAAGGAAATACAAGTTACTGGTAAGTATGCTTAGAATTACTTTTCAGGGTCAGTGCTGGGCAAAAAGATGCAGCCCTGGGTTCTCTCCTGATAACAGATGAGTAAATCGGAATTCGTAGTTCGGCTGATTTTAGAGGAATATTTGTACGTTTCAAAAATGGACACAGAAAGTTTTCTGGTGAAAACCACACAATGGATTCCTATGGAAGGAAATACAAGTTACTGGTAAGTACGCTTAGAATTACTTTTCAGGGTCAGTGCTGGGCTAAAAGTTGCAGCCCTGGGTTCTCTCCTGATTACAGGTGAGTAAATCGGAATTCGTAGTTTGGCTGATTTTAGAGGAATATTTGTACGTTTCAAAAATGGACACTTAGAAAATTGTCTGCTGAAAACCACACAATGGATTCCTATGGAAGGAAATACAAGTTACTGGTAAGTACGCTTAGAATTACTTTTCAGGGTCTGTGCTGGGCTAAAAGATGCAGCTCTGGGTTCTCTCCTGAATACAGGTGAGTAAATCGGAATTCGTAGTTCGGCTGATTTTAGAGAAATATTTGTACGTTTCAAAAAGAGACACATAGAAACTTTTCTGGTGAAAACCACACAATGGATTCCTATGGAAGGAAATACAAGTTACTGGTGAGTACGCTTAGAATTACTTTTCAGGGTCAGTGCTGGGCTAAAAGATGCAGCCCTGGGTTCTCTCCTGATTACAGGTGAGTAAATCGGAATTCATAGTTCGGCTGTTTTTAGAGGAATATTTGTACGTTTCAAAAATAGACACGTAAAAACTTTTCTGGTGAAAACCAGACAATGGATTCCTATGGAAGGAAATACAAGTTACTGGTAAGTATGCTTAGAATTACTTTTCAGGGTCAGTGCTGGGCTAAAAGATGCAGCTCTGGGTTCTCTCCTGATTACAGGTGAGTAAATCAGAATTCGTAGTTCGGCTGATTTTAGAGGAATATTTGAGCGGTTCAAAAATGGACACGTAGAAACTTTTCTGGTGAAAACCACACAATGGATTCCTATTGAAGGAAATACAAGTTACTGGTAAGTACGCTTAGAATTACTTTTCAGGGTCAGTGCTGGGCTAAAAAATGCAGCCCTGGGTTCATTCTTGATAACAGGTGAGTAAATTGGAATTCGTAGTTCGGCTGATTTAAGAGGAATATTTGTACGTTTAAAAAATGGACACAACATTTTCTGGTGAAAACAACACAATGTATTCCTATAGAAGGAAATACAAGTTACTGGTAAGTACGCTTAGAATTACTTTTCAGGGTCTGTGCTGGGCTAAAAGATGCAGCCCTGGGTTCTCTCCTGATAACAGGTGAGTAAATCGGAATCCGTAGTTCGGCTGATTTTAGAGGAATATTTGTACGTTTCAAAAATGGACACAGAAAATTTTCTGGTGAAAACCACACAATGGATTCCTATGGCAGGAAATAAAAGTTACTGGTAGGTACGCTTAGAATTACTTTTCAGGCTCTGTGCTGGGCTAAAAGATGCAGCACTGGGTTCTCTCCTAATTACAGGTGAGTAAATCGGAATTCGTAGTTCAGCTGATTTTAGAGGAATATTTGTACGTTTTAAAAATGGACACTTAGAAAATTGTCTGGTGAAAACCACACAATGGATTCCTATGGAAGGAAATACAAGTTACTGGTAAGTACGCTTAGAATTACTTTTCAGGGTCTGTGCTGGGCTAAAAGATGCAGCTCTGGGTTCTCTCCTGATTACAGGTGAGTAAATCAGAATTCGTAGTTCGGCTGATTTTAGAGGAATATTTGTGCGGTTCAAAAATGGACACGTAGAAACTTTTCTGGTGAAAACCACACAATGGATTCCTATGGAAGGAAATACAAGTTACTGGTAAGTACGCTTAGAATTACTTTTCAGGGTCAGTGCTGGGCTAAAAGTTGCAGCCCTGGGTTCTCTCCTGATAACAGGTGAGTAAATCGGAATTCGTAGTTTGGCTGATTTTAGAGGAATATTTGTACGTTTCAAAAATGGACACTTAGAAAATTGTCTGCCGAAAACCACACAATGGATTCCTATGGAAGGAAATACAAGTTACTGGTAAGTACGCTTAGAATTACTTTTCAGGGTCTGTGCTGGGCTAAAAGATGCAGCTCTGGGTTCTCTCCTGATTACAGGTGAGTAAATCGAAATTCGTAGTTCGGCTGATTTTAGAGGAATATTTGTACGTTTCAAAAATAGACACGTAGAAACTTTTCTGGTGAAAACCACACAATGGATTCCTATGGAAGGAAATACAAGTTACTGGTAAGTACGCTTAGAATTACTTTTCAGGGTCAGTGCTGGGCTAAAAGATGTAGCTATGGGTTCTCTCCTGATTGGAGGTGAGTAAATCAGAATTCGTAGTTTGGCTGATTTTAGAGGAATATTTGTGCGGTTCAAAAATGGACACGTAGAAACTTTTCTGGTGAAAACCACACAATGGATTCCTATGGAAGGAAATACAAGTTACTGGTAAGTACGCTTAGAATTACTTTTCAGGGTCAGTGCTGGGCTAAAAGATGCAGCCCTGGGTTCTCTCCTGATAACAGGTGAGTAAATCGGAATTCGTAGTTCGGCTGATTTTAGAGGAATGTTTGTACGTTTCAAAAATGGACACAGAAAATTTTCTGGTGAAAACCACACAATGGATTCCTATGGAAGGAAATACAAGTTACTGGTAAGTACGCTTAGAATTACTTTTCAGGGTCAGTGCTGGGCTAAAAGATGCAGCCCTGGGTTCTCTCCTGATAACAGGTGAGTAAATCGGAATTCGTAGTTCGGCTGATTTTAGAGGAATATTTGTACGTTTAAAATATGGACACTTAGAAAATTGTCTGGTGAAAACCACACAATGGATTCATATGGAAGGAATTATAAGTTACTGGTAAGTATGCTTAGAATTACTTTTCAGGGTCTGTGCTGGGCTAAAAGATGCAGCACTGGGTTCTCTCCTGATAACAGGTGAGTAAATCGGAATTCGTAGTTTGGCTGATTTTAGAGGAATATTTGTACGTTTCAAAAATGGACACAGAAAATTTTCTGGTGAAAACCACACAATGGATTCCTATGGCAGGAAATAAAAGTTACTGGTAAGTACGCTTAGAATTACTTTTCAGGGTCTGTGCTGGGTTAAAAGATGCAGCCCTGAGTTCTCTCCTGATGACAGGTGAGTAAATCGGAATTCGTAGTTCGGCTGATTTTAGAGGAATATATGTACGTTTCAAAAATGGACACTTAGAAAATTGTTTGGTGAAAACCACACAATGGATTCCTATGGAAGGAAATACAAGTTACTGGTAAGTACGCTTAGAATTACTTTACAGGGTCTGTGCTGGGCTAAAAGATGCAGCTCTGGGTTCTCTCCTGATTACAGGTGAGTAAATCAGAATTCGTAGTTCGGCTGATTTTAGAGGAATATTTGTGCGGTTCAAAAATGGACACGTAGAAGATTTTCCGGTGAAAACCACACAATGTATTCCTATGGAGGGAAATAAAAGTAACTGGTAAGTACGCTTATAATTACTTTTCAGGGTCAGTGCTGGGCTAAAAAATGCAGCCCTGGGTTCATTCTTGATAACAGGTGAGTAAATCGGAATTCGTAGTTCGGCTGATTTTAGAGGAATATTTGTACGTTTAAAAAATGGACACAAAATTTTCTGGTGAAAACAACACAATGTATTCCTATAGAAGGAAATACAAGTTACTGGTAAGTACGCTTAGAATTACTTTTCAGGGTCTGTGCTGGGCTAAAAGATGCAGCCCTGGGTTCTCTCCTGATAACAGGTGAGTAAATCGGAATCCGTAGTTCGGCTGATTTTAGAGGAATATTTGTACGTTTCAAAAATGGACACAGAAAATTTTCTGGTGAAAACCACACAATGGATTCCTATGGCAGGAAATAAAAGTTACTGGTAGGAACGCTTAGAATTACTTTTCAGGCTCTGTGCTGGGCTAAAAGATGCAGCACTGGGTTCTCTCCTAATTACAGGTGAGTAAATCGGAATTCGTAGTTCAGCTGATTTTAGAGGAATATTTGTACGTTTCAAAAATGGACACTTAGAAAATTGTCTGGTGAAAACCACACAATGGATTCCTATGGAAGGAAATACAAGTTACTGGTAAGTACGCTTAGAATTACTTTTCAGTGTCAGTGCTGGGCTAAAAGATGTAGCTATGGGTTCTCTCCTGATTGGAGGTGAGTAAATCAGAATTCGTAGTTTGGCTGATTTTAGAGGAATATTTGTGCGGTTCAAAAATGGACACGTAGAAACTTTTCTGGTGAAAACCACACAATGGATTCCTATGGAAGGAAATACAAGTTACTGGTAAGTACGCTTAGAATTACTTTTCAGGGTCAGTGCTGGGCTAAAAGATGCAGCCCTGGGTTCTCTCCTGATAACAGGTGAGTAAATCGGAATTCGTAGTTCGGCTGATTTTAGAGGAATATTTGTGCGGTTCAAAAATGGACACGTAGAAACTTTTCTGGTGAAAACCACACAATGGATTCCTATTGAAGGAAATACAAGTTACTGGTAAGTACGCTTAGAATTACTTTTCAGGGTCAGTGCTGGGCTAAAAAATGCAGCCCTGGGTTCATTCTTGATAACAGGTGAGTAAATCGGAATTCGTAGTTCGGCTGATTTAAGAGGAATATTTGTACGTTTAAAAAATGGACACAAAATTTTCTGGTGAAAACAACACAATGTATTCCTATAGAAGGAAATACAAGTTACTGGTAAGTACGCTTAGAATTACTTTTCAGGGTCTGTGCTGGGCTAAAAGATGCAGCCCTGGGTTCTCTCCTGATAACAGGTGAGTAAATCGGAATCCGTAGTTCGGCTGATTTTAGAGGAATATTTGTACGTTTCAAAAATGGACACAGAAAATTTTCTGGTGAAAACAACACAATGTATTCCTATAGAAGGAAATACAAGTTACTGGTAAGTACGCTTAGAATTACTTTTCAGGGTCTGTGCTGGGCTAAAAGATGCAGCCCTGGGTTCTCTCCTGATAACAGGTGAGTAAATCGGAATCCGTAGTTCGGCTGATTTTAGAGGAATATTTGTACGTTTCAAAAATGGACACAGAAAATTTTCTGGTGAAAACCACACAATGGATTCCTATGGCAGGAAATAAAAGTTACTGGTAGGAACGCTTAGAATTACTTTTCAGGCTCTGTGCTGGGCTAAAAGATGCAGCACTGGGTTCTCTCCTAATTACAGGTGAGTAAATCGGAATTCGTAGTTCAGCTGATTTTAGAGGAATATTTGTACGTTTCAAAAATGGACACTTAGAAAATTGTCTGGTGAAACCCACACAATGGATTCCTATGGAAGGAAATACAAGTTACTGGTAAGTACGCTTAGAATTACTTTTCAGGGTCTGTGCTGGGCTAAAAGATGCAGCTCTGGGTTCTCTCCTGATTACAGGTGAGTAAATCAGAATTTGTAGTTCGGCTGATTTTAGAGGAATATTTGTGCGGTTCAAAAATGGACACGTAGAAACTTTTCTGGTGAAAACCACACAATGGATTCCTATGGAAGGAAATACAAGTTACTGGTAAGTACGCTTAGAATTACTTTTCAGGGTCAGTGCTGGGCTAAAAGTTGCAGCCCTGGGTTCTCTCCTGATAACAGGTGAGTAAATCGGAATTCGTAGTTTGGCTGATTTTAGAGGAATATTTGTACGTTTCAAAAATGGACACTTAGAAAATTGTCTGCCGAAAACCACACAATGGATTCCTATGGAAGGAAATACAAGTTACTGGTAAGTACGCTTAGAATTACTTTTCAGGGTCTGTGCTGGGCTAAAAGATGCAGCTCTGGGTTCTCTCCTGATTACAGGTGAGTAAATCGGAATTCGTAGTTCGGCTGATTTTAGAGGAATATTTGTACGTTTCAAAAATAGACACGTAGAAACTTTTCTGGTGAAAACCACACAATGGATTCCTATGGAAGGAAATACAAGTTACTGGTAAGTACGCTTAGAATTACTTTTCAGTGTCAGTGCTGGGCTAAAAGATGTAGCTATGGGTTCTCTCCTGATTGGAGGTGAGTAAATCAGAATTCGTAGTTTGGCTGATTTTAGAGGAATATTTGTGCGGTTCAAAAATGGACACGTAGAAACTTTTCTGGTGAAAACCACACAATGGATTCCTATGGAAGGAAATACAAGTTACTGGTAAGTACGCTTAGAATTACTTTTCAGGGTCAGTGCTGGGCTAAAAGATGCAGCCCTGGGTTCTCTCCTGATAACAGGTGAGTAAATCGGAATTCGTAGTTCGGCTGATTTTAGAGGAATATTTGTGCGGTTCAAAAATGGACACGTAGAAACTTTTCTGGTGAAAACCACACAATGGATTCCTATTGAAGGAAATACAAGTTACTGGTAAGTACGCTTAGAATTACTTTTCAGGGTCAGTGCTGGGCTAAAAAATGCAGCCCTGGGTTCATTCTTGATAACAGGTGAGTAAATCGGAATTCGTAGTTCGGCTGATTTAAGAGGAATATTTGTACGTTTAAAAAATGGACACAAAATTTTCTGGTGAAAACAACACAATGTATTCCTATAGAAGGAAATACAAGTTACTGGTAAGTACGCTTAGAATTACTTTTCAGGGTCTGTGCTGGGCTAAAAGATGCAGCCCTGGGTTCTCTCCTGATAACAGGTGAGTAAATCGGAATCCGTAGTTCGGCTGATTTTAGAGGAATATTTGTACGTTTCAAAAATGGACACAGAAAATTTTCTGGTGAAAACCACACAATGGATTCCTATGGCAGGAAATAAAAGTTACTGGTAGGTACGCTTAGAATTACTTTTCAGGCTCTGTGCTGGGCTAAAAGATGCAGCACTGGGTTCTCTCCTAATTACAGGTGAGTAAATCGGAATTCGTAGTTCAGCTGATTTTAGAGGAATATTTGTACGTTTTAAAAATGGACACTTAGAAAATTGTCTGGTGAAAACCACACAATGGATTCCTATGGAAGGAAATACAAGTTACTGGTAAGTACGCTTAGAATTACTTTTCAGGGTCTGTGCTGGGCTAAAAGATGCAGCTCTGGGTTCTCTCCTGATTACAGGTGAGTAAATCAGAATTCGTAGTTCGGCTGATTTTAGAGGAATATTTGTGCGGTTCAAAAATGGACACGTAGAAACTTTTCTGGTGAAAACCACACAATGGATTCCTATGGAAGGAAATACAAGTTACTGGTAAGTACGCTTAGAATTACTTTTCAGGGTCAGTGCTGGGCTAAAAGTTGCAGCCCTGGGTTCTCTCCTGATAACAGGTGAGTAAATCGGAATTCGTAGTTTGGCTGATTTTAGAGGAATATTTGTACGTTTCAAAAATGGACACTTAGAAAATTGTCTGCCGAAAACCACACAATGGATTCCTATGGAAGGAAATACAAGTTACTGGTAAGTACGCTTAGAATTACTTTTCAGGGTCTGTGCTGGGCTAAAAGATGCAGCTCTGGGTTCTCTCCTGATTACAGGTGAGTAAATCGAAATTCGTAGTTCGGCTGATTTTAGAGGAATATTTGTACGTTTCAAAAATAGACACGTAGAAACTTTTCTGGTGAAAACCACACAATGGATTCCTATGGAAGGAAATACAAGTTACTGGTAAGTACGCTTAGAATTACTTTTCAGGGTCAGTGCTGGGCTAAAAGATGTAGCTATGGGTTCTCTCCTGATTGGAGGTGAGTAAATCAGAATTCGTAGTTTGGCTGATTTTAGAGGAATATTTGTGCGGTTCAAAAATGGACACGTAGAAACTTTTCTGGTGAAAACCACACAATGGATTCCTATGGAAGGAAATACAAGTTACTGGTAAGTACGCTTAGAATTACTTTTCAGGGTCAGTGCTGGGCTAAAAGATGCAGCCCTGGGTTCTCTCCTGATAACAGGTGAGTAAATCGGAATTCGTAGTTCGGCTGATTTTAGAGGAATGTTTGTACGTTTCAAAAATGGACACAGAAAATTTTCTGGTGAAAACCACACAATGGATTCCTATGGAAGGAAATACAAGTTACTGGTAAGTACGCTTAGAATTACTTTTCAGGGTCAGTGCTGGGCTAAAAGATGCAGCCCTGGGTTCTCTCCTGATAACAGGTGAGTAAATCGGAATTCGTAGTTCGGCTGATTTTAGAGGAATATTTGTACGTTTAAAAAATGGACACTTAGAAAATTGTCTGGTGAAAACCACACAATGGATTCATATGGAAGGAATTATAAGTTACTGGTAAGTATGCTTAGAATTACTTTTCAGGGTCTGTGCTGGGCTAAAAGATGCAGCACTGGGTTCTCTCCTGATAACAGGTGAGTAAATCGGAATTCGTAGTTTGGCTGATTTTAGAGGAATATTTGTACGTTTCAAAAATGGACACAGAAAATTTTCTGGTGAAAACCACACAATGGATTCCTATGGCAGGAAATAAAAGTTACTGGTAAGTACGCTTAGAATTACTTTTCAGGGTCTGTGCTGGGTTAAAAGATGCAGCCCTGAGTTCTCTCCTGATGACAGGTGAGTAAATCGGAATTCGTAGTTCGGCTGATTTTAGAGGAATATATGTACGTTTCAAAAATGGACACTTAGAAAATTGTTTGGTGAAAACCACACAATGGATTCCTATGGAAGGAAATACAAGTTACTGGTAAGTACGCTTAGAATTACTTTACAGGGTCTGTGCTGGGCTAAAAGATGCAGCTCTGGGTTCTCTCCTGATTACAGGTGAGTAAATCAGAATTCGTAGTTCGGCTGATTTTAGAGGAATATTTGTGCGGTTCAAAAATGGACACGTAGAAGATTTTCCGGTGAAAACCACACAATGTATTCCTATGGAGGGAAATAAAAGTAACTGGTAAGTACGCTTATAATTACTTTTCAGGGTCAGTGCTGGGCTAAAAAATGCAGCCCTGGGTTCATTCTTGATAACAGGTGAGTAAATCGGAATTCGTAGTTCGGCTGATTTTAGAGGAATATTTGTACGTTTAAAAAATGGACACAAAATTTTCTGGTGAAAACAACACAATGTATTCCTATAGAAGGAAATACAAGTTACTGGTAAGTACGCTTAGAATTACTTTTCAGGGTCTGTGCTGGGCTAAAAGATGCAGCCCTGGGTTCTCTCCTGATAACAGGTGAGTAAATCGGAATCCGTAGTTCGGCTGATTTTAGAGGAATATTTGTACGTTTCAAAAATGGACACAGAAAATTTTCTGGTGAAAACCACACAATGGATTCCTATGGCAGGAAATAAAAGTTACTGGTAGGAACGCTTAGAATTACTTTTCAGGCTCTGTGCTGGGCTAAAAGATGCAGCACTGGGTTCTCTCCTAATTACAGGTGAGTAAATCGGAATTCGTAGTTCAGCTGATTTTAGAGGAATATTTGTACGTTTCAAAAATGGACACTTAGAAAATTGTCTGGTGAAAACCACACAATGGATTCCTATGGAAGGAAATACAAGTTACTGGTAAGTACGCTTAGAATTACTTTTCAGGGTCTGTGCTGGGCTAAAAGATGCAGCTCTGGGTTCTCTCCTGATTACAGGTGAGTAAATCAGAATTTGTAGTTCGGCTGATTTTAGAGGAATATTTGTGCGGTTCAAAAATGGACACGTAGAAACTTTTCTGGTGAAAACCACACAATGGATTCCTATGGAAGGAAATACAAGTTACTGGTAAGTACGCTTAGAATTACTTTTCAGGGTCAGTGCTGGGCTAAAAGTTGCAGCCCTGGGTTCTCTCCTGATAACAGGTGAGTAAATCGGAATTCGTAGTTTGGCTGATTTTAGAGGAATATTTGTACGTTTCAAAAATGGACACTTAGAAAATTGTCTGCCGAAAACCACACAATGGATTCCTATGGAAGGAAATACAAGTTACTGGTAAGTACGCTTAGAATTACTTTTCAGGGTCTGTGCTGGGCTAAAAGATGCAGCTCTGGGTTCTCTCCTGATTACAGGTGAGTAAATCGGAATTCGTAGTTCGGCTGATTTTAGAGGAATATTTGTACGTTTCAAAAATAGACACGTAGAAACTTTTCTGGTGAAAACCACACAATGGATTCCTATGGAAGGAAATACAAGTTACTGGTAAGTACGCTTAGAATTACTTTTCAGTGTCAGTGCTGGGCTAAAAGATGTAGCTATGGGTTCTCTCCTGATTGGAGGTGAGTAAATCAGAATTCGTAGTTTGGCTGATTTTAGAGGAATATTTGTGCGGTTCAAAAATGGACACGTAGAAACTTTTCTGGTGAAAACCACACAATGGATTCCTATGGAAGGAAATACAAGTTACTGGTAAGTACGCTTAGAATTACTTTTCAGGGTCAGTGCTGGGCTAAAAGATGCAGCCCTGGGTTCTCTCCTGATAACAGGTGAGTAAATCGGAATTCGTAGTTCGGCTGATTTTAGAGGAATGTTTGTACGTTTCAAAAATGGACACAGAAAATTTTCTGGTGAAAACCACACAATGGATTCCTATGGAAGGAAATACAAGTTACTGGTAAGTACGCTTAGAATTACTTTTCAGGGTCAGTGCTGGGCTAAAAGATGCAGCCCTGGGTTCTCTCCTGATAACAGGTGAGTAAATCGGAATTCGTAGTTCGGCTGATTTTAGAGGAATATTTGTACGTTTAAAAAATGGACACTTAGAAAATTGTCTGGTGAAAACCACACAATGGATTCATATGGAAGGAATTATAAGTTACTGGTAAGTATGCTTAGAATTACTTTTCAGGGTCTGTGCTGGGCTAAAAGATGCAGCACTGGGTTCTCTCTTGATAACAGGGGAGTAAATCGGAATTCGTAGTTCGGCTGATTTTAGAGGAATATTTGTACGTTTCAAAAATGGACACGTAGAAACTTTTCTGGTGAAAACCACACAATGGATTCCTATGGAAGGAAATACAAGTTACTGGTAAGTACGCTTAGAATTACTTTTCAGGGTCAGTACTGTATTAAAAGATGCAGCCCTGGGTTCTCTCCTGATAACAGGTGAGTAAATCGGAATTAGTAGTTCAGCTGATTTTAGAGGAATATTTGTACATTTAAAAAATGGACACAGAAAATTTTCTGGTGAAAACCACACAATGTATTCCTAAGGAAGGAAATACAAGTTACTGGTAAATACGCTTAGAGTTACTTTTCAGGGTCTGTGCTGGGCTAAAAGATGCAGCACTGGGTTCTCTCCTAATTACAGGTGAGTTAATCGGAATTCGTAGTTTGGCTGATTTTAGAGGAATATTTGTACGTTTCAAAAATGGACACTTAGAAAATTTTCTGGTAAAAACCACACAATGGATTCCTATGGAAGGAAATACAAGTTACTGGTAGTACGCTTAGAATTACTTTTCAGGGTCAGTGCTGGGCTAAAAGATGCAGCCCTGGGTTCTCTCCTGATAATAGGTGAGTAAATCGGAATTCGTAGTTCGGCTGATTTTAGAGGAATATTTGTACGTTTCAAAAATGGACACAGAAAATTTTCTGGTGAAAACCACACAATGGATTCCTATGGCAGGAAATAAAAGTTACTGGTAGGTACGCTTAGAATTACTTTTCAGGATCTGTGCTGGGCTAAAAGATGCAGCACTGGGTTCTCCCCTAATTACAGGTGAGTAAATCGGAATTCATAGTTCAGCTGATTTTAGAGGAATATTTGTACGTTTCAAAAATGGAAACATAGAAAATTGTCTGGTGAAAACCACACAATGTATTCCTATGGAAGGAAATCCAAGTTACTGGTAAGTACGCTGAGAATTACTTTTCAGGGTCTGTGCTGGGCTAAAAGATGCAGCCCTGAGTTCTCTCCTGATGACAGGTGAGTAAATCGGAATTCGTAGTTCAGCTGATTTTAGAGGAATATATGTACGTTTCAAAAATGGACACTTAGAAAATTGTCTGGTGAAAACCACACAATGGATTCCTATGGCAGGAAATAAAAGTTACTGGTAGGTACGCTTAGAATTACTTTTCAGGGTCTGTGCTGGGCTAAAAAATGCAGCACTGGGTTCTCTCCTAATTACAGGTGAGTAAATCGGAATTCGTAGTTCAGCTCATTTTAGAGGAATATTTGTACGTTTCAAAAATGGACACTTAGAAAATTGTCTTGTGAAAACCACACAATGGATTCCTATGGAAGGAAATACAAGTTACTGGTAAGTACGCTTAGAATTACTTTTCAGTGTCAGTGCTGGGCTAAAAGGTGCAGCCCTGGGTTCTCTCCTGATAACAGGTGAGTAAATCGGAATTCGTAGTTCGGCTGATTTTAGAGGAATATTTGTACGTTTCAAAAATGGACACAGAAAATTTTCTGGTGAAAACCACACAATGGATTCCTATGGAAGGAAATACAAGTTACTGGTAAGTACGCTTAGAATTACATTTCAGGGTCAGTGCTGGGCTAAAAGATGCAGCTCTGGGTTCTCTCCTGATTACAGGTGAGTAAATCGGAATTCGTAGTTCGGCTGATTTTAGAGAAATATTTGTACGTTTCAAAAATAGACACATAGAAACTTTTCTGGTGAAAACCACACAATGGATTCCTATGGAAGGAAATACAAGTTACTGGTGAGTACGCTTAGAATTACTTTTCAGGGTCAGTGCTGGGCTAAAAGATGCAGCCCTGGGATCTCTCCTGATAACAGGTGAGTAAATCGGAATTCATAGTTCGGCTGATTTTAGAGGAATATTTGTACGTTTAAAAAATGGACACAGAAAATTTTCTGGTGAAAACCACACAATGTATTCCTAAGGAAGGAAATACAAGTTACTGGTAAATACGCTTAGAGTTACTTTTCAGGGTCTGTGCTGGGCTAAAAGATGCAGCTCTGGGTTCTCTCCTGATTACAGGTGAGTAAATCGGAATTCGTAGTTCGGCTGATGTTAGAGGAATATTTGTACGTTTCAAAAATAGACACGTAGAAACTTTTCTGGTGAAAACCAGACAATGGATTCCTATGGAAGGAAATACAAGTTACTGGTAAGTACACTTAGAATTACTTTTCAGGGTCAGTGCTGGGCTAAAAGATGCAGCTCTGGGTTCTCTCCTGATTACAGGTGAGTAAATCAGAATTCGTAGTTCGGCTGATTTTAGAGGAATATTTGTGCGGTTCAAAAATGGACACGTAGAAACTTTTCTGGTGAAAACCACACAATGGATTCCTATGGAAGGAAATACAAGTTACTGGTAAGTACGCTTAGAATTACTTTTCAGGGTCAGTGCTGGGCTAAAAGATGCAGCCCTGAGTTCTCTCCTGATAACAGGTGAGTAAATCGGAATTCGTAGTTTGGCTGATTTTAGAGGAATATTTGTACGTTTCAAAAATGGACACTTAGAAAATTGTCTGCTGAAAACCACACAATGGATTCCTATGGAAGGAAATACAAGTTACTGGTAAGTACGCTTAGAATTACTTTTCAGGGTCAGTGCTGGGCTATAAGATGCAGCACTGGGTTCTCTCCTGATAACAGGTGAGTAAATCGGAATTCGTAGTTTGGCTGATTTTAGAGGAATATTTGTACGTTTCAAAAATGGACACAGAAAATTTTCTGGTGAAAACCACACAATGGATTCCTATGGCAGAAAATAAAAGTTACTGGTAAGTACGCTCAGAATTACTTTTCAGGGTCTGTGCTGGGTTAAAAGATGCAGCCCTGAGTTCTCTCCTGATGACAGGTGAGTAAATCGGAATTCGTAGTGCGGCTGATTTTAGAGGAATATATGTACGTTTCAAAAATGGACACTTAGAAAATTGTCTGGTGAAAACCACACAATGGATTCCTATGGAAGGAAATACAAGTTACTGGTAAGTACACTTAGAATTACTTTACAGGGTCTGTGCTGGGCTAAAAGATGCAGCTCTGGGTTCTCTCCTGATTACAGGTGAGTAAATCAGAATTCGTAGTTCGGCTGATTTTAGAGGAATATTTGTGCGGTTCAAAAATGGACACGTAGAAGCTTTTCTGGTGAAAACCACACAATGTATTCCTATGGAGGGAAATAAAAGTAACTGGTAAGTATGCTTATAATTACTTTTCAGGGTCAGTGCTGGGCTAAAAAATGCAGCCCTGGGTTCATTCTTGATAACAGGTGAGTAAATCGGAATTTGCAGTTCGGCTGATTTTAGAGGAATATTTGTACGTTTAAAAAATGGACAAAAAATTTTCTGGTGAAAACAACACAATGTATTCCTATAGAAGGAAATACAAGTTACTGGTAAGTACGCTTAGAATTACTTTTCAGGGTCTGTGCTGGGCTAAAAGATGCAGCCCTGGGTTCTCTCCTGATAACAGGTGAGTAAATCGGAATCCGTAGTTCGGCTGATTTTAGAGGAATATTTGTACGTTTCAAAAATGGACACAGAAAATTTTCTGGTGAAAACCACACAATGGATTCCTATGGCAGGAAATAAAAGTTACTGGTAGGTACGCTTAGAATTACTTTTCAGGCTCTGTGCTGGGCTAAAAGATGCAGCACTGGGTTCTCTCCTAATTACAGGTGAGTAAATCGGAATTCGTAGTTCAGCTGATTTTAGAGGAATATTTGTACGTTTCAAAAATGGACACTTAGAAAATTGTCTGGTGAAAACCACACAATGGATTCCTATGGAAGGAAATACAAGTTACTGGTAAGTACGCTTAGAATTACTTTTCAGGGTCTGTGCTGGGCTAAAAGATGCAGCTCTGGGTTCTCTCCTGATTACAGGTGAGTAAATCAGAATTCGTAGTTCGGCTGATTTTAGAGGAATATTTGTACATTTCAAAAATGGACACTTAGAAAATTGTCTGCCGAAAACCACACAATGGATTCCTATGGAAGGAAATACAAGTTACTGGTAAGTACGCTTAGAATTATTTTTCAGGGTCTGTGCTGGGCTAAAAGATGCAGCTCTGGGTTCTCTCCTGATTACAGGTGAGTAAATCGGAATTCGTAGTTCGGCTGATTTTAGAGGAATATTTGTACGTTTCAAAAATAGACACGTAGAAACTTTTCTGGTGAAAACCACACAATGGATTCCTATGGAAGGAAATACAAGTTACTGGTAAGTACGCTTAGAATTACTTTTCAGGGTCAGTGCTGGGCTAAAAGATGTAGCTATGGGTTCTCTCCTGATTAGAGGTGAGTAAATCAGAATTCGTAGTTCGGCTGATTTTAGAGGAATATTTGGGCGGTTCAAAAATGGACACGTAGAAACTTTTCTGGTGAAAACCACACAATGGATTCCTATGGAAGGAAATACAAGTTACTGGTAAGTACGCTTAGAATTACTTTTCAGGGTCAGTGCTGGGCTAAAATATGCAGCCCTGGGTTCTCTCCTGATAACAGGTGAGTAAATCGGAATTCGTAGTTCGGCTGATTTTAGAGGAATATTTGTACGTTTCAAAAATGGACACAGAAAATTTTCTGGTGAAAACCACACAATGGATTCCTATGGAAGGAAATACAAGTTACTGGTAAGTACGCTTAGAATTACTTTTCAGGGTCAGTGCTGGGCTAAAAGATGCAGCCCTGGGTTCTCTCCTGATAACAGGTGAGTAAATCGGAATTCGTAGTTCGGCTGATTTTAGAGGAATATTTGTACGTTTAAAAAATGGACACTTAGAAAATTGTCTGGTGAAAACCACTCAATGGATTCATATGGAAGGAATTATAAGTTACTGGTAAGTACGCTTAGAATTACTTTTCAGGGTCTGTGCTGGGCTAAAAGATGCAGCACTGGGTTCTCTCTTGATAACAGGGGAGTAAATCGGAATTCGTAGTTCGGCTGATTTTAGAGGAATGTTTGTACGTTTCAAAAATGGACACGTAGAAACTTTTCTGGTGAAAACCACACAATGGATTCCTATGGAAGGAAATACAAGTTACTGGTAAGTACGCTTAGAATTACTTTTCAGGGTCAGTACTGTATTAAAAGATGCAGCCCTGGGTTCTCTCCTGATAACAGGTGAGTAAATCAGAATTAGTAGTTCAGCTGATTTTAGAGGAATATTTGTACGTTTAAAAAATGGACACAGAAAATTTTCTGGTGAAAACCACACAATGTATTCCTAAGGAAAGAAATACAAGTTACTGGTAAATACGCTTAGAGTTACTTTTCAGGGTCTGTGCTGGGCTAAAAGATGCAGCACTGGGTTCTCTCCTAATTACAGGTGAGTTAATCGGAATTCATAGTTCAGCTGAATTTAGAGGAATATTTGTACGTTTCAAAAATGGACACTTAGAAAATTGTCTGGTGAAAACCACACAATGTATTCCTATGGAAGGAAATCCAAGTTACTGGTAAGTACGCTGAGAATTACTTTTCAGGGTCTGTGCTGGGCTAAAAGATGCAGCCCTGAGTTCTCTCCTGATGACAGGTGAGTAAATCGGAATTCGTAGTTCGGCTGATTTTAGAGGAATATATGTACGTTTCAAAAATGGACACTTAGAAAATTGTCTGGTGAAAACCACACAATGGATTCCTATGGCAGGAAATAAAAGTTACTGGTAGGTACGCTTAGAATTACTTTTCAGGGTCTGTGCTGGGCTAAAAAATGAAGCACTGCGTTCTCTCCTAATTACAGGTGAGTAAATCGGAATTCGTAGTTCAGCTGATTTTAGAGGAATATTTGTACGTTTCAAAAATGGACACTTAGAAAATTGTCTTGTGAAAACCACACAATGGATTCCTATGGAAGGAAATACAAGTTACTGGTAAGTACGCTTAGAATTACTTTTCAGTGTCAGTGCTGGGCTAAAAGGTGCAGCCCTGGGTTCTCTCCTGATAACAGGTGAGTAAATCGGAATTCGTAGTTCGGCTGATTTTAGAGGAATATTTGTACGTTTCAAAAATGGACACAGAAAATTTTCTGGTGAAAACCACACAATGGATTCCTATGGAAGGAAATACAAGTTACTGGTAAGTACGCTTAGAATTACTTTTCAGGGTCAGTGCAGGACTAAAAGATGCAGCTCTGGGTTCTCTCCTGATTACAGGTGAGTAAATCAGCATTCGTAGTTTGGCTGATTTTAGAGGGATATTTGTGCGGTTCAAAAATGGACACGTAGAAACTTTTCTGGTGAAAACCACACAATGGATTCCTATGGAAGGAAATACAAGTTACTGGTAAGTACGCTTAGAATTACTTTTCAGGGTCAGTGCTGGGCTAAAAGATACAGCCCTGGGTTCTCTCCTGATAACAGGTGAGTAAATCGGAATTCGTAGTTTGGCTGATTTTAGAGGAATATTTGTACGTTTCAAAAATGGACACTTAGAAAATTGTCTGCTGAAAACCACACAATGGATTACTATGGAAGGAAATACAAGTTACTGGTAAGTATGCTTAGAATTACTTTTCAGGGTCTGTGCTGGGCTAAAAGATGCAGCTCTGGGTTCTCTCCTGATTACAGGTGAGTAAATCAGAATTCGTAGTTCGGCTGATTTTAGAGGAATATTTGTGCGGTTCAAAAATGGACACTTAGAAACTTTTCTGGTGAAAACCACACAATGGATTCCTATGGAAGGAAATACAAGTTACTGGTAAGTACGCTTAGAATTACTTTTCAGGGTCAGTGCTGGGCTAAAAGATGCAGCTCTGGGTTCTCTCCTGATTACAGGTGAGTAAATCAGAATTCGTAGTTCGGCTGATTTTAGAGGAATATTTGTACGTTTCAAAAATGGACACTTAGAAAATTGTCTTGTGAAAACCACACAATGGATTCCTATGGAAGGAAATACAAGTTACTGGTAAGTACGCTTAGAATTACTTTTCAGTGTCAGTGCTGGGCTAAAAGGTGCAGCCCTGGGTTCTCTCCTGATAACAGGTGAGTAAATCGGAATTCGTAGTTCGGCTGATTTTAGAGGAATATTTGTACGTTTCAAAAATGGACACAGAAAATTTTCTGGTGAAAACCACACAATGGATTCCTATGGAAGGAAATACAAGTTACTGGTAAGTACGCTTAGAATTACTTTTCAGGGTCAGTGCAGGACTAAAAGATGCAGCTCTGGGTTCTCTCCTGATTACAGGTGAGTAAATCAGCATTCGTAGTTTGGCTGATTTTAGAGGGATATTTGTGCGGTTCAAAAATGGACACGTAGAAACTTTTCTGGTGAAAACCACACAATGGATTCCTATGGAAGGAAATACAAGTTACTGGTAAGTACGCTTAGTATTACTTTTCAGGGTCAGTGCTGGGCTAAAAGATGCAGCCCTGGGTTCTCTCCTGATAACAGGTGAGTAAATCGGAATTCGTAGTTTGGCTGATTTTAGAGGAATATTTGTACGTTTCAAAAATGGACACTTAGAAAATTGTCTGCTGAAAACCACACAATGGATTCCTATGGAAGGAAATACAAGTTACTGGTAAGTACGCTTAGAATTACTTTTCAGGGTCTGTGCTGGGCTAAAAGATGCAGCTCTGGGTTCTCTCCTGATTACAGGTGAGTAAATCAGAATTCGTAGTTCGGCTGATTTTAGAGGAATATTTGTGCGGTTCAAAAATGGACACTTAGAAACTTTTCTGGTGAAAACCACACAATGGATTCCTATGGAAGGAAATACAAGTTACTGGTAAGTACGCTTAGAATTACTTTTCAGGGTCAGTGCTGGGCTAAAAGATGCAGCTCTGGGTTCTCTCCTGATTACAGGTGAGTAAATCAGAATTCGTAGTTCGGCTGATTTTAGAGGAATATTTGTGCGGTTCAAAAATGGACACGTAGAATCTTTTCTGGTGAAAACCACACAATGGATTCCTATGGAAGGAAATACAAGTTACTGGTAAGTACGCTTAGAATTACTTTTCAGTGTCAGTGCTGGGCTAAAAGATGCAGCCCTGGGTTCTCTCCTGATAACAGATGAGTAAATCGGAATTCGTAGTTCGGCTGATTTTAGAGGAATATTTGTAGGTTTCAAAAATGGACACAGAAAATTTTCTGGTGAAAACCACACAATGGATTCCTATGGAAGGAAATACAAGTTACTGGTAAGTATGCTTAGAATTACTTTTCAGGGTCAGTGCTGGGCTAAAAGTTGCAGCCCTGGGTTTCCTCATGATAACAGGTGAGTAAATCGGAATTCGTAGTTTGGCTGATTTTAGAGGAATATTTGTCCGTTTCAAAAATGGACACTTAGAAAATTGTCTGCTGAAAACCACACAATGGATTCCTATGGAAGGAAATACAAGTTACTGGTAAGTACGCTTAGAATTACTTTTCAGGGTCTGTGCTGGGCTAAAAGATGCAGCTCTGGGTTCTCTCCTGATTACAGGTGAGTAAATCGGAATTCGTAGTTCGGCTGATTTTAGAGGAATATTTGTACGTTTCAAAAATAGACACGTAGAAACTTTTCTGGTGAAAACCACACAATGGATTCCTATGGAAGGAAATACAAGTTACTGGTAAGTACGCTTAGAATTACTTTTCAGGGTCAGTGCTGGGCTAAAAGATGCAGCTCTGGGTTCTCTCCTGATTACAGGTGAGTAAATCAGAATTCGTAGTTCGGCTGATTTTAGAGGAATATTTGTGCGGTTCAAAAATGGACACGTAGAAACTTTTCTGGTGAAAACCACACAATGGATTCCTATGGAAGGAAATACAAGTTACTGGTAAGTACGCTTAGAATAACTTTTCAGGGTCAGTGCTGGGCTAAAAGATGCAGCCCTGGGTTCTCTCCTGATAACAGGTGAGTAAATCGGAATTCGTAGTTCGGCTGATTTTAGAGGAATATTTGTACGTTTCAAAAATGGACACAGAACATTTTCTGGTGAAAACCACACAATGGATTCCTATGGAAGGAAATACAAGTTACTGGTAAGTACGCTTAGAATTACTTTTCAGGGTCAGTGCTGGGCTAAAAGATGCAGCCCTGGGTTCTCTCCTGATAACAGGTGAGTAAATCGGAATTCGTAGTTTGGCTGATTTTAGAGAAATATTTGTACGTTTCAAAAATAGACACATAGAAACTTTTCTGGTGAAAACCACACAATGGATTCCTATGGAAGGAAATACAAGTTACTGGTAAGTACGCTTAGAATAACTTTTCAGGGTCTGTGCTGGGCTAAAAGATGCAGCTCTGGGTTCTCTCCTGATTACAGGTGAGTAAATCGGAATTCGTAGTTCGGCTGATTTTAGAGAAATATTTGTACGTTTCAAAAATAGACACATAGAAACTTTTCTGGTGAAAACCACACAATGGATTCCTATGGAAGGAAATACAAGTTACTGGTAAGTAAGCTTAGAATTACTTTTCAGGGTCAGTGCTGGGCTAAAAGATGCTTTCCTGGGTTCTCTCCTGATAACAGGTGAGTAAATCGGAATTCGTAGTTCGGCTGATTTTAGAGTAATATTTGTACGTTTAAAAAATGGACACAGAAAATATTCTGGTGAAAACCACACAATGTATTCCTAAGGAAGGAAATACAAGTTACTGGTAAATACGCTTAGAGTTACTTTTCAGGGTCTGTGCTGGGCTAAAAGATGCAGCACTGGGTTCTCTCCTAATTACAGGCGAGTTAATCAGAATTCGTAGTTTGGCTGATTTTAGAGGAATATTTGTACGTTTCAAAAATGGACACTTAGAAAATTGTCTGGTGAAAACCACACAATGTATCCCTATGGAAGGAAATCCAAGTTACTGGTAAGTACGCTTAGAATTACTTTTCAGGGTCTGTGCTGGGCTAAAAGATGCAGCTCTGGGTTCTCTCCTGATTACAGGTGAGTAAATCAGAATTCGTAGTTCGGCTGATTTTAGAGGAATATTTGTACGTTTCAAAAATGGACACTTAGAAAATTTTCTGGTGAAAACCACACAATGGATTCCTATGGAAGGAAATACAAGTTACTGGTAAGTACGCTTAGAATTACTTTTCAGGGTCAGTGCTGGGCTAAAAGATGCAGCCCTGGGTTCTCTCCTGATAATAGGTGAGTAAATCGGAATTCGTAGTTCGGCTGATTTTAGAGGAATATTTGTACATTTCAAAAATGGACACAGAAAATTTTCTGGTGAAAACCACACAATGGATTCCTATGGCAGGAAATAAAAGTTACTGGTAGGTACGCTTAGAATTACTTTTCAGGGTCTGTGATGGGCTAAAAGATGCAGCACTGGGTTCTCTCCTAATTACAGGTGAGTAAATCAGAATTCATAGTTCAGCTGAATTTAGAGGAATATTTGTACGTTTCAAAAATGGACACTTAGAAAATTGTCTGGTGAAAACCACACAATGTATTCCTATGGAAGGAAATCCAAGTTACTGGTAAGTACGCTGAGAATTACTTTTCAGGGTCTGTGCTGGGCTAAAAGATGCAGCCCTGAGTTCTCTCCTGATGACAGGTGAGTAAATCGGAATTCGTAGTTCGGCTGATTTTAGAGGAATATATGTACGTTTCAAAAATGGACACTTAGAAAATTGTCTGGTGAAAACCACACAATGGATTCCTATGGCAGGAAATAAAAGTTACTGGTAGGTACGCTTAGAATTACTTTTCAGGATCTGTGCTGGGCTAAAAAATGCAGCACTGGGTTCTCTCCTAATTACAGGTGAGTAAATCGGAATTCGTAGTTCAGCTGATTTTAGAGGAATATTTGTACGTTTCAAAAATGGACACTTAGAAAATTGTCTTGTGAAAACCACACAATGGATTCCTATGGAAGGAAATACAAGTTACTGGTAAGTACGCTTAGAATTACTTTTCAGTGTCAGTGCTGGGCTAAAAGGTGCAGCCCTGGGTTCTCTCCTGATAACAGGTGAGTAAATCGGAATTCGTAGTTCGGCTGATTTTAGAGGAATATTTGTACGTTTCAAAAATGGACACAGAAAATTTTCTGGTGAAAACCACACAATGGATTCCTATAGAAGGAAATACAAGTTACTGGTAAGTACGCTTAGAATTACTTTTCAGGGTCAGTGCAGGACTAAAAGATGCAGCTCTGGGTTCTCTCCTGATTACAGGTGAGTAAATCAGCATTCGTAGTTCGGCTGATTTTAGAAGGATATTTGTGCGGTTCAAAAATGGACACGTAGAAACTTTTCTGGTGAAAACCACACAATGGATTCCTATGGAAGGAAATACAAGTTACTGGTAAGTACGCTTAGAATTACTTTTCAGGGTCAGTGCTGGGCTAAAAGATGCAGCCCTGGGTTCTCTCCTGATAACAGGCGGTAAATCGGAATTCGTAGTTCGGCTGATTTTAGAGGAATATTTGTACGTTTCAAAAATAGACACAGAAAATTTTCTGGTGAAAACCACACAATGGATTCCTATGGAAGGAAATACAAGTTACTGGTAAGTACGCTTAGAATTACTTTTCAGGGTCAGTGCTGGGCTAAAAGTTGCAGCCCTGGGTTCTCTCCTGATAACAGGTGAGTAAATCGGAATTCGTAGTTTGGCTGATTTTAGAGGAATATTTGTACGTTTCAAAAATGACACTTAGAAAATTGTCTGCTGAAAACCACACAATGGATTCCTATGGAAGGAAATACAAGTTACTGGTAAGTACGCTTAGAATTACTTTTCAGGGTCAGTGCAGGACTAAAAGATGCAGCTCTGGGTTCTCTCCTGATTACAGGTGAGTAAATCAGCATTCGTAGTTCGGCTGATTTTAGAGGAATATTTGTACGTTTCAAAAATGGACACTTAGAAAATTTTCTGGTGAAAACCACACAATGGATTCCTATGGAAGGAAATTCAAGTTACTGGTAGTACGCTTAGAATTACTTTTCAGGGTCAGTGCTGGGCTAAAAGATGCAGCCCTGGGTTCTCTCCTGATAATAGGTGAGTAAATCGGAATTCGTAGTTCGGCTGATTTTAGAGGAATATTTGTACGTTTCAAAAATGGACACAGAAAATTTTCTGGTGAAAACCACACAATGGATTCCTATGGCAGGAAATAAAAGTTACTGGTAGGTACGCTTAGAATTACTTTTCAGGATCTGTGCTGGGCTAAAAGATGCAGCACTGGGTTCTCTCCTAATTACAGGTGAGTAAATCGGAATTCATAGTTCAGCTGATTTTAGAGGAATATTTGTACGTTTCAAAAATGGAAACATAGAAAATTGTCTGGTGAAAACCACACAATGTATTCCTATGGAAGGAAATCCAAGTTACTGGTAAGTACGCTGAGAATTACTTTTCAGGGTCTGTGCTGGGCTAAAAGATGCAGCCCTGAGTTCTCTCCTGATGACAGGTGAGTAAATCGGAATTCGTAGTTCGGCTGATTTTAGAGGAATATATGTACGTTTCAAAAATGGACACTTAGAAAATTGTCTGGTGAAAACCACACAATGGATTCCTATGGCAGGAAATAAAAGTTACTGGTAGGTACGCTTAGAATTACTTTTCAAGGTCTGTGCTGGGCTAAAAAATGCAGCACTGGGTTCTCTCCTAATTACAGGTGAGTAAATCGGAATTCGTAGTTCAGCTGATTTTAGAGGAATATTTGTACGTTTCAAAAATGGACACTTAGAAAATTGTCTTGTGAAAACCACACAATGGATTCCTATGGAAGGAAATACAAGTTACTGGTAAGTACGCTTAGAATTACTTTTCAGTGTCAGTGCTGGGCTAAAAGGTGCAGCCCTGGGTTCTCTCCTGATAACAGGTGAGTAAATCGGAATTCGTAGTTCGGCTGATTTTAGAGGAATATTTGTACGTTTCAAAAATGGACACAGAAAATTTTCTGGTGAAAACCACACAATGGATTCCTATGGAAGGAAATACAAGTTACTGGTAAGTACGCTTAGAATTACATTTCAGGGTCAGTGCTGGGCTAAAAGATGCAGCTCTGGGTTCTCTCCTGATTACAGGTGAGTAAATCGGAATTCGTAGTTTGGCTGATTTTAGAGAAATATTTGTACTTTTCAAAAATAGACACATAGAAACTTTTCTGGTGAAAACCACACAATGGATTCCTATGGAAGGAAATACAAGTTACTGGTGAGTACGCTTAGAATTACTTTTCAGGGTCAGTGCTGGGCTAAAAGATGCAGCCCTGGGATCTCTCCTGATAACAGGTGAGTAAATCGGAATTCGTAGTTCGGCTGATTTTAGAGGAATATTTGTACGTTTAAAAAATGGACACAGAAAATTTTCTGGTGAAAACCACACAATGTATTCCTAAGGAAGGAAATACAAGTTACTGGTAAATACGCTTAGAGTTACTTTTCAGGGTCTGTGCTGGGCTAAAAGATGCAGCTCTGGGTTCTCTCCTGATTACAGGTGAGTAAATCGGAATTCGTAGTTCGGCTGATGTTAGAGGAATATTTGTACGTTTCAAAAATAGACACGTAGAAACTTTTCTGGTGAAAACCAGACAATGGATTCCTATGGAAGGAAATACAAGTTACTGGTAAGTACACTTAGAATTACTTTTCAGGGTCAGTGCTGGGCTAAAAGATGCAGCTCTGGGTTCTCTCCTGATTACAGGTGAGTAAATCAGAATTCGTAGTTCGGCTGATTTTAGAGGAATATTTGTGCGGTTTAAAAATGGACACGTAGAAACTTTTCTGGTGAAAACCACACAATGGATTCCTATGGAAGGAAATACAAGTTACTGGTAAGTATGCTTAGAATTACTTTTCAGGGTCAGTGCTGGGCTAAAAGATGCAGCCCTGAGTTCTCTCCTGATAACAGGTGAGTAAATCGGAATTCGTATTTTGGCTGATTTTAGAGGAATATTTGTACGTTTCAAAAATGGACACTTAGAAAATTGCCTGCTGAAAACCACACAATGGATTCCTATGGAAGGAAATACAAGTTACTGGTAAGTACGCTTAGAATTACTTTTCAGGGTCAGTGCTGGGCTATAAGATGCAGCACTGGGTTCTCTCCTGATAACAGGTGAGTAAATCGGAATTCGTAGTTTGGCTGATTTTAGAGGAATATTTGTACGTTTCAAAAATGGACACAGAAAATTTTCTGGTGAAAACCACACAATGGATTCCTATGGCAGGAAATAAAAGTTACTGGTAAGTACGCTCAGAATTACTTTTCAGGGTCTGTGCTCGGTTAAAAGATGCAGCCCTGAGTTCTCTCCTGATGACAGGTGAGTAAATCGGAATTCGTAGTGCGGCTGATTTTAGAGGAATATATGTACGTTTCAAAAATGGACACTTAGAAAATTGTCTGGTGAAAACCACACAATGGATTCCTATGGAAGGAAATACAAGTTACTGGTAAGTACGCTTAGAATTACTTTACAGGGTCTGTGCTGGGCTAAAAGATGCAGCTCTGGGTTCTCTCCTGATTACAGGTGAGTAAATCAGAATTCGTAGTTCGGCTGATTTTAGAGGAATATTTGTGCGGTTCAAAAATGGACACGTAGAAGCTTTTCTGGTGAAAACCACACAATGTATTCCTATGGAGGGAAATAAAAGTAACTGGTAAGTACGCTTATAATTACTTTTCAGGGTCAGTGCTGGGCTAAAAAATGCAGCCCTGGGTTCATTCTTGATAACAGGTGAGTAAATCGGAATTCGTAGTTCGGCTGATTTTAGAGGAATATTTGTACGTTTAAAAAATGGACAAAAAATGTTCTGGTGAAAACAACACAATGTATTCCTATAGAAGAAAATACAAGTTACTGGTAAGTACGCTTAGAATTACTTTTCAGGGTCTGTGCTGGGCTAAAAGATGCAGCCCTGGGTTCTCTCCTGATAACAGGTGAGTAAATCGGAATCCGTAGTTCGGCTGATTTTAGAGGAATATTTGTACGTTTCAAAAATGGACACAGAAAATTTTCTGGTGAAAACCACACAATGGATTCCTATGGCAGGAAATAAAAGTTACTGGTAGGTACGCTTAGAATTACTTTTCAGGCTCTGTGCTGGGCTAAAAGATACAGCACTGGGTTCTCTCCTAATTACAGGTGAGTAAATCGGAATTCGTAGTTCAGCTGATTTTAGAGGAATATTTGTACGTTTCAAAAATGGACACTTAGAAAATTGTCTGGTGAAAACCACACAATGGATTCCTATGGAAGGAAATACAAGTTACTGGTAAGTACGCTTAGAATTACTTTTCAGGGATTGTGCTGGGCTAAAAGATGCAGCTCTGGGTTTTCTCCTGATTACAGGTGAGTAAATCAGAATTCGTAGTTCGGCTGATTTTAGAGGAATATTTGTGCGGTTCAAAAATGGACACGTAGAAACTTTTCTGGTGAAAACCACACAATGGATTCCTATGGAAGGAAATACAAGTTACTGGTAAGTACGCTTAGAATTACTTTTCAGGGTCAGTGCTGGGCTAAAAGTTGCAGCCCTGGGTTCTCTCCTGATAACAGGTGAGTAAATCAGAATTCGTAGTTTGGCTGATTTTAGAGGAATATTTGTACGTTTCAAAAATGGACACTTAGAAAATTGTCTGCCGAAAACCACACAATGGATTCCTATGGAAGGAAATACAAGTTACTGGTAAGTACGCTTAGAATTACTTTTCAGGGTCTGTGCTGGGCTAAAAGATGCAGCTCTGGGTTCTCTCCTGATTACAGGTGAGTAAATCGGAATTCGTAGTTCGGCTGATTTTAGAGGAATATTTGTACGTTTCAAAAATAGACACGTAGAAACTTTTCTGGTGAAATCCACACAATGGATTCCTATGGAAGGAAATACAAGTTACTGGGAAGTACGCTTAGAATTACTTTTCAGGGTCAGTGCTGGGCTAAAAGATGTAGCTATGGGTTCTCTCCTGATTAGAGGTGAGTAAATCAGAATTCGTAGTTCGGCTGATTTTAGAGGAATATTTGTGCGGTTGAAAAATGGACACGTAGAAACTTTTCTAGTGAAAACCACACAATGGATTCCTATGGAAGGAAATACAAGTTACTGGTAAGTACGCTTAGAATTACTTTTCAGGGTCAGTGCTGGGCTAAAAGATGCAGCCCTGGGTTCTCTCCTGATAACAGGTGAGTAAATCGGAATTCGTAGTTCGTCTGATTTTAGAGGAATATTTGTACGTTTCAAAAATGGACACAGAAAATTTTCTGGTGAAAACCACACAATGGATTCCTATGGAAGGAAATACAAGTTACTGGTAAGTACGCTTAGAATTACTTTTCAGGGTCAGTGCTGGGCTAAAAGATGCAGCCCTGGGTTCTCTCCTGATAACAGGTGAGTAAATCGGAATTCGTAGTTCGGCTGATTTTAGAGGAATATTTGTACGTTTAAAAAATGGACACTTAGAAAATTGTCTGGTGAAAACCACACAATGGATTCATATGGAAGGAATTATAAGTTACTGTAAGTACGCTTAGAATTACTTTTCAGGGTCTGTGCTGGGCTAAAAGATGCAGCACTGGGTTCTCTCTTGATAACAGGGGAGTAAATCGGAATTCGTAGTTCGGCTGATTTTAGAGGAATATTTGTACGTTTCAAAAATGGACACGTAGAAACTTTTCTGGTGAAAACCACACAATGGATTCCTATGGAAGGAAATACAAGTTACTGGTAAGTACGCTTAGAATTACTTTTCAGGGTCAGTACTGTATTAAAAGATGCAGCCCTGGGTTCTCTCCTGATAACAGGTGAGTAAATCAGAATTAGTAGTTCAGCTGATTTTAGAGGAATATTTGTACGTTTAAAAAATGGACACAGAAAATTTTCTGGTGAAAACCACACAATGTATTCCTAAGGAAAGAAATACAAGTTACTGGTAAATACGCTTAGAGTTACTTTTCAGGGTCTGTGCTGGGCTAAAAGATGCAGCACTGGGTTCTCTCCTAATTACAGGTGAGTTAATCGGAATTCATAGTTCAGCTGAATTTAGAGGAATATTTGTACGTTTCAAAAATGGACACTTAGAAAATTGTCAGGTGAAAACCACACAATGTATTCCTATGGAAGGAAATCCAAGTTACTGGTAAGTACGCTGAGAATTACTTTTCAGGGTCTGTGCTGGGCTAAAAGATGCAGCCCTGAGTTCTCTCCTGATGACAGGTGAGTAAATCGGAATTCGTAGTTCGGCTGATTTTAGAGGAATATATGTACGTTTCAAAAATGGACACTTAGAAAATTGTCTGGTGAAAACCACACAATGGATTCCTATGGCAGGAAATAAAAGTTACTGGTAGGTACGCTTAGAATTACTTTTCAGGGTCTGTGCTGGGCTAAAAAATGAAGCACTGGGTTCTCTCCTAATTACAGGTGAGTAAATCGGAATTCGTAGTTCAGCTGATTTTAGAGGAATATTTGTACGTTTCAAAAATGGACACTTAGAAAATTGTCTTGTGAAAACCACACAATGGATTCCTATGGAGGGAAATACAAGTTACTGGTAAGTACGCTTAGAATTACTTTTCAGTGTCAGTGCTGGGCTAAAAGGTGCAGCCCTGGGTTCTCTCCTGATAACAGGTGAGTAAATCGGAATTCGTAGTTCGGCTGATTTTAGAGGAATATTTGTACGTTTCAAAAATGGACACAGAAAATTTTCTGGTGAAAACCACACAATGGATTCCTATGGAAGGAAATACAAGTTACTGGTAAGTACGCTTAGAATTACTTTTCAGGGTCAGTGCAGGACTAAAAGATGCAGCTCTGGGTTCTCTCCTGATTACAGGTGAGTAAATCAGCATTCGTAGTTCGGCTGATTTTAGAGGGATATTTGTGCAGTTCAAAAATGGACACGTAGAAACTTTTCTGGTGAAAACCACACAATGGATTCCTATGGAAGGAAATACAAGTTACTGGTAAGTACGCTTAGAATTACTTTTCAGGGTCAGTGCTGGGCTAAAAGATGCATCCCTGGGTTCTCTCCTGATAACAGGCGGTAAATTGGAATTCGTAGTTCGGCTGATTTTAGAGGAATATTTGTACGTTTCAAAAATAGACACAGAAAATTTTCTGGTGAAAACCACACAATGGATTCCTATGGAAGGAAATACAAGTTACTGGTAAGTACGCTTAGAATTACTTTTCAGGGTCTGTGCTGGGCTAAAAGATGCAGCTCTGGGTTCTCTCCTGATTACAGGTGAGTAAATCAGAATTCGTAGTTCGGCTGATTTTAGAGGAATATTTGTGCGGTTCAAAAATGGACACTTAGAAACTTTTCTGGTGAAAACCACACAATGGATTCCTATGGAAGGAAATACAAGTTACTGGTAAGTACGCTTAGAATTACTTTTCAGGGTCTGTGCTGGGCTAAAAGATGCAGCTCTGGGTTCTCTCCTGATTACAGGTGAGTAAATCAGAATTCGTAGTTCGGCTGATTTTAGAGGAATATTTGTGCGGTTCAAAAATGGACACGTAGAAACTTTTCTGGTGAAAACCACACAATGGATTCCTATGGAAGGAAATACAAGTTACTGGTAAGTACGCTTAGAATAACTTTTCAGGGTCAGTGCTGGGCTAAAAGATGCAGCCCTGGGTTCTCTCCTGATAACAGGTGAGTAAATCGGAATTCGTAGTTCGGCTGATTTTAGAGGAATATTTGTACGTTTCAAAAATGGACACAGAACATTTTCTGGTGAAAACCACACAATGGATTCCTATGGAAGGAAATACAAGTTACTGGTAAGTACGCTTAGAATTACTTTTCAGGGTCAGTGCTGGGCTAAAAGATGCAGCCCTGGGTTCTCTCCTGATAACAGGTGAGTAAATCGGAATTCGTAGTTTGGCTGATTTTAGAGGAATATTTGTACGTTTCAAAAATGGACACTTAGAAAATTGTCTGCTGAAAACCACACAATGGATTCCTATGGAAGGAAATACAAGTTACTGGTAAGTATGCTTAGAATTACTTTTCAGGGTCTGTGCTGGGCTAAAAGATGCTGCTCTGGGTTCTCTCCTGATTACAGGTGAGTAAATCGGAATTCGTAGTTCGGCTGATTTTAGAGAAATATTTGTACGTCTCAAAAATAGACACATAGAAACTTTTCTGGTGAAAACCACACAATGGATTCCTATGGAAGGAAATACAAGTTACTGGTAAGTAAGCTTAGAATTACTTTTCAGGGTCAGTGCTGGGCTAAAAGATGCTTTCCTGGGTTCTCTCCTGATAACAGGTGAGTAAATCGGAATTCGTAGTTCGGCTGATTTTAGAGGAATATTTGTACGTTTAAAAAATGGACACAGAAAATATTCTGGTGAAAACCACACAATGTATTCCTAAGGAAGGAAATACAAGTTACTGGTAAATACGCTTAGAGTTACTTTTCAGGGTCTGTGCTGGGCTAAAAGATGCAGCACTGGGTTCTCTCCTAATTACAGGCGAGTTAATCAGAATTCGTAGTTTGGCTGATTTTAGAGGAATATTTGTACGTTTCAAAAATGGACACTTAAAAAATTGTCTGGTGAAAACCACACAATGTATCCCTATGGAAGGAAATCCAAGTTACTGGTAAGTACGCTTAGAATTACTTTTCAGGGTCTGTGCTGGGCTAAAAGATGCAGCTCTGGGTTCTCTCCTGATTACAGGTGAGTAAATCAGAATTCGTAGTTCGGCTGATTTTAGAGGAATATTTGTACGTTTCAAAAATGGACACTTAGAAAATTTTCTGGTGAAAACCACACAATGGATTCCTATGGAAGGAAATACAAGTTACTGGTAAGTACGCTTAGAATTACTTTTCAGGGTCAGTGCTGGGCTAAAAGATGCAGCCCTGGGTTCTCTCCTGATAATAGGTGAGTAAATCGGAATTCGTAGTTCGGCTGATTTTAGAGGGATATTTGTGCGGTTCAAAAATGGACACGTAGAAACTTTTCTGGTGAAAACCACACAATGGATTCCTATGGAAGGAAATACAAGTTACTGGTAAGTACGCTTAGAATTACTTTTCAGGGTCAGTGCTGGGCTAAAAGATGCAGCCCTGGGTTCTCTCCTGATAACAGGCGGTAAATCGGAATTCGTAGTTCGGCTGATTTTAGAGAATTATTTGTACGTTTCAAAAATAGACACAGAAAATTTTCTGGTGAAAACCACACAATGGATTCCTATGGAAGGAAATACAAGTTACTGGTAAGTACGCTTAGAATTACTTTTCAGGGTCAGTGCTGGGCTAAAAGTTGCAGCCCTGGGTTCTCTCCTGATAACAGGTGAGTAAATCGGAATTCGTAGTTTGGCTGATTTTAGAGGAATATTTGTACGTTTCAAAAATGACACAGAAAATTGTCTGCTGAAAACCACACAATGGATTCCTATGGAAGGAAATACAAGTTACTGGTAAGTACGCTTAGAATTACTTTTCAGGGTCTGTGCTGGGCTAAAAGATGCAGCTCTGGGTTCTCTCCTGATTACAGGTGAGTAAATCAGAATTCGTAGTTCGGCTGATTTTAGAGGAATATTTGTGCGGTTCAAAAATGGACACTTAGAAACTTTTCTGGTGAAAACCACACAATGGATTCCTATGGAAGGAAATACAAGTTACTGGTAAGTACGCTTAGAATTACTTTTCAGGGTCAGTGCTGGGCTAAAAGATGCAGCTCTGGGTTCTCTCCTGATTACAGGTGAGTAAATCAGAATTCGTAGTTCGGCTGATTTTAGAGGAATATTTGTGCGGTTCAAAAATGGACACGTAGAAACTTTTCTGGTGAAAACCACACAATGGATTCCTATGGAAGGAAATACAAGTTACTGGTAAGTACGCTTAGAATTACTTTTCAGTGTCAGTGCTGGGCTAAAAGATGCAGCCCTGGGTTCTCTCCTGATAACAGATGAGTAAATCGGAATTCTTAGTTCGGCTGATTTTAGAGGAATATTTGTACGTTTCAAAAATGGACACAGAAAATTTTCTGGTGAAAACCACACAATGGATTCCTATGGAAGGAAATACAAGTTACTGGTAAGTATGCTTAGAATTACTTTTCAGGGTCAGTGCTGGGCTAAAAGTTGCAGCCCTGGGTTTACTCCTGATAACAGGTGAGTAAATCGGAATTCGTAGTTTGGCTGATTTTAGAGGAATATTTGTCCGTTTCAAAAATGGACACTTAGAAAATTGTCTGCTGAAAACCACACAATGGATTCCTATGGAAGGAAATACAAGTTACTGGTAAGTACGCTTAGAATTACTTTTCAGGGTCTGTGCTGGGCTAAAAGATGCAGCACTGGGTTCTCTCTTGATAACAGGGGAGTAAATCGGAATTCGTAGTTCGGCTGATTTTAGAGGAATATTTGTACGTTTCAAAAATGGACACGTAGAAACTTTTCTGGTGAAAACCACACAATGGATTCCTATGGAAGGAAATACAAGTTAGTGGTAAGTACGCTTAGAATTACTTTTCAGGGTCAGTACTGTATTAAAAGATGCAGCCCTGGGTTCTCTCCTGATAACAGGTGAGTAAATCAGAATTAGTAGTTCAGCTGATTTTAGAGGAATATTTGTACGTTTAAAAAATGGACACAGAAAATTTTCTGGTGAAAACCACACAATGTATTCCTAAGGAAAGAAATACAAGTTACTGGTAAATACGCTTAGAGTTACTTTTCAGGGTCTGTGCTGGGCTAAAAGATGCAGCACTGGGTTCTCTCCTAATTACAGGTGAGTTAATCGGAATTCATAGTTCAGCTGAATTTAGAGGAATATTTGTACGTTTCAAAAATGGACACTTAGAAAATTGTCAGGTGAAAACCACACAATGTATTCCTATGGAAGGAAATCCAAGTTACTGGTAAGTACGCTGAGAATTACTTTTCAGGGTCTGTGCTGGGCTAAAAGATGCAGCCCTGAGTTCTCTCCTGATGACAGGTGAGTAAATCGGAATTCGTAGTTCGGCTGATTTTAGAGGAATATATGTACGTTTCAAAAATGGACACTTAGAAAATTGTCTGGTGAAAACCACACAATGGATTCCTATGGCAGGAAATAAAAGTTACTGGTAGGTACGCTTAGAATTACTTTTCAGGGTCTGTGCTGGGCTAAAAAATGAAGCACTGGGTTCTCTCCTAATTACAGGTGAGTAAATCGGAATTCGTAGTTCAGCTGATTTTAGAGGAATATTTGTACGTTTCAAAAATGGACACTTAGAAAATTGTCTTGTGAAAACCACACAATGGATTCCTATGGAAGGAAATACAAGTTACTGGTAAGTACGCTTAGAATTACTTTTCAGTGTCAGTGCTGGGCTAAAAGGTGCAGCCCTGGGTTCTCTCCTGATAACAGGTGAGTAAATCGGAATTCGTAGTTCGGCTGATTTTAGAGGAATATTTGTACGTTTCAAAAATGGACACAGAAAATTTTCTGGTGAAAACCACACAATGGATTCCTATGGAAGGAAATACAAGTTACTGGTAAGTACGCTTAGAATTACTTTTCAGGGTCAGTGCAGGACTAAAAGATGCAGCTCTGGGTTCTCTCCTGATTACAGGTGAGTAAATCAGCATTCGTAGTTCGGCTGATTTTAGAGGGATATTTGTGCGGTTCAAAAATGGACACGTAGAAACTTTTCTGGTGAAAACCACACAATGGATTCCTATGGAAGGAAATACAAGTTACTGGTAAGTACGCTTAGAATTACTTTTCAGGGTCAGTGCTGGGCTAAAAGATGCAGCCCTGGGTTCTCTCCTGATAACAGGCGGTAAATTGGAATTCGTAGTTCGGCTGATTTTAGAGGAATATTTGTACGTTTCAAAAATAGACACAGAAAATTTTCTGGTGAAAACCACACAATGGATTCCTATGGAAGGAAATACAAGTTACTGGTAAGTACGCTTAGAATTACTTTTCAGGGTCAGTGCTGGGCTAAAAGTTGTAGCCCTGGGTTCTCTCCTGATAACAGGTGAGTAAATCGGAATTCGTAGTTTGGCTGATTTTAGAGGAATATTTGTACGTTTCAAAAATGGACACTTAGAAAATTGTCTGCTGAAAACCACACAATGGATTCCTATGGAAGGAAATACAAGTTACTGGTAAGTACGCTTAGAATTACTTTTCAGGGTCTGTGCTGGGCTAAAAGATGCAGCTCTGGGTTCTCTCCTGATTACAGGTGAGTAAATCAGAATTCGTAGTTCGGCTGATTTTAGAGGAATATTTGTGCGGTTCAAAAATGGACACTTAGAAACTTTTCTGGTGAAAACCACACAATGGATTCCTATGGAAGGAAATACAAGTTACTGGTAAGTACGCTTAGAATTACTTTTCAGGGTCTGTGCTGGGCTAAAAGATGCAGCTCTGGGTTCTCTCCTGATTACAGGTGAGTAAATCAGAATTCGTAGTTCGGCTGATTTTAGAGGAATATTTGTGCGGTTCAAAAATGGACACTTAGAAACTTTTCTGGTGAAAACCACACAATGGATTCCTATGGAAGGAAATACAAGTTACTGGTAAGTACGCTTAGAATTACTTTTCAGGGTCAGTGCTGGGCTAAAAGATGCAGCTCTGGGTTCTCTCCTGATTACAGGTGAGTAAATCAGAATTCGTAGTTCGGCTGATTTTAGAGGAATATTTGTGCGGTTCAAAAATGGACACGTAGAAACTTTTCTGGTGAAAACCACACAATGGATTCCTATGGAAGGAAATACAAGTTACTGGTAAGTACGCTTAGAATTACTTTTCAGTGTCAGTGCTGGGCTAAAAGATGCAGCCCTGGGTTCTCTCCTGATAACAGATGAGTAAATCGGAATTCGTAGTTCGGCTGATTTTAGAGGAATATTTGTACGTTTCAAAAATGGACACAGAAAATTTTCTGGTGAAAACCACACAATGGATTCCTATGGAAGGAAATACAAGTTACTGGTAAGTATGCTTAGAATTACTTTTCAGGGTCAGTGCTGGGCTAAAAGTTGCAGCCCTGGGTTTCCTCATGATAACAGGTGAGTAAATCGGAATTCGTAGTTTGGCTGATTTTAGAGGAATATTTGTCCGTTTCAAAAATGGACACTTAGAAAATTGTCTGCTGAAAACCACACAATGGATTCCTATGGAAGGAAATACAAGTTACTGGTAAGTACGCTTAGAATTACTTTTCAGGGTCTGTGCTGGGCTAAAAGATGCAGCTCTGGGTTCTCTCCTGATTACAGGTGAGTAAATCGGAATTCGTAGTTCGGCTGATTTTAGAGGAATATTTGTACGTTTCAAAAATAGACACGTAGAAACTTTTCTGGTGAAAACCACACAATGGATTCCTATGGAAGGAAATACAAGTTACTGGTAAGTACGCTTAGAATTACTTTTCAGGGTCAGTGCTGGGCTAAAAGATGCAGCTCTGGGTTCTCTCCTGATTACAGGTGAGTAAATCAGAATTCGTAGTTCGGCTGATTTTAGAGGAATATTTGTGCGGTTCAAAAATGGACACGTAGAAACTTTTCTGGTGAAAACCACACAATGGATTCCTATGGAAGGAAATACAAGTTACTGGTAAGTACGCTTAGAATAACTTTTCAGGGTCAGTGCTGGGCTAAAAGATGCAGCCCTGGGTTCTCTCCTGATAACAGGTGAGTAAATCGGAATTCGTAGTTCGGCTGATTTTAGAGGAATATTTGTACGTTTCAAAAATGGACACAGAACATTTTCTGGTGAAAACCACACAATGGATTCCTATGGAAGGAAATACAAGTTACTGGTAAGTACGCTTAGAATTACTTTTCAGGGTCAGTGCTGGGCTAAAAGATGCAGCCCTGGGTTCTCTCCTGATAACAGGTGAGTAAATCGGAATTCGTAGTTTGGCTGATTTTAGAGGAATATTTGCACGTTTCAAAAATGGACACTTAGAAAATTGTCTGCTGAAAACCACACAATGGATTCCTATGGAAGGAAATACAAGTTACTGGTAAGTATGCTTAGAATTACTTTTCAGGGTCTGTGCTGGGCTAAAAGATGCAGCTCTGGGTTCTCTCCTGATTACAGGTGAGTAAATCGGAATTCGTAGTTCGGCTGATTTTAGAGAAATATTTGTACGTTTCAAAAATAGACACATAGAAACTTTTCTGGTGAAAACCACACAATGGATTCCTATGGAAGGAAATACAAGTTACTGGTAAGTAAGCTTAGAATTACTTTTCAGGGTCAGTGCTGGGCTAAAAGATGCTTTCCTGGGTTCTCTCCTGATAACAGGTGAGTAAATCGGAATTCGTAGTTCGGCTGATTTTAGAGGAATATTTGTACGTTTAAAAAATGGACACAGAAAATATTCTGGTGAAAACCACACAATGTATTCCTAAGGAAGGAAATACAAGTTACTGGTAAATACGCTTAGAGTTACTTTTCAGGGTCTGTGCTGGGCTAAAAGATGCAGCACTGGGTTCTCTCCTAATTACAGGCGAGTTAATCAGAATTCGTAGTTTGGCTGATTTTAGAGGAATATTTGTACGTTTCAAAAATGGACACTTAGAAAATTGTCTGGTGAAAACCACACAATGTATCCCTATGGAAGGAAATCCAAGTTACTGGTAAGTATGCTTAGAATTACTTTTCAGGGTCTGTGCTGGGCTAAAAGATGCAGCTCTGGGTTCTCTCCTGATTACAGGTGAGTAAATCAGAATTCGTAGTTCGGCTGATTTTAGAGGAATATTTGTACGTTTCAAAAATGGACACTTAGAACATTTTCTGGTGAAAACCACACAATGGATTCCTATAGAAGGAAATACAAGTTACTGGTAAGTACGCTTAGAATTACTTTTCAGGGTCAGTGCTGGGCTAAAAGATGCAGCCCTGGGTTCTCTCCTGATAATAGGTGAGTAAATCGGAATTCGTAGTTCGGCTGATTTTAGAGGAATATTTGTACGTTTCAAAAATGGACACAGAAAATTTTCTGGTGAAAACCACACAATGGATTCCTATGGCAGGAAATAAAAGTTACTGGTAGGTACGCTTAGAATTACTTTTCAGGGTCTGTGCTGGGCTAAAAGATGCAGCACTGGGTTCTCTCCTAATTACAGGTGAGTAAATCAGAATTCATAGTTCAGCTGAATTTAGAGGAATATTTGTACGTTTCAAAAATGGACACTTAGAAAATTGTCTGGTGAAAACCACACAATGTATTCCTATGGAAGGAAATCCAAGTTACTGGTAAGTACGCTGAGAATTACTTTTCAGGGTCTGTGCTGGGCTAAAAGATGCAGCCCTGAGTTCTCTCCTGATGACAGGTGAGTAAATCGGAATTCGTAGTTCGGCTGATTTTAGAGGAATATATGTACGTTTCAAAAATGGACACTTAGAAAATTGTCTGGTGAAAACCACACAATGGATTCCTATGGCAGGAAATAAAAGTTACTGGTAGGTACGCTTAGAATTACTTTTCAGGGTCTGTGCTGGGCTAAAAAATGCAGCACTGGGTTCTCTCCTAATTACAGGTGAGTAAATCGGAATTCGTAGTTCAGCTGATTTTAGAGGAATATTTGTACGTTTCAAAAATGGACACTTAGAAATTTGTCTTGTGAAAACCACACAATGGATTCCTATAGAAGGAAATACAAGTTACTGGTAAGTACGCTTAGAATTACTTTTCAGTGTCAGTGCTGGGCTAAAAGGTGCAGCCCTGGGTTCTCTCCTGATAACAGGTGAGTAAATCGGAATTCGTAGTTCGGCTGATTTTAGAGGAATATTTGTACATTTCAAAAATGGACACAGAAAATTTTCTGGTGAAAACCACACAATGGATTCCTATGGAAGGAAATACAAGTTACTGGTAAGTACGCTTAGAATTACTTTTCAGGGTCAGTGCAGGACTAAAAGATGCAGCTCTGGGTTCTCTCCTGATTACAGGTGAGTAAATCAGCATTCGTAATTCGGCTGATTTTAGAGGGATATTTGTGCGGTTCAAAAATGGACACGTAGAAACTTTTCTGGTGAAAACCACACAATGGATTCCTATGGAAGGAAATACAAGTTACTGGTAAGTACGCTTAGAATTACTTTTCAGGGTCAGTGCTGGGCTACAAGATGCAGCCCTGGGTTCTCTCCTGATAACAGGCGGTAAATCGGAATTCGTAGTTCGGCTGATTTTAGAGGAATATTTGTACGTTTCAAAAATAGACACAGAAAATTTTCTGGTGAAAACCACACAATGGATTCCTATGGAAGGAAATACAAGTTACTGGTAAGTACGCTTAGAATTACTTTTCAGGGTCAGTGCTGGGCTAAAAGTTGCAGCCCTGGGTTCTCTCCTGATAACAGGTGAGTAAATCGGAATTCGTAGTTTGGCTGATTTTAGAGGAATATTTGTACGTTTCAAAAATGACACTTAGAAAATTGTCTGCTGAAAACCACACAATGGATTCCTATGGAAGGAAATACAAGTTACTGGTAAGTACGCTTAGAATTACTTTTCAGGGTCTGTGCTGGGCTAAAAGATGCAGCTCTGGGTTCTCTCCTGATTACAGGTGAGTAAATCAGAATTCGTAGTTCGGCTGATTTTAGAGGAATATTTGTGCGGTTCAAAAATGGACACTTAGAAACTTTTCTGGTGAAAACCACACAATGGATTCCTATGGAAGGAAATACAAGTTACTGGTAAGTACGCTTAGAATTACTTTTCAGGGTCAGTGCTGGGCTAAAAGATGCAGCTCTGGGTTCTCTCCTGATTACAGGTGAGTAAATCAGAATTCGTAGTTCGGCTGATTTTAGAAGAATATTTGTGCGGTTCAAAAATGGACACGTAGAAACTTTTCTGGTGAAAACCACACAATGGATTCCTATGGAAGGAAATACAAGTTACTGGTAAGTACGCTTAGAATTACTTTTCAGTGTCAGTGCTGGGCTAAAAGATGCAGCCCTGGGTTCTCTCCTGATAACAGATGAGTAAATCGGAATTCGTAGTTCGGCTGATTTTAGAGGAATATTTGTACGTTTCAAAAATGGACACAGAAAATTTTCTGGTGAAAACCACACAATGGATTCCTATGGAAGGAAATACAAGTTACTGGTAAGTATGCTTAGAATTACTTTTCAGGGTCAGTGCTGGGCTAAAAGTTGCAGCCCTGGGTTTCCTCCTGATAACAGGTGAGTAAATCGGAATTCGTAGTTTGGCTGATTTTAGAGGAATATTTGTCCGTTTCAAAAATGGACACTTAGAAAATTGTCTGCTGAAAACCACACAATGGATTCCTATGGAAGGAAATACAAGTTACTGGTAAGTACGCTTAGAATTACTTTTCAGGGTCTGTGCTGGGCTAAAAGATGCAGCTCTGGGTTCTCTCCTGATTACAGGTGAGTAAATCGGAATTCGTAGTTCGGCTGATTTTAGAGGAATATTTGTACGTTTCAAAAATAGACACGTAGAAACTTTTCTGGTGAAAACCAAACAATGGATTCCTATGGAAGGAAATACAAGTTACTGGTAAGTACGCTTAGAATTACTTTTCAGGGTCAGTGCTGGGCTAAAAGATGCAGCTCTGGGTTCTCTCCTGATTACAGGTGAGTAAATCAGAATTCGTAGTTCGGCTGATTTTAGAGGAATATTTGTGCGGTTCAAAAATGGACACGTAGAAACTTTTCTGGTGAAAACCACACAATGGATTCCTATGGAAGGAAATACAAGTTACTGGTAAGTACGCTTAGAATTACTTTTCAGGGTCAGTGCTGGGCTAAAAGATGCAGCCCTGGGTTCTCTCCTGATAACAGGTGAGTAAATCGGAATTCGTAGTTCGGCTGATTTTAGAGGAATATTTGTACGTTTCAAAAATGGACACAGAACATTTTCTGGTGAAAACCACACAATGGATTCCTATGGAAGGAAATACAAGTTACTGGTAAGTACGCTTAGAATTACTTTTCAGGGTCAGTGCTGGGCTAAAAGATGCAGCCCTGGGTTCTCTCCTGATAACAGGTGAGTAAATCGGAATTCGTAGTTTGGCTGATTTTAGAGGAATATTTGCACGTTTCAAAAATGGACACTTAGAAAATTGTCTGCTGAAAACCACACAATGGATTCCTATGGAAGGAAATAAAAGTTACTGGTAAGTATGCTTAGAATTACTTTTCAGGGTCTGTGCTGGGCTAAAAGATGCAGCTCTGGGTTCTCTCCTGATTACAGGTGAGTAAATCGGAATTCGTAGTTCGGCTGATTTTAGAGAAATATTTGTACGTTTCAAAAATAGACACATAGAAACTTTTCTGGTGAAAACCACACAATGGATTCCTATGGAAGGAAATACAAGTTACTGGTAAGTAAGCTTAGAATTACTTTTCAGGGTCAGTGCTGGGCTAAAAGATGCTTTCCTGGGTTCTCTCCTGATAACAGGTGAGTAAATCGGAATTCGTAGTTCGGCTGATTTTAGAGGAATATTTGTACGTTTAAAAAATGGACACAGAAAATATTCTGGTGAAAACCACACAATGTATTCCTAAGGAAGGAAATACAAGTTACTGGTAAATACGCTTAGAGTTACTTTTCAGGGTCTGTGCTGGGCTAAAAGATGCAGCACTGGGTTCTCTCCTAATTACAGGTGAGTTAATCAGAATTCGTAGTTTGGCTGATTTTAGAGGAATATTTGTACGTTTCAAAAATGGACACTTAGAAAATTGTCTGGTGAAAACCACACAATGTATCCCTATGGAAGGAAATCCAAGTTACTGGGAAGTACGCTTAGAATTACTTTTCAGGGTCTGTGCTGGGCTAAAAGATGCAGCCCTGAGTTCTCTCCTGATGACAGGTGAGTAAATAGGAATTCGTAGTTCGGCTGATTTTAGAGGAATATATGTACGTTTGAAAAATGGACACTTAGAAAATTGTCTGGTGAAAACCACACAATGGATTCCTATGGAAGGAAATACAAGTTACTGGTAAGTACACTTAGAATTACTTTTCAGGGTCTGTGCTGGGCTAAAAGATGCAGCTCTGGGTTCTCTCCTGATTACAGGTGAGTAAATCAGAATTCGTAGTTCGGCTGATTTTAGAGGAATATTTGTGCGGTTCAAAAATGGACACGTAGAAACTTTTCTGGTGAAAACCACACAATGGATTCCTATGGAAGGAAATACAAGTTACTGGTAAGTACGCTTAGAATTACTTTTCAGGGTCAGTGCTGGGCTAAAAGATGCAGCTCTGGGTTCTCTCCTGATTACAGGTGAGTAAATCAGAATTTGTAGTTCGGCTGATTTTAGAGGAATATTTGTGCAGTTCAAAAATGGACACGTAGAAACTTTTCTGGTGAAAACCACACAATGGATTCCTATGGAAGGAAATACAAGTTACTGGTAAGTACGCTTAGAATTACTTTTCAGGGTCAGTGCTGGGCTAAAAGATGCAGCCCTGGGTTCTCTCCTGATAACAGGTGAGTAAATCGGAATTCGTAGTTCGGCTGATTTTAGAGGAATATTTGTACGTTTCAAAAATGGACACAGAAAATTTTCTGGTGGAAACCACACAATGGATTCCTATGGAAGGAAATACAAGTTACTGGTAAGTACGCTTAGAATTACTTTTCAGGGTCTTTGCTGGGCTAAAAGTTGCAGCCCTGGGTTCTTTCCTGATAACAGGTGAGTAAATCGGAATTCGTAGTTTGGCTGATTTTAGAGGAATATTTGTACGTTTCAAAAATGGACACTTAGAAAATTGTCTGCTGAAAACCACACAATGGATTCCTATGGAAGGAAATACAAGTTACTGGTAAGTACGCTTAGAATTACTTTTCAGGGTCTGTGCTGGGCTAAAAGATGCAGCTCTGGGTTCTCTCCTGATTACAGGTGAGTAAATCGGAATTCGTAGTTCGGCTGATTTTAGAGGAATATTTGTACGTTTCAAAAATAGACACGTAGAAACTTTTCTAGTGAAAACCACACAACGGATTCCTATGGAAGGAAATACAAGATACTGGTAAGTACACTTAGAATTACTTTTCAGGGTCAGTGCTGGGCTAAAAGATGCAGCTCTGGGTTCTCTCCTGATTACAGGTGAGTAAATCAGAATTCGTAGTTCGGCTGATTTTAGAGGAATATTTGTACGTTTAAAAAATGGACACTTAGAAAATTGTCTGGTGAAAACCACACAATGGATTCATATGGAAGGAATTATAAGTTACTGGTCAGTACGCTTAGAATTACTTTTCAGGGTCTGTGCTGGGCTAAAAGATACAGCACTGGGTTCTCTCCTGATAACAGGTGAGTAAATCGGAATTCGTAGTTCGGCTGATTTTAGAGGAATATTTGTACGTTTAAAAAATGGACACAGAAAATTTTCTGGTGAAAACCACACAATGTATTCCTAAGGAAGGAAATACAAGTTACTGGTAAATACGCTTAGAGTTACTTTTCAGGGTCTGTGCTGGGCTAAAACATGCAGCACTGGGTTCTCTCCTAATTACAGGTGAGTTAATCAGAATTCGTAGTTTGGCTGATTTTAGAGGAATATTTGTACGTTTCAAAAATGGACACTTAGAAAATTATCTGGTGAAAACCACACAATGTATTCCTATGGAAGGAAATACAAGTTACTGGTAAGTACGCTTAGAATTACTTTTCAGTGTCAGTGCTGGGCTAAAAGATGCAGCCCTGGGTTCTCTCCTGATAACAGATGAGTAAATCGGAATTCGTAGTTCGGCTGATTTTAGAGGAATATTTGTACGTTTAAAAAATGGACACAGAAAATATTCTGGTGAAAACCACACAATGTATTCCTAAGGAAGGAAATACAAGTTACTGGTAAATACGCTTAGAGTTACTTTTCAGGGTCTGTGCTGGGCTAAAAGATGCAGCACTGGGTTCTCTCCTAATTACAGGTGAGTTAATCAGAATTCGTAGTTTGGCTGATTTTAGAGGAATATTTGTACGTTTCAAAAATGGACACTTAGAAAATTGTCTGGTGAAAACCACACAATGTATCCCTATGGAAGGAAATCCAAGTTACTGGTAAGTACGCTTAGAATTACTTTTCAGGGTCTGTGCTGGGCTAAAAGATGCAGCCCTGAGTTCTCTCCTGATGACAGGTGAGTAAATAGGAATTCGTAGTTCGGCTGATTTTAGAGGAATATATGTACGTTTGAAAAATGGACACTTAGAAAATTGTCTGGTGAAAACCACACAATGGATTCCTATGGAAGGAAATACAAGTTACTGGTAAGTACACTTAGAATTACTTTTCAGGGTCTGTGCTGGGCTAAAAGATGCAGCTCTGGGTTCTCTCCTGATTACAGGTGAGTAAATCAGAATTCGTAGTTCGGCTGATTTTAGAGGAATATTTGTGCGGTTCAAAAATGGACACGTAGAAACTTTTCTGGTGAAAACCACACAATGGATTCCTATGGAAGGAAATACAAGTTACTGGTAAGTACGCTTAGAATTACTTTTCAGGGTCAGTGCTGGGCTAAAAGATGCAGCTCTGGGTTCTCTCCTGATTACAGGTGAGTAAATCAGAATTTGTAGTTCGGCTGATTTTAGAGGAATATTTGTGCAGTTCAAAAATGGACACGTAGAAACTTTTCTGGTGAAAACCACACAATGGATTCCTATGGAAGGAAATACAAGTTACTGGTAAGTACGCTTAGAATTACTTTTCAGGGTCTTTGCTGGGCTAAAAGTTGCAGCCCTGGGTTCTTTCCTGATAACAGGTGAGTAAATCGGAATTCGTAGTTTGGCTGATTTTAGAGGAATATTTGTACGTTTCAAAAATGGACACTTAGAAAATTGTCTGCTGAAAACCACACAATGGATTCCTATGGAAGGAAATACAAGTTACTGGTAAGTACGCTTAGAATTACTTTTCAGGGTCTGTGCTGGGCTAAAAGATGCAGCTCTGGGTTCTCTCCTGATTACAGGTGAGTAAATCGGAATTCGTAGTTCGGCTGATTTTAGAGGAATATTTGTACGTTTCAAAAATAGACACGTAGAAACTTTTCTAGTGAAAACCACACAACGGATTCCTATGGAAGGAAATACAAGATACTGGTAAGTACGCTTAGAATTACTTTTCAGGGTCAGTGCTGGGCTAAAAGATGCAGCTCTGGGTTCTCTCCTGATTACAGGTGAGTAAATCAGAATTCGTAGTTCGGCTGATTTTAGAGGAATATTTGTACGTTTAAAAAATGGACACTTAGAAAATTGTCTGGTGAAAACCACACAATGGACACAATGGATTCATATGGAAGGAATTATAAGTTACTGGTCAGTACGCTTAGAATTACTTTTCAGGGTCTGTGCTGGGCTAAAAGATGCAGCACTGGGTTCTCTCCTGATAACAGGTGAGTAAATCGGAATTCGTAGTTCGGCTGATTTTAGAGGAATATTTGTACGTTTAAAAAATGGACACAGAAAATTTTCTGGTGAAAACCACACAATGTATTCCTAAGGAAGGAAATACAAGTTACTGGTAAATACGCTTAGAGTTACTTTTCAGGGTCTGTGCTGGGCTAAAACATGCAGCACTGGGTTCTCTCCTGATTACAGGTGAGTAAATCAGCATTCGTAGTTCGGCTGATTTTAGAGGGATATTTGTGCGGTTCAAAAATGGACACGTAGAAACTTTTCTGGTGAAAACCACACAATGGATTCCTATGGAAGGAAATACAAGTTACTGGTAAGTACGCTTAGAATTACTTTTCAGGGTCAGTGCTGGGCTAAAAGATGCAGCCCTGGGTTCTCTCCTGATAACAGGCGGTAAATCGGAATTCGTAGTTCGGCTGATTTTAGAGGAATATTTGTACGTTTCAAAAATAGACACAGAAAATTTTCTGGTGAAAACCACACAATGGATTCCTATGGAAGGAAATACAAGTTACTGGTAAGTACGCTTAGAATTACTTTTCAGGGTCAGTGCTGGGCTAAAAGTTGCAGCCCTGGGTTCTCTCCTGATAACAGGTGAGTAAATCGGAATTCGTAGTTTGGCTGATTTTAGAGGAATATTTGTACGTTTCAAAAATGACACTTAGAAAATTGTCTGCTGAAAACCACACAATGGATTCCTATGGAAGGAAATACAAGTTACTGGTAAGTATGCTTAGAATTACTTTTCAGGGTCAGTGCTGGGCTAAAAGTTGCAGCCCTGGGTTTCCTCCTGATAACAGGTGAGTAAATCGGAATTCGTAGTTTGGCTGATTTTAGAGGAATATTTGTCCGTTTCAAAAATGGACACTTAGAAAATTGTCTGCTGAAAACCACACAATGGATTCCTATGGAAGGAAATACAAGTTACTGGTAAGTACGCTTAGAATTACTTTCCAGGGTCTGTGCTGGGCTAAAAGATGCAGCTCTGGGTTCTCTCCTGATTACAGGTGAGTAAATCGGAATTCGTAGTTCGGCTGATTTTAGAGGAATATTTGTACGTTTCAAAAATAGACACGTAGAAACTTTTCTGGTGAAAACCACACAATGGATTCCTATGGAAGGAAATACAAGTTACTGGTAAGTACGCTTAGAATTACTTTTCAGGGTCAGTGCTGGGCTAAAAGATGCAGCTCTGGGTTCTCTCCTGATTACAGGTGAGTAAATCAGAATTCGTAGTTCGGCTGATTTTAGAGGAATATTTGTGCGGTTCAAAAATGGACACGTAGAAACTTTTCTGGTGAAAACCACACAATGGATTCCTATGGAAGGAAATACAAGTTACTGGTAAGTACGCTTAGAATTACTTTTCAGGGTCAGTGCTGGGCTAAAAGATGCAGCCCTGGGTTCTCTCCTGATAACAGGTGAGTAAATCGGAATTCGTAGTTCGGCTGATTTTAGAGGAATATTTGTACATTTCAAAAATGGACACAGAACATTTTCTGGTGAAAACCACACAATGGATTCCTATGGAAGGAAATACAAGTTACTGGTAAGTACGCTTAGAATTACTTTTCAGGGTCAGTGCTGGGCTAAAAGATGCAGCCCTGGGTTCTCTCCTGATAACAGGTGAGTAAATCGGAATTCGTAGTTTGGCTGATTTTAGAGGAATATTTGTACGTTTCAAAAATGGACACTTAGAAAATTGTCTGCTGAAAACCACACAATGGATTCCTATGGAAGGAAATACAAGTTACTGGTAAGTATGCTTAGAATTACTTTTCAGGGTCTGTGCTGGGCTAAAAGATGCAGCTCTGGGTTCTCTCCTGATTACAGGTGAGTAAATCGGAATTCGTAGTTCGGCTGATTTTAGAGAAATATTTGTACGTTTCAAAAATAGACACATAGAAACTTTTCTGGTGAAAACCACACAATGGATTCCTATGGAAGGAAATACAAGTTACTGGTAAGTAAGCTTAGAATTACTTTTCAGGGTCAGTGCTGGGCTAAAAGATGCTTTCCTGGGTTCTCTCCTGATAACAGGTGAGTAAATCGGAATTCGTAGTTCGGCTGATTTTAGAGGAATATTTGTACGTTTAAAAAATGGACACAGAAAATATTCTGGTGAGAACCACACAATGTATTCCTAAGGAAGGAAATACAAGTTACTGGTAAATACGCTTAGAGTTACTTTTCAGGGTCTGTGCTGGGCTTAAAGATGCAGCACTGGGTTCTCTCCTAATTACAGGTGAGTTAATCAGAATTCGTAGTTTGGCTGATTTTAGAGGAATATTTGTACGTTTCAAAAATGGACACTTAGAAAATTGTCTGGTGAAAACCACACAATGTATCCCTATGGAAGGAAATCCAAGTTACTGGTAAGTATGCTTAGAATTACTTTTCAGGGTCTGTGCTGGGCTAAAAGATGCAGCCCTGAGTTCTCTCCTGATGACAGGTGAGTAAATAGGAATTCGTAGTTCGGCTGATTTTAGAGGAATATTTGTCCGTTTCAAAAATGGACACTTAGAAAATTGTCTGCTGAAAACCACACAATGGATTCCTATGGAAGGAAATACAAGTTACTGGTAAGTACGCTTAGAATTACTTTCCAGGGTCTGTGCTGGGCTAAAAGATGCAGCTCTGGGTTCTCTCCTGATTACAGGTGAGTAAATCGGAATTCGTAGTTCGGCTGATTTTAGAGGAATATTTGTACGTTTCAAAAATAGACACGTAGAAACTTTTCTGGTGAAAACCACACAATGGATTCCTATGGAAGGAAATACAAGTTACTGGTAAGTACGCTTAGAATTACTTTTCAGGGTCAGTGCTGGGCTAAAAGATGCAGCTCTGGGTTCTCTCCTGATTACAGGTGAGTAAATCAGAATTCGTAGTTCGGCTGATTTTAGAGGAATATTTGTGCGGTTCAAAAATGGACACGTAGAAACTTTTCTGGTGAAAACCACACAATGGATTCCTATGGAAGGAAATACAAGTTACTGGTAAGTACGCTTAGAATTACTTTTCAGGGTCAGTGCTGGGCTAAAAGATGCAGCCCTGGGTTCTCTCCTGATAACAGGTGAGTAAATCGGAATTCGTAGTTCGGCTGATTTTAGAGGAATATTTGTACATTTCAAAAATGGACACAGAACATTTTCTGGTGAAAACCACACAATGGATTCCTATGGAAGGAAATACAAGTTACTGGTAAGTACGCTTAGAATTACTTTTCAGGGTCAGTGCTGGGCTAAAAGATGCAGCCCTGGGTTCTCTCCTGATAACAGGTGAGTAAATCGGAATTCGTAGTTTGGCTGATTTTAGAGGAATATTTGTACGTTTCAAAAATGGACACTTAGAAAATTGTCTGCTGAAAACCACACAATGGATTCCTATGGAAGGAAATACAAGTTACTGGTAAGTATGCTTAGAATTACTTTTCAGGGTCTGTGCTGGGCTAAAAGATGCAGCTCTGGGTTCTCTCCTGATTACAGGTGAGTAAATCGGAATTCGTAGTTCGGCTGATTTTAGAGAAATATTTGTACGTTTCAAAAATAGACACATAGAAACTTTTCTGGTGAAAACCACACAATGGATTCCTATGGAAGGAAATACAAGTTACTGGTAAGTAAGCTTAGAATTACTTTTCAGGGTCAGTGCTGGGCTAAAAGATGCTTTCCTGGGTTCTCTCCTGATAACAGGTGAGTAAATCGGAATTCGTAGTTCGGCTGATTTTAGAGGAATATTTGTACGTTTAAAAAATGGACACAGAAAATATTCTGGTGAGAACCACACAATGTATTCCTAAGGAAGGAAATACAAGTTACTGGTAAATACGCTTAGAGTTACTTTTCAGGGTCTGTGCTGGGCTTAAAGATGCAGCACTGGGTTCTCTCCTAATTACAGGTGAGTTAATCAGAATTCGTAGTTTGGCTGATTTTAGAGGAATATTTGTACGTTTCAAAAATGGACACTTAGAAAATTGTCTGGTGAAAACCACACAATGTATCCCTATGGAAGGAAATCCAAGTTACTGGTAAGTATGCTTAGAATTACTTTTCAGGGTCTGTGCTGGGCTAAAAGATGCAGCCCTGAGTTCTCTCCTGATGACAGGTGAGTAAATAGGAATTCGTAGTTCGGCTGATTTTAGAGGAATATATGTACGTTTGAAAAATGGACACTTAGAAAATTGTCTGGTGAAAACCACACAATGGATTCCTATGGAAGGAAATACAAGTTACTGGTAAGTACACTTAGAATTACTTTTCAGGGTCTGTGCTGGGCTAAAAGATGCAGCTCTGGGTTCTCTCCTGATTACAGGTGAGTAAATCAGAATTCGTAGTTCGGCTGATTTTAGAGGAATATTTGTGCGGTTCAAAAATGGACACGTAGAAACTTTTCTGGTGAAAACCACACAATGGATTCCTATGGAAGGAAATACAAGTTACTGGTAAGTACGCTTAGAATTACTTTTCAGGGTCAGTGCTGGGCTAAAAGATGCAGCTCTGGGTTCTCTCCTGATTACAGGTGAGTAAATCAGAATTTGTAGTTCGGCTGATTTTAGAGGAAAAGTTGTGCAGTTCAAAAATGGACACGTAGAAACTTTTCTGGTGAAAACCACACAATGGATTCCTATGGAAGGAAATACAAGTTACTGGTAAGTACGCTTAGAATTACTTTTCAGGGTCAGTGCTGGGCTAAAAGATGCAGCCCTGGGTTCTCTCCTGATAACAGGTGAGTAAATCGGAATTCGTAGTTCGGCTGATTTTAGAGGAATATTTGTACGTTTCAAAAATGGACACAGAAAATTTTCTGGTGGAAACCACACAATGGATTCCTATGGAAGGAAATACAAGTTACTGGTAAGTACGCTTAGAATTACTTTTCAGGGTCTTTGCTGGGCTAAAAGTTGCAGCCCTGGGTTCTTTCCTGATAACAGGTGAGTAAATCGGAATTCGTAGTTTGGCTGATTTTAGAGGAATATTTGTACGTTTCAAAAATGGACACTTAGAAAATTGTCTGCTGAAAACCACACAATGGATTCCTATGGAAGGAAATACAAGTTACTGGTAAGTACGCTTAGAATTACTTTTCAGGGTCTGTGCTGGGCTAAAAGATGCAGCTCTGGGTTCTCTCCTGATTACAGGTGAGTAAATCGGAATTCGTAGTTCGGCTGATTTTAGAGGAATATTTGTACGTTTCAAAAATAGACACGTAGAAACTTTTCTAGTGAAAACCACACAACGGATTCCTATGGAAGGAAATACAAGATACTGGTAAGTACGCTTAGAATTACTTTTCAGGGTCAGTGCTGGGCTAAAAGATGCAGCTCTGGGTTCTCTCCTCATTACAGGTGAGTAAATCAGAATTCGTAGTTCGGCTGATTTTAGAGGAATATTTGTACGTTTAAAAAATGGACACTTAGAAAATTGTCTGGTGAAAACCACACAATGGATTCATATGGAAGGAATTATAAGTTACTGGTCAGTACGCTTAGAATTACTTTTCAGGGTCTGTGCTGGGCTAAAAGATGCAGCACTGGGTTCTCTCCTGATAACAGGTGAGTAAATCGGAATTCGTAGTTCGGCTGATTTTAGAGGAATATTTGTACGTTTAAAAAATGGGCACAGAAAATTTTCTGGTGAAAACCACACAATGTATTCCTAAGGAAGGAAATACAAGTTACTGGTAAATACGCTTAGAGTTACTTTTCAGGGTCTGTGCTGGGCTAAAACATGCAGCACTGGGTTCTCTCCTAATTACAGGTGAGTTAATCAGAATTCGTAGTTTGGCTGATTTTAGAGGAATATTTGTACGTTTCAAAAATGGACACTTAGAAAATTATCTGGTGAAAACCACACAATGTATTCCTATGGAAGAAAATCCAAGTTACTGGTAAGTACGCTTAGAATTACTTTTCAGGGTCTGTGCTGGGCTAAAAGATGCAGCCCTGAGTTCTCTCCTGATGACAGGTGAGTAAATAGGAATTCGTAGTTCGGCTGATTTTAGAGGAATATTTGTACCTTTCAAAAGTAGACACTTAGAAAATTGTCTGGTGAAAACCACACAATGGATTCCTATGGAAGGAAATACAAGTTACTGGTAAGTACGCTTAGAATTACTTTTCAGGGTCTGTGCTGGGCTAAAAGATGCAGCTCTGGGTTCTCTCCTGATTACAGGTGAGTAAATCAGAATTCGTAGTTCGGCTGATTTTAGAGGAATATTTGTGCGGTTCAAAAATGGACACTTAGAAACTTTTCTGGTGAAAACCACACAATGGATTCCTATGGAAGGAAATACAAGTTACTGGTAAGTACGCTTAGAATTACTTTTCAGGGTCAGTGCTGGGCTAAAAGATGCAGCCCTGGGTTCTCTCCTGATAACAGGTGAGTAAATCGGAATTCGTAGTTCGGCTGATTTTAGAGGAATATTTGTACGTTTCAAAAATGGACACAGAACATTTTCTGGTGAAAACCACACAATGGATTCCTACGGAAGGAAATACAAGTTACTGGTAAGTACGCTTAGAATTACTTTTCAGGGTCAGTGCTGGGCTAAAAGATGCAGCCCTGGGTTCTCTCCTGATAACAGGTGAGTAAATCGGAATTCGTAGTTTGGCTGATTTTAGAGGAATATTTGTACATTTCAAAAATGGACACTTAGAAAATTGTCTGCTGAAAACCACACAATGGATTCCTATGGAAGGAAATACAAGTTACTGGTAAGTATGCTTAGAATTACTTTTCAGGGTCTGTGCTGGGCTAAAAGATGCAGCTCTGGGTTCTCTCCTGATTACAGGTGAGTAAATCGGAATTCGTAGTTCGGCTGATTTTAGAGAAATATTTGTACGTTTCAAAAATAGACACATAGAAACTTTTCTGGTGAAAACCACACAATGGATTCCTATGGAAGGAAATACAAGTTACTGGTAAGTAAGCTTAGAATTACTTTTCAGGGTCAGTGCTGGGCTAAAAGATGCTTTCCTGGGTTCTCTCCTGATAACAGGTGAGTAAATCGGAATTCGTAGTTCGGCTGATTTTAGAGGAATATTTGTACGTTTAAAAAAATGGACACAGAAAATATTCTGGTGAAAACCACACAATGTATTCCTAAGGAAGGAAATACAAGTTACTGGTAAATACGCTTAGAGTTACTTTTCAGGGTCTGTGCTGGGCTAAAAGATGCAGCACTGGGTTCTCTCCTAATTACAGGTGAGTTAATCAGAATTCGTAGTTTGGCTGATTTTAGAGGAATATTTGTACGTTTCAAAAATGGACACTTAGAAAATTGTCTGGTGAAAACCACACAATGTATCCCTATGGAAGGAAATCCAAGTTACTGGTAAGTATGCTTAGAATTACTTTTCAGGGTCTGTGCTGGGCTAAAAGATGCAGCCCTGAGTTCTCTCCTGATGACAGGTGAGTAAATAGGAATTCGTAGTTCGGCTGATTTTAGAGGAATATATGTACGTTTGAAAAATGGACACTTAGAAAATTGTCTGGTGAAAACCACACAATGGATTCCTATGGAAGGAAATACAAGTTACTGGTAAGTACACTTAGAATTACTTTTCAGGGTCTGTGCTGGGCTAAAAGATGCAGCTCTGGGTTCTCTCCTGATTACAGGTGAGTAAATCAGAATTCGTAGTTCGGCTGATTTTAGAGGAATATTTGTGCGGTTCAAAAATGGACACGTAGAAACTTTTCTGGTGAAAACCACACAATGGATTCCTATGGAAGGAAATACAAGTTACTGGTAAGTACGCTTAGAATTACTTTTCAGGGTCAGTGCTGGGCTAAAAGATGCAGCTCTGGGTTCTCTCCTGATTACAGGTGAGTAAATCAGAATTTGTAGTTCGGCTGATTTTAGAGGAATATTTGTGCAGTTCAAAAATGGACACGTAGAAACTTTTCTGGTGAAAACCACACAATGGATTCCTATGGAAGGAAATACAAGTTACTGGTAAGTACGCTTAGAATTACTTTTCAGGGTCAGTGCTGGGCTAAAAGATGCAGCCCTGGGTTCTCTCCTGATAACAGGTGAGTAAATCGGAATTCGTAGTTCGGCTGATTTTAGAGGAATATTTGTATGTTTCAAAAATGGACACAGAAAATTTTCTGGTGGAAACCACACAATGGATTCCTATGGAAGGAAATACAAGTTACTGGTAAGTACGCTTAGAATTACTTTTCAGGGTCTTTGCTGGGCTAAAAGTTGCAGCCCTGGGTTCTTTCCTGATAACAGGTGAGTAAATCGGAATTCGTAGTTTGGCTGATTTTAGAGGAATATTTGTACGTTTCAAAAATGGACACTTAGAAAATTGTCTGCTGAAAACCACACAATGGATTCCTATGGAAGGAAATACAAGTTACTGGTAAGTACGCTTAGAATTACTTTTCAGGGTCTGTGCTGGGCTAAAAGATGCAGCTCTGGGTTCTCTCCTGATTACAGGTGAGTAAATCGGAATTCGTAGTTCGGCTGATTTTAGAGGAATATTTGTACGTTTCAAAAATAGACACGTAGAAACTTTTCTAGTGAAAACCACACAACGGATTCCTATGGAAGGAAATACAAGATACTGGTAAGTACGCTTAGAATTACTTTTCAGGGTCAGTGCTGGGCTAAAAGATGCAGCTCTGGGTTCTCTCCTGATTACAAGTGAGTAAATCAGAATTCGTAGTTCGGCTGACTTTAGAGGAATATTTGTACGTTTAAAAAATGGACACTTAGAAAATTGTCTGGTGAAAACCACACAATGGATTCATATGGAAGGAATTATAAGTTACTGGTCAGTACGCTTAGAATTACTTTTCAGGGTCTGTGCTGGGCTAAAAGATGCAGCACTGGGTTCTCTCCTGATAACAGGTGAGTAAATCGGAATTCGTAGTTCGGCTGATTTTAGAGGAATATTTGTACGTTTAAAAAATGGACACAGAAAATTTTCTGGTGAAAACCACACAATGTATTCCTAAGGAAGGAAATACAAGTTACTGGTAAATACGCTTAGAGTTACTTTTCAGGGTCTGTGCTGGGCTAAAACATGCAGCACTGGGTTCTCCCCTAATTACAGGTGAGTTAATCAGAATTCGTAGTTTGGCTGATTTTAGAGGAATATTTGTACGTTTCAAAAATGGACACTTAGAAAATTATCTGGTGAAAACCACACAATGTATTCCTATGGAAGAAAATCCAAGTTACTGGTAAGTACGCTTAGAATTACTTTTCAGGGTCTGTGCTGGGCTAAAAGATGCAGCCCTGAGTTCTCTCCTGATGATAGGTGAGTAAATAGGAATTCGTAGTTCGGCTGATTTTAGAGGAATATTTGTACGTTTCAAAAATAGACACTTAGAAAATTGTCTGGTGAAAACCACACAATGGATTCCTATGGAAGGAAATACAAGTTACTGGTAAGTACGCTTAGAATTACTTTTCAGGGTCTGTGCTGGGCTAAAAGATGCAGCTCTGGGTTCTCTCCTGATTACAGGTGAGTAAATCAGAATTCGTAGTTCGGCTGATTTTAGAGGAATATTTGTGCGGTTCAAAAATGGACACTTAGAAACTTTTCTGGTGAAAACCACACAATGGATTCCTATGGAAGGAAATACAAGTTACTGGTAAGTACGCTTAGAATTACTTTTCAGGGTCAGTGCTGGGCTAAAAGATGCAGCCCTGGGTTCTCTCCTGATAACAGGTGAGTAAATCGGAATTCGTAGTTTGGCTGATTTTAGAGGAATATTTGTACGTTTCAAAAATAGACACGTAGAAATTTTCCAGTGAAAACCACACAACGGATTCCTATGGAAGGAAATACAAGATACTGGTAAGTACGCTTAGAATTACTTTTCAGGGTCAGTGCTGGGCTAAAAGATGCAGCTCTGGGTTCTCTCCTGATTACAGGTGAGTAAATCAGAATTCGTAGTTCGGCTGATTTTAGAGGAATATTTGTACGTTTAAAAAATGGACACTTAGAAAATTGTCTGGTGAAAACCACACAATGGACACAATGGATTCATATGGAAGGAATTATAAGTTACTGGTCAGTACGCTTAGAATTACTTTTCAGGGTCTGTGCTGGGCTAAAAGATGCAGCACTGGGTTCTCTCCTGATAACAGGTGAGTAAATCGGAATTCGTAGTTCGGCTGATTTTAGAGGAATATTTGTACGTTTAAAAAATGGACACAGAAAATTTTCTGGTGAAAACCACACAATGTATTCCTAAGGAAGGAAATACAAGTTACTGGTAAATACGCTTAGAGTTACTTTTCAGGGTCTGTGCTGGGCTAAAACATGCAGCACTGGGTTCTCTCCTGATTACAGGTGAGTAAATCAGCATTCGTAGTTCGGCTGATTTTAGAGGGATATTTGTGCGGTTCAAAAATGGACACGTAGAAACTTTTCTGGTGAAAACCACACAATGGATTCCTATGGAAGGAAATACAAGTTACTGGTAAGTACGCTTAGAATTACTTTTCAGGGTCAGTGCTGGGCTAAAAGATGCAGCCCTGGGTTCTCTCCTGATAACAGGCGGTAAATCGGAATTCGTAGTTCGGCTGATTTTAGAGGAATATTTGTACGTTTCAAAAATAGACACAGAAAATTTTCTGGTGAAAACCACACAATGGATTCCTATGGAAGGAAATACAAGTTACTGGTAAGTACGCTTAGAATTACTTTTCAGGGTCAGTGCTGGGCTAAAAGTTGCAGCCCTGGGTTCTCTCCTGATAACAGGTGAGTAAATCGGAATTCGTAGTTTGGCTGATTTTAGAGGAATATTTGTACGTTTCAAAAATGACACTTAGAAAATTGTCTGCTGAAAACCACACAATGGATTCCTATGGAAGGAAATACAAGTTACTGGTAAGTACGCTTAGAATTACTTTTCAGGGTCTGTGCTGGGCTAAAAGATGCAGCTCTGGGTTCTCTCCTGATTACAGGTGAGTAAATCAGAATTCGTAGTTCGGCTGATTTTAGAGGAATATTTGTGCGGTTCAAAAATGGACACGTAGAAACTTTTCTGGTGAAAACCACACAATGGATTCCTATGGAAGGAAATACAAGTTAATGGTAAGTACGCTTAGAATTACTTTTCAGTGTCAGTGCTGGGCTAAAAGATGCAGCCCTGGGTTCTCTCCTGATAACAGATGAGTAAATCGGAATTCGTAGTTCGGCTGATTTTAGAGGAATATTTGTACGTTTCAAAAATGGACACAGAAAATTTTCTGGTGAAAACCACACAATGGATTCCTATGGAAGGAAATACAAGTTACTGGTAAGTATGCTTAGAATTACTTTTCAGGGTCAGTGCTGGGCTAAAAGTTGCAGCCCTGGGTTTCCTCCTGATAACAGGTGAGGAAATCGGAATTCGTAGTTTGGCTGATTTTAGAGGAATATTTGTCCGTTTCAAAAATGGACACTTAGAAAATTGTCTGCTGAAAACCACACAATGGATTCCTATGGAAGGAAATACAAGTTACTGGTAAGTACGCTTAGAATTACTTTCCAGGGTCTGTGCTGGGCTAAAAGATGCAGCTCTGGGTTCTCTCCTGATTACAGGTGAGTAAATCGGAATTCGTAGTTCGGCTGATTTTAGAGGAATATTTGTACGTTTCAAAAATAGACACGTAGAAACTTTTCTGGTGAAAACCACACAATGGATTCCTATGGAAGGAAATACAAGTTACTGGTAAGTACGCTTAGAATTACTTTTCAGGGTCTGTGCTGGGCTAAAAGATGCAGCTCTGGGTTCTCTCCTGATTACAGGTGAGTAAATCAGAATTCGTAGTTCGGCTGATTTTAGAGGAATATTTGTGCGGTTCAAAAATGGACACTTAGAAACTTTTCTGGTGAAAACCACACAATGGATTCCTATGGAAGGAAATACAAGTTACTGGTAAGTACACTTAGAATTACTTTTCAGGGTCAGTGCTGGGCTAAAAGATGCAGCCCTGGGTTCTCTCCTGATAACAGGTGAGTAAATCGGAATTCGTAGTTTGGCTGATTTTAGAGGAATATTTGTACGTTTCAAAAATAGACACGTAGAAATTTTCCAGTGAAAACCACACAACGGATTCCTATGGAAGGAAATACAAGATACTGGTAAGTACGCTTAGAATTACTTTTCAGGGTCAGTGCTGGGCTAAAAGATGCAGCTCTGGGTTCTCTCCTGATTACAGGTGAGTAAATCAGAATTCGTAGTTCGGCTGATTTTAGAGGAATATTTGTACGTTTAAAAAATGGACACTTAGAAAATTGTCTGGTGAAAACCACACAATGGACACAATGGATTCATATGGAAGGAATTATAAGTTACTGGTCAGTACGCTTAGAATTACTTTTCAGGGTCTGTGCTGGGCTAAAAGATGCAGCACTGGGTTCTCTCCTGATAACAGGTGAGTAAATCGGAATTCGTAGTTCGGCTGATTTTAGAGGAATATTTGTACGTTTAAAAAATGGACACAGAAAATTTTCTGGTGAAAACCACACAATGTATTCCTAAGGAAGGAAATACAAGTTACTGGTAAATACGCTTAGAGTTACTTTTCAGGGTCTGTGCTGGGCTAAAACATGCAGCACTGGGTTCTCTCCTGATTACAGGTGAGTAAATCAGCATTCGTAGTTCGGCTGATTTTAGAGGGATATTTGTGCGGTTCAAAAATGGACACGTAGAAACTTTTCTGGTGAAAACCACACAATGGATTCCTATGGAAGGAAATACAAGTTACTGGTAAGTACGCTTAGAATTACTTTTCAGGGTCAGTGCTGGGCTAAAAGATGCAGCCCTGGGTTCTCTCCTGATAACAGGCGGTAAATCGGAATTCGTAGTTCGGCTGATTTTAGAGGAATATTTGTACGTTTCAAAAATAGACACAGAAAATTTTCTGGTGAAAACCACACAATGGATTCCTATGGAAGGAAATACAAGTTACTGGTAAGTACGCTTAGAATTACTTTTCAGGGTCAGTGCTGGGCTAAAAGTTGCAGCCCTGGGTTCTCTCCTGATAACAGGTGAGTAAATCGGAATTCGTAGTTTGGCTGATTTTAGAGGAATATTTGTACGTTTCAAAAATGACACTTAGAAAATTGTCTGCTGAAAACCACACAATGGATTCCTATGGAAGGAAATACAAGTTACTGGTAAGTACGCTTAGAATTACTTTTCAGGGTCTGTGCTGGGCTAAAAGATGCAGCTCTGGGTTCTCTCCTGATTACAGGTGAGTAAATCAGAATTCGTAGTTCGGCTGATTTTAGAGGAATATTTGTGCAGTTCAAAAATGGACACGTAGAAACTTTTCTGGTGAAAACCACACAATGGATTCCTATGGAAGGAAATACAAGTTAATGGTAAGTACGCTTAGAATTACTTTTCAGTGTCAGTGCTGGGCTAAAAGATGCAGCCCTGGGTTCTCTCCTGATAACAGATGAGTAAATCGGAATTCGTAGTTCGGCTGATTTTAGAGGAATATTTGTACGTTTCAAAAATGGACACAGAAAATTTTCTGGTGAAAACCACACAATGGATTCCTATGGAAGGAAATACAAGTTACTGGTAAGTATGCTTAGAATTACTTTTCAGGGTCAGTGCTGGGCTAAAAGTTGCAGCCCTGGGTTTCCTCCTGATAACAGGTGAGGAAATCGGAATTCGTAGTTTGGCTGATTTTAGAGGAATATTTGTCCGTTTCAAAAATGGACACTTAGAAAATTGTCTGCTGAAAACCACACAATGGATTCCTATGGAAGGAAATACAAGTTACTGGTAAGTACGCTTAGAATTACTTTCCAGGGTCTGTGCTGGGCTAAAAGATGCAGCTCTGGGTTCTCTCCTGATTACAGGTGAGTAAATCGGAATTCGTAGTTCGGCTGATTTTAGAGGAATATTTGTACGTTTCAAAAATAGACACGTAGAAACTTTTCTGGTGAAAACCACACAATGGATTCTATGGAAGGAAATACAAGTTACTGGTAAGTACGCTTAGAATTACTTTTCAGGGTCAGTGCTGGGCTAAAAGATGCAGCTCTGGGTTCTCTCCTGATTACAGGTGAGTAAATCAGAATTCGTAGTTCGGCTGATTTTAGAGGAATATTTGTGCGGTTCAAAAATGGACACGTAGAAACTTTTCTGGTGAAAACCACACAATGGATTCCTATGGAAGGAAATACAAGTTACTGGTAAGTACGCTTAGCATTACTTTTCAGGGTCAGTGCTGGGCTAAAAGATGCAGCCCTGGGTTCTCTCCTGATAACAGGTGAGTAAATCGGAATTCGTAGTTCGGCTGATTTTAGAGGAATATTTGTACATTTCAAAAATGGACACAGAACATTTTCTGGTGAAAACCACACAATGGATTCCTATGGAAGGAAATACAAGTTACTGGTAAGTACGCTTAGAATTACTTTCCAGGGTCTGTGCTGGGCTAAAAGATGCAGCTCTGGGTTCTCTCCTGATTACAGGTGAGTAAATCGGAATTCGTAGTTCGGCTGATTTTAGAGGAATATTTGTACGTTTCAAAAATAGACACGTAGAAACTTTTCTGGTGAAAACCACACAATGGATTCCTATGGAAGGAAATACAAGTTACTGGTAAGTACGCTTAGAATTACTTTTCAGGGTCAGTGCTGGGCTAAAAGATGCAGCTCTGGGTTCTCTCCTGATTACAGGTGAGTAAATCAGAATTCGTAGTTCGGCTGATTTTAGAGGAATATTTGTGCGGTTCAAAAATGGACACGTAGAAACTTTTCTGGTGAAAACCACACAATGGATTCCTATGGAAGGAAATACAAGTTACTGGTAAGTACGCTTAGAATTACTTTTCAGGGTCAGTGCTGGGCTAAAAGATGCAGCCCTGGGTTCTCTCCTGATAACAGGTGAGTAAATCGGAATTCGTAGTTTGGCTGATTTTAGAGGAATATTTGTACGTTTCAAAAATGGACACTTAGAAAATTGTCTGCTGAAAACCACACAATGGATTCCTATGGAAGGAAATACAAGTTACTGGTAAGTATGCTTAGAATTACTTTTCAGGGTCTGTGCTGGGCTAAAAGATGCAGCTCTGGGTTCTCTCCTGATTACAGGTGAGTAAATCAGAATTCGTAGTTTGGCTGATTTTAGAGAAATATTTGTACGTTTCAAAAATAGACACATAGAAACTTTTCTGGTGAAAACCACACAATGGATTCCTATGGAAGGAAATACAAGTTACTGGTAAGTAAGCTTAGAATTACTTTTCAGGGTCAGTGCTGGGCTAAAAGATGCTTTCCTGGGTTCTCTCCTGATAACAGGTGAGTAAATCGGAATTAGTAGTTCGGCTGATTTTAGAGGAATATTTGTACGTTTAAAAAATGGACACAGAAAATATTCTGGTGAAAACCACACAATGTATTCCTAAGGAAGGAAATACAAGTTACTGGTAAATACGCTTAGAGTTACTTTTCAGGGTCTGTGCTGGGCTAAAAGATGCAGCACTGGGTTCTCTCCTAATTACAGGTGAGTTAATCAGAATTCGTAGTTTGGCTGATTTTAGAGGAATATTTGTACGTTTCAAAAATGGACACTTAGAAAATTGTCTGGTGAAAACCACACAATGTATCCCTATGGAAGGAAATCCAAGTTACTGGTAAGTACGCTTAGAATTACTTTTCAGGGTCTGTGCTGGGCTAAAAGATGCAGCCCTGAGTTCTCTCCTGATGACAGGTGAGTAAATAGGAATTCGTAGTTCGGCTGATTTTAGAGGAATATATGTACGTTTGAAAAATGGACACTTAGAAAATTGTCTGGTGAAAACCACACAATGGATTCCTATGGAAGGAAATACAAGTTACTGGTAAGTACACTTAGAATTACTTTTCAGGGTCTGTGCTGGGCTAAAAGATGCAGCTCTGGGTTCTCTCCTGATTACAGGTGAGTAAATCAGAATTCGTAGTTCGGCTGATTTTAGAGGAATATTTGTGCGGTTCAAAAATGGACACGTAGAAACTTTTCTGGTGAAAACCACACAATGGATTCCTATGGAAGGAAATACAAGTTACTGGTAAGTACGCTTAGAATTACTTTTCAGGGTCAGTGCTGGGCTAAAAGATGCAGCTCTGGGTTCTCTCCTGATTACAGGTGAGTAAATCAGAATTTGTAGTTCGGCTGATTTTAGAGGAAAAGTTGTGCAGTTCAAAAATGGACACGTAGAAACTTTTCTGGTGAAAACCACACAATGGATTCCTATGGAAGGAAATACAAGTTACTGGTAAGTACGCTTAGAATTACTTTTCAGGGTCAGTGCTGGGCTAAAAGATGCAGCCCTGGGTTCTCTCCTGATAACAGGTGAGTAAATCGGAATTCGTAGTTCGGCTGATTTTAGAGGAATATTTGTACGTTTCAAAAATGGACACAGAAAATTTTCTGGTGGAAACCACACAATGGATTCCTATGGAAGGAAATACAAGTTACTGGTAAGTACGCTTAGAATTACTTTTCAGGGTCTTTGCTGGGCTAAAAGTTGCAGCCCTGGGTTCCTTCCTGATAACAGGTGAGTAAATCGGAATTCGTAGTTTGGCTGATTTTAGAGGAATATTTGTACGTTTCAAAAATGGACACTTAGAAAATTGTCTTCTGAAAACCACACAATGGATTCCTATGGAAGGAAATACAAGTTACTGGTAAGTACACTTAGAATTACTTTTCAGGGTCTGTGCTGGGCTAAAAGATGCAGCTCTGGGTTCTCTCCTGATTACAGGTGAGTAAATCGGAATTCGTAGTTCGGCTGATTTTAGAGGAATATTTGTACGTTTCAAAAATAGACACGTAGAAACTTTTCTAGTGAAAACCACACAACGGATTCCTATGGAAGGAAATACAAGATACTGGTAAGTACGCTTAGAATTACTTTTCAGGGTCAGTGCTGGGCTAAAAGTGCAGCTCTGGGTTCTCTCCTGATTACAGGTGAGTAAATCAGAATTCGTAGTTCGGCTGATTTTAGAGGAATATTTGTACGTTTAAAAAATGGACACTTAGAAAATTGTCTGGTGAAAACCACACAATGGATTCATATGGAAGGAATTATAAGTTACTGGTCAGTACGCTTAGAATTACTTTTCAGGGTCTGTGCTGGGCTAAAAGATGCAGCACTGGGTTCTCTCCTGATAACAGGTGAGTAAATCGGAATTCGTAGTTCGGCTGATTTTAGAGGAATATTTGTACGTTTAAAAAATGGACACAGAAAATTTTCTGGTGAAAACCACACAATGTATTCCTAAGGAAGGAAATACAAGTTACTGGTAAATACGCTTAGAGTTACTTTTCAGGGTCTGTGCTGGGCTAAAACATGCAGCACTGGGTTCTCTCCTAATTACAGGTGAGTTAATCAGAATTCGTAGTTTGGCTGATTTTAGAGGAATATTTGTACGTTTCAAAAATGGACACTTAGAAAATTATCTGGTGAAAACCACACAATGTATTCCTATGGAAGAAAATCCAAGTTACTGGTAAGTACGCTTAGAATTACTTTTCAGGGTCTGTGCTGGGCTAAAAGATGCAGCCCTGAGTTCTCTCCTGATGACAGGTGAGTAAATAGGAATTCGTAGTTCGGCTGATTTTAGAGGAATATTTGTACCTTTCAAAAATAGACACTTAGAAAATTGTCTGGTGAAAACCACACAATGGATTCCTATGGAAGGAAATACAAGTTACTGGTAAGTACTCTTAGAATTACTTTTCAGGGTCTGTGCTGGGCTAAAAGATGCAGCTCTGGGTTCTCTCCTGATTACAGGTGAGTAAATCAGAATTCGTAGTTCGGCTGATTTTAGAGGAATATTTGTGCGGTTCAAAAATGGACACTTAGAAACTTTTCTGGTGAAAACCACACAATGGATTCCTATGGAAGGAAATACAAGTTACTGGTAAGTACGCTTAGAATTACTTTTCAGGGTCAGTGCTGGGCTAAAAGATGCAGCCCTGGGTTCTCTCCTGATAACAGGTGAGTAAATCGGAATTCGTAGTTCGGCTGATTTTAGAGGAATATTTGTACGTTTCAAAAATGGACACAAAACATTTTCTGGTGAAAACCACACAATGGATTCCTATGGAAGGAAATACAAGTTACTGGTAAGTACGCTTAGAATTACTTTTCAGGGTCAGTGCTGGGCTAAAAGATGCAGCCCTGGGTTCTCTCCTGATAACAGGTGAGTAAATCGGAATTCGTAGTTTGGCTGATTTTAGAGGAATATTTGTACATTTCAAAAATGGACACTTAGAAAATTGTCTGCTGAAAACCACACAATGGATTCCTATGGAAGGAAATACAAGTTACTGGTAAGTATGCTTAGAATTACTTTTCAGGGTCTGTGCTGGGCTAAAAGATGCAGCTCTGGGTTCTCTCCTGATTACAGGTGAGTAAATCGGAATTCGTAGTTCGGCTGATTTTAGAGAAATATTTGTACGTTTCAAAAATAGACACATAGAAACTTTTCTGGTGAAAACCACACAATGGATTCCTATGGAAGGAAATACAAGTTACTGGTAAGTAAGCTTAGAATTACTTTTCAGGGTCAGTGCTGGGCTAAAAGATGCTTTCCTGGGTTCTCTCCTGATAACAGGTGAGTAAATCGGAATTCGTAGTTCGGCTGATTTTAGAGGAATATTTGTACGTTTAAAAAAATGGACACAGAAAATATTCTGGTGAAAACCACACAATGTATTCCTAAGGAAGGAAATACAAGTTACTGGTAAATACGCTTAGAGTTACTTTTCAGGGTCTGTGCTGGGCTAAAAGATGCAGCACTGGGTTCTCTCCTAATTACAGGTGAGTTAATCAGAATTCGTAGTTTGGCTGATTTTAGAGGAATATTTGTACGTTTCAAAAATGGACACTTAGAAAATTGTCTGGTGAAAACCACACAATGTATCCCTATGGAAGGAAATCCAAGTTACTGGTAAGTATGCTTAGAATTACTTTTCAGGGTCTGTGCTGGGCTAAAAGATGCAGCCCTGAGTTCTCTCCTGATGACAGGTGAGTAAATAGGAATTCGTAGTTCGGCTGATTTTAGAGGAATATATGTACGTTTGAAAAATGGACACTTAGAAAATTGTCTGGTGAAAACCACACAATGGATTCCTATGGAAGGAAATACAAGTTACTGGTAAGTACACTTAGAATTACTTTTCAGGGTCTGTGCTGGGCTAAAAGATGCAGCTCTGGGTTCTCTCCTGATTACAGGTGAGTAAATCAGAATTCGTAGTTCGGCTGATTTTAGAGGAATATTTGTGCGGTTCAAAAATGGACACGTAGAAACTTTTCTGGTGAAAACCACACAATGGATTCCTATGGAAGGAAATACAAGTTACTGGTAAGTACGCTTAGAATTACTTTTCAGGGTCAGTGCTGGGCTAAAAGATGCAGCTCTGGGTTCTCTCCTGATTACAGGTGAGTAAATCAGAATTTGTAGTTCGGCTGATTTTAGAGGAATATTTGTGCAGTTCAAAAATGGACACGTAGAAACTTTTCTGGTGAAAACCACACAATGGATTCCTATGGAAGGAAATACAAGTTACTGGTAAGTACGCTTAGAATTACTTTTCAGGGTCAGTGCTGGGCTAAAAGATGCAGCCCTGGGTTCTCTCCTGATAACAGGTGAGTAAATCGGAAATCGTAGTTCGGCTGATTTTAGAGGAATATTTGTACGTTTCTAAAATGGACACAGAAAATTTTCTGGTGGAAACCACACAATGGATTCCTATGGAAGGAAATACAAGTTACTGGTAAGTACGCTTAGAATTACTTTTCAGGGTCTTTGCTGGGCTAAATGTTGCAGCCCTGGGTTCTTTCCTGATAACAGGTGAGTAAATCGGAATTCGTAGTTTGGCTGATTTTAGAGGAATATTTGTACGTTTCAAAAATGGACACTTAGAAAATTGTCTGCTGAAAACCACACAATGGATTCCTATGGAAGGAAATACAAGTTACTGGTAAGTACGCTTAGAATTACTTTTCAGGGTCTGTGCTGGGCTAAAAGATGCAGCTCTGGGTTCTCTCCTGATTACAGGTGAGTAAATCGGAATTCGTAGTTCGGCTGATTTTAGAGGAATATTTGTACGTTTCAAAAATAGACACGTAGAAACTTTTCTAGTGAAAACCACACAACGGATTCCTATGGAAGGAAATACAAGTTACTGGTAAGTACGCTTAGAATTACTTTTCAGGGTCAGTGCTGGGCTAAAAGATGCAGCCCTGGGTTCTCTCCTGATAACAGGTGAGTAAATCGGAATTCGTAGTTTGGCTGATTTTAGAGGAATATTTGTACATTTCAAAAATGGACACTTAGAAAATTGTCTGCTGAAAACCACACAATGGATTCCTATGGAAGGAAATACAAGTTACTGGTAAGTATGCTTAGAATTACTTTTCAGGGTCTGTGCTGGGCTAAAAGATGCAGCTCTGGGTTCTCTCCTGATTACAGGTGAGTAAATCGGAATTCGTAGTTCGGCTGATTTTAGAGAAATATTTGTACGTTTCAAAAATAGACACATAGAAACTTTTCTGGTGAAAACCACACAATGGATTCCTATGGAAGGAAATACAAGTTACTGGTAAGTAAGCTTAGAATTACTTTTCAGGGTCAGTGCTGGGCTAAAAGATGCTTTCCTGGGTTCTCTCCTGATAACAGGTGAGTAAATCGGAATTCGTAGTTCGGCTGATTTTAGAGGAATATTTGTACGTTTAAAAAAATGGACACAGAAAATATTCTGGTGAAAACCACACAATGTATTCCTAAGGAAGGAAATACAAGTTACTGGTAAATACGCTTAGAGTTACTTTTCAGGGTCTGTGCTGGGCTAAAAGATGCAGCACTGGGTTCTCTCCTAATTACAGGTGAGTTAATCAGAATTCGTAGTTTGGCTGATTTTAGAGGAATATTTGTACGTTTCAAAAATGGACACTTAGAAAATTGTCTGGTGAAAACCACACAATGTATCCCTATGGAAGGAAATCCAAGTTACTGGTAAGTATGCTTAGAATTACTTTTCAGGGTCTGTGCTGGGCTAAAAGATGCAGCCCTGAGTTCTCTCCTGATGACAGGTGAGTAAATAGGAATTCGTAGTTCGGCTGATTTTAGAGGAATATATGTACGTTTGAAAAATGGACACTTAGAAAATTGTCTGGTGAAAACCACACAATGGATTCCTATGGAAGGAAATACAAGTTACTGGTAAGTACACTTAGAATTACTTTTCAGGGTCTGTGCTGGGCTAAAAGATGCAGCTCTGGGTTCTCTCCTGATTACAGGTGAGTAAATCAGAATTCGTAGTTCGGCTGATTTTAGAGGAATATTTGTGCGGTTCAAAAATGGACACGTAGAAACTTTTCTGGTGAAAACCACACAATGGATTCCTATGGAAGGAAATACAAGTTACTGGTAAGTACGCTTAGAATTACTTTTCAGGGTCAGTGCTGGGCTAAAAGATGCAGCTCTGGGTTCTCTCCTGATTACAGGTGAGTAAATCAGAATTTGTAGTTCGGCTGATTTTAGAGGAATATTTGTGCAGTTCAAAAATGGACACGTAGAAACTTTTCTGGTGAAAACCACACAATGGATTCCTATGGAAGGAAATACAAGTTACTGGTAAGTACGCTTAGAATTACTTTTCAGGGTCAGTGCTGGGCTAAAAGATGCAGCCCTGGGTTCTCTCCTGATAACAGGTGAGTAAATCGGAATTCGTAGTTCGGCTGATTTTAGAGGAATATTTGTACGTTTCAAAAATGGACACAGAAAATTTTCTGGTGGAAACCACACAATGGATTCCTATGGAAGGAAATACAAGTTACTGGTAAGTACGCTTAGAATTACTTTTCAGGGTCTTTGCTGGGCTAAATGTTGCAGCCCTGGGTTCTTTCCTGATAACAGGTGAGTAAATCGGAATTCGTAGTTTGGCTGATTTTAGAGGAATATTTGTACGTTTCAAAAATGGACACTTAGAAAATTGTCTGCTGAAAACCACACAATGGATTCCTATGGAAGGAAATACAAGTTACTGGTAAGTACGCTTAGAATTACTTTTCAGGGTCTGTGCTGGGCTAAAAGATGCAGCTCTGGGTTCTCTCCTGATTACAGGTGAGTAAATCGGAATTCGTAGTTCGGCTGATTTTAGAGGAATATTTGTACGTTTCAAAAATAGACACGTAGAAACTTTTCTAGTGAAAACCACACAACGGATTCCTATGGAAGGAAATACAAGATACTGGTAAGTACGCTTAGAATTACTTTTCAGGGTCAGTGCTGGGCTAAAAGATGCAGCTCTGGGTTCTCTCCTGATTACAGGTGAGTAAATCAGAATTCGTAGTTCGGCTGATTTTAGAGGAATATTTGTACGTTTAAAAAATGGACACTTAGAAAATTGTCTGGTGAAAACCACACAATGGATTCATATGGAAGGAATTATAAGTTACTGGTCAGTACGCTTAGAATTACTTTTCAGGGTCTGTGCTGGGCTAAAAGATGCAGCACTGGGTTCTCTCCTGATAACAGGTGAGTAAATCGGAATTCGTAGTTCGGCTGATTTTAGAGGAATATTTGTACGTTTAAAAAATGGACACAGAAAATTTTCTGGTGAAAACCACACAATGTATTCCTAAGGAAGGAAATACAAGTTACTGGTAAATACGCTTAGAGTTACTTTTCAGGGTCTGTGCTGGGCTAAAACATGCAGCACTGGGTTCTCTCCTGATTACAGGTGAGTAAATCAGCATTCGTAGTTCGGCTGATTTTAGAGGGATATTTGTGCGGTTCAAAAATGGACACGTAGAAACTTTTCTGGTGAAAACCACACAATGGATTCCTATGGAAGGAAATACAAGTTACTGGTAAGTACGCTTAGAATTACTTTTCAGGGTCAGTGCTGGGCTAAAAGATGCAGCCCTGGGTTCTCTCCTGATAACAGGCGGTAAATCGGAATTCGTAGTTCGGCTGATTTTAGAGGAATATTTGTACGTTTCAAAAATAGACACAGAAAATTTTCTGGTGAAAACCACACAATGGATTCCTATGGAAGGAAATACAAGTTACTGGTAAGTACGCTTAGAATTACTTTTCAGGGTCAGTGCTGGGCTAAAAGTTGCAGCCCTGGGTTCTCTCCTGATAACAGGTGAGTAAATCGGAATTCGTAGTTTGGCTGATTTTAGAGGAATATTTGTACGTTTCAAAAATGACACTTAGAAAATTGTCTGCTGAAAACCACACAATGGATTCCTATGGAAGGAAATACAAGTTACTGGTAAGTACGCTTAGAATTACTTTTCAGGGTCTGTGCTGGGCTAAAAGATGCAGCTCTGGGTTCTCTCCTGATTACAGGTGAGTAAATCAGAATTCGTAGTTCGGCTGATTTTAGAGGAATATTTGTGCGGTTCAAAAATGGACACTTAGAAACTTTTCTGGTGAAAACCACACAATGGATTCCTATGGAAGGAAATACAAGTTACTGGTAAGTACGCTTAGAATTACTTTTCAGGGTCAGTGCTGGGCTAAAAGATGCAGCTCTGGGTTCTCTCCTGATTACAGGTGAGTAAATCAGAATTCGTAGTCGGCTGATTTTAGAGGAATATTTGTGCGGTTCAAAAATGGACACGTAGAAACTTTTCTGGTGAAAACCACACAATGGATTCCTATGGAAGGAAATACAAGTTACTGGTAAGTACGCTTAGAATTACTTTTCAGTGTCAGTGCTGGGCTAAAAGATGCAGCCCTGGGTTCTCTCCTGATAACAGATGAGTAAATCGGAATTCGTAGTTCGGCTGATTTTAGAGGAATATTTGTACGTTTCAAAAATGGACACAGAAAATTTTCTGGTGAAAACCACACAATGGATTCCTATGGAAGGAAATACAAGTTACTGGTAAGTATGCTTAGAAATACTTTTCAGGGTCAGTGCTGGGCTAAAAGTTGCAGCCCTGGGTTTCCTCCTGATAACAGGTGAGTAAATCGGAATTCGTAGTTTGGCTGATTTTAGAGGAATATTTGTCCGTTTCAAAAATGGACACTTAGAAAATTGTCTGCTGAAAACCACACAATGGATTCCTATGGAAGGAAATACAAGTTACTGGTAAGTACGCTTAGAATTACTTTCCAGGGTCTGTGCTGGGCTAAAAGATGCAGCTCTGGGTTCTCTCCTGATTACAGGTGAGTAAATCGGAATTCGTAGTTCGGCTGATTTTAGAGGAATATTTGTATGTTTCAAAAATAGACACGTAGAAACTTTTCTGGTGAAAACCACACAATGGATTCCTATGGAAGGAAATACAAGTTACTGGTAAGTATGCTTAGAATTACTTTTCAGGGTCAGTGCTGGGCTAAAATATGCAGCTCTGGGTTCTCTCCTGATTACAGGTGAGTAAATCAGAATTCGTAGTTCGGCTGATTTTAGAGGAATATTTGTGCGGTTCAAAAATGGATACGTAGAAACTTTTCTGGTGAAAACCACACAATGGATTCCTATGGAAGGAAATACAAGTTACTGGTAAGTAAGCTTAGAATTACTTTTCAGGGTCAGTGCTGGGCTAAAAGATGCAGCCCTGGGTTCTCTCCTGATAACAGGTGAGTAAATCGGAATTCGTAGTTCGGCTGATTTTAGAGGAATATTTGTACGTTTAAAAAATGGACACAGAAAATATTCTGGTGAAAACCACACAATGTATTCCTAAGGAAGGAAATACAAGTTACTGGTAAATACGCTTAGAGTTACTTTTCAGGGTCTGTGCTGGGCTAAAAGATGCAGCACTGGGTTCTCTCCTAATTACAGGTGAGTTAATCAGAATTCGTAGTTTGGCTGATTTTAGAGGAATATTTGTACGTTTCAAAAATGGACACTTAGAAAATTGTCTGGTGAAAACCACACAATGTATCCCTATGGAAGGAAATCCAAGTTACTGGTAAGTACGCTTAGAATTACTTTTCAGGGTCTGTGCTGGGCTAAAAGATGCAGCCCTGAGTTCTCTCCTGATGACAGGTGAGTAAATAGGAATTCGTAGTTCGGCTGATTTTAGAGGAATATATGTACGTTTGAAAAATGGACACTTAGAAAATTGTCTGGTGAAAACCACACAATGGATTCCTATGGAAGGAAATACAAGTTACTGGTAAGTACACTTAGAATTACTTTTCAGGGTCTGTGCTGGGCTAAAAGATGCAGCTCTGGGTTCTCTCCTGATTACAGGTGAGTAAATCAGAATTCGTAGTTCGGCTGATTTTAGAGGAATATTTGTGCGGTTCAAAAATGGACACGTAGAAACTTTTCTGGTGAAAACCACACAATGGATTCCTATGGAAGGAAATACAAGTTACTGGTAAGTACGCTTAGAATTACTTTTCAGGGTCAGTGCTGGGCTAAAAGATGCAGCTCTGGGTTCTCTCCTGATTACAGGTGAGTAAATCAGAATTTGTAGTTCGGCTGATTTTAGAGGAATATTTGTGCAGTTCAAAAATGGACACGTAGAAACTTTTCTGGTGAAAACCACACAATGGATTCCTATGGAAGGAAATACAAGTTACTGGTAAGTAAGCTCAGAATTACTTTTCAGGGTCAGTGCTGGGCTAAAAGTTGCAGCCCTGGGTTCTTTCCTGATAACAGGTGAGTAAATCGGAATTCGTAGTTTGGCTGATTTTAGAGGAATATTTGTACGTTTCAAAAATGGACACTTAGAAAATTGTCTGCTGAAAACCACACAATGGATTCCTATGGAAGGAAATACAAGTTACTGGTAAGTACGCTTAGAATTACTTTTCAGGGTCTGTGCTGGGCTACAAGATGCAGCTCTGGGTTCTCTCCTGATTACAGGTGAGTAAATCGGAATTCGTAGTTCGGCTGATTTTAGAGGAATATTTGTACGTTTCAAAAATGGACACTTAGAAAATTATCTGGTGAAAACCACACAATGTATTCCTATGGAAGAAAATCCAAGTTACTGGTAAGTACGCTTAGAATTACTTTTCAGGGTCTGTGCTGGGCTAAAAGATGCAGCCCTCAGTTCTCTCCTGATGACAGGTGAGTAAATAGGAATTCGTAGTTCGGCTGATTTTAGAGGAATATTTTTACGTTTCAAAAATAGACACTTAGAAAATTGTCTGGTGAAAACCACACAATGGATTCCTATGGAAGGAAATACAAGTTACTGGTAAGTACGCTTAGAATTACTTTTCAGGGTCTGTGCTGGGCTAAAAGATGCAGCTCTGGGTTCTCTCCTGATTACAGGTTAGTAAATCAGAATTCGTAGTTCGGCTGATTTTAGAGGAATATTTGTGCGGTTCAAAAATGGACACTTAGAAACTTTTCTGGTGAAAACCACACAATGGATTCCTATGGAAGGAAATACAAGTTACTGGTAAGTACGCTTAGAATTACTTTTCAGGGTCAGTGCTGGGCTAAAAGATGCAGCCCTGGGTTCTCTCCTGATAACAGGTGAGTAAATCGGAATTCGTAGTTCGGCTGATTTTAGAGGAATATTTGTACGTTTCAAAAATAGACACGTAGAAACTTTTCTAGTGAAAACCACACAACGGATTCCTATGGAAGGAAATACAAGATACTGGTAAGTACGCTTAGAATTACTTTTCAGGGTCAGTGCTGGGCTAAAAGATGCAGCTCTGGGTTCTCTCCTGATTACAGGTGAGTAAATCAGAATTCGTAGTTCGGCTGATTTTAGAGGAATATTTGTACGTTTAAAAAATGGACACTTAGAAAATTGTCTGGTGAAAACCACACAATGGATTCATATGGAAGGAATTATAAGTTACTGGTCAGTACGCTTAGAATTACTTTTCAGGGTCTGTGCTGGGCTAAAAGATGCAGCACTGGGTTCTCTCCTGATAACAGGTGAGTAAATCGGAATTCGTAGTTCGGCTGATTTTAGAGGAATATTTGTACGTTTAAAAAATGGACACAGAAAATTTTCTGGTGAAAACCACACAATGTATTCCTAAGGAAGGAAATACAAGTTACTGGTAAATACGCTTAGAGTTACTTTTCAGGGTCTGTGCTGGGCTAAAACATGCAGCACTGGGTTCTCTCCTGATTACAGGTGAGTAAATCAGCATTCGTAGTTCGGCTGATTTTAGAGGGATATTTGTGCGGTTCAAAAATGGACACGTAGAAACTTTTCTGGTGAAAACCACACAATGGATTCCTATGGAAGGAAATACAAGTTACTGGTAAGTACGCTTAGAATTACTTTTCAGGGTCAGTGCTGGGCTAAAAGATGCAGCCCTGGGTTCTCTCCTGATAACAGGCGGTAAATCGGAATTCGTAGTTCGGCTGATTTTAGAGGAATATTTGTACGTTTCAAAAATAGACACAGAAAATTTTCTGGTGAAAACCACACAATGGATTCCTATGGAAGGAAATACAAGTTACTGGTAAGTACGCTTAGAATTACTTTTCAGGGTCAGTGCTGGGCTAAAAGTTGCAGCCCTGGGTTCTCTCCTGATAACAGGTGAGTAAATCGGAATTCGTAGTTTGGCTGATTTTAGAGGAATATTTGTACGTTTCAAAAATGACACTTAGAAAATTGTCTGCTGAAAACCACACAATGGATTCCTATGGAAGGAAATACAAGTTACTGGTAAGTACGCTTAGAATTACTTTTCAGGGTCTGTGCTGGGCTAAAAGATGCAGCTCTGGGTTCTCTCCTGATTACAGGTGAGTAAATCAGAATTCGTAGTTCGGCTGATTTTAGAGGAATATTTGTGCGGTTCAAAAATGGACACTTAGAAACTTTTCTGGTGAAAACCACACAATGGATTCCTATGGAAGGAAATACAAGTTACTGGTAAGTACGCTTAGAATTACTTTTCAGGGTCAGTGCTGGGCTAAAAGATGCAGCTCTGGGTTCTCTCCTGATTACAGGTGAGTAAATCAGAATTCGTAGTCGGCTGATTTTAGAGGAATATTTGTGCGGTTCAAAAATGGACACGTAGAAACTTTTCTGGTGAAAACCACACAATGGATTCCTATGGAAGGAAATACAAGTTACTGGTAAGTACGCTTAGAATTACTTTTCAGTGTCAGTGCTGGGCTAAAAGATGCAGCCCTGGGTTCTCTCCTGATAACAGATGAGTAAATCGGAATTCGTAGTTCGGCTGATTTTAGAGGAATATTTGTACGTTTCAAAAATGGACACAGAAAATTTTCTGGTGAAAACCACACAATGGATTCCTATGGAAGGAAATACAAGTTACTGGTAAGTATGCTTAGAAATACTTTTCAGGGTCAGTGCTGGGCTAAAAGTTGCAGCCCTGGGTTTCCTCCTGATAACAGGTGAGTAAATCGGAATTCGTAGTTTGGCTGATTTTAGAGGAATATTTGTCCGTTTCAAAAATGGACACTTAGAAAATTGTCTGCTGAAAACCACACAATGGATTCCTATGGAAGGAAATACAAGTTACTGGTAAGTACGCTTAGAATTACTTTCCAGGGTCTGTGCTGGGCTAAAAGATGCAGCTCTGGGTTCTCTCCTGATTACAGGTGAGTAAATCGGAATTCGTAGTTCGGCTGATTTTAGAGGAATATTTGTACGTTTCAAAAATAGACACGTAGAAACTTTTCTGGTGAAAACCACACAATGGATTCCTATGGAAGGAAATACAAGTTACTGGTAAGTACGCTTAGAATTACTTTTCAGGGTCAGTGCTGGGCTAAAATATGCAGCTCTGGGTTCTCTCCTGATTACAGGTGAGTAAATCAGAATTCGTAGTTCGGCTGATTTTAGAGGAATATTTGTGCGGTTCAAAAATGGACACGTAGAAACTTTTCTGGTGAAAACCACACAATGGATTCCTATGGAAGGAAATACAAGTTACTGGTAAGTAAGCTTAGAATTACTTTTCAGGGTCAGTGCTGGGCTAAAAGATGCAGCCCTGGGTTCTCTCCTGATAACAGGTGAGTAAATCGGAATTCGTAGTTCGGCTGATTTTAGAGGAATATTTGTACGTTTAAAAAATGGACACAGAAAATATTCTGGTGAAAACCACACAATGTATTCCTAAGGAAGGAAATACAAGTTACTGGTAAATACGCTTAGAGTTACTTTTCAGGGTCTGTGCTGGGCTAAAAGATGCAGCACTGGGTTCTCTCCTAATTACAGGTGAGTTAATCAGAATTCGTAGTTTGGCTGATTTTAGAGGAATATTTGTACGTTTCAAAAATGGACACTTAGAAAATTGTCTGGTGAAAACCACACAATGTATCCCTATGGAAGGAAATCCAAGTTACTGGTAAGTACGCTTAGAATTACTTTTCAGGGTCTGTGCTGGGCTAAAAGATGCAGCCCTGAGTTCTCTCCTGATGACAGGTGAGTAAATAGGAATTCGTAGTTCGGCTGATTTTAGAGGAATATATGTACGTTTGAAAAATGGACACTTAGAAAATTGTCTGGTGAAAACCACACAATGGATTCCTATGGAAGGAAATACAAGTTACTGGTAAGTACACTTAGAATTACTTTTCAGGGTCTGTGCTGGGCTAAAAGATGCAGCTCTGGGTTCTCTCCTGATTACAGGTGAGTAAATCAGAATTCGTAGTTCGGCTGATTTTAGAGGAATATTTGTGCGGTTCAAAAATGGACACGTAGAAACTTTTCTGGTGAAAACCACACAATGGATTTCTATGGAAGGAAATACAAGTTACTGGTAAGTACGCTTAGAATTACTTTTCAGGGTCAGTGCTGGGCTAAAAGATGCAGCTCTGGGTTCTCTCCTGATTACAGGTGAGTAAATCAGAATTTGTAGTTCGGCTGATTTTAGAGGAATATTTGTGCAGTTCAAAAATGGACACGTAGAAACTTTTCTGGTGAAAACCACACAATGGATTCCTATGGAAGGAAATACAAGTTACTGGTAAGTAAGCTCAGAATTACTTTTCAGGGTCAGTGCTGGGCTAAAAGTTGCAGCCCTGGGTTCTTTCCTGATAACAGGTGAGTAAATCGGAATTCGTAGTTTGGCTGATTTTAGAGGAATATTTGTACGTTTCAAAAATGGACACTTAGAAAATTGTCTGCTGAAAACCACACAATGGATTCCTATGGAAGGAAATACAAGTTACTGGTAAGTACGCTTAGAATTACTTTTCAGGGTCTGTGCTGGGCTACAAGATGCAGCTCTGGGTTCTCTCCTGATTACAGGTGAGTAAATCGGAATTCGTAGTTCGGCTGATTTTAGAGGAATATTTGTACGTTTCAAAAATAGACACGTAGAAACTTTTCTAGTGAAAACCACACAACGGATTCCTATGGAAGGAAATACAAGATACTGGTAAGTACGCTTAGAATTACTTTTCAGGGTCAGTGCTGGGCTAAAAGATGCAGCTCTGGGTTCTCTCCTGATTACAGGTGAGTAAATCAGAATTCGTAGTTCGGCTGATTTTAGAGGAATATTTGTACGTTTAAAAAATGGACACTTAGAAAATTGTCTGGTGAAAACCACACAATGGATTCATATGGAAGGAATTATAAGTTACTGGTCAGTACGCTTAGAATTACTTTTCAGGGTCTGTGCTGGGCTAAAAGATGCAGCACTGGGTTCTCTCCTGATAACAGGTGAGTAAATCGGAATTCGTAGTTCGGCTGATTTTAGAGGAATATTTGTACGTTTAAAAAATGGACACAGAAAATTTTCTGGTGAAAACCACACAATGTATTCCTAAGGAAGGAAATACAAGTTACTGGTAAATACGCTTAGAGTTACTTTTCAGGGTCTGTGCTGGGCTAAAACATGCAGCACTGGGTTCTCTCCTAATTACAGGTGAGGTAATCAGAATTCGTAGTTTGGCTGATTTTAGAGGAATATTTGTACGTTTCAAAAATGGACACTTAGAAAATTATCTGGTGAAAACCACACAATGTATTCCTATGGAAGAAAATCCAAGTTACTGGTAAGTACGCTTAGAATTACTTTTCAGGGTCTGTGCTGGGCTAAAAGATGCAGCCCTGAGTTCTCTCCTGATGACAGGTGAGTAAATAGGAATTCGTAGTTCGGCTGATTTTAGAGGAATATTTGTACGTTTCAAAAATAGACACTTAGAAAATTGTCTGGTGAAAACCACACAATGGATTCCTATGGAAGGAAATACAAGTTACTGGTAAGTACGCTTAGAATTACTTTTCAGGGTCTGTGCTGGGCTAAAAGATGCAGCTCTGGGTTCTCTCCTGATTACAGGTGAGTAAATCAGAATTCGTAGTTTGGCTGATTTTAGAGGAATATTTGTGCGGTTCAAAAATGGACACGTAGAAACTTTTCTGGTGAAAACCACACAATGGATTCCTATGGAAGGAAATACAAGTTACTGGTAAGTACGCTTAGAATTACTTTTCAGGGTCAGTGCTGAGCTAAAAGATGCAGCTCTGGGTTCTCTCCTGATTACAGGTGAGTAAATCAGAATTTGTAGTTCGGCTGATTTTAGAGGAATATTTGTGCAGTTCAAAAATGGACACGTAGAAACTTTTCTGGTGAAAACCACACAATGGATTCCTATGGAAGGAAATACAAGTTACTGGTAAGTACGCTTAGAATTACTTTTCAGGGTCAGTGCTGGGCTAAAAGATGCAGCCCTGGGTTCTCTCCTGATAACAGGTGAGTAAATCGGAATTCGTAGTTCGGCTGATTTTAGAGGAATATTTGTACGTTTCAAAAATGGACACAGAAAATTTTCTGGTGGAAACCACACAATGGATTCCTATGGAAGGAAATACAAGTTACTGGTAAGTACGCTTAGAATTACTTTTCAGGGTCTTTGCTGGGCTAAAAGTTGCAGCCCTGGGTTCTTTCCTGATAACAGGTGAGTAAATCGGAATTCGTAGTTTGGCTGATTTTAGAGGAATATTTGTACGTTTCAAAAATGGACACTTAGAAAATTGTCTGCTGAAAACCACACAATGGATTCCTATGGAAGGAAATACAAGTTACTGGTAAGTACGCTTAGAATTACTTTTCAGGGTCTGTGCTGGGCTAAAAGATGCAGCTCTGGGTTCTCTCCTGATTACAGGTGAGTAAATCGGAATTCGTAGTTCGGCTGATTTTAGAGGAATATTTGTACGTTTCAAAAATAGACACGTAGAAACTTTTCTAGTGAAAACCACACAACGGATTCCTATGGAAGGAAATACAAGATACGCTTAGAATTACTTTTCAGGGTCAGTGCTGGGCTAAAAGATGCAGCTCTGGGTTCTCTCCTGATTACAGGTGAGTAAATCAGAATTCGTAGTTCGGCTGATTTTAGAGGAATATTTGTACGTTTAAAAAATGGACACTTAGAAAATTGTCTGGTGAGAACCACACAATGGATTCATATGGAAGGAATTATAAGTTACTGGTCAGTACGCTTAGAATTACTTTTCATGGTCTGTGCTGGGCTAAAAGATGCAGCACTGGGTTCTCTCCTGATAACAGGTGAGTAAATCGGAATTCGTAGTTCGGCTGATTTTAGAGGAATATTTGTACGTTTAAAAAATGGACACAGTAAATTTTCTGGTGAAATCCACACAATGTATTCCTAAGGAAGGAAATACAAGTTACTGGTAAATACGCTTAGAGTTACTTTTCAGGGTCTGTGCTGGGCTAAAACATGCAGCACTGGGTTCTCTCCTAATTACAGGTGAGTTAATCAGAATTCGTAGTTTGGCTGATTTTAGAGGAATATTTGTACGTTTCAAAAATGGACACTTAGAAAATTATCTGGTGAAAACCACACAATGTATTCCTATGGAAGAAAATCCAAGTTACTGGTAAGTACGCTTAGAATTACTTTTCAGGGTCTGTGCTGGGCTAAAAGATGCAGCCCTGAGTTCTCTCCTGATGACAGGTGAGTAAATAGGAATTCGTAGTTCGGCTGATTTTAGAGGAATATTTGTACCTTTCAAAAATAGACACTTAGAAAATTGTCTGGTGAAAACCACACAATGGATTCCTATGGAAGGAAATACAAGTTACTGGTAAGTACGCTTAGAATTACTTTTCAGGGTCTGTGCTGGGCTAAAAGATGCAGCTCTGGGTTCTCTCCTGATTACAGGTTCGTAAATCAGAATTCGTAGTTCGGCTGATTTTAGAGGAATATTTGTGCGGTTCAAAAATGGACACTTAGAAACTTTTCTGGTGAAAACCACACAATGGATTCCTATGGAAGGAAATACAAGTTACTGGTAAGTATGCTTAGAATTACTTTTCAGGGTCAGTGCTGGGCTAAAAGATGCAGCTCTGGGTTCTCTCCTGATTACAGGTGAGTAAAGCGGAATTCGTAGTTCGGCTGATTTTAGAGGAATATTTGTACGTTTAAAAAATGGACACTTAGAAAATTGTCTGGTGAAAACCACACAATGGATTCCTATGGAAGGAATTATAAGTTACTGGTCAGTACGCTTAGAATTACTTTTCAGGGTCTGTGCTGGGCTAAAAGATGCAGCACTGGGTTCTCTCCTGATAACAGGTGAGTAAATCGGAATTCGTAGTTCGGCTGATTTTAGAGGAATATTTGTACGTTTAAAAAATGGACACAGAAAATTTTCTGGTGAAAACCACACAATGTATTCCTAAGGAAGGAAATACAAGTTACTGGTAAATACGCTTAGAGTTACTTTTCAGGGTCTGTGCTGGGCTAAAACATGCAGCACTGGGTTCTCTCCTGATTACAGGTGAGTAAATCAGCATTCGTAGTTCGGCTGATTTTAGAGGGATATTTGTGCGGTTCAAAAATGGACACGTAGAAACTTTTCTGGTGAAAACCACACAATGGATTCCTATGGAAGGAAATACAAGTTACTGGTAAGTACGCTTAGAATTACTTTTCAGGGTCAGTGCTGGGCTAAAAGATGCAGCCCTGGGTTCTCTCCTGATAACAGGCGGTAAATCGGAATTCGTAGTTCGGCTGATTTTAGAGGAATATTTGTACGTTTCAAAAATAGACACAGAAAATTTTCTGGTGAAAACCACACAATGGATTCCTATGGAAGGAAATACAAGTTACTGGTAAGTACGCTTAGAATTACTTTTCAGGGTCAGTGCTGGGCTAAAAGTTGCAGCCCTGGGTTCTCTCCTGATAACAGGTGAGTAAATCGGAATTCGTAGTTTGGCTGATTTTAGAGGAATATTTGTACGTTTCAAAAATGACACTTAGAAAATTGTCTGCTGAAAACCACACAATGGATTCCTATGGAAGGAAATACAAGTTACTGGTAAGTACGCTTAGAATTACTTTTCAGGGTCTGTGCTGGGCTAAAAGATGCAGCTCTGGGTTCTCTCCTGATTACAGGTGAGTAAATCAGAATTCGTAGTTCGGCTGATTTTAGAGGAATATTTGTGCGGTTCAAAAATGGACACTTAGAAACTTTTCTGGTGAAAACCACACAATGGATTCCTATGGAAGGAAATACAAGTTACTGGTAAGTACGCTTAGAATTACTTTTCAGGGTCAGTGCTGGGCTAAAAGATGCAGCTCTGGGTTCTCTCCTGATTACAGGTGAGTAAATCAGAATTCGTAGTCGGCTGATTTTAGAGGAATATTTGTGCGGTTCAAAAATGGACACGTAGAAACTTTTCTGGTGAAAACCACACAATGGATTCCTATGGAAGGAAATACAAGTTACTGGTAAGTACGCTTAGAATTACTTTTCAGTGTCAGTGCTGGGCTAAAAGATGCAGCCCTGGGTTCTCTCCTGATAACAGATGAGTAAATCGGAATTCGTAGTTCGGCTGATTTTAGAGGAATATTTGTACGTTTCAAAAATGGACACAGAAAATTTTCTGGTGAAAACCACACAATGGATTCCTATGGAAGGAAATACAAGTTACTGGTAAGTATGCTTAGAAATACTTTTCAGGGTCAGTGCTGGGCTAAAAGTTGCAGCCCTGGGTTTCCTCCTGATAACAGGTGAGTAAATCGGAATTCGTAGTTTGGCTGATTTTAGAGGAATATTTGTCCGTTTCAAAAATGGACACTTAGAAAATTGTCTGCTGAAAACCACACAATGGATTCCTATGGAAGGAAATACAAGTTACTGGTAAGTACGCTTAGAATTACTTTCCAGGGTCTGTGCTGGGCTAAAAGATGCAGCTCTGGGTTCTCTCCTGATTACAGGTGAGTAAATCGGAATTCGTAGTTCGGCTGATTTTAGAGGAATATTTGTACATTTCAAAAATAGACACGTAGAAACTTTTCTAGTGAAAACCACACAATGGATTCCTATGGAAGGAAATACAAGTTACTGGTAAGTACGCTTAGAATTACTTTTCAGGGTCAGTGCTGGGCTAAAATATGCAGCTCTGGGTTCTCTCCTGATTACAGGTGAGTAAATCAGAATTCGTAGTTCGGCTGATTTTAGAGGAATATTTGTGCGGTTCAAAAATGGACACGTAGAAACTTTTCTGGTGAAAACCACACAATGGATTCCTATGGAAGGTAATACAAGTTACTGGTAAGTAAGCTTAGAATTACTTTTCAGGGTCAGTGCTGGGCTAAAAGATGCAGCCCTGCGTTCTCTCCTGATAACAGGTGAGTAAATCGGAATTCGTAGTTCGGCTGATTTTAGAGGAATATTTGTACGTTTAAAAAATGGACACAGAAAATATTCTGGTGAAAACCACACAATGTATTCCTAAGGAAGGAAATACAAGTTACTGGTAAATACGCTTAGAGTTACTTTTCAGGGTCTGTGCTGGGCTAAAAGATGCAGCACTGGGTTCTCTCCTAATTACAGGTGAGTTAATCAGAATTCGTAGTTTGGCTGATTTTAGAGGAATATTTGTACGTTTCAAAAATGGACACTTAGAAAATTGTCTGGTGAAAACCACACAATGTATCCCTATGGAAGGAAATCCAAGTTACTGGTAAGTACGCTTAGAATTACTTTTCAGGGTCTGTGCTGGGCTAAAAGATGCAGCCCTGAGTTCTCTCCTGATGACAGGTGAGTAAATAGGAATTCGTAGTTCGGCTGATTTTAGAGGAATATATGTACGTTTGAAAAATGGACACTTAGAAAATTGTCTGGTGAAAACCACACAATGGATTCCTATGGAAGGAAATACAAGTTACTGGTAAGTACACTTAGAATTACTTTTCAGGGTCTGTGCTGGGCTAAAAGATGCAGCTCTGGGTTCTCTCCTGATTACAGGTGAGTAAATCAGAATTCGTAGTTCGGCTGATTTTAGAGGAATATTTGTGCGGTTCAAAAATGGACACGTAGAAACTTTTCTGGTGAAAACCACACAATGGATTCCTATGGAAGGAAATACAAGTTACTGGTAAGTACGCTTAGAATTACTTTTCAGGGTCAGTGCTGGGCTAAAAGATGCAGCTCTGGGTTCTCTCCTGATTACAGGTGAGTAAATCAGAATTTGTAGTTCGGCTGATTTTAGAGGAATATTTGTGCAGTTCAAAAATGGACACGTAGAAACTTTTCTGGTGAAAACCACACAATGGATTCCTATGGAAGGAAATACAAGTTACTGGTAAGTAAGTTTAGAATTACTTTTCAGGGTCAGTGCTGGGCTAAAAGTTGCAGCCCTGGGTTCTTTCCTGATAACAGGTGAGTAAATCGGAATTCGTAGTTTGGCTGATTTTAGAGGAATATTTGTACGTTTCCAAAATGGACACTTAGAAAATTGTCTGCTGAAAACCACACAATGGATTCCTATGGAAGGAAATACAAGTTACTGGTAAGTACGCTTAGAATTACTTTTCAGGGTCTGTGCTGGGCTAAAAGATGCAGCTCTGGGTTCTCTCCTGATTACAGGTGAGTAAATCGGAATTCGTAGTTCGGCTGATTTTAGAGGAATATTTGTACGTTTCAAAAATAGACACTTAGAAAATTGTCTGGTGAAAACCACACAATGGATTCCTATGGAAGGAAATACAAGTTACTGGTAAGTACGCTTAGAATTACTTTTCAGGGTCTGTGCTGGGCTAAAAGATGCAGCTCTGGGTTCTCTCCTGATTACAGGTTAGTAAATCAGAATTCGTAGTTCGGCTGATTTTAGAGGAATATTTGTGCGGTTCAAAAATGGACACTTAGAAACTTTTCTGGTGAAAACCACACAATGGATTCCTATGGAAGGAAATACAAGTTACTGGTAAGTACGCTTAGAATTACTTTTCAGGGTCAGTGCTGGGCTAAAAGATGCAGCCCTGGGTTCTCTCCTGATAACAGGTGAGTAAATCGGAATTCGTAGTTCGGCTGATTTTAGAGGAATATTTGTACGTTTCAAAAATAGACACGTAGAAACTTTTCTAGTGAAAACCACACAACGGATTCCTATGGAAGGAAATACAAGATACTGGTAAGTACGCTTAGAATTACTTTTCAGGGTCAGTGCTGGGCTAAAAGATGCAGCTCTGGGTTCTCTCCTGATTACAGGTGAGTAAATCAGAATTCGTAGTTCGGCTGATTTTAGAGGAATATTTGTACGTTTAAAAAATGGACACTTAGAAAATTGTCTGGTGAAAACCACACAATGGATTCATATGGAAGGAATTATAAGTTACTGGTCAGTACGCTTAGAATTACTTTTCAGGGTCTGTGCTGGGCTAAAAGATGCAGCACTGGGTTCTCTCCTGATAACAGGTGAGTAAATCGGAATTCGTAGTTCGGCTGATTTTAGAGGAATATTTGTACGTTTAAAAAATGGACACAGAAAATTTTCTGGTGAAAACCACACAATGTATTCCTAAGGAAGGAAATACAAGTTACTGGTAAATACGCTTAGAGTTACTTTTCAGGGTCTGTGCTGGGCTAAAACATGCAGCACTGGGTTCTCTCCTGATTACAGGTGAGTAAATCAGCATTCGTAGTTCGGCTGATTTTAGAGGGATATTTGTGCGGTTCAAAAATGGACACGTAGAAACTTTTCTGGTGAAAACCACACAATGGATTCCTATGGAAGGAAATACAAGTTACTGGTAAGTACGCTTAGAATTACTTTTCAGGGTCAGTGCTGGGCTAAAAGATGCAGCCCTGGGTTCTCTCCTGATAACAGGCGGTAAATCGGAATTCGTAGTTCGGCTGATTTTAGAGGAATATTTGTACGTTTCAAAAATAGACACAGAAAATTTTCTGGTGAAAACCACACAATGGATTCCTATGGAAGGAAATACAAGTTACTGGTAAGTACGCTTAGAATTACTTTTCAGGGTCAGTGCTGGGCTAAAAGTTGCAGCCCTGGGTTCTCTCCTGATAACAGGTGAGTAAATCGGAATTCGTAGTTTGGCTGATTTTAGAGGAATATTTGTACGTTTCAAAAATGACACTTAGAAAATTGTCTGCTGAAAACCACACAATGGATTCCTATGGAAGGAAATACAAGTTACTGGTAAGTACGCTTAGAATTACTTTTCAGGGTCTGTGCTGGGCTAAAAGATGCAGCTCTGGGTTCTCTCCTGATTACAGGTGAGTAAATCAGAATTCGTAGTTCGGCTGATTTTAGAGGAATATTTGTGCGGTTCAAAAATGGACACTTAGAAACTTTTCTGGTGAAAACCACACAATGGATTCCTATGGAAGGAAATACAAGTTACTGGTAAGTACGCTTAGAATTACTTTTCAGGGTCAGTGCTGGGCTAAAAGATGCAGCTCTGGGTTCTCTCCTGATTACAGGTGAGTAAATCAGAATTTGTAGTTCGGCTGATTTTAGAGGAATATTTGTGCAGTTCAAAAATGGACACGTAGAAACTTTTCTGGTGAAAACCACACAATGGATTCCTATGGAAGGAAATACAAGTTACTGGTAAGTAAGCTTAGAATTACTTTTCAGGGTCAGTGCTGGGCTAAAAGTTGCAGCCCTGGGTTCTTTCCTGATAACAGGTGAGTAAATCGGAATTCGTAGTTTGGCTGATTTTAGAGGAATATTTGTACGTTTCAAAAATGGACACTTAGAAAATTGTCTGCTGAAAACCACACAATGGATTCCTATGGAAGGAAATACAAGTTACTGGTAAGTACGCTTAGAATTACTTTTCAGGGTCTGTGCTGGGCTAAAAGATGCAGCTCTGGGTTCTCTCCTGATTACAGGTGAGTAAATCAGAATTCGTAGTTCGGCTGATTTTAGAGGAATATTTGTACGTTTAAAAAATGGACACTTAGAAAATTGTCTGGTGAAAACCACACAATGGATTCATATGGAAGGAATTATAAGTTACTGGTCAGTACGCTTAGAATTACTTTTCAGGGTCTGTGCTGGGCTAAAAGATGCAGCACTGGGTTCTCTCCTGATAACAGGTGAGTAAATCGGAATTCGTAGTTCGGCTGATTTTAGAGGAATATTTGTACGTTTAAAAAATGGACACAGAAAATTTTCTGGTGAAAACCACACAATGTATTCCTAAGGAAGGAAATACAAGTTACTGGTAAATACGCTTAGAGTTACTTTTCAGGGTCTGTGCTGGGCTAAAACATGCAGCACTGGGTTCTCTCCTAATTACAAGTGAGTTAATCAGAATTCATAGTTTGGCTGATTTTAGAGGAATATTTGTACATTTCAAAAATGGACACTTAGAAAATTATCTGGTGAAAACCACACAATGTATTCCTATGGAAGAAAATCCAAGTTACTGGTAAGTACGCTTAGAATTACTTTTCAGGGTCTGTGCTGGGCTAAAAGATGCAGCCCTGAGTTCTCTCCTGATGACAGGTGAGTAAATAGGAATTCGTAGTTCGGCTGATTTTAGAGGAATATTTGTACGTTTCAAAAATAGACACTTAGAAAATTGTCTGGTGAAAACCACACAATGGATTCCTATGGAAGGAAATACAAGTTACTGGTAAGTACGCTTAGAATTACTTTTCAGGGTCTGTGCTGGGCTAAAAGATGCAGCTCTGGGTTCTCTCCTGATTACAGGTGAGTAAATCAGAATTCGTAGTTCGGCTGATTTTAGAGGAATATTTGTGCGGTTCAAAAATGGACACTTAGAAACTTTTCTGGTGAAAACCACACAATGGATTCCTATGGAAGGAAATACAAGTTACTGGTAAGTACGCTTAGAATTACTTTTCAGGGTCAGTGCTGGGCTAAAAGATGCAGCCCTGGGTTCTCTCCTGATAACAGGTGAGTAAATCGGAATTCGTAGTTCGGCTGATTTTAGAGGAATATTTGTACGTTTAAAAAATGGACACAGAAAATATTCTGGTGAAAACCACACAATGTATTCCTAAGGAAGGAAATACAAGTTACTGGTAAATACGCTTAGAGTTACTTTTCAGGGTCTGTGCTGGGCTAAAAGATGCAGCACTGGGTTCTCTCCTAATTACAGGTGAGTTAATCAGAATTCGTAGTTTGGCTGATTTTAGAGGAATATTTGTACGTTTCAAAAATGGACACTTAGAAAATTGTCTGGTGAAAACCACACAATGTATCCCTATGGAAGGAAATCCAAGTTACTGGTAAGTACGCTTAGAATTACTTTTCAGGGTCTGTGCTGGGCTAAAAGATGCAGCCCTGAGTTCTCTCCTGATGACAGGTGAGTAAATAGGAATTCGTAGTTCGGCTGATTTTAGAGGAATATATGTACGTTTGAAAAATGGACACTTAGAAAATTGGTGAAAACCACACAATGGATTCCTATGGAAGGAAATACAAGTTACTGGTAAGTACACTTAGAATTACTTTTCAGGGTCTGTGCTGGGCTAAAAGATGCAGCTCTGGGTTCTCTCCTGATTACAGGTGAGTAAATCAGAATTCGTAGTTCGGCTGATTTTAGAGGAATATTTGTGCGGTTCAAAAATGGACACGTAGAAACTTTTCTGGTGAAAACCACACAATGGATTCCTATGGAAGGAAATACAAGTTACTGGTAAGTACGCTTAGAATTACTTTTCAGGGTCAGTGCTGGGCTAAAAGATGCAGCTCTGGGTTCTCTCCTGATTACAGGTGAGTAAATCAGAATTTGTAGTTCGGCTGATTTTAGAGGAATATTTGTGCAGTTCAAAAATGGACACGTAGAAACTTTTCTGGTGAAAACCACACAATGGATTCCTATGGAAGGAAATACAAGTTACTGGTAAGTACGCTTAGAATTACTTTTCAGGGTCAGTGCTGGGCTAAAAGATGCAGCCCTGGGTTCTCTCCTGATAACAGGTGAGTAAATCGGAATTCGTAGTTCGGCTGATTTTAGAGGAATATTTGTACGTTTCAAAAATGGACACTTAGAAAATTGTCTGCTGAAAACCACACAATGGATTCCTATGGAAGGAAATACAAGTTACTGGTAAGTACGCTTAGAATTACTTTTCAGGGTCTGTGCTGGGCTAAAAGATGCAGCTCTGGGTTCTCTCCTGATTACAGGTGAGTAAATCGGAATTCGTAGTTCGGCTGATTTTAGAGGAATATTTGTACGTTTCAAAAATAGACACGTAGAAACTTTTCTAGTGAAAACCACACAACGGATTCCTATGGAAGGAAATACAAGATACTGGTAAGTACGCTTAGAATTACTTTTCAGGGTCAGTGCTGAGCTAAAAGATGCAGCTCTGGGTTCTCTCCTGATTACAGGTGAGTAAATCAGAATTCGTAGTTCGGCTGATTTTAGAGGAATATTTGTACGTTTAAAAAATGGACACTTAGAAAATTGTCTGGTGAAAACCACACAATGGATTCATATGGAAGGAATTATAAGTTACTGGTCAGTATGCTTAGAATTACTTTTCAGGGTCTGTGCTGGGCTAAAAGATGCAGCACTGGGTTCTCTCCTGATAACAGGTGAGTAAATCGGAATTCGTAGTTCGGCTGATTTTAGAGGAATATTTGTACGTTTCAAAAATGGACACTTAGAAAATTGTCTGGTGAAAACCACACAATGTATCCCTATGGAAGGAAATCCAAGTTACTGGTAAGTACGCTTAGAATTACTTTTCAGGGTCTGTGCTGGGCTAAAAGATGCAGCCCTGAGTTCTCTCCTGATGACAGGTGAGTAAATAGGAATTCGTAGTTCGGCTGATTTTAGAGGAATATATGTACGTTTGAAAAATGGACACTTAGAAAATTGGTGAAAACCACACAATGGATTCCTATGGAAGGAAATACAAGTTACTGGTAAGTACACTTAGAATTACTTTTCAGGGTCTGTGCTGGGCTAAAAGATGCAGCTCTGGGTTCTCTCCTGATTACAGGTGAGTAAATCAGAATTCGTAGTTCGGCTGATTTTAGAGGAATATTTGTGCGGTTCAAAAATGGACACGTAGAAACTTTTCTGGTGAAAACCACACAATGGATTCCTATGGAAGGAAATACAAGTTACTGGTAAGTACGCTTAGAATTACTTTTCAGGGTCAGTGCTGGGCTAAAAGATGCAGCTCTGGGTTCTCTCCTGATTACAGGTGAGTAAATCAGAATTTGTAGTTCGGCTGATTTTAGAGGAATATTTGTGCAGTTCAAAAATGGACACGTAGAAACTTTTCTGGTGAAAACCACACAATGGATTCCTATGGAAGGAAATACAAGTTACTGGTAAGTACGCTTAGAATTACTTTTCAGGGTCAGTGCTGGGCTAAAAGATGCAGCCCTGGGTTCTCTCCTGATAACAGGTGAGTAAATCGGAATTCGTAGTTCGGCTGATTTTAGAGGAATATTTGTACGTTTCAAAAATGGACACTTAGAAAATTGTCTGCTGAAAACCACACAATGGATTCCTATGGAAGGAAATACAAGTTACTGGTAAGTACGCTTAGAATTACTTTTCAGGGTCTGTGCTGGGCTAAAAGATGCAGCTCTGGGTTCTCTCCTGATTACAGGTGAGTAAATCGGAATTCGTAGTTCGGCTGATTTTAGAGGAATATTTGTACGTTTCAAAAATAGACACGTAGAAACTTTTCTAGTGAAAACCACACAACGGATTCCTATGGAAGGAAATACAAGATACTGGTAAGTACGCTTAGAATTACTTTTCAGGGTCAGTGCTGGGCTAAAAGATGCAGCTCTGGGTTCTCTCCTGATTACAGGTGAGTAAATCAGAATTCGTAGTTCGGCTGATTTTAGAGGAATATTTGTACGTTTAAAAAATGGACACTTAGAAAATTGTCTGGTGAAAACCACACAATGGATTCATATGGAAGGAATTATAAGTTACTGGTCAGTATGCTTAGAATTACTTTTCAGGGTCTGTGCTGGGCTAAAAGATGCAGCACTGGGTTCTCTCCTGATAACAGGTGAGTAAATCGGAATTCGTAGTTCGGCTGATTTTAGAGGAATATTTGTACGTTTAAAAAATGGACACAGAAAATTTTCTGGTGAAAACCACACAATGTATTCCTAAGGAAGGAAATACAAGTTACTGGTAAATACGCTTAGAGTTACTTTTCAGGGTCTGTGCTGGGCTAAAACATGCAGCACTGGGTTCTCTCCTAATTACAGGTGAGTTAATCAGAATTCGTAGTTTGGCTGATTTTAGAGGAATATTTGTACGTTTCAAAAATGGACACTTAGAAAATTATCTGGTGAAAACCACACAATGTATTCCTATGGAAGAAAATCCAAGTTACTGGTAAGTACGCTTAGAATTACTTTTCAGGGTCTGTGCTGGGCTAAAAGATGCAGCCCTGAGTTCTCTCCTGATGACAGGTGAGTAAATAGGAATTCGTAGTTTGGCTGATTTTAGAGGAATATTTGTACGTTTCAAAAATGGACACTTAGAAAATTATCTGGTGAAAACCACACAATGGATTCCTATGGAAGGAAATACAAGTTACTGGTAAGTACGCTTAGAATTACTTTTCAGGGTCAGTGCTGGGCTAAAAGATGCTTTCCTGGGTTCTCTCCTGATAACAGGTGAGTAAATCGGAATTCGTAGTTCGGCTGATTTTAGAGGAATATTTGTACGTTTAAAAAATGGACACTTAGAAAATTGTCTGGTGAAAACCACACAATGGATTCATATGGAAGGAATTATAAGTTACTGGTCAGTACGCTTAGAATTACTTTTCAGGGTCTGTGCTGGGCTAAAAGATGCAGCACTGGGTTCTCTCCTGATAACAGGTGAGTAAATCGGAATTCGTAGTTCGGCTGATTTTAGAGGAATATTTGTACGTTTAAAAAATGGACACAGAAAATTTTCTGGTGAAAACCACACAATGTATTCCTAAGGAAGGAAATACAAGTTACTGGTAAATACGCTTAGAGTTACTTTTCAGGGTCTGTGCTGGGCTAAAACATGCAGCACTGGGTTCTCTCCTAATTACAGGTGAGTTAATCAGAATTCGTAGTTCGGCTGATTTTAGAGGAATATTTGTACGTTTCAAAAATAGACACTTAGAAAATTGTCTGGTGAAAACCACACAATGGATTCCTATGGAAGGAAATACAAGTTACTGGAAAGTACGCTTAGAATTACTTTTCAGGGTCTGTGCTGGGCTAAAAGATGCAGCTCTGGGTTCTCTCCTGATTACAGGTGAGTAAATCAGAATTCGTAGTTCGGCTGATTTTAGAGGAATATTTGTGCGGTTCAAAAATGGACACGTAGAAACTTTTCTGGTGAAAACCACACAATGGATTCCTATGGAAGGAAATACAAGTTACTGGTAAGTACGCTTAGAATTACTTTTCAGGGTCAGTGCTGGGCTAAAAGATGCAGCCCTGGGTTCTCTCCTGATAACAGATGAGTAAATCGGAATTCGTAGTTCGGCTGATTTTAGAGGAATATTTGTACGTTTCAAAAATGGACACAGAAAATTTTCTGGTGGAAACCACACAATGGATTCCTATGGAAGGAAATACAAGTTACTGGTAAGTACGCTTAGAATTACTTTTCAGGGTCAGTGCTGGGCTAAAAGTTGCAGCCCTGGGTTTTCTCCTGATAACAGGTGAGTAAATCGGAATTCGTAGTTTGGCTGATTTTAGAGGAATATTTGTACGTTTCAAAAATGGACACTTAGAAAATTGTCTGCTGAAAACCACACAATGGATTCCTATGGAAGGAAATACAAGTTACTGGTAAGTACGCTTAGAATTACTTTTCAGGGTCTGTGCTGGGCTAAAAGATGCAGCTCTGGGTTCTCTCCTGATTACAGGTGAGTAAATCGGAATTCGTAGTTCGGCTGATTTTAGAGGAATATTTGTACGTTTCAAAAATAGACACGTAGAAACTTTTCTGGTGAAAACCACACAACGGATTCCTATGGAAGGAAATACAAGATACTGGTAAGTACGCTTAGAATTACTTTTCAGGGTCAGTGCTGGGCTAAAAGATGCAGCTCTGGGTTCTTTCCTGATTACAGGTGAGTAAATCAGAATTCGTAGTTCGGCTGATTTTAGAGGAATATTTGTACGTTTAAAAAATGGACACTTAGAAAATTGTCTGGTGAAAACCACACAATGGATTCATATGGAAGTAATTATAAGTTACTGGTCTGTACGCTTAGAATTACTTTTCAGGGTCTGTGCTGGGCTAAAAGATGCAGCACTGGGTTCTCTCCTGATAACAGGTGAGTAAATCGGAACTCATAGTTCGGCTGATTTTAGAGGAATATTTGTACGTTTAAAAAATGGACACAGAAAATTTTCTGGTGAAAACCACACAATGTATTCCTAAGGAAGGAAATACAAGTTACTGGTAAATATGCTTAGAGTTACTTTTCAGGGTCTGTGCTGGGCTAAAACATGCAGCTCTGGGTTCTCTCCTGATTACAGGTGAGTAAATCAGAATTTGTAGTTCGGCTGATTTTAGAGGAATATTTGTGCGGTTCAAAAATGGACACGTAGAAACTTTTCTGGTGAAAACCACACAATGGATTCCTATGGAAGGAAATACAAGTTACTGGTAAGTACGCTTAGAATTACTTTTCAGTGTCAGTGCTGGGCTAAAAGATGCAGCTCTGGGTTCTCTCCTGATTACAGGTGAGTAAATCGGAATTCGTAGTTCGGCTGATTTTAGAGGAATATTTGTACGTTTAAAAAATGGACACAGAAAATAATCTGGTGAAAACCACACAATGTATTCCTAAGGAAGGAAATACAAGTTACTGGTAAATACGCTTAGAGTTACTTTTCAGGGTCTGTGCTGGGCTAAAAGATGCAGCACTGGGTTCTCTCCTAATTACAGGTGAGTTAATCAGAATTCGTAGTTTGGCTGATTTTAGAGGAATATTTGTACGTTTCAAAAATGGACACTTAGAAAATTGTCTGGTGAAAACCACACAATGTATCCCTATAGAAGGAAATCCAAGTTACTGGTAAGTACGCTTAGAATTACTTTTCAGGGTCTGTGCTGGGCTAAAAGATGCAGCCCTGAGTTCTCTCCTGATGACAGGTGAGTAAATAGGAATTCGTAGTTTGGCTGATTTTAGAGGAATATATGTACGTTTGAAAAATGGACACTTAGAAAATTGTCTGCTGAAAACCACACAATGGATTCCTATGGAAGGAAATACAAGTTACTGGTAAGTACGCTTAGAATTACTTTTCAGGGTCTGTGCTGGGCTAAAAGATGCAGCTCTGTGTTCTCTCCTGATTACAGGTGAGTAAATCGGAATTCGTAGTTCGGCTGATTTTAGAGGAATATTTGTACGTTTCAAAAATAGACACGTAGAAACTTTTCTGGTGAAAACCACACAATGGATTCCTATGGAAGGAAATACAAGTTACTGGTAAGTACGCTTAGAATTACTTTTCAGGGTCAGTGCTGGGCTAAAAGTTGCAGCTCTGGGTTCTCTCCTGATTACAGGTGAGTAAATCAGAATTTGTAGTTCGGCTGATTTTAGAGGAATATTTGTGCGGTTCAAAAATGGACACGTAGAAACTTTTCTGGTGAAAACCACACAATGGATTCCTATGGAAGGAAATACAAGTTACTGGTAAGTACGCTTAGAATTACTTTTCAGGGTCAGTGCTGGGCTAAAAGATGCAGCCCTGGGTTCTCTCCTGATAACAGGTGAGTAAATCGGAATTCGTAGTTCGGCTGATTTTAGAGGAATATTTGTACGTTTCAAAAATGGACACAGAAAATTTTCTGGTGGAAACCACACAATGGATTCCTATGGAAGGAAATACAAGTTACTGGTAAGTACGCTTAGAATTACTTTTCAGGGTCTTTGCTGGGCTAAAAGTTGCAGCCCTGGGTTCTTTCCTGATAACAGGTGAGTAAATCGGAATTCGTAGTTTGGCTGATTTTAGAGGAATATTTGTACGTTTCAAAAATGGACACTTAGAAAATTGTCTGCTGAAAACCACACAATGGATTCCTATGGAAGGAAATACAAGTTACTGGTAAGTACGCTTAGAATTACTTTTCAGGGTCTGTGCTGGGCTAAAAGATGCAGCTCTGGGTTCTCTCCTGATTACAGGTGAGTAAATCGGAATTCGTAGTTCGGCTGATTTTAGAGGAATATTTGTACGTTTCAAAAATAGACACGTAGAAACTTTTCTAGTGAAAACCACACAACGGATTCCTATGGAAGGAAATACAAGATACTGGTAAGTACGCTTAGAATTACTTTTCAGGGTCAGTGCTGGGCTAAAAGATGCAGTTCTGGGTTCTCTCCTGATTACAGGTGAGTAAATCAGAATTCGTAGTTCGGCTGATTTTAGAGGAATATTTGTACGTTTAAAAAATGGACACTTAGAAAATTGTCTGGTGAAAACCACACAATGGATTCATATGGAAGGAATTATAAGTTACTGGTCAGTACGCTTAGAATTACTTTTCAGGGTCTGTGCTGGGCTAAAAGATGCAGCACTGGGTTCTCTCCTGATAACAGGTGAGTAAATCGGAATTCGTAGTTCGGCTGATTTTAGAGGAATATTTGTACGTTCAAAAAATGGACACAGAAAATTTTCTGGTGAAAACCACACAATGTATTCCTAAGGAAGGAAATACAAGTTACTGGTAAATACGCTTAGAGTTACTTTTCAGGGTCTGTGCTGGGCTAAAACATGCAGCACTGGGTTCTCTCCTAATTACAGGTGAGTTAATCAGAATTCGTAGTTTGGCTGATTTTAGAGGAATATTTGTACGTTTCAAAAATGGACACTTAGAAAATTATCTGGTGAAAACCACACAATGCATTCCTATGGAAGAAAATCCAAGTTACTGGTAAGTACGCTTAGATTTACTTTTCAGGGTCTGTGCTGGGCTAAAAGATGCAGCCCTGAGTTCTCTCCTGATGACAGGTGAGTAAATAGGAATTCGTAGTTGGGCTGATTTTAGAGGAATATTTGTACGTTTCAAAAATAGACACTTAGAAAATTGTCTGGTGAAAACCACACAATGGATTCCTATGGAAGGAAATACAAGTTACTGGTAAGTACGCTTAGAATTACTTTTCAGGGTCTGTGCTGGGCTAAAAGATGCAGCTCTGGATTCTCTCCTGATTACAGGTGAGTAAATTAGAATTCGTAGTTCGGCTGATTTTAGAGGAATATTTGTGCGGTTCAAAAATGGACACGTAGAAACTTTTCTGGTGAAAACCACACAATGGATTCCTATGGAAGGAAATACAAGTTACTGGTAAGTACGCTTAGAATTACTTTTCAGGGTCAGTGCTGGGCTAAAAGATGCAGCCCTGGGTTCTCTCCTGATAACAGATGAGTAAATCGGAATTCGTAGTTCGGCTGATTTTAGAGGAATATTTTTACGTTTCAAAAATGGACACAGAAAATTTTCTGGTGGAAACCACACAATGGATTCCTATGGAAGGAAATACAAGTTACTGGTAAGTATGCTTAGAATTACTTTTCAGGGTCAGTGCTGGGCTAAAAGTTGCAGCCCTGGGTTCTCTCCTGATAACAGGTGAGTAAATCGGAATTCGTAGTTTGGCTGATTTTAGAGGAATATTTGTACGTTTCAAAAATGGACACTTAGAAAATTGTGTGCTGAAAACCACACAATGGATTTCTATGGAAGGAAATACAAGTTACTGGTAAGTACGCTTAGAATTACTTTTCAGGGTCTGTGCTGGGCTAAAAGATGCAGCTCTGGGTTCTCTCCTGATTACAGGTGAGTAAATCGGAATTCGTAGTTCGGCTGATTTTAGAGGAATATTTGTACGTTTCAAAAATAGACACGTAGAAACTTTTCTGGTGAAAACCACACAACGGATTCCTATGGAAGGAAATACAAGATACTGGTAAGTACGCTTAGAATTACTTTTCAGGGTCAGTGCTGGGCTAAAAGATGCAGCTCTGGGTTCTCTCCTGATTACAGGTGAGTAAATCAGAATTCGTAGTTCGGCTGATTTTAGAGGAATATTTGTACGTTTAAAAAATGGACACTTAGAAAATTGTCTGGTGAAAACCACACAATGGATTCATATGGAAGGAATTATAAGTTACTGGTCAGTACGCTTAGAATTACTTTTCAGGGTCTGTGCTGGGCTAAAAGATGCAGCACTGGGTTCTCTCCTGATAACAGGTGAGTAAATCGGAATTCATAGTTCGGCTGATTTTAGAGGAATATTTGTACGTTTAAAAAATGGACACAGAAAATTTTCTGGTGAAAACCACACAATGTATTCCTAAGGAAGGAAATACAAGTTACTGGTAAATACGCTTAGAGTTACTTTTCAGGGTCTGTGCTGGGCTAAAACATGCAGCACTGGGTTCTCTCCTAATTACAGGTGAGTTAATCAGAATTCGTAGTTTGGCTGATTTTAGAGGAATATTTGTACGTTTCAAAAATGGACACTTAGAAAATTATCTGGTGAAAACCACACAATGTATTCCTATGGAAGAAAATCCAAGTTACTGGTAAGTACGCTTAGAATTACTTTTCAGGGTCTGTGCTGGGCTAAAAGATGCAGCCCTGAGTTCTCTCCTGATGACAGGTGAGTAAATAGGAATTCGTAGTTCGGCTGATTTTAGAGGAATATTTGTACGTTTCAAAAATAGACACTTAGAAAATTGTCTGGTGAAAACCACACAATGGATTCCTATGGAAGGAAATACAAGTTACTGGTAAGTACGCTTAGAATTACTTTTCAGGGTCTGTGCTGGGCTAAAAGATGCAGCTCTGGGTTCTCTCCTGATTACAGGTGAGTAAATCAGAATTCGTAGTTCGGCTGATTTTTGAGGAATATTTGTGCGGTTCAAAAATGGACACGTAGAAACTTTTCTGGTGAAAACCACACAATGGATTCCTATGGAAGGAAATACAAGTTACTGGTAAGTATGCTTAGAATTACTTTTCAGGGTCAGTGCTGGGCTAAAAGATGCAGCTCTGGGTTCTCTCCTGATTACAGGTGAATAAATCAGAATTCTTAGTTCGGCTGATTTTAGAGGAATATTTGTGCGGTTCAAAAATGGACACGTAGAAACTTTTCTGGTGAAAACCACACAATGGATTCCTATGGAAGGAAATACAAGTTACTGGTAAGTACGCTTAGAATTACTTTTCAGGGTCAGTGCTGGGCTAAAAGATGCAGCCCTGGGTTCTCTCCTGATAACAGATGAGTAAATCAGAATTCGTAGTTCGGCTGATTTTAGAGGAATATTTGTACGTTTCAAAAATGGACACAGAAAATTTTCTGGTGAAAACCACACAATGGATTCCTATGGAAGGAAATACAAATTACTGGTAAGTACGCTTAGAATTACTTTTCAGGGTCAGTGCTGGGCTAAAAGTTGCAGCCCTGGGTTCTCTCCTGATAACAGGTGAGTAAATCGGAATTCGTAGTTTGGCTGATTTTAGAGGAATATTTGTACGTTTCAAAAATGGACACTTAGAAAATTGTCTGCTGAAAACCACACAATGGATTCCTATGGAAGGAAATACAAGTTACTGTAAGTACGCTTAGAATTACTTTTCAGGGTCTGTGCTGGGCTAAAAGATGCAGCTCTGGGTTCTCTCCTGATTACAGGTGAGTAAATCAGAATTCGTAGTTCGGCTGATTTTAGAGGAATATTTGTACGTTTCAAAAATGGACACTTAGAAAATTGTCTGGTGAAAACCACACAATGGATTCCTATGGAAGGAAATATAAGTTACTGGTAAGTACGCTTAGAATTACTTTTCAGGGTCTGTGCTGGGCTAAAAGATGCAGCTCTGGGTTCTCTCCTGATTACAGGTGAGTAAATCAGAATTCGTAGTTCGGCTGATTTTAGAGGAATATTTGTGCGGTTCAAAAATGGACACGTAGAAACTTTTCTGGTGAAAACCACACAATGGATTCCTATGGAAGGAAATACAAGTTACTGGTAAGTACGCTTAGAATTACTTTTCAGGGTCAGTGCTGGGCTAAAAGTTGCAGCCCTGGGTTCTCTCCTGATAACAGGTGAGTAAATCGGAATTCGTAGTTTGGCTGATTTTAGAGGAATATTTGTACGTTTCAAAAATGGACACTTAGAAAATTGTCTGCCGAAAACCACACAATGGATTCCTATGGAAGGAAATACAAGTTACTGGTAAGTACGCTTAGAATTACTTTTCAGGGTCTGTGCTGGGCTAAAAGATGCAGCTCTCGGTTCTCTCCTGATTACAGGTGAGTAAATCGGAATTCGTAGTTCGGCTGATTTTAGAGGAATATTTGTACGTTTCAAAAATAGACACGTAGAAACTTTTCTGGTGAAAACCACACAATGGATTCCTATGGAAGGAAATACAAGTTACTGGTAAGTACGCTTAGAATTACTTTTCAGGGTCAGTGCTGGGCTAAAAGATGTAGCTATGGGTTCTCTCCTGATTAGAGGTGAGTAAATCAGAATTCGTAGTTCGGCTGATTTTAGAGGAATATTTGTGCGGTTCAAAAATGGACACGTAGAAACTTTTCTGGTGAAAACCACACAATGGATTCCTATGGAAGGAAATACAAGTTACTGGTAAGTACGCTTAGAATTACTTTTCAGGGTCAGTGCTGGGCTAAAAGATGCAGCTCTGGGTTCTCTCCTGATTACAGGTGAATAAATCAGAATTCTTAGTTCGGCTGATTTTAGAGGAATATTTGTGCGGTTCAAAAATGGACACGTAGAAACTTTTCTGGTGAAAACCACACAATGGATTCCTATGGAAGGAAATACAAGTTACTGGTAAGTACGCTTAGAATTACTTTTCAGGGTCAGTGCTGGGCTAAAAGATGCAGCCCTGGGTTCTCTCCTGATAACAGATGAGTAAATCGGAATTCGTAGTTCGGCTGATTTTAGAGGAATATTTGTACGTTTCAAAAATGGACACAGAAAATTTTCTGGTGAAAACCACACAATGGATTCCTATGGAAGGAAATACAAATTACTGGTAAGTACGCTTAGAATTACTTTTCAGGGTCAGTGCTGGGCTAAAAGTTGCAGCCCTGGGTTCTCTCCTGATAACAGGTGAGTAAATCGGAATTCGTAGTTTGGCTGATTTTAGAGGAATATTTGTACGTTTCAAAAATGGACACTTAGAAAATTATCTGCTGAAAACCACACAATGGATTCCTATGGAAGGAAATACAAGTTACTGGTAAGTATGCTTAGAATTACTTTTCAGGGTCAGTGCTGGGCTAAAAGTTGCAGCCCTGGGTTCTCTCCTGATAACAGGTGAGTAAATCGGAATTCGTAGTTTGGCTGATTTTAGAGGAATATTTGTACGTTTCAAAAATGGACACTTAGAAAATTGTCTGCCGAAAACCACACAATGGATTCCTATGGAAGGAAATACAAGTTACTGGTAAGTACGCTTAGAATTACTTTTCAGGGTCTGTGCTGGGCTAAAAGATGCAGCTCTCGGTTCTCTCCTGATTACAGGTGAGTAAATCGGAATTCGTAGTTCGGCTGATTTTAGAGGAATATTTGTACGTTTCAAAAATAGACACGTAGAAACTTTTCTGGTGAAAACCACACAATGGATGTTAGACCTGGCGATTTCCGGTTGGCTAAAGCTTGCGCCAAAGTCAGGCAGAAACCACCAGTCTAGTCAGGGCAAGGAAGTTACACGCCAAAGATAACCCCTGCTCACCCCCTTGGTAGCTTGGCACGAGCAGTCAGGCTTATCTCTGAGGCGATGTGTAAAGCGTTTGCGCGCGCACCCAGCAACAACACCCAAGGCCCACCACAAAGGAAACTCCACACAAGGTATTCTATAAAAATAACCTTTGTATTATAATAAAACACATTAGATAAAAACACACACTTTACAATGTGCCAACAGGCACGGGCAGAATTTACAAGGGATTATGTACAAGACAGGGCCACCTGGACCACTGTCAGGAATTAGCACTTTTTAGATATTTAGCACACAAAATATATAAAATCACTGTAGCACAAAAATAATCTGTATATCACTCAACCAGTACTTACTGGTATCGGGGAAGTACCACCTGCGTAACCCTAACTACTTTAGGAGACTGTCACGCAGGGAACTAGAACCTCACTAGCACCACCTGTACTAGGAGAAAGCAACAACCACCTACGTATCACAATACCTGTAGGGGTAATAGATCGTTACACATGATGCATCACATTCAGAGGTGTATGGAAGGAAAAACACATGATGCCTAAAAACATTCAGAGGTGTAAAAGCAATGGCACATGACGCATCAAAACACATTCAGAGGTGCAAGGAAGGAACACACATGATGCATAAAACATTCAGAGGTGTAAAAGCAATGGCACATGATGCATCAACACACATTCAGACTGCACACTGAAGTGCCCACTTCTAGAAGTGGCACTTCCACACCAGGTACATGCACGCCGCACACATCAACGCGCAGCATTCACTCCCACGAGTCCGCACATACCAAACACGGGCCTGCACACCCCACGCATCAGGAACTACCGGGACACATACATTCCCCCATGCATTCCTATGGGAGGGCAGGCCAACCTCACAACACGCACGCACTTTACCCTGGGACACAGCGGTAAAGTGCGCAGAAGTCACTAAAATCACTAAACCAAGTCACCATATTACGCAAAAAGTTTCGGGGTGAACCGGCCAGAAGGGCCAAGTCCAACACAACCCCCTTCCAGCCAAAACGCAGGGTAGGCCAATCACCACCGTGATGGACTTCCCTGCTTGGGGCGATAGAACACGGACGCGGGCCCGCCACTGCCGGGACACCCTCCTGTTCTACGCCACGGTGAACCCCTGGGGTTTCTTCTCAAACCACTCTCCGGACCAACTGGGCTACCCCACTGGTACTCCCAAGCTGTCCGCGGCCAAGACCAGGCCCTAGGCCACCCAGGTGCCACTGGTCCTTGCCTAACCACAGAGTGGGGGGTAGTAACCCCTGGCACATAGCAGCCATTCTCCACTCTACCCCTCATCAGGGCAGTTCTAAACTGCCACTGATCCTCCAGCCTAGGGCCCGTACCCTCAGGCTGACCAGGAGTCGCGGGTGAGGCTCTCCTCCCCCTACCTCTTCTCCTAGGGTTCCGCCCTCTCCTCCTTTGAGAGGCACCCTCGTAACCTACCTTACCAACCAGCTCAGGACCCCTCCCTGAGAGCTGGTCTACCAACCTAGGGTTTAACCCCTCAGGTTGCACCGGGGTCAGAGGTGGGCTCTCCCACCCTCTGCACCCCCTTCCAGAGTCCTGCTCCCTACCAACTGGGGCGGTCCCTCTAGAAGAAGAACCGGTCAGGACACTGGTTACAGTAGTCAGACCCTTCAGGTCAGGCTGCTCCTGAACCTGGCCTTCCAACCTCCGGTCTAAAACCTTCGGTGGAATAATTGCCTGGCACTCCAGGACTTCTGGGGGCTTACACGCCATCCCCCCGAGGCTGACACATGACCCATGTGTCGTGTGACAGTCTGTCTGGCGCAGATCTCCCGTCCCCTGTCCACCTGACAGTGCGCAAAGATCCCCCAGAACAGAAGTGGCGCCACCCGGGTCCCCCCAAGAAGATCTAGCCCAACTGGCTAGTCCCTGGTCCACTGGTGCACCCACTGGGAAACTCATCCCCCAACCACTCCTCACGCTGGACTCCTGTACCCTCTCTACCGGAGCGGTACTGCCAGCCTCTAGAACCACAGGAGCCCTGCTTACAGGTGCTCCAGGTCCTCTACCCACTAGGTGATCCTCCTCAAATGGGCTAACAGGACAGCCTAGGTCCCCAACTTGGTGTTCCCTCCTGAAACCACCCAAGTCCCGAGGCAGGGTTTCGTACGTCTGGGGACCCTCGGTCACCCACTTACTCCCGCTCCACTGAGCCAGGCCGTAAGCCCCTACACCCTCCTCGCTACACTGGGACCTAGCTGGGCTACACGGAGCTTCTTCCACCACGCTGGGCTGGAAGGTACCTGAACCACGACTTGAGTCACTCCCTAATGACTCCAGAGAACCTTTAGCGCTTTCCCAGCGCTCTGCTTCCTCTGCCAGCGCCCAAGGACAGAAGTAGTCATACCTCAACAGGTGCCGGCGCAACCCTGGAGAACAACTACTGAGCATCTGCTCTTTGACAATCATTTTGAGCACTATATCCAAATCCTCTTCCGTGTTGACCTCCAGCCAGTCCCACAGTGCATCATGACAGTCATCCACAAACAACCCCCACGACTGGTGAGACGGTTTTCTACTGCCCCTGAACTTCAACCTATACTCCTCCTCTTGGGAAACAGGTACCAGACTGGGGAAACTGGGAGTGGGACTTGTCGCACGGGACTCTATTTCGCTGCCACCACTGGACTCAACCCTCCCTGGGGAGCCCAGAAAACTACGACTGCGCGCAGGCGATAATCTACTCTCCAGCACTGATTTCTCCCTGGCGAAGGCCCTCTCAGCCTCTGCCATCCTCTCCTGCGCTAAGACCCTCTCGGTCTCCAGCTTTTTCTCTGCCATCGTCAGCTGCGCCATCCCCCAGGCATGCTCTAACCTGAGCTTCTCCATGGCCAGCTGATGCTCCCTCTCTTCCCTCCTATCCACCCACTCCTCTGGGGACAGGGAAAGGGATGGGGTGCTGCTCCTGACACTGGACCCAGCAAGGGACTCCCTATCTATGGGGTCTCCACTCTCTACTGACGTCCCTGTCAGGTAACCTTCCTCCTCCTCAGATTCCTCAGGGCTCTCCTCAGACCCACCACCCTCTCGGCGTGCGGCCCGGGCCCTATCTTCCTCGCTGCGCTCCCGCTCCCACTCCTCCTTTTGCCAAAGGATCAGGTTGTCCCTCAGTTTGGACTGGGTATCTGACTCACCCACCTCTATGTCCCTCTCCTCACAGAACCCTACCAGCTCCAACCTACTGTACCTAAACAGACTACAGAAGTTAAAAGCAGGCTCCATTTTGGCGGACGTTCCTGAGAAGAGTTCAACACAAGGAACCTGGGTGTCTGAGCTACACAGGAGTACACAATTCACAAAAGGTTTCAGTGAGCTCTCTATCCTGGAGAACTCACACTCACTGTCTAGTGCCCCACACACCATCCACACACAACCCTCCCCTCGGACTGGTAAGGCAGTTTCTACCACCCCTGATCCCTCAACCTGACCACCACGTGACACAGGTACCAAACTCTGGGCGCAGGGCGGGGGACAAATGTACTGGACACAATTACTCAATGATACCTTCAGGAGAAGAAATAAAGGAACTTCAAAACAATAATCCCTAAAATGTGGTTATCTAATGCAGAGTTTTGTGGTGTAGCCAGTCGCTGCTGCGGTACAGCGCAAACGCAAGTCCAAATCCCACCGCTGATCACCAATGTTAGACCTGGCGATTTCCGGTTGGCTAAAGCTTGCGCCAAAGTCAGGCAGAAACCACCAGTCTAGTCAGGGCAAGGAAGTTACACGCCAAAGATAACCCCTGCTCACCCCCTTGGTAGCTTGGCACGAGCAGTCAGGCTTATCTCTGAGGCAATGTGTAAAGCGTTTGCGCGCGCACCCAGCAACAACACCCAAGGCCCACCACAAAGGAAACTCCACACAAGGTATTCTATAAAAATAACCTTTGTATTATAATAAAACACATTAGATAAAAACACACACTTTACAATGTGCCAACAGGCACGGGCAGAATTTACAAGGGATTATGTACAAGACAGGGCCACCTGGACCACTGTCAGGAATTAGCACTTTTTAGATATTTAGCACACAAAATATATAAAATCACTGTAGCACAAAAATAATCTGTATATCACTCAACCAGTACTTACTGGTATCGGGGAAGTACCACCTGCGTAACCCTAACTACTTTAGGAGACTGTCACGCAGGGAACTAGAACCTCACTAGCACCACCTGTACTAGGAGAAAGCAACAACCACCTACGTATCACAATACCTGTAGGGGTAATAGATCGTTACACATGATGCATCACATTCAGAGGTGTATGGAAGGAAAAACACATGATGCCTAAAAACATTCAGAGGTGTAAAAGCAATGGCACATGACGCATCAAAACACATTCAGAGGTGCAAGGAAGGAACACACATGATGCATAAAACATTCAGAGGTGTAAAAGCAATGGCACATGATGCATCAACACACATTCAGACTGCACACTGAAGTGCCCACTTCTAGAAGTGGCACTTCCACACCAGGTACATGCACGCCGCACACATCAACGCGCAGCATTCACTCCCACGAGTCCGCACATACCAAACACGGGCCTGCACACCCCACGCATCAGGAACTACCGGGACACATACATTCCCCCATGCATTCCTATGGGAGGGCAGGCCAACCTCACAACACGCACGCACTTTACCCTGGGACACAGCGGTAAAGTGCGCAGAAGTCACTAAAATCACTAAACCAAGTCACCATATTACGCAAAAAGTTTCGGGGTGAACCGGCCAGAAGGGCCAAGTCCAACAATGGATTCCTATGGAAGGAAATACAAGTTACTGGTAAGTACGCTTAGAATTACTTTTCAGGGTCAGTGCTGGGCTAAAAGATGTAGCTATGGGTTCTCTCCTGATTAGAGGTGAGTAAATCAGAATTCGTAGTTCGGCTGATTTTAGAGGAATATTTGTGCGGTTCAAAAATGGACACGTAGAAACTTTTCTGGTGAAAACCACACAATGGATTCCTATGGAAGGAAATACAAGTTACTGGTAAGTACGCTTAGAATTACTTTTCAGGGTCAGTGCTGGGCTAAAAGATGCAGCCCTGGGTTCTCTCCTGATAACAGGTGAGTAAATCGGAATTCGTAGTTCGGCTGATTTTAGAGGAATATTTGTACGTTTCAAAAATGGACACAGAAAATTTTCTGGTGAAAACCACACAATGGATTCCTATGGAAGGAAATACAAGTTACTGGTAAGTACGCTTAGAATTACTTTTCAGGGTCAGTGCTGGGCTAAAAGATGCAGCCCTGGGTTCTCTCCTGATAACAGGTGAGTAAATCGGAATTCGTAGTTCGGCTGATTTTAGAGGAATATTTGTACGTTTAAAAAATGGACACTTAGAAAATTGTCTGGTGAAAACCACACAATGGATTCATATGGAAGGAATTATAAGTTACTGGTAAGTACGCTTAGAATTACTTTTCAGGGTCTGTGCTGGGCTAAAAGATGCAGCACTGGGTTCTCTCTTGATAACAGGGGAGTAAATCGGAATTCGTAGTTCGGCTGATTTTAGAGGAATATTTGTACGTTTCAAAAATGGACACGTAGAAACTTTTCTGGTGAAAACCACACAATGGATTCCTATGGAAGGAAATACAAGTTACTGGTAAGTACGCTTAGAATTACTTTTCAGGGTCAGTGCTGGGCTAAAAGATGCAGCCCTGGGTTCTCTCCTGATAATAGGTGAGTAAATCGGAATTCGTAGTTCGGCTGATTTTAGAGGAATATTTGTACGTTTCAAAAATGGACACAGAAAATTTTCTGGTGAAAACCACACAATGGATTCCTATGGCAGGAAATAAAAGTTACTGGTAGGTACGCTTAGAATTACTTTTCAGGGTCTGTGCTGGGCTAAAAGATGCAGCACTGGGTTCTCTCCTAATTACAGGTGAGTAAATCGGAATTCATAGTTCAGCTGAATTTAGAGGAATATTTGTACGTTTCAAAAATGGACACTTAGAAAATTGTCTGGTGAAAACCACACAATGGATTCCTATGGCAGGAAATAAAAGTTACTGGTAGGTACGCTTAGAATTACTTTTCAGGGTCTGTGCTGGGCTAAAAAATGCAGCACTGGGTTCTCTCCTAATTACAGGTGAGTAAATCGGAATTCGTAGTTCAGCTGATTTTAGAGGAATATTTGTATGTTTCAAAAATGGACACTTAGAAAATTGTCTTGTGAAAACCACACAATGGATTCCTATGGAAGGAAATACAAGTTACTGGTAAGTACGCTTAGAATTACTTTTCAGTGTCAGTGCTGGGCTAAAAGATGCAGCTCTGGGTTCTCTCCTGATTACAGGTGAGTAAATCAGAATTTGTAGTTCGGCTGATTTTAGAGGAATATTTGTGCAGTTCAAAAATGGACACGTAGAAACTTTTCTGGTGAAAACCACACAATGGATTCCTATGGAAGGAAATACAAGTTACTGGTAAGTACGCTTAGAATTACTTTTCAGGGTCAGTGCTGGGCTAAAAGATGCAGCCCTGGGTTCTCTCCTGATAACAGGTGAGTAAATCGGAATTCGTAGTTCGGCTGATTTTAGAGGAATATTTGTACGTTTCAAAAATGGACACAGAAAATTTTCTGGTGGAAACCACACAATGGATTCCTATGGAAGGAAATACAAGTTACTGGTAAGTACGCTTAGAATTACTTTTCAGGGTCTTTGCTGGGCTAAAAGTTGCAGCCCTGGGTTCTTTCCTGATAACAGGTGAGTAAATCGATATTCGTAGTTTGGCTGATTTTAGAGGAATATTTGTACGTTTCAAAAATGGACACTTAGAAAATTGTCTGCTGAAAACCACACAATGGATTCCTATGGAAGGAAATACAAGTTACTGGTAAGTACGCTTAGAATTACTTTTCAGGGTCTGTGCTGGGCTAAAAGATGCAGCTCTGGGTTCTCTCCTGATTACAGGTGAGTAAATCGGAATTCGTAGTTCGGCTGATTTTAGAGGAATATTTGTACGTTTCAAAAATAGACACGTAGAAACTTTTCTAGTGAAAACCACACAACGGATTCCTATGGAAGGAAATACAATATACTGGTAAGTACGCTTAGAATTACTTTTCAGGGTCAGTGCTGGGCTAAAAGATGCAGCTCTGGGTTCTCTCCTGATTACAGGTGAGTAAATCAGAATTCGTAGTTCGGCTGATTTTAGAGGAATATTTGTACGTTTAAAAAATGGACACTTAGAAAATTGTCTGGTGAAAACCACACAATGGATTCATATGGAAGGAGTTATAAGTTACTGGTCAGTACGCTTAGAATTACTTTTCAGGGTCTGTGCTGGGCTAAAAGATGCAGCACTGGGTTCTCTCCTGATAACAGGTGAGTAAATCGGAATTCGTAGTTCGGCTGATTTTAGAGGAATATTTGTATGTTTAAAAAATGGACACAGAAAATTTTCTGGTGAAAACCACACAATGTATTCCTAAGGAAGGAAATACAAGTTACTGGTAAATACGCTTAGAGTTACTTTTCAGGGTCTGTGCTGGGCTAAAACATGCAGCACTGGGTTCTCTCCTAATTACAGGTGAGTTAATCAGAATTCGTAGTTTGGCTGATTTTAGAGGAATATTTGTAGGTTTCAAAAATGGACACTTAGAAAATTATCTGGTGAAAACCACACAATGTATTCCTATGGAAGAAAATCCAAGTTACTGGTAAGTACGCTTAGAATTACTTTTCAGGGTCTGTGCTGGGCTAAAAGATGCAGCCCTGGGTTCTCTCCTGATTACAGGTGAGTAAATCAGAATTCGTAGTTCGGCTGATTTTAGAGGAATATTTGTGCGGTTCAAAAATGGACACTTAGAAACTTTTCTGGTGAAAACCACACAATGGATTCCTATGGAAGGAAATACAAGTTACTGGTAAGTACGCTTAGAATTACTTTTCAGGGTCAGTGCTGGGCTAAAAGATGCAGCCCTGGGTTCTCTCCTGATAACAGGTGAGTAAATCGGAATTCGTAGTTCGGCTGATTTTAGAGGAATATTTGTACGTTTCAAAAATGGACACAGAACATTTTCTGGTGAAAACCACACAATGGATTCCTATGGAAGGAAATACAAGTTACTGGTAAGTACGCTTAGAATTACTTTTCAGGGTCAGTGCTGGGCTAAAAGATGCAGCCCTGGGTTCTCTCCTGATAACAGGTGAGTAAATCGGAATTCGTAGTTTGGCTGATTTTAGAGGAATATTTGTACGTTTCAAAAATGGACACTTAGAAAATTGTCTGCTGAAAACCACACAATGGATTCCTATGGAAGGAAATACAAGTTACTGGTAAGTATGCTTAGAATTACTTTTCAGGGTCTGTGCTGGGCTAAAAGATGCAGCTCTGGGTGCTCTCCTGATAACAGGTGAGTAAATCGGAATTCGTAGTTCGGCTGATTTTAGAGGAATATTTGTACGTTTCAAAAATGGACACAGAACATTTTCTGGTGAAAACCACACAATGGATTCCTATGGAAGGAAATACAAGTTACTGGTAAGTACGCTTAGAATTACTTTTCAGGGTCTGTGCTGGGCTAAAAGATGCAGCCCTGAGTTCTCTCCTGATGACAGGTGAGTAAATCGGAATTCGTAGTTCGGCTGATTTTAGAGGAATATATGTACGTTTCAAAAATGGACACTTAGAAAATTGTCTGGTGAAAACCACACAATGGATTCCTATGGCAGGAAATAAAAGTTACTGGTAGGTACGCTTAGAATTACTTTTCAGGGTCTGTGCTGGGCTAAAAAATGCAGCACTGGGTTCTCTCCTAATTACAGGTGAGTAAATCGGATTTCGTCGTTCAGCTGATTTTAGAGGAATATTTGTACGTTTCAAAAATGGACACTTAGAAAATTGTCTTGTGAAAACCACACAATGGATTCCTATGGAAGGAAATACAAGTTACTGGTAAGTACGCTTAGAATTACTTTTCAGTGTCAGTGCTGGGCTAAAAGGTGCAGCCCTGGGTTCTCTCCTGATAACAGGTGAGTAAATCGGAATTCGTAGTTCGGCTGATTTTAGAGGAATATTTGTACGTTTCAAAAATGGACACAGAAAATTTTCTGGTGAAAACCACACAATGGATTCCTATGGAAGGAAATACAAGTTACTGGTAAGTACGCTTAGAATTACTTTTCAGGGTCAGCGCAGGACTAAAAGATGCAGCTCTGGGTTCTCTCCTGATTACAGGTGAGTAAATCAGCATTCGTAGTTCGGCTGATTTTAGAGGGATATTTGTGCGGTTCAAAAATGGACACGTAGAAACTTTTCTGGTGAAAACCACACAATGGATTCCTATGGAAGGAAATACAAGTTACTGGTAAGTACGCTTAGAATTACTTTTCAGGGTCAGTGCTGGGCTAAAAGATGCAGCCCTGGGTTCTCTCCTGATAACAGGTGAGTAAATCAGAATTCGTAGTTTGGCTGATTTTAGAGGAATATTTGTACGTTTCAAAAATGGACACTTAGAAAATTGTCTGCTGAAAACCACACAATGGATTCCTATGGAAGGAAATACAAGTTACTGGTAAGTATGCTTAGAATTACTTTTCAGGGTCTGTGCTGGGCTAAAAGATGCAGCTCTGGGTTCTCTCCTGATTACAGGTGAGTAAATCGGAATTCGTAGTTCGGCTGATTTTAGAGGAATATTTGTACGTTTCAAAAATAGACACGTAGAAACTTTTCTGGTGAAAACCACACAACGGATTCCTATGGAAGGAAATACAAGATACTGGTAAGTACGCTTAGAATTACTTTTCAGGGTCAGTGCTGGGCTAAAAGATGCAGCTCTGGGTTCTCTCCTGATTACAGGTGAGTAAATCAGAATTCGTAGTTCGGCTGATTTTAGAGGAATATTTGTACGTTTAAAAAATGGACACTTAGAAAATTGTCTGGTGAAAACCACACTATGGATTCATATGGAAGTAATTATAAGTTACTGGTCAGTACGCTTAGAATTACTTTTCAGGGTCTGTGCTGGGCTAAAAGATGCAGCACTGGGTTCTCTCCTGATAACAGGTGAGTAAATCGGAACTCATAGTTCGGCTGATTTTAGAGGAATATTTGTACGTTTAAAAAATGGACACAGAAAATTTTCTGGTGAAAACCACACAATGTATTCCTAAGGAAGGAAATACAAGTTACTGGTAAATACGCTTAGAGTTACTTTTCAGGGTCTGTGCTGGGCTAAAACATGCAGCACTGGGTTCTCTCCTAATTACAGGTGAGTTAATCAGAATTCGTAGTTTGGCTGATTTTAGAGGAATATTTGTACGTTTCAAAAATGGACACTTAGAAAATTATCTGGTGAAAACCACACAATGTATTCCTATGGAAGAAAATCCAAGTTACTGGTAAGTACGCTTAGAATTACTTTTCAGGGTCTGTGCTGGGCTAAAAGATGCAGCCCTGAGTTCTCTCCTGATGACAGGTGAGTAAATAGGAATTCGTAGTTCGGCTGATTTTAGAGGAATATTTGTACGTTTCAAAAATAGACACTTAGAAAATTGTCTGGTGAAAACCACACAATGGATTCCTATGGAAGGAAATACAAGTTACTGGTAAGTACGCTTAGAATTACTTTTCAGGGTCTGTGCTGGGCTAAAAGATGCAGCTCTGGGTTCTCTCCTGATTACAGGTGAGTAAATCAGAATTCGTAGTTCGGCTGATTTTTGAGGAATATTTGTGCGGTTCAAAAATGGACACGTAGAAACTTTTCTGGTGAAAACCACACAATGGATTCCTATGGAAGGAAATACAAGTTACTGGTAAGTACGCTTAGAATTACTTTTCAGGGTCAGTTCTGGGCTAAAAGATGCAGCTCTGGGTTCTCTCCTGATTACAGGTGAATAAATCAGAATTCTTAGTTCGGCTGATTTTAGAGGAATATTTGTGCGGTTCAAAAATGGACACGTAGAAACTTTTCTGGTGAAAACCACACAATGGATTCCTATGGAAGGAAATACAAGTTACTGGTAAGTACGCTTAGAATTACTTTTCAGGGTCAGTGCTGGGCTAAAAGATGCAGCCCTGGGTTCTCTCCTGATAACAGATGAGTAAATCGGAATTCGTAGTTCGGCTGATTTTAGAGGAATATTTGTACGTTTCAAAAATGGACACAGAAAATTTTCTGGTAAAAACCACACAATGGATTCCTATGGAAGGAAATACAAATTACTGGTAAGTACGCTTAGAATTACTTTTCAGGGTCAGTGCCTTGCTAAAAGTTGCAGCCCTGGGTTCTCTCCTGATAACAGGTGAGTAAATCGGAATTCGTAGTTTGGCTGATTTTAGAGGAATATTTGTACGTTTCAAAAATGGACACTTAGAAAATTGTCTGCTGAAAACCACACAATGGATTCCTATGAAAGGAAATACAAGTTACTGTAAGTACGCTTAGAATTACTTTTCAGGGTCTGTGCTGGGCTAAAAGATGCAGCTCTGGGTTCTCTCCTGATTACAGGTGAGTAAATCAGAATTCGTAGTTCGGCTGATTTTAGAGGAATATTTGTACGTTTCAAAAATGGACACTTAGAAAATTGTCTGGTGAAAACCACACAATGGATTCCTATGGAAGGAAATACAAGTTACTGGTAAGTACGCTTAGAATTACTTTTCAGGGTCTGTGCTGGGCTAAAAGATGCAGCTCTGGGTTCTCTCCTGATTACAGGTGAGTAAATCAGAATTCGTAGTTCGGCTGATTTTAGAGGAATATTTGTGCGGTTCAAAAATGGACACGTAGAAACTTTTCTGGTGAAAACCACACAATGGATTCCTATGGAAGGAAATACAAGTTACTGGTAAGTACGCTTAGAATTACTTTTCAGGGTCTGTGCTGGGCTAATAGATGCAGCTCTGGGTTCTCTCCTGATTACAGGTGAGTAAATCGGAATTCGTAGTTCGGCTGATTTTAGAGAAATATTTGTACGTTTCAAAAATAGACACATAGAAACTTTTCTGGAGAAAACCACACAATGGATTCCTATGGAAGGAAATACAAGTTACTGGTAAGTAAGCTTAGAATTACTTTTCAGGGTCAGTGCTGGGCTAAAAGATGCTTTCCTGGGTTCTCTCCTGATAACAGGTGAGTAAATCGGAATTCGTAGTTCGGCTGATTTTAGAGGAATATTTGTACGTTTAAAAAATGGACACAGAAAATATTCTGGTGAAAACCACACAATGTATTCCTAAGGAAGGAAATACAAGTTACTGGTAAATACGCTTAGAGTTACTTTTCAGGGTCTGTGCTGGGCTAAAAGATGCAGCACTGGGTTCTCTCCTAATTACAGGTGGGTTAATCAGAATTCGTAGTTTGGCTGATTTTAGAGGAATATTTGTACGTTTCAAAAATGGACACTTAGAAAATTGTCTGGTGAAAACCACACAATGTATCCCTATGGAAGGAAATCCAAGTTACTGGTAAGTACGCTTAGAATTACTTTTCAGGGTCTGTGCTGGGCTAAAAGATGCAGCCCTGAGTTCTCTCCTGATGACAGGTGAGTAAATAGGAATTCGTAGTTCGGCTGATTTTAGAGGAATATATGTACGTTTGAAAAATGGACACTTAGAAAATTGTCTGGTGAAAACCACACAATGGATTCCTATGGAAGGAAATACAAGTTACTGGTAAGTACACTTAGAATTACTTTTCAGGGTCTGTGCTGGGCTAAAAGATGCAGCTCTGGGTTCTCTCCTGATTACAGGTGAGTAAATCAGAATTCGTAGTTCGGCTGATTTTAGAGGAATATTTGTGCGGTTCAAAAATGGACACGTAGAAACTTTTCTGGTGAAAACCACACAATGGATTCCTATGGAAGGAAATACAAGTTACTGGTAAGTACGCTTAGAATTACTTTTCAGGGTCAGTGCTGGGCTAAAAGATGCAGCTCTGGGTTCTCTCCTGATTACAGGTGAGTAAATCAGAATTTGTAGTTCGGCTGATTTTAGAGGAATATTTGTGCAGTTCAAAAATGGACACGTAGAAACTTTTCTGGTGAAAACCACACAATGGATTCCTATGGAAGGAAATACAAGTTACTGGTAAGTACGCTTAGAATTACTTTTCAGGGTCAGTGCTGGGCTAAAAGATGCAGCCCTGGGTTCTCTCCTGATAACAGGTGAGTAAATCGGAATTCGTAGTTCGGCTGATTTTAGAGGAATATTTGTACGTTTCAAAAATGGACACAGAAAATTTTCTGGTGGAAACCACACAATGGATTCCTATGGAAGGAAATACAAGTTACTGGTAAGTACGCTTAGAATTACTTTTCAGGGTCTTTGCTGGGCTAAAAGTTGCAGCCCTGGGTTCTTTCCTGATAACAGGTGAGTAAATTGGAATTCGTAGTTTGGCTGATTTTAGAGGAATATTTGTACGTTTCAAAAATGGACACTTAGAAAATTGTCTGCTGAAAACCACACAATGTATTCCTAAGGAAGGAAATACAAGTTACTGGTAAGTACGCTTAGAATTACTTTTCAGGGTCTGTGCTGGGCTAAAAGATGCAGCTCTGGGTTCTCTCCTGATTACAGGTGAGTAAATCGGAATTCGTAGTTCGGCTGATTTTAGAGGAATATTTGTACGTTTCAAAAATGGACACTTAGAAAATTATCTGGTGAAAACCACACAATGTATTCCTATGGAAGAAAATCCAAGTTACTGGTAAGTACGCTTAGAATTACTTTTTAGGGTCAGTGCTGGGCTAAAAGATGCAGCTCTGAGTTCTCTCCTGATGACAGGTGAGTAAATAGGAATTCGTAGTTCGGCTGATTTTAGAGGAATATTTGTACGTTTCAAAAATAGACACTTAGAAAATTGTCTGGTGAAAACCACACAATGGATTCCTATGGAAGGAAATACAAGTTACTGGTAAGTACGCTTAGAATTACTTTTCAGGGTCTGTGCTGGGCTAAAAGATGCAGCTCTGGGTTCTCTCCTGATTACAGGTGAGTAAATCAGAATTCGTAGTTCGGCTGATTTTTGAGGAATATTTGTGCGGTTCAAAAATGGACACGTAGAAACTTTTCTGGTGAAAACCACACAATGGATTCCTATGGAAGGAAATACAAGTTACTGGTAAGTACGCTTAGAATTACTTTTCAGGGTCAGTGCTGGGCTAAAAGATGCAGCTCTGGGTTCTCTCCTGATTACAGGTGAATAAATCAGAATTCTTAGTTCGGCTGATTTTAGAGGAATATTTGTGCGGTTCAAAAATGGACACGTAGAAACTTTTCTGGTGAAAACCACACAATGGATTCCTATGGAAGGAAATACAAGTTACTGGTAAGTACGCTTAGAATTACTTTTCAGGGTCAGTGCCTTGCTAAAAGTTGCAGCCCTGGGTTCTCTCCTGATAACAGGTGAGTAAATCGGAATTCGTAGTTTGGCTGATTTTAGAGGAATATTTGTACGTTTCAAAAATGGACACTTAGAAAATTGTCTGGTGAAAACCACACAATGGATTCCTATGGAAGGAAATACAAGTTACTGGTAAGTACGCTTAGAATTACTTTTCAGGGTCTGTGCTGGGCTAAAAGATGCAGCTCTGGGTTCTCTCCTGATTACAGGTGAGTAAATCAGAATTCGTAGTTCGGCTGATTTTAGAGGAATATTTGTGCGGTTCAAAAATGGACACGTAGAAACTTTTCTGGTGAAAACCACACAATGGATTCCTATGGAAGGAAATACAAGTTACTGGTAAGTACGCTTAGAATTACTTTTCAGGGTCTGTGCTGGGCTAATAGATGCAGCTCTGGGTTCTCTCCTGATTACAGGTGAGTAAATCGGAATTCGTAGTTCGGCTGATTTTAGAGAAATATTTGTACGTTTCAAAAATAGACACATAGAAACTTTTCTGGTGAAAACCACACAATGGATTCCTATGGAAGGAAATACAAGTTACTGGTAAGTAAGCTTAGAATTACTTTTCAGGGTCAGTGCTGGGCTAAAAGATGCTTTCCTGGGTTCTCTCCTGATAACAGGTGAGTAAATCGGAATTCGTAGTTCGGCTGATTTTAGAGGAATATTTGTACGTTTAAAAAATGGACACAGAAAATATTCTGGTGAAAACCACACAATGTATTCCTAAGGAAGGAAATACAAGTTACTGGTAAATACGCTTAGAGTTACTTTTCAGGGTCTGTGCTGGGCTAAAAGATGCAGCACTGGGTTCTCTCCTAATTACAGGTGGGTTAATCAGAATTCGTAGTTTGGCTGATTTTAGAGGAATATTTGTACGTTTCAAAAATGGACACTTAGAAAATTGTCTGGTGAAAACCACACAATGGATTCCTATGGCAGGAAATAAAAGTTACTGGTAGGTACGCTTACAATTACTTTTCAGGGTCTGTGCTGGGCTAAAAGATGCAGCACTGGGTTCTCTCCTAATTACAGGTGAGTAAATCGGAATTCATAGTTCAGCTGAATTTAGAGGAATATTTGTACGTTTCAAAAATGGACACTTAGAAAATTGTCTGGTGAAAACCACACAATGGATTCCTATGGCAGGAAATAAAAGTTACTGGTAGGTACGCTTAGAATTACTTTTCAGGGTCTGTGCTGGGCTAAAAAATGCAGCACTGGGTTCTCTCCTAATTACAGGTGAGTAAATCGGAATTCGTAGTTCAGCTGATTTTAGAGGAATATTTGTATGTTTCAAAAATGGACACTTAGAAAATTGTCTTGTGAAAACCACACAATGGATTCCTATGGAAGGAAATACAAGTTACTGGTAAGTACGCTTAGAATTACTTTTCAGTGTCAGTGCTGGGCTAAAAGATGCAGCTCTGGGTTCTCTCCTGATTACAGGTGAGTAAATCAGAATTTGTAGTTCGGCTGATTTTAGAGGAATATTTGTGCAGTTCAAAAATGGACACGTAGAAACTTTTCTGGTGAAAACCACACAATGGATTCCTATGGAAGGAAATACAAGTTACTGGTAAGTACGCTTAGAATTACTTTTCAGGGTCAGTGCTGGGCTAAAAGATGCAGCCCTGGGTTCTCTCCTGATAACAGGTGAGTAAATCGGAATTCGTAGTTCGGCTGATTTTAGAGGAATATTTGTACGTTTCAAAAATGGACACAGAAAATTTTCTGGTGGAAACCACACAATGGATTCCTATGGAAGGAAATACAAGTTACTGGTAAGTACGCTTAGAATTACTTTTCAGGGTCTTTGCTGGGCTAAAAGTTGCAGCCCTGGGTTCTTTCCTGATAACAGGTGAGTAAATCGGAATTCGTAGTTTGGCTGATTTTAGAGGAATATTTGTACGTTTCAAAAATGGACACTTAGAAAATTGTCTGCTGAAAACCACACAATGGATTCCTATGGAAGGAAATACAAGTTACTGGTAAGTACGCTTAGAATTACTTTTCAGGGTCTGTGCTGGGCTAAAAGATGCAGCTCTGGGTTCTCTCCTGATTACAGGTGAGTAAATCGGAATTCGTAGTTCGGCTGATTTTAGAGGAATATTTGTACGTTTCAAAAATAGACACGTAGAAACTTTTCTAGTGAAAACCACACAACGGATTCCTATGGAAGGAAATACAATATACTGGTAAGTACGCTTAGAATTACTTTTCAGGGTCAGTGCTGGGCTAAAAGATGCAGCTCTGGGTTCTCTCCTGATTACAGGTGAGTAAATCAGAATTCGTAGTTCGGCTGATTTTAGAGGAATATTTGTACGTTTAAAAAATGGACACTTAGAAAATTGTCTGGTGAAAACCACACAATGGATTCATATGGAAGGAGTTATAAGTTACTGGTCAGTACGCTTAGAATTACTTTTCAGGGTCTGTGCTGGGCTAAAAGATGCAGCACTGGGTTCTCTCCTGATAACAGGTGAGTAAATCGGAATTCGTAGTTCGGCTGATTTTAGAGGAATATTTGTATGTTTAAAAAATGGACACAGAAAATTTTCTGGTGAAAACCACACAATGTATTCCTAAGGAAGGAAATACAAGTTACTGGTAAATACGCTTAGAGTTACTTTTCAGGGTCTGTGCTGGGCTAAAACATGCAGCACTGGGTTCTCTCCTAATTACAGGTGAGTTAATCAGAATTCGTAGTTTGGCTGATTTTAGAGGAATATTTGTAGGTTTCAAAAATGGACACTTAGAAAATTATCTGGTGAAAACCACACAATGTATTCCTATGGAAGAAAATCCAAGTTACTGGTAAGTACGCTTAGAATTACTTTTCAGGGTCTGTGCTGGGCTAAAAGATGCAGCCCTGGGTTCTCTCCTGATTACAGGTGAGTAAATCAGAATTCGTAGTTCGGCTGATTTTAGAGGAATATTTGTGCGGTTCAAAAATGGACACTTAGAAACTTTTCTGGTGAAAACCACACAATGGATTCCTATGGAAGGAAATACAAGTTACTGGTAAGTACGCTTAGAATTACTTTTCAGGGTCAGTGCTGGGCTAAAAGATGCAGCCCTGGGTTCTCTCCTGATAACAGGTGAGTAAATCGGAATTCGTAGTTCGGCTGATTTTAGAGGAATATTTGTACGTTTCAAAAATGGACACAGAACATTTTCTGGTGAAAACCACACAATGGATTCCTATGGAAGGAAATACAAGTTACTGGTAAGTACGCTTAGAATTACTTTTCAGGGTCAGTGCTGGGCTAAAAGATGCAGCCCTGGGTTCTCTCCTGATAACAGGTGAGTAAATCGGAATTCGTAGTTTGGCTGATTTTAGAGGAATATTTGTACGTTTCAAAAATGGACACTTAGAAAATTGTCTGCTGAAAACCACACAATGGATTCCTATGGAAGGAAATACAAGTTACTGGTAAGTATGCTTAGAATTACTTTTCAGGGTCTGTGCTGGGCTAAAAGATGCAGCTCTGGGTGCTCTCCTGATAACAGGTGAGTAAATCGGAATTCGTAGTTCGGCTGATTTTAGAGGAATATTTGTACGTTTCAAAAATGGACACAGAACATTTTCTGGTGAAAACCACACAATGGATTCCTATGGAAGGAAATACAAGTTACTGGTAAGTACGCTTAGAATTACTTTTCAGGGTCTGTGCTGGGCTAAAAGATGCAGCCCTGAGTTCTCTCCTGATGACAGGTGAGTAAATCGGAATTCGTAGTTCGGCTGATTTTAGAGGAATATATGTACGTTTCAAAAATGGACACTTAGAAAATTGTCTGGTGAAAACCACACAATGGATTCCTATGGCAGGAAATAAAAGTTACTGGTAGGTACGCTTAGAATTACTTTTCAGGGTCTGTGCTGGGCTAAAAAATGCAGCACTGGGTTCTCTCCTAATTACAGGTGAGTAAATCGGATTTCGTCGTTCAGCTGATTTTAGAGGAATATTTGTACGTTTCAAAAATGGACACTTAGAAAATTGTCTTGTGAAAACCACACAATGGATTCCTATGGAAGGAAATACAAGTTACTGGTAAGTACGCTTAGAATTACTTTTCAGTGTCAGTGCTGGGCTAAAAGGTGCAGCCCTGGGTTCTCTCCTGATAACAGGTGAGTAAATCGGAATTCGTAGTTCGGCTGATTTTAGAGGAATATTTGTACGTTTCAAAAATGGACACAGAAAATTTTCTGGTGAAAACCACACAATGGATTCCTATGGAAGGAAATACAAGTTACTGGTAAGTACGCTTAGAATTACTTTTCAGGGTCAGCGCAGGACTAAAAGATGCAGCTCTGGGTTCTCTCCTGATTACAGGTGAGTAAATCAGCATTCGTAGTTCGGCTGATTTTAGAGGGATATTTGTGCGGTTCAAAAATGGACACGTAGAAACTTTTCTGGTGAAAACCACACAATGGATTCCTATGGAAGGAAATACAAGTTACTGGTAAGTACGCTTAGAATTACTTTTCAGGGTCAGTGCTGGGCTAAAAGATGCAGCCCTGGGTTCTCTCCTGATAACAGGTGAGTAAATCAGAATTCGTAGTTTGGCTGATTTTAGAGGAATATTTGTACGTTTCAAAAATGGACACTTAGAAAATTGTCTGCTGAAAACCACACAATGGATTCCTATGGAAGGAAATACAAGTTACTGGTAAGTATGCTTAGAATTACTTTTCAGGGTCTGTGCTGGGCTAAAAGATGCAGCTCTGGGTTCTCTCCTGATTACAGGTGAGTAAATCGGAATTCGTAGTTCGGCTGATTTTAGAGGAATATTTGTACGTTTCAAAAATAGACACGTAGAAACTTTTCTGGTGAAAACCACACAACGGATTCCTATGGAAGGAAATACAAGATACTGGTAAGTACGCTTAGAATTACTTTTCAGGGTCAGTGCTGGGCTAAAAGATGCAGCTCTGGGTTCTCTCCTGATTACAGGTGAGTAAATCAGAATTCGTAGTTCGGCTGATTTTAGAGGAATATTTGTACGTTTAAAAAATGGACACTTAGAAAATTGTCTGGTGAAAACCACACTATGGATTCATATGGAAGTAATTATAAGTTACTGGTCAGTACGCTTAGAATTACTTTTCAGGGTCTGTGCTGGGCTAAAAGATGCAGCACTGGGTTCTCTCCTGATAACAGGTGAGTAAATCGGAACTCATAGTTCGGCTGATTTTAGAGGAATATTTGTACGTTTAAAAAATGGACACAGAAAATTTTCTGGTGAAAACCACACAATGTATTCCTAAGGAAGGAAATACAAGTTACTGGTAAATACGCTTAGAGTTACTTTTCAGGGTCTGTGCTGGGCTAAAACATGCAGCACTGGGTTCTCTCCTAATTACAGGTGAGTTAATCAGAATTCGTAGTTTGGCTGATTTTAGAGGAATATTTGTACGTTTCAAAAATGGACACTTAGAAAATTATCTGGTGAAAACCACACAATGTATTCCTATGGAAGAAAATCCAAGTTACTGGTAAGTACGCTTAGAATTACTTTTCAGGGTCTGTGCTGGGCTAAAAGATGCAGCCCTGAGTTCTCTCCTGATGACAGGTGAGTAAATAGGAATTCGTAGTTCGGCTGATTTTAGAGGAATATTTGTACGTTTCAAAAATAGACACTTAGAAAATTGTCTGGTGAAAACCACACAATGGATTCCTATGGAAGGAAATACAAGTTACTGGTAAGTACGCTTAGAATTACTTTTCAGGGTCTGTGCTGGGCTAAAAGATGCAGCTCTGGGTTCTCTCCTGATTACAGGTGAGTAAATCAGAATTCGTAGTTCGGCTGATTTTTGAGGAATATTTGTGCGGTTCAAAAATGGACACGTAGAAACTTTTCTGGTGAAAACCACACAATGGATTCCTATGGAAGGAAATACAAGTTACTGGTAAGTACGCTTAGAATTACTTTTCAGGGTCAGTTCTGGGCTAAAAGATGCAGCTCTGGGTTCTCTCCTGATTACAGGTGAATAAATCAGAATTCTTAGTTCGGCTGATTTTAGAGGAATATTTGTGCGGTTCAAAAATGGACACGTAGAAACTTTTCTGGTGAAAACCACACAATGGATTCCTATGGAAGGAAATACAAGTTACTGGTAAGTACGCTTAGAATTACTTTTCAGGGTCAGTGCTGGGCTAAAAGATGCAGCCCTGGGTTCTCTCCTGATAACAGATGAGTAAATCGGAATTCGTAGTTCGGCTGATTTTAGAGGAATATTTGTACGTTTCAAAAATGGACACAGAAAATTTTCTGGTAAAAACCACACAATGGATTCCTATGGAAGGAAATACAAATTACTGGTAAGTACGCTTAGAATTACTTTTCAGGGTCAGTGCCTTGCTAAAAGTTGCAGCCCTGGGTTCTCTCCTGATAACAGGTGAGTAAATCGGAATTCGTAGTTTGGCTGATTTTAGAGGAATATTTGTACGTTTCAAAAATGGACACTTAGAAAATTGTCTGCTGAAAACCACACAATGGATTCCTATGAAAGGAAATACAAGTTACTGTAAGTACGCTTAGAATTACTTTTCAGGGTCTGTGCTGGGCTAAAAGATGCAGCTCTGGGTTCTCTCCTGATTACAGGTGAGTAAATCAGAATTCGTAGTTCGGCTGATTTTAGAGGAATATTTGTACGTTTCAAAAATGGACACTTAGAAAATTGTCTGGTGAAAACCACACAATGGATTCCTATGGAAGGAAATACAAGTTACTGGTAAGTACGCTTAGAATTACTTTTCAGGGTCTGTGCTGGGCTAAAAGATGCAGCTCTGGGTTCTCTCCTGATTACAGGTGAGTAAATCAGAATTCGTAGTTCGGCTGATTTTAGAGGAATATTTGTGCGGTTCAAAAATGGACACGTAGAAACTTTTCTGGTGAAAACCACACAATGGATTCCTATGGAAGGAAATACAAGTTACTGGTAAGTACGCTTAGAATTACTTTTCAGGGTCTGTGCTGGGCTAATAGATGCAGCTCTGGGTTCTCTCCTGATTACAGGTGAGTAAATCGGAATTCGTAGTTCGGCTGATTTTAGAGAAATATTTGTACGTTTCAAAAATAGACACATAGAAACTTTTCTGGTGAAAACCACACAATGGATTCCTATGGAAGGAAATACAAGTTACTGGTAAGTAAGCTTAGAATTACTTTTCAGGGTCAGTGCTGGGCTAAAAGATGCTTTCCTGGGTTCTCTCCTGATAACAGGTGAGTAAATCGGAATTCGTAGTTCGGCTGATTTTAGAGGAATATTTGTACGTTTAAAAAATGGACACAGAAAATATTCTGGTGAAAACCACACAATGTATTCCTAAGGAAGGAAATACAAGTTACTGGTAAATACGCTTAGAGTTACTTTTCAGGGTCTGTGCTGGGCTAAAAGATGCAGCACTGGGTTCTCTCCTAATTACAGGTGGGTTAATCAGAATTCGTAGTTTGGCTGATTTTAGAGGAATATTTGTACGTTTCAAAAATGGACACTTAGAAAATTGTCTGGTGAAAACCACACAATGTATCCCTATGGAAGGAAATCCAAGTTACTGGTAAGTACGCTTAGAATTACTTTTCAGGGTCTGTGCTGGGCTAAAAGATGCAGCCCTGAGTTCTCTCCTGATGACAGGTGAGTAAATAGGAATTCGTAGTTCGGCTGATTTTAGAGGAATATATGTACGTTTGAAAAATGGACACTTAGAAAATTGTCTGGTGAAAACCACACAATGGATTCCTATGGAAGGAAATACAAGTTACTGGTAAGTACACTTAGAATTACTTTTCAGGGTCTGTGCTGGGCTAAAAGATGCAGCTCTGGGTTCTCTCCTGATTACAGGTGAGTAAATCAGAATTCGTAGTTCGGCTGATTTTAGAGGAATATTTGTGCGGTTCAAAAATGGACACGTAGAAACTTTTCTGGTGAAAACCACACAATGGATTCCTATGGAAGGAAATACAAGTTACTGGTAAGTACGCTTAGAATTACTTTTCAGGGTCAGTGCTGGGCTAAAAGATGCAGCTCTGGGTTCTCTCCTGATTACAGGTGAGTAAATCAGAATTTGTAGTTCGGCTGATTTTAGAGGAATATTTGTGCAGTTCAAAAATGGACACGTAGAAACTTTTCTGGTGAAAACCACACAATGGATTCCTATGGAAGGAAATACAAGTTACTGGTAAGTACGCTTAGAATTACTTTTCAGGGTCAGTGCTGGGCTAAAAGATGCAGCCCTGGGTTCTCTCCTGATAACAGGTGAGTAAATCGGAATTCGTAGTTCGGCTGATTTTAGAGGAATATTTGTACGTTTCAAAAATGGACACAGAAAATTTTCTGGTGGAAACCACACAATGGATTCCTATGGAAGGAAATACAAGTTACTGGTAAGTACGCTTAGAATTACTTTTCAGGGTCTTTGCTGGGCTAAAAGTTGCAGCCCTGGGTTCTTTCCTGATAACAGGTGAGTAAATTGGAATTCGTAGTTTGGCTGATTTTAGAGGAATATTTGTACGTTTCAAAAATGGACACTTAGAAAATTGTCTGCTGAAAACCACACAATGTATTCCTAAGGAAGGAAATACAAGTTACTGGTAAGTACGCTTAGAATTACTTTTCAGGGTCTGTGCTGGGCTAAAAGATGCAGCTCTGGGTTCTCTCCTGATTACAGGTGAGTAAATCGGAATTCGTAGTTCGGCTGATTTTAGAGGAATATTTGTACGTTTCAAAAATGGACACTTAGAAAATTATCTGGTGAAAACCACACAATGTATTCCTATGGAAGAAAATCCAAGTTACTGGTAAGTACGCTTAGAATTACTTTTCAGGGTCAGTGCTGGGCTAAAAGATGCAGCTCTGAGTTCTCTCCTGATGACAGGTGAGTAAATAGGAATTCGTAGTTCGGCTGATTTTAGAGGAATATTTGTACGTTTCAAAAATAGACACTTAGAAAATTGTCTGGTGAAAACCACACAATGGATTCCTATGGAAGGAAATACAAGTTACTGGTAAGTACGCTTAGAATTACTTTTCAGGGTCTGTGCTGGGCTAAAAGATGCAGCTCTGGGTTCTCTCCTGATTACAGGTGAGTAAATCAGAATTCGTAGTTCGGCTGATTTTTGAGGAATATTTGTGCGGTTCAAAAATGGACACGTAGAAACTTTTCTGGTGAAAACCACACAATGGATTCCTATGGAAGGAAATACAAGTTACTGGTAAGTACGCTTAGAATTACTTTTCAGGGTCAGTGCTGGGCTAAAAGATGCAGCTCTGGGTTCTCTCCTGATTACAGGTGAATAAATCAGAATTCTTAGTTCGGCTGATTTTAGAGGAATATTTGTGCGGTTCAAAAATGGACACGTAGAAACTTTTCTGGTGAAAACCACACAATGGATTCCTATGGAAGGAAATACAAGTTACTGGTAAGTACGCTTAGAATTACTTTTCAGGGTCAGTGCCTTGCTAAAAGTTGCAGCCCTGGGTTCTCTCCTGATAACAGGTGAGTAAATCGGAATTCGTAGTTTGGCTGATTTTAGAGGAATATTTGTACGTTTCAAAAATGGACACTTAGAAAATTGTCTGCTGAAAACCACACAATGGATTCCTATGAAAGGAAATACAAGTTACTGTAAGTACGCTTAGAATTACTTTTCAGGGTCTGTGCTGGGCTAAAAGATGCAGCTCTGGGTTCTCTCCTGATTACAGGTGAGTAAATCAGAATTCGTAGTTCGGCTGATTTTAGAGGAATATTTGTACGTTTCAAAAATGGACACTTAGAAAATTGTCTGGTGAAAACCACACAATGGATTCCTATGGAAGGAAATACAAGTTACTGGTAAGTACGCTTAGAATTACTTTTCAGGGTCTGTGCTGGGCTAAAAGATGCAGCTCTGGGTTCTCTCCTGATTACAGGTGAGTAAATCAGAATTCGTAGTTCGGCTGATTTTAGAGGAATATTTGTGCGGTTCAAAAATGGACACGTAGAAACTTTTCTGGTGAAAACCACACAATGGATTCCTATGGAAGGAAATACAAGTTACTGGTAAGTACGCTTAGAATTACTTTTCAGGGTCTGTGCTGGGCTAATAGATGCAGCTCTGGGTTCTCTCCTGATTACAGGTGAGTAAATCGGAATTCGTAGTTCGGCTGATTTTAGAGAAATATTTGTACGTTTCAAAAATAGACACATAGAAACTTTTCTGGTGAAAACCACACAATGGATTCCTATGGAAGGAAATACAAGTTACTGGTAAGTAAGCTTAGAATTACTTTTCAGGGTCAGTGCTGGGCTAAAAGATGCTTTCCTGGGTTCTCTCCTGATAACAGGTGAGTAAATCGGAATTCGTAGTTCGGCTGATTTTAGAGGAATATTTGTACGTTTAAAAAATGGACACAGAAAATATTCTGGTGAAAACCACACAATGTATTCCTAAGGAAGGAAATACAAGTTACTGGTAAATACGCTTAGAGTTACTTTTCAGGGTCTGTGCTGGGCTAAAAGATGCAGCACTGGGTTCTCTCCTAATTACAGGTGGGTTAATCAGAATTCGTAGTTTGGCTGATTTTAGAGGAATATTTGTACGTTTCAAAAATGGACACTTAGAAAATTGTCTGGTGAAAACCACACAATGTATCCCTATGGAAGGAAATCCAAGTTACTGGTAAGTACGCTTAGAATTACTTTTCAGGGTCTGTGCTGGGCTAAAAGATGCAGCCCTGAGTTCTCTCCTGATGACAGGTGAGTAAATAGGAATTCGTAGTTCGGCTGATTTTAGAGGAATATATGTACGTTTGAAAAATGGACACTTAGAAAATTGTCTGGTGAAAACCACACAATGGATTCCTATGGAAGGAAATACAAGTTACTGGTAAGTACACTTAGAATTACTTTTCAGGGTCTGTGCTGGGCTAAAAGATGCAGCTCTGGGTTCTCTCCTGATTACAGGTGAGTAAATCAGAATTCGTAGTTCGGCTGATTTTAGAGGAATATTTGTGCGGTTCAAAAATGGACACGTAGAAACTTTTCTGGTGAAAACCACACAATGGATTCCTATGGAAGGAAATACAAGTTACTGGTAAGTACGCTTAGAATTACTTTTCAGGGTCAGTGCTGGGCTAAAAGATGCAGCTCTGGGTTCTCTCCTGATTACAGGTGAGTAAATCAGAATTTGTAGTTCGGCTGATTTTAGAGGAATATTTGTGCAGTTCAAAAATGGACACGTAGAAACTTTTCTGGTGAAAACCACACAATGGATTCCTATGGAAGGAAATACAAGTTACTGGTAAGTACGCTTAGAATTACTTTTCAGGGTCTGTGCTGGGCTAAAAGATGCAGCCCTGAGTTCTCTCCTGATGACAGGTGAGTAAATAGGAATTCGTAGTTCGGCTGATTTTAGAGGAATATATGTACGTTTGAAAAATGGACACGTAGAAACTTTTCTGGTGAAAACCACACAATGGATTCCTATGGAAGGAAATACAAGTTACTGGTAAGTACGCTTAGAATTACTTTTCAGGGTCAGTGCTGGGCTAAAAGATGCAGCCCTGGGTTCTCTCCTGATAACAGGTGAGTAAATCGGAATTCGTAGTTCGGCTGATTTTAGAGGAATATTTGTACGTTTCAAAAATGGACACAGAAAATTTTCTGGTGGAAACCACACAATGGATTCCTATGGAAGGAAATACAAGTTACTGGTAAGTACGCTTAGAATTACTTTTCAGGGTCTTTGCTGGGCTAAAAGTTGCAGCCCTGGGTTCTTTCCTGATAACAGGTGAGTAAATTGGAATTCGTAGTTTGGCTGATTTTAGAGGAATATTTGTACGTTTCAAAAATGGACACTTAGAAAATTGTCTGCTGAAAACCACACAATGTATTCCTAAGGAAGGAAATACAAGTTACTGGTAAGTACGCTTAGAATTACTTTTCAGGGTCTGTGCTGGGCTAAAAGATGCAGCTCTGGGTTCTCTCCTGATTACAGGTGAGTAAATCGGAATTCGTAGTTCGGCTGATTTTAGAGGAATATTTGTACGTTTCAAAAATGGACACTTAGAAAATTATCTGGTGAAAACCACACAATGTATTCCTATGGAAGAAAATCCAAGTTACTGGTAAGTACGCTTAGAATTACTTTTCAGGGTCAGTGCTGGGCTAAAAGATGCAGCTCTGAGTTCTCTCCTGATGACAGGTGAGTAAATAGGAATTCGTAGTTCGGCTGATTTTAGAGGAATATTTGTACGTTTCAAAAATAGACACTTAGAAAATTGTCTGGTGAAAACCACACAATGGATTCCTATGGAAGGAAATACAAGTTACTGGTAAGTACGCTTAGAATTACTTTTCAGGGTCTGTGCTGGGCTAAAAGATGCAGCTCTGGGTTCTCTCCTGATTACAGGTGAGTAAATCAGAATTCGTAGTTCGGCTGATTTTTGAGGAATATTTGTGCGGTTCAAAAATGGACACGTAGAAACTTTTCTGGTGAAAACCACACAATGGATTCCTATGGAAGGAAATACAAGTTACTGGTAAGTACGCTTAGAATTACTTTTCAGGGTCAGTGCCTTGCTAAAAGTTGCAGCCCTGGGTTCTCTCCTGATAACAGGTGAGTAAATCGGAATTCGTAGTTTGGCTGATTTTAGAGGAATATTTGTACGTTTCAAAAATGGACACTTAGAAAATTGTCTGCTGAAAACCACACAATGGATTCCTATGAAAGGAAATACAAGTTACTGTAAGTACGCTTAGAATTACTTTTCAGGGTCTGTGCTGGGCTAAAAGATGCAGCTCTGGGTTCTCTCCTGATTACAGGTGAGTAAATCAGAATTCGTAGTTCGGCTGATTTTAGAGGAATATTTGTACGTTTCAAAAATGGACACTTAGAAAATTGTCTGGTGAAAACCACACAATGGATTCCTATGGAAGGAAATACAAGTTACTGGTAAGTACGCTTAGAATTACTTTTCAGGGTCTGTGCTGGGCTAAAAGATGCAGCTCTGGGTTCTCTCCTGATTACAGGTGAGTAAATCAGAATTCGTAGTTCGGCTGATTTTAGAGGAATATTTGTGCGGTTCAAAAATGGACACGTAGAAACTTTTCTGGTGAAAACCACACAATGGATTCCTATGGAAGGAAATACAAGTTACTGGTAAGTACGCTTAGAATTACTTTTCAGGGTCTGTGCTGGGCTAATAGATGCAGCTCTGGGTTCTCTCCTGATTACAGGTGAGTAAATCGGAATTCGTAGTTCGGCTGATTTTAGAGAAATATTTGTACGTTTCAAAAATAGACACATAGAAACTTTTCTGGTGAAAACCACACAATGGATTCCTATGGAAGGAAATACAAGTTACTGGTAAGTAAGCTTAGAATTACTTTTCAGGGTCAGTGCTGGGCTAAAAGATGCTTTCCTGGGTTCTCTCCTGATAACAGGTGAGTAAATCGGAATTCGTAGTTCGGCTGATTTTAGAGGAATATTTGTACGTTTAAAAAATGGACACAGAAAATATTCTGGTGAAAACCACACAATGTATTCCTAAGGAAGGAAATACAAGTTACTGGTAAATACGCTTAGAGTTACTTTTCAGGGTCTGTGCTGGGCTAAAAGATGCAGCACTGGGTTCTCTCCTAATTACAGGTGGGTTAATCAGAATTCGTAGTTTGGCTGATTTTAGAGGAATATTTGTACGTTTCAAAAATGGACACTTAGAAAATTGTCTGGTGAAAACCACACAATGTATCCCTATGGAAGGAAATCCAAGTTACTGGTAAGTACGCTTAGAATTACTTTTCAGGGTCTGTGCTGGGCTAAAAGATGCAGCCCTGAGTTCTCTCCTGATGACAGGTGAGTAAATAGGAATTCGTAGTTCGGCTGATTTTAGAGGAATATATGTACGTTTGAAAAATGGACACTTAGAAAATTGTCTGGTGAAAACCACACAATGGATTCCTATGGAAGGAAATACAAGTTACTGGTAAGTACACTTAGAATTACTTTTCAGGGTCTGTGCTGGGCTAAAAGATGCAGCTCTGGGTTCTCTCCTGATTACAGGTGAGTAAATCAGAATTCGTAGTTCGGCTGATTTTAGAGGAATATTTGTGCGGTTCAAAAATGGACACGTAGAAACTTTTCTGGTGAAAACCACACAATGGATTCCTATGGAAGGAAATACAAGTTACTGGTAAGTACGCTTAGAATTACTTTTCAGGGTCAGTGCTGGGCTAAAAGATGCAGCTCTGGGTTCTCTCCTGATTACAGGTGAGTAAATCAGAATTTGTAGTTCGGCTGATTTTAGAGGAATATTTGTGCAGTTCAAAAATGGACACGTAGAAACTTTTCTGGTGAAAACCACACAATGGATTCCTATGGAAGGAAATACAAGTTACTGGTAAGTACGCTTAGAATTACTTTTCAGGGTCAGTGCTGGGCTAAAAGATGCAGCCCTGGGTTCTCTCCTGATAACAGGTGAGTAAATCGGAATTCGTAGTTCGGCTGATTTTAGAGGAATATTTGTACGTTTCAAAAATGGACACAGAAAATTTTCTGGTGGAAACCACACAATGGATTCCTATGGAAGGAAATACAAGTTACTGGTAAGTACGCTTAGAATTACTTTTCAGGGTCTTTGCTGGGCTAAAAGTTGCAGCCCTGGGTTCTTTCCTGATAACAGGTGAGTAAATTGGAATTCGTAGTTTGGCTGATTTTAGAGGAATATTTGTACGTTTCAAAAATGGACACTTAGAAAATTGTCTGCTGAAAACCACACAATGGATTCCTATGGAAGGAAATACAAGTTACTGGTAAGTACGCTTAGAATTACTTTTCAGGGTCTGTGCTGGGCTAAAAGATGCAGCTCTGGGTTCTCTCCTGATTACAGGTGAGTAAATCGGAATTCGTAGTTCGGCTGATTTTAGAGGAATATTTGTACGTTTCAAAAATAGACACGTAGAAACTTTTCTAGTGAAAACCACACAACGGATTCCTATGGAAGGAAATACAAGATACTGGTAAGTACGCTTAGAATTACTTTTCAGGGTCAGTGCTGGGCTAAAAGATGCAGCTCTGGGTTCTCTCCTGATTACAGGTGAGTAAATCAGAATTCGTAGTTCGGCTGATTTTAGAGGAATATTTGTACGTTTAAAAAATGGACACTTAGAAAATTGTCTGGTGAAAACCACACAATGGATTCATATGGAAGTAATTATAAGTTACTGGTCAGTACGCTTAGAATTACTTTTCAGGGTCTGTGCTGGGCTAAAAGATGCAGCACTGGGTTCTCTCCTGATAACAGGTGAGTAAATCGGAACTCATAGTTCGGCTGATTTTATAGGAATATTTGTACGTTTAAAAAATGGACACAGAAAATTTTCTGGTGAAAACCACACAATGTATTCCTAAGGAAGGAAATACAAGTTACTGGTAAATACGCTTAGAGTTACTTTTCAGGGTCTGTGCTGGGCTAAAACATGCAGCACTGGGTTCTCTCCTAATTACAGGTGAGTTAATCAGAATTCGTAGTTTGGCTGATTTTAGAGGAATATTTGTACGTTTCAAAAATGGACACTTAGAAAATTATCTGGTGAAAACCACACAATGTATTCCTATGGAAGAAAATCCAAGTTACTGGTAAGTACGCTTAGAATTACTTTTCAGGGTCTGTGCTGGGCTAAAAGATGCAGCCCTGAGTTCTCTCCTGATGACAGGTGAGTAAATAGGAATTCGTAGTTCGGCTGATTTTAGAGGAATATTTGTACGTTTCAAAAATAGACACTTAGAAAATTGTCTGGTGAAAACCACACAATGGATTCCTATGGAAGGAAATACAAGTTACTGGTAAGTACGCTTAGAATTACTTTTCAGGGTCTGTGCTGGGCTAAAAGATGCAGCTCTGGGTTCTCTCCTGATTACAGGTGAGTAAATCAGAATTCGTAGTTCGGCTGATTTTTGAGGAATATTTGTGCGGTTCAAAAATGGACACGTAGAAACTTTTCTGGTGAAAACCACACAATGGATTCCTATGGAAGGAAATACAAGTTACTGGTAAGTACGCTTAGAATTACTTTTCAGGGTCAGTGCTGGGCTAAAAGATGCAGCTCTGGGTTCTCTCCTGATTACAGGTGAATAAATCAGAATTCTTAGTTCGGCTGATTTTAGAGGAATATTTGTGCGGTTCAAAAATGGACACGTAGAAACTTTTCTGGTGAAAACCACACAATGGATTCCTATGGAAGGAAATACAAGTTACTGGTAAGTACGCTTAGAATTACTTTTCAGGGTCAGTGCTGGGCTAAAAGATGCAGCCCTGGGTTCTCTCCTGATAACAGGTGAGTAAATCGGATTTCGTCGTTCAGCTGATTTTAGAGGAATATTTGTACGTTTCAAAAATGGACACAGAATATTTTCTGGTGGAAACCACACAATGGATTCCTATGGAAGGAAATACAAGTTACTGGTAAGTACGCTTAGAATTACTTTTCAGGGTCAGTGCTGGGCTAAAAAATGCAGCACTGGGTTCTCTCCTGATAACAGGTGAGTAAATCGGATTTCGTCGTTCAGCTGATTTTAGAGGAATATTTGTACGTTTCAAAAATGGACACTTAGAAAATTGTCTTGTGAAAACCACACAATGGATTCCTATGGAAGGAAATACAAGTTACTGTAAGTACGCTTAGAATTACTTTTCAGGGTCTGTGCTGGGCTAAAAGATGCAGCCCTGGGTTCTCTCCTGATAACAGGTGAGTAAATCGGAATTCGTAGTTCGGCTGATTTTAGAGGAATATTTGTACGTTTCAAAAATGGACACAGAAAATTTTCTGGTGAAAACCACACAATGGATTCCTATGGAAGGAAATACAAGTTACTGGTAAGTACGCTTAGAATTACTTTTCAGGGTCAGCGCAGGACTAAAAGATGCAGCTCTGGGTTCTCTCCTGATTACAGGTGAGTAAATCAGCATTCGTAGTTCGGCTGATTTTAGAGGGATATTTGTGCGGTTCAAAAATGGACACGTAGAAACTTTTCTGGTGAAAACCACACAATGGATTCCTATGGAAGGAAATACAAGTTACTGGTAAGTACGCTTAGAATTACTTTTCAGGGTCAGTGCTGGGCTAAAAGATGCAGCCCTGGGTTCTCTCCTGATAACAGATGAGTAAATCGGAATTCGTAGTTCGGCTGATTTTAGAGGAATATTTGTACGTTTCAAAAATGGACACTTAGAAAATTGTCTGCTGAAAACCACACAATGGATTCCTATGGAAGGAAATACAAGTTACTGGTAAGTACGCTTAGAATTACTTTTCAGGGTCTGTGCTGGGCTAAAAGATGCAGCCCTGGGTTCTCTCCTGATAACAGGTGAGTAAATCGGAATCCGTAGTTCGGCTGATTTTAGAGGAATATTTGTACGTTTCAAAAATGGACACAGAAAGAATTACTTTTCAGGCTCTGTGCTGGGCTAAAAGATGCAGCTCTGGGTTCTCTCCTGATTACAGGTGAGTAAATCAGAATTCGTAGTTCGGCTGATTTTAGAGGAATATTTGTGCGGTTCAAAAATAGACACACAGAAACTTTTCTGGTGAAAACCACACAACAGATTCCTATGGAAGGAAATACAAGATACTGGTAAGTACGCTTAGAATTACTTTTCAGGGTCAGTGCTGGGCTAAAAGATGCAGCTCTGGGTTCTCTCCTGATTACAGGTGAGTAAATCAGAATTCGTAGTTCGGCTGATTTTAGAGGAATATTTGTACGTTTAAAAAATGGACACAGAAAATTTTCTGGTGAAAACCACACAATGTATTCCTAAGGAAGGAAATACAAGTTACTGGTAAATACGCTTAGAGTTACTTTTCAGGGTCTGTGCTGGGCTAAAACATGCAGCACTGGGTTCTCTCCTAATTACAGGTGAGTTAATCAGAATTCGTAGTTTGGCTGATTTTAGAGGAATATTTGTACGTTTCAAAAATGGACACTTAGAAAATTATCTGGTGAAAACCACACAATGTATTCCTATGGAAGAAAATCCAAGTTACTGGTAAGTACGCTTAGAATTACTTTTCAGGGTCTGTGCTGGGCTAAAAGATGCAGCTCTGGGTTCTCTCCTGATTACATGTGAGTAAATCGGAATTCGTAGTTCGGCTGATTTTAGAGAAATATTTGTACGTTTAAAAAATAGACACATAGAAACTTTTCTGGTGAAAACCACACAATGGATTCCTATGGAAGGAAATACAAGTTACTGGTAAGTAAGCTTAGAATTACTTTTCAGAGTCAGTGCTGGGCTAAAAGATGCTTTCCTGGGTTCTCTCCTGATAACAGGTGAGTAAATCGGAATTCGTAGTTCGGCTGATTTTAGAGGAATATTTGTACGTTTAAAAAATGGACACAGAAAATATTCTGGTGAAAACCACACAATGTATTCCTAAGGAAGGAAATACAAGTTACTGGTAAATACGCTTAGAGTTACTTTTCAGGGTCTGTGCTGGGCTAAAAGATGCAGCACTGGGTTCTCTCCTAATTACAGGTGAGTTAATCAGAATTCGTAGTTTGGCTGATTTTAGAGGAATATTTGTACGTTTCAAAAATGGACACTTAGAAAATTGTCTGGTGAAAACCACACAATGTATCCCTATGGAAGGAAATCCAAGTTACTGGTAAGTACGCTTAGAATTACTTTTCAGGGTCTGTGCTGGGCTAAAAGATGCAGCCCTGAGTTCTCTCCTGATGACAGGTGAGTAAATAGGAATTCGTAGTTCGGCTGATTTTAGAGGAATATATGTACGTTTGAAAAATGGACACTTAGAAAATTGTCTGGTGAAAACCACACAATGGATTCCTATGGAAGGAAATACAAGTTACTGGTAAGTACACTTAGAATTACTTTTCAGGGTCTGTGCTGGGCTAAAAGATGCAGCTCTGGGTTCTCTCCTGATTACAGGTGAGTAAATCAGAATTCGTAGTTCGGCTGATTTTAGAGGAATATTTGTGCGGTTCAAAAATGGACACGTAGAAACTTTTCTGGTGAAAACCACACAATGGATTACCACACAATGGATTCCTATGGAAGGAAATACAAGTTACTGGTAAGTACGCTTAGAATTACTTTTCAGGGTCAGTGCTGGGCTAAAAGATGCAGCTCTGGGTTCTCTCCTGATTACAGGTGAGTAAATCAGAATTTGTAGTTCGGCTGATTTTAGAGGAATATTTGTGCAGTTCAAAAATGGACACGTAGAAACTTTTCTGGTGAAAACCACACAATGGATTCCTATGGAAGGAAATACAAGTTACTGGAAAGTACGCTTAGAATTACTTTTCAGGGTCAGTGCTGGGCTAAAAGATGCAGCCCTGGGTTCTCTCCTGATAACAGGTGAGTAAATCGGAATTCGTAGTTCGGCTGATTTTAGAGGAATATTTGTACGTTTCAAAAATGGACACAGAAAATTTTCTGGTGGAAACCACACAATGGATTCCTATGGAAGGAAATACAAGTTACTGGTAAGTACGCTTAGAATTACTTTTCAGGGTCTTTGCTGGGCTAAAAGTTGCAGCCCTGGGTTCTTTCCTGATAACAGGTGAGTAAATTGGAATTTGTAGTTTGGCTGATTTTAGAGGAATATTTGTACGTTTCAAAAATGGACACTTAGAAAATTGTCTGCTGAAAACCACACAATGGATTCCTATGGAAGGAAATACAAGTTACTGGTAAGTACGCTTAGAATTACTTTTCAGGGTCTGTGCTGGGCTAAAAGATGCAGCTCTGGGTTCTCTCCTGATTACAGGTGAGTAAATCGGAATTCGTAGTTCGGCTGATTTTAGAGGAATATTTGTACGTTTCAAAAATAGACACGTAGAAACTTTTCTAGTGAAAACCACACAACGGATTCCTATGGAAGGAAATACAAGATACTGGTAAGTACGCTTAGAATTACTTTTCAGGGTCAGTGCTGGGCTAAAAGATGCAGCTCTGGGTTCTCTCCTGATTACAGGTGAGTAAATCAGAATTCGTAGTTCGGCTGATTTTAGAGGAATATTTGTACGTTTAAAAAATGGACACTTAGAAAATTGTCTGGTGAAAACCACACAATGGATTCATATGGAAGGAATTATAAGTTACTGGTCAGTACGCTTAGAATTACTTTTCAGGGTCTGTGCTGGGCTAAAAGATGCAGCACTGGGTTCTCTCCTGATAACAGGTGAGTAAATCGGAATTCGTAGTTCGGCTGATTTTAGAGGAATATTTGTACGTTCAAAAAATGGACACAGAAAATTTTCTGGTGAAAACCACACAATGTATTCCTAAGGAAGGAAATACAAGTTACTGGTAAATACGCTTAGAGTTACTTTTCAGGGTCTGTGCTGGGCTAAAACATGCAGCACTGGGTTCTCTCCTAATTACAGGTGAGTTAATCAGAATTCGTAGTTTGGCTGATTTTAGAGGAATATTTGTACGTTTCAAAAATGGACACTTAGAAAATTATCTGGTGAAAACCACACAATGTATTCCTATAGAAGAAAATCCAAGTTACTGGTAAGTACGCTTAGAATTACTTTTCAGGGTCTGTGCTGGGCTAAAAGATGCAGCCCTGAGTTCTCTCCTGATGACAGGTGAGTAAATAGGAATTCGTAGTTCGGCTGATTTTAGAGGAATATTTGTACGTTTCAAAAATAGACACTTAGAAAATTGTCTGGTGAAAACCATACAATGGATTCCTATGGAAGGAAATACAAGTTACTGGTAAGTACGCTTAGAATTACTTTTCAGGGTCTGTGCTGGGCTAAAAGATGCAGCTCTGGGTTCTCTCCTGATTACAGGTGAGTAAATCAGAATTCGTAGTTCGGCTGATTTTAGAGGAATATTTGTGCGGTTCAAAAATGGACACGTAGAAACTTTTCTGGTGAAAACCACACAATGGATTCCTATGGAAGGAAATACAAGTTACTGGTAAGTACGCTTAGAATTACTTTTCATGGTCAGTGCTGGGCTAAAAGATGCAGCCCTGGGTTCTCTCCTGATAACAGATGAGTAAATCGGAATTCGTAGTTCGGCTGATTTTAGAGGAATATTTTTACGTTTCAAAAATGGACACAGAAAATTTTCTGGTGGAAACCACACAATGGATTCCTATGGAAGGAAATACAAGTTACTGGTAAGTACGCTTAGAATTACTTTTCAGGGTCAGTGCTGGGCTAAAAGTTGCAGCCCTGGGTTCTCTCCTGATAACAGGTGAGTAAATCGGAATTCGTAGTTTGGCTGATTTTAGAGGAATATTTGTACGTTTCAAAAATGGACACTTAGAAAATTGTGTGCTGAAAACCACACAATGGATTCCTATGGAAGGAAATACAAGTTACTGGTAAGTACGCTTAGAATTACTTTTCAGGGTCTGTGCTGGGCTAAAAGATGCAGCTCTGGGTTCTCTCCTGATTACAGGTGAGTAAATCGGAATTCGTAGTTCAGCTGATTTTAGAGGAATATTTGTACGTTTCAAAAATAGACACGTAGAAACTTTTCTGGTGAAAACCACACAACGGATTCCTATGGAAGGAAATACAAGATACTGGTAAGTACGCTTAGAATTACTTTTCAGGGTCAGTGCTGGGCTAAAAGATGCAGCTCTGGGTTCTCTCCTGATTACAGGTGAGTAAATCAGAATTCGTAGTTCGGCTGATTTTAGAGGAATATTTGTACGTTTAAAAAATGGACACTTAGAAAATTGTCTGGTGAAAACCACACAATGGATTCATATGGAAGGAATTATAAGTTACTGGTCAGTACGCTTAGAATTACTTTTCAGGGTCTGTGCTGGGCTAAAAGATGCAGCACTGGGTTCTCTCCTGATAACAGGTGAGTAAATCGGAATTCATAGTTCGGCTGATTTTAGAGGAATATTTGTACGTTTAAAAAATGGACACAGAAAATTTTCTGGTGAAAACCACACAATGTATTCCTAAGGAAGGAAATACAAGTTACTGGTAAATACGCTTAGAGTTACTTTTCAGGGTCTGTGCTGGGCTAAAACATGCAGCACTGGGTTCTCTCCTAATTACAGGTGAGTTAATCAGAATTCGTAGTTTGGCTGATTTTAGAGGAATATTTGTACGTTTCAAAAATGGACACTTAGAAAATTATCTGGTGAAAACCACACAATGTATTCCTATGGAAGAAAATCCAAGTTACTGGTAAGTACGCTTAGAATTACTTTTCAGGGTCTGTGCTGGGCTAAAAGATGCAGCCCTGAGTTCTCTCCTGATGACAGGTGAGTAAATAGGAATTCGTAGTTCGGCTGATTTTAGAGGAATATTTGTACGTTTCAAAAATAGACACTTAGAAAATTGTCTGGTGAAAACCACACAATGGATTCCTATGGAAGGAAATACAAGTTACTGGTAAGTACGCTTAGAATTACTTTTCAGGGTCTGTGCTGGGCTAAAAGATGCAGCTCTGGGTTCTCTCCTGATTACAGGTGAGTAAATCAGAATTCGTAGTTCGGCTGATTTTTGAGGAATATTTGTGCGGTTCAAAAATGGACACGTAGAAACTTTTCTGGTGAAAACCACACAATGGATTCCTATGGAAGGAAATACAAGTTACTGGTAAGTATGCTTAGAATTACTTTTCAGGGTCAGTGCTGGGCTAAAAGATGCAGCTCTGGGTTCTCTCCTGATTACAGGTGAATAAATCAGAATTCTTAGTTCGGCTGATTTTAGAGGAATATTTGTGCGGTTCAAAAATGGACACGTAGAAACTTTTCTGGTGAAAACCACACAATGGATTCCTATGGAAGGAAATACAAGTTACTGGTAAGTACGCTTAGAATTACTTTTCAGGGTCAGTGCTGGGCTAAAAGATGCAGCCCTGGGTTCTCTCCTGATAACAGATGAGTAAATCGGAATTCGTAGTTCGGCTGATTTTAGAGGAATATTTGTACGTTTCAAAAATGGACACAGAAAATTTTCTGGTGAAAACCACACAATGGATTCCTATGGAAGGAAATACAAATTACTGGTAAGTACGCTTAGAATTACTTTTCAGGGTCAGTGCTGGGCTAAAAGTTGCAGCCCTGGGTTCTCTCCTGATAACAGGTGAGTAAATCGGAATTCGTAGTTTGGCTGATTTTAGAGGAATAGTTGTACGTTTCAAAAATGGACACTTAGAAAATTGTCTGCTGAAAACCACACAATGGATTCCTATGGAAGGAAATACAAGTTACTGTAAGTACGCTTAGAATTACTTTTCAGGGTCTGTGCTGGGCTAAAAGATGCAGCTCTGGGTTCTCTCCTGATTACAGGTGAGTAAATCAGAATTCGTAGTTCGGCTGATTTTAGAGGAATATTTGTACGTTTCAAAAATGGACACTTAGAAAATTGTCTGGTGAAAACCACACAATGGATTCCTATGGAAGGAAATACAAGTTACTGGTAAGTACGCTTAGAATTACTTTTCAGGGTCTGTGCTGGGCTAAAAGATGCAGCTCTGGGTTCTCTCCTGATTACAGGTGAGTAAATCAGAATTCGTAGTTCGGCTGATTTTAGAGGAATATTTGTGCGGTTCAAAAATGGACACGTAGAAACTTTTCTGGTGAAAACCACACAATGGATTCCTATGGAAGGAAATACAAGTTACTGGTAAGTACGCTTAGAATTACTTTTCAGGGTCAGTGCTGGGCTAAAAGTTGCAGCCCTGGGTTCTCTCCTGATAACAGGTGAGTAAATCGGAATTCGTAGTTTGGCTGATTTTAGAGGAATATTTGTACGTTTCAAAAATGGACACTTAGAAAATTGTCTGCCGAAAACCACACAATGGATTCCTATGGAAGGAAATACAAGTTACTGGTAAGTACGCTTAGAATTACTTTTCAGGGTCTGTGCTGGGCTAAAAGATGCAGCTCTCGGTTCTCTCCTGATTACAGGTGAGTAAATCGGAATTCGTAGTTCGGCTGATTTTAGAGGAATATTTGTACGTTTCAAAAATAGACACGTAGAAACTTTTCTGGTGAAAACCACACAATGGATTCCTATGGAAGGAAATACAAGTTACTGGTAAGTACGCTTAGAATTACTTTTCAGGGTCAGTGCTGGGCTAAAATATGTAGCTATGGGTTCTCTCCTGATTAGAGGTGAGTAAATCAGAATTCGTAGTTCGGCTGATTTTAGAGGAATATTTGTGCGGTTCAAAAATGGACACGTAGAAACTTTTCTGGTGAAAACCACACAATGGATTCCTATGGAAGGAAATACAAGTTACTGGTAAGTACGCTTAGAATTACTTTTCAGGGTCAGTGCTGGGCTAAAAGATGCAGCCCTGGGTTCTCTCCTGATAACAGGTGAGTAAATCGGAATTCGTAGTTCGGCTGATTTTAGAGGAATATTTGTACGTTTCAAAAATGGACACAGAAAATTTTCTGGTGAAAACCACACAATGGATTCCTATGGAAGGAAATACAAGTTACTGGTAAGTACGCTTAGAATTACTTTTCAGGGTCAGTGCTGGGCTAAAAGATGCAGCCCTGGGTTCTCTCCTGATAACAGGTGAGTAAATCGGAATTCGTAGTTCGGCTGATTTCAGAGGAATATTTGTACGTTTAAAAAATGGACACTTAGAAAATTGTCTGGTGAAAACCACACAATGGATTCATATGGAAGGAATTATAAGTTACTGGTAAGTACGCTTAGAATTACTTTTCAGGGTCTGTGCTGGGCTAAAAGATGCAGCACTGGGTTCTCTCTTGATAACAGGGGAGTAAATCAGAATTCGTAGTTCGGCTGATTTTAGAGGAATATTTGTACGTTTCAAAAATGGACACGTAGAAACTTTTCTGGTGAAAACCACACAATGGATTCCTATGGAAGGAAATACAAGTTACTGGTAAGTACGCTTAGAATTACTTTTCAGGGTCAGTGCTGGGCTAAAAGATGCAGCCCTGGGTTCTCTCCTGATAATAGGTGAGTAAATCAGAATTCGTAGTTCAGCTGAATTTAGAGGAATATTTGTACGTTTCAAAAATGGACACTTAGAAAATTGTCTGGTGAAAACCACACAATGTGTTCCTATGGAAGGAAATCCAAGTTACTGGTAAGTACGCTGAGAATTACTTTTCAGGGTCTGTGCTGGGCTAAAAGATGCAGCCCTGAGTTCTCTCCTAATTACAGGTGAGTAAATCGGGATTCGTAGTTCAGCTGATTTTAGAGGAATATTTGTACGTTTCAAAAATGGACACTTAGAAAATTGTCTTGTGAAAACCACACAATGGATTGCTATGGAAGGAAATACAAGTTACTGGTAAGTACGCTTAGAATTACTTTTCAGTGTCAGTGCTGGGCTAAAAGGTGCAGCCCTGGGTTCTCTCCTGATAACAGGTGAGTAAATCGGAATTCGTAGTTCGGCTGATTTTAGAGGAATATTTGTACGTTTCAAAAATGGACACCTAGAAAATTGTCTGCTGAAAACCACACAATGGATTCCTATGGAAGGAAATACAAGATACTGGTAAGTACGCTTAGAATTACTTTTCAGGGTCTGTGCTGGGCTAAAAGATGCAGCTCTGGGTTCTCTCCTGATTACAGGTGAGTAAATCGGAATTCGTAGTTCGGCTGATTTTAGAGGAATATTTGTACGTTTCAAAAATAGACACGTAGAAACTTTTCTAGTGAAAACCACACAATGGATTCCTATGGAAGGAAATACAAGATACTGGTAAGTACGCTTAGAACTACTTTTCAGGGTCAGTGCTGGGCTAAAAGATGCAGCTCTGGGTTCTCTCCTGATTACAGGTGAGTAAATCAGAATTCGTAGTTCGGCTGATTTTAGAGGAATATTTGTACGTTTAAAAAATGGACACTTAGAAAATTATCTGGTGAAAACCACACAATGTATTCCTATGGAAGAAAATCCAAGTTACTGGTAAGTACGCTTAGAATTACTTTTCAGGGTCTTTGCTGGGCTAAAAGTTGCAGCCCTGGGTTCTTTCCTGATAACAGGTGAGTAAATCGGAATTCGTAGTTTGGCTGATTTTAGAGGAATATTTGTACGTTTCAAAAATGGACACTTAGAAAATTGTCTGCTGAAAACCACACAATGGATTCCTATGGAAGGAAATACAAGTTACTGGTAAGTACGCTTAGAATTACTTTTCAGGGTCTGTGCTGGGCTAAAAGATGCAGCTCTGGGTTCTCTCCTGATTACAGGTGAGTAAATCGGAATTCGTAGTTCGGCTGATTTTAGAGGAATATTTGTACGTTTCAAAAATAGACACGTAGAAACTTTTGTAGTGAAAACCACACAACGGATTCCTATGGAAGGAAATACAAGATACTGGTAAGTACGCTTAGAATTACTTTTCAGGGTCAGTGCTGGGCTAAAAGATGCAGCTCTGGGTTCTCTCCTGATTACAGGTGAGTAAATCAGAATTCGTAGTTCGGCTGATTTTAGAGGAATATTTGTACGTTTAAAAAATGGACACTTAGAAAATTGTCTGGTGAAAACCACACAATGGATTCATATGGAAGGAATTATAAGTTACTGGTCAGTACGCTTAGAATTACTTTTCAGGGTCTGTGCTGGGCTAAAAGATGCAGCACTGGGTTCTCTCCTGATAACAGGTGAGTAAATCGGAATTCGTAGTTCGGCTGATTTTAGAGGAATATTTGTACGTTTAAAAAATGGACACAGAAAATTTTCTGGTGAAAACCACACAATGTATTCCTAAGGAAGGAAATACAAGTTACTGGTAAATACGCTTAGAGTTACTTTTCAGGGTCTGTGCTGGGCTAAAACATGCAGCACTGGGTTCTCTCCTAATTACAGGTGAGTTAATCAGAATTCGTAGTTTGGCTGATTTTAGAGGAATATTTGTACGTTTCAAAAATGGACACTTAGAAAATTATCTGGTGAAAACCACAATGTATTCCTATGGAAGAAAATCCAAGTTACTGGTAAGTACGCTTAGAATTACTTTTCAGGGTCTGTGCTGGGCTAAAAGATGCAGCCCTGAGTTCTCTCCTGATGATAGGTGAGTAAATAGGAATTCGTAGTTCGGCTGATTTTAGAGGAATATTTGTACGTTTCAAAAATAGACACTTAGAAAATTGTCTGGTGAAAACCACACAATGGATTCCTATGGAAGGAAATACAAGTTACTGGTAAGTACGCTTAGAATTACTTTTCAGGGTCTGTGCTGGGCTAAAAGATGCAGCTCTGGGTTCTCTCCTGATTACAGGTGAGTAAATCAGAATTCGTAGTTCGGCTGATTTTAGAGGAATATTTGTGCTGTTCAAAAATAGACACGTAGAAACTTTTCTGGTGAAAACCACACAATGGATTCCTATGGAAGGAAATACAAGTTACTGGTAAGTACGCTTAGAATTACTTTTCAGGGTCAGTGCTGGGCTAAAAGATGCAGCTCTGGGTTCTCTCCTGATTACAGGTGAGTAAATCAGAATTCGTAGTTCGGCTGATTTTAGAGGAATATTTGTGCGGTTCAAAAATGGACACGTAGAAACTTTTCTGGTGAAAACCACACAATGGATTCCTATGGAAGGAAATACAAGTTACTGGTAAGTACGCTTAGAATTACTTTTCAGGGTCAGTTCTGGGCTAAAAGATGCAGCTCTGGGATCTCTCCTGATTACAGGTGAGTAAATCAGAATTCGAAGTTCGGCTGATTTTAGAGGAATATTTGTGCGGTTCAAAAATGGACACGTAGGAACTTTTCTGGTGAAAACCACACAATGGATTCCTATGGAAGGAAATACAAGTTACTGGTAAGTACGCTTAGAATTACTTTTCAGGGTCAGTGCTGGGCTAAAAGATGCAGCCCTGGGTTCTCTCCTGATAACAGATGAGTAAATCGGAATTCGTAGTTCGGCTGATTTTAGAGGAATATTTGTACGTTTCAAAAATGGACACAGAAAATTTTCTGGTGGAAACCACACAATGGATTCCTATGGAAGGAAATACAAGTTACTGGTAAGTACGCTTAGAATTACTTTTCAGGGTCAGTGCTGGGCTAAAAGTTGCAGCCCTGGGTTCTCTCCTGATAACAGGTGAGTAAATCGGAATTCGTAGTTTGGCTGATTTTAGAGGAATATTTGTACGTTTCAAAAATGGACACTTAGAAAATTGTCTGCTGAAAACCACACAATGGATTCCTATGGAAGGAAATACAAGTTACTGGTAAGTACGCTTAGAATTACTTTTCAGGGTCTGTGCTGGGCTAAAAGATGCAGCTCTGGGTTCTCTCCTGATTACAGGTGAGTAAATCGGAATTCGTAGTTCGGCTGATTTTAGAGGAATATTTGTACGTTTCAAAAATAGACACGTAGAAACTTTTCTGGTGAAAACCACACAACGGATTCCTATGGAAGGAAATACAAGATACTGGTAAGTACGCTTAGAATTACTTTTCAGGGTCAGTGCTGGGCTAAAAGATGCAGCTCTGGGTTCTCTCCTGATTACAGGTGAGTAAATCAGAATTCGTAGTTCGGCTGATTTTAGAGGAATATTTGTACGTTTAAAAAATGGACACTTAGAAAATTGTCTGGTGAAAACCACACAATGGATTCATATGGAAGGAATTATAAGTTACTGGTCAGTACGCTTAGAATTACTTTTCAGGGTCTGTGCTGGGCTAAAAGATGCAGCACTGGGTTCTCTCCTGATAACAGGTGAGTAAATCGGAATTCATAGTTCGGCTGATTTTAGAGGAATATTTGTACGTTTAAAAAATGGACACAGAAAATTTTCTGGTGAAAACCACACAATGTATTCCTAAGGAAGGAAATACAAGTTACTGGTAAATACGCTTAGAGTTACTTTTCAGGGTCTGTGCTGGGCTAAAACATGCAGCACTGGGTTCTCTCCTAATTACAGGTGAGTTAATCAGAATTCGTAGTTTGGCTGATTTTAGAGGAATATTTGTACGTTTCAAAAATGGACACTTAGAAAATTATCTGGTGAAAACCACACAATGTATTCCTATGGAAGAAAATCCAAGTTACTGGTAAGTACGCTTAGAATTACTTTTCAGGGTCTGTGCTGGGCTAAAAGATGCAGCCCTGAGTTCTCTCCTGATGACAGGTGAGTAAATAGGAATTCGTAGTTCGGCTGATTTTAGAGGAATATTTGTACGTTTCAAAAATAGACACTTAGAAAATTGTCTGGTGAAAACCACACAATGGATTCCTATGGAAGGAAATACAAGTTACTGGTAAGTACGCTTAGAATTACTTTTCAGGGTCTTTGCTGGGCTAAAAGTTGCAGCCCTGGGTTCTTTCCTGATAACAGGTGAGTAAATCGGAATTCGTAGTTTGGCTGATTTTAGAGGAATATTTGTACGTTTCAAAAATGGACACTTAGAAAATTGCCTGCTGAAAACCACACAATGGATTCCTATGGAAGGAAATACAAGTTACTGGTAAGTACGCTTAGAATTACTTTTCAGGGTCTGTGCTGGGCTAAAAGATGCAGCTCTGGGTTCTCTCCTGATTACAGGTGAGTAAATCGGAATTCGTAGTTCGGCTGATTTTAGAGGAATATTTGTACGTTTCAAAAATAGACACGTAGAAACTTTTCTAGTGAAAACCACACAACGGATTCCTATGGAAGGAAATACAAGATACTGGTAAGTACGCTTAGAATTACTTTTCAGGGTCAGTGCTGGGCTAAAAGATGCAGCTCTGGGTTCTCTCCTGATTACAGGTGAGTAAATCAGAATTCGTAGTTCGGCTGATTTTAGAGGAATATTTGTACGTTTAAAAAATGGACCCTTAGAAAATTGTCTGGTGAAAACCACACAATGGATTCATATGGAAGGAATTATAAGTTACTGGTCAGTACGCTTAGAATTACTTTTCAGGGTCTGTGCTGGGCTAAAAGATGCAGCACTGGGTTCTCTCCTGATAACAGGTGAGTAAATCGGAATTCGTAGTTCGGCTGATTTTAGAGGAATATTTGTACATTTCAAAAATGGACACATAGAAAATTATCTGGTGAAAACCACACAATGTATTCCTATGGAAGAAAATCCAAGTTACTGGTAAGTATGCTTAGAATTACTTTTCAGGGTCTGTGCTGGGCTAAAAGATGCAGCCCTGAGTTCTCTCCTGATGACAGGTGAGTAAATAGGAATTCGTAGTTCGGCTGATTTTAGAGGAATATTTGTACGTTTCAAAAATAGACACTTAGAAAATTGTCTGGTGAAAACCACACAATGGATTCCTATGGAAGGAAATACAAGTTACTGGTAAGTACGCTTAGAATTACTTTTCAGGGTCTGTGCTGGGCTAAAAGATGCAGCTCTGGGTTCTCTCCTGATTACAGGTGAGTAAATCAGAATTCGTAGTTCGGCTGATTTTTGAGGAATATTTGTGCGGTTCAAAAATGGACACGTAGAAACTTTTCTGGTGAAAACCACACAATGGATTCCTATGGAAGGAAATACAAGTTACTGGTAAGTACGCTTAGAATTACTTTTCAGGGTCAGTGCTGGGCTAAAAGATGCAGCTCTGGGTTCTCTCCTGATTACAGGTGAATAAATCAGAATTCGTAGTTCGGCTGATTTTAGAGGAATATTTGTGCGGTTCAAAAATGGACACGTAGAAACTTTTCTGGTGAAAACCACACAATGGATTCCTATGGAAGGAAATACAAGTTACTGGTAAGTACGCTTAGAATTACTTTTCAGGGTCAGTGCTGGGCTAAAAGATGCAGCCCTGGGTTCTCTCCTGATAACAGATGAGTAAATCGGAATTCGTAGTTTGGCTGATTTTAGAGGAATATTTGTACGTTTCAAAAATGGACACAGAAAATGTTCTGGTGAAAACCACACAATGGATTCCTATGGAAGGAAATACAAATTACTGGTAAGTACGCTTAGAATTACTTTTCAGGGTCAGTGCTGGGCTAAAAGTTGCAGCCCTGGGTTCTCTCCTGATAACAGGTGAGTAAATCGGAATTCGTAGTTTGGCTGATTTTAGAGGAATATTTGTACGTTTCAAAAATGGACACTTAGAAAATTGTCTGCTGAAAACCACACAATGGATTCCTATGGAAGGAAATACAAGTTACTGTAAGTACGCTTAGAATTACTTTTCAGGGTCTGTGCTGGGCTAAAAGATGCAGCTCTGGGTTCTCTCCTGATTACAGGTGAGTAAATCAGAATTCGTAGTTCGGCTGATTTTAGAGGAATATTTGTACGTTTCAAAAATGGACACTTAGAAAATTGTCTGGTGAAAACCACACAATGGATTCCTATGGAAGGAAATACAAGTTACTGGTAAGTACGCTTAGAATTACTTTTCAGGGTCTGTGCTGGGCTAAAAGATGCAGCTCTGGGTTCTCTCCTGATTACAGGTGAGTAAATCAGAATTCGTAGTTCGGCTGATTTTAGAGGAATATTTGTGCGGTTCAAAAATGGACACGTAGAAACTTTTCTGGTGAAAACCACACAATGGATTCCTATGGAAGGAAATACAAGTTACTGGTAAGTACGCTTAGAATTACTTTTCAGGGTCAGTGCTGGGCTAAAAGTTGCAGCCCTGGGTTCTCTCCTGATAACAGGTGAGTAAATCGGAATTCGTAGTTTGGCTGATTTTAGAGGAATATTTGTACGTTTCAAAAATGGACACTTAGAAAATTGTCTGCCGAAAACCACACAATGGATTCCTATGGAAGGAAATACAAGTTACTGGTAAGTACGCTTAGAATTACTTTTCAGGGTCAGTGCTGGGCTAAAAGATGCAGCCCTGGGTTCTCTCCTGATAACAGGTGAGTAAATCGGAATTCGTAGTTCGGCTGATTTTAGAGGAATATTTGTACGTTTCAAAAATGGACACAGAAAATTTTCTGGAGAAAACCACACAATGGATTCCTATGGAAGGAAATACAAGTTACTGGTAAGTACGCTTAGAATTACTTTTCAGGGTCAGTGCTGGGCTAAAAGATGCAGCCCTGGGTTCTCTCCTGATAACAGGTGAGTAAATCGGAATTCATAGTTCGGCTGATTTTAGAGGAATATTTGTATGTTTAAAAAATGGACACTTAGAAAATTGTCTGGTGAAAACCACACAATGGATTCATATGGAAGGAATTATAAGTTACTGGTAAGTACGCTTAGAATTACTTTTCAGGGTCTGTGCTGGGCTAAAAGATGCAGCACTGGGTTCTCTCTTGATAACAGGGGAGTAAATCGGAATTCGTAGTTCGGCTGATTTTAGAGGAATATTTGTACGTTTCAAAAATGGACACGTAGAAACTTTTCTGGTGAAAACCACACAATGGATTCCTATGGAAGGAAATACAAGTTACTGGTAAGTACGCTTAGAATTACTTTTCAGGGTCAGTGCTGGGCTAAAAGATTCAGCCCTGGGTTCTCTCCTGATAATAGGTGAGTAAATCGGAATTCGTAGTTCGGCTGATTTTAGAGGAATATTTGTACGTTTCAAAAATGGACACAGAAAATTTTCTGGTGAAAACCACACAATGGATTCCTATGGCAGGAAATAAAAGTTACTGGTAGGTATGCTTAGAATTACTTTTCAGGGTCTGTGCTGGGCTAAAAGATGCAGCACTGGGTTCTCTCCTAATTACAGGTGAGTAAATCGGAATTCATAGTTCAGCTGAATTTAGAGGAATATTTGTACGTTTCAAAAATGGACACTTAGAAAATTGTCTGGTGAAAACCACACAATGTATTCCTATGGAAGGAAATCCAAGTTACTGGTAAGTACGCTGAGAATTACTTTTCAGGGTCTGTGCTGGGCTAAAAGATGCAGCCCTGAGTTCTCTCCTGATGACAGGTGAGTAAATCGGAATTCGTAGTTCGGCTGATTTTAGAGGAATATATGTACGTTTCAAAAATGGACACTTAGAAAATTGTCTGGTGAAAACCACACAATGGATTCCTATGGCAGGAAATAAAAGTTACTGGTAGGTACGCTTAGAATTACTTTTCAGGGTCTGTGCTGGGCTAAAAAATGCAGCACTGGGTTCTCTCCTAATTACAGGTGAGTAAATCGGATTTTGTCGTTCAGCTGATTTTAGAGGAATATTTGTACGTTTAAAAAATGGACACTTAGAAAATTGTCTTGTGAAAACCACACAATGGATTCCTATGGAAGGAAATACAAGTTACTGGTAAGTACGCTTAGAATTACTTTTCAGTGTCAGTGCTGGGCTAAAAGGTGCAGCCCTGGGTTCTCTCCTGATAACAGGTGAGTAAATCGGAATTCGTAGTTCGGCTGATTTTAGAGGAATATTTGTACGTTTCAAAAATGGACACAGAAAATTTTCTGGTGAAAACCACACAATGGATTCCTATGAAAGGAAATACAAGTTACTGGTAAGTACGCTTAGAATTACTTTTCAGGGTCAGTGCAGGACTAAAAGATGCAGCTCTGGGTTCTCTCCTGATTACAGGTGAGTAAATCAGCATTCGTAGTTCGGCTGATTTTAGAGGGATATTTGTGCGGTTCAAAAATGGACACGTAGAAACTTTTCTGGTGAAAACCACACAATGGATTCCTATGGAAGGAAATACAAGTTACTGGTAAGTACGCTTAGAATTACTTTTCAGGGTCAGTGCTGGGCTAAAAGATGCAGCCCTGGGTTCTCTCCTGATAACAGGCGGTAAATCGGAATTCGTAGTTCGGCTGATTTTAGAGGAATATTTGTACGTTTCAAAAATAGACACAGAAAATTTTCTGGTTAAAACCACACAATGGATTCCTATGGAAGGAAATACAAGTTACTGGTAAGTACGCTTAGAATTACTTTTCAGGGTCAGTGCTGGGCTAAAAGTTGCAGCCCTGGGTTCTCTCCTGATAACAGGTGAGTAAATCGGAATTCGTAGTTTGGCTGATTTTAGAGGAATATTTGTACGTTTCAAAAATGGACACTTAGAAAATTGTCTGCTGAAAACCACACAATGGATTCCTATGGAAGGAAATACAAGTTACTGGTAAGTATGCTTAGAATTACTTTTCAGGGTCTGTGCTGGGCGAAAAGATGCAGCTCTGGGTTCTCTCCTGATTACAGGTGAGTAAATCAGAATTCGTAGTTCGGCTGATTTTAGAGGAATATTTGTGCAGTTCAAAAATGGACACTTAGAAACTTTTCTGGTGAAAACCACACAATGGATTCCTATGGAAGGAAATACAAGTTACTGGTAAGTACGCTTAGAATTACTTTTCAGGGTCAGTGCTGGGCTAAAAGATGCAGCTCTGGGTTCTCTCCTGGTTACAGGTGAGTAAATCAGAATTCGTAGTTCGGCTGATTTTAGAGGAATATTTGTGAGGTTCAAAAATGGACACGTAGAAACTTTTCTGGTGAAAACCACACAATGGATTTCTATGGAAGGAAATACAAGTTACTGGTAAGTACGCTTAGAATTACTTTTCAGTGTCAGTGCTGGGCTAAAAGATGCAGCCCTGGGTTCTCTTCTGATAACAGATGAGTAAATCGGAATTCGTAGTTCGGCTGATTTTAGAGGAATATTTGTACGTTTCAAAAATGGACACAGAAAATTTTCTGGTGAAAACCACACAATGGATTCCTATGGAAGGAAATACAAGTTACTGGTAAGTATGCTTAGAATTACTTTTCAGGGTCAGTGCTGGGCTAAAAGTTGCAGCCCTGGGTTTCCTCCTGATAACAGGTGAGTAAATCGGAATTCGTAGTTTGGCTGATTTTAGAGGAATATTTGTCCGTTTCAAAAATGGACACTTAGAAAATTGTCTGCTGAAAACCACACAATGGATTCCTATGGAAGGAAATACAAGTTACTGGTAAGTACGCTTAGAATTACTTTTCAGGGTCTGTGCTGGGCTAAAAGATGCAGCTCTGGGTTCTCTCCTGATTACAGCTGAGTAAATCGGAATTCGTAGTTCGGCTGAATTTAGAGGAATATTTGTACGTTTCAAAAATAGACACGTAGAAACTTTTCTGGTGAAAACCACACAATGGATTCCTATGGAAGGAAATACAAGTTACTGGTAAGTACGCTTAGAATTACTTTTCAGGGTCAGTGCTGGGCTAAAAGATGCAGCTCTGGGTTCTCTCCTGATTACAGGTGAGTATATCAGAATTCGTAGTTCGGCTGATTTTAGAGGAATATTTGTGCGGTTCAAAAATGGACACGTAGAAACTTTTCTGGTGAAAACCACACAATGGATTCCTATGGAAGGAAATACAAGTTACTGGTAAGTACGCTTAGAATTACTTTTCAGGGTCAGTGCTGGGCTAAAAGATGCAGCCCTGGGTTCTCTCCTGATAACAGGTGAGTAAATCGGAATTCGTAGTTCGGCTGATTTTAGAGGAATATTTGTACATTTCAAAAATGGACACAGAACATTTTCTGGTGAAAACCACACAATGGATTCCTATGGAAGGAAATACAAGTTACTGGTAAGTACGCTTAGAATTACTTTTCAGGGTCAGTGCTGGGCTAAAAGATGCAGCCCTGGGTTCTCTCCTGATAACAGGTGAGTAAATCAGAATTCGTAGTTTGGCTGATTTTAGAGGAATATTTGTACGTTTCAAAAATGGACACTTAGAAAATTGTCTGCTGAAAACCACACAATGGATTCCTATGGAAGGAAATACAAGTTACTGGTAAGTATGCTTAGAATTACTTTTCAGGGTCTGTGCTGGGCTAAAAGATGCAGCTCTGGGTTCTCTCCTGATAACAGGTGAGTAAATCACAATTCGTAGTTTGGCTGATTTTAGAGGAATATTTGTACGTTTCAAAAATGGACACTTAGAAAATTGTCTGCTGAAAACCACACAATGGATTCCTATGGAAGGAAATACAAGTTACTGGTAAGTATGCTTAGAATTACTTTTCAGGGTCTGTGCTGGGCTAAAAGATGCAGCTCTGGGTTCTCTCCTGATTACAGGTGAGTAAATCGGAATTCGTAGTTCGGCTGATTTTAGAGAAATATTTGTACGTTTCAAAAATAGACACATAGAAACTTTTCTGGTGAAAACCACACAATGGATTCCTATGGAAGGAAATACAAGTTACTGGTAAGTACGCTTAGAATTACTTTTCAGGGTCAGTGCTGGGCTAAAAGATGCAGCCCTGGGTTCTCTCCTGATAACAGGTGAGTAAATCAGAATTCGTAGTTTGGCTGATTTTAGAGGAATATTTGTACGTTTCAAAAATGGACACTTAGAAAATTGTCTGCTGAAAACCACACAATGGATTCCTATGGAAGGAAATACAAGTTACTGGTAAGTATGCTTAGAATTACTTTTCAGGGTCTGTGCTGGGCTAAAAGATGCAGCTCTGGGTTCTCTCCTGATTACAGGTGAGTAAATCGGAATTCGTAGTTCGGCTGATTTTAGAGAAATATTTGTACGTTTCAAAAATAGACACATAGAAACTTTTCTGGTGAAAACCACACAATGGATTCCTATGGAAGGAAATACAAGTTACTGGTAAGTAAGCTTAGAATTACTTTTCAGGGTCAGTGCTGGGCTAAAAGATGCTTTCCTGGGTTCTCTCCTGATAACAGGTGAGTAAATCGGAATTCGTAGTTCGGCTGATTTTAGAGGAATATTTGTACGTTTCAAAAATGGACACTTAGAAAATTGTCTGCTGAAAACCACACAATGGATTCCTATGGAAGGAAATACAAGTTACTGGTAAGTATGCTTAGAATTACTTTTCAGGGTCTGTGCTGGGCTAAAAGATGCAGCTCTGGGTTCTCTCCTGATTACAGGTGAGTAAATCGGAATTCGTAGTTCGGCTGATTTTAGAGAAATATTTGTACGTTTCAAAAATAGACACATAGAAACTTTTCTGGTGAAAACCACAAAATGGATTCCTATGGAAGGAAATACAAGTTACTGGTAAGTACACTTAGAATTACTTTTCAGGGTCTGTGCTGGGCTAAAAGATGCAGCTCTGGGTTCTCTCCTGATTACAGGTGAGTAAATCAGAATTCGTAGTTCGGCTGATTTTAGAGGAATATTTGTGCGGTTCAAAAATGGACACGTAGAAACTTTTCTGGTGAAAACCACACAATGGATTCCTATGGAAGGAAATACAAGTTACTGGTAAGTACGCTTAGAATTACTTTTCAGGGTCAGTGCTGGGCTAAAAGATGCAGCTCTGGGTTCTCTCCTGATTACAGGTGAGTAAATCAGAATTTGTAGTTCGGCTGATTTTAGAGGAATATTTGTGCAGTTCAAAAATGGACACGTAGAAACTTTTCTGGTGAAAACCACACAATGGATTCCTATGGAAGGAAATACAAGTTACTGGTAAGTACGCTTAGAATTACTTTTCAGGGTCAGTGCTGGGCTAAAAGATGCAGCCCTGGGTTCTCTCCTGATAACAGGTGAGTAAATCGGAATTCGTAGTTCGGCTGATTTTAGAGGAATATTTGTACGTTTCAAAAATGGACACAGAAAATTTTCTGGTGGAAACCACACAATGGATTCCTATGGAAGGAAATACAAGTTACTGGTAAGTACGCTTAGAATTACTTTTCATGGTCTTTGCTGGGCTAAAAGTTGCAGCCCTGGGTTCTTTCCTGATAACAGGTGAGTAAATCGGAATTCGTAGTTTGGCTGATTTTAGAGGAATATTTGTACGTTTCAAAAATGGACACTTAGAAAATTGTCTGCTGAAAACCACACAATGGATTCCTATGGAAGGAAATACAAGTTACTGGTAAGTACGCTTAGAATTACTTTTCAGGGTCTGTGCTGGGCTAAAAGATGCAGCTCTGGGTTCTCTCCTGATTACAGGTGAGTAAATCGGAATTCGTAGTTCGGCTGATTTTAGAGGAATATTTGTACGTTTCAAAAATAGACACGTAGAAACTTTTCTAGTGAAAACCACACAACGGATTCCTATGGAAGGAAATACAAGATACTGGTAAGTACGCTTAGAATTACTTTTCAGGGTCAGTGCTGGGCTAAAAGATGCAGCTCTGGGTTCTCTCCTGATTACAGGTGAGTAAATCAGAATTCGTAGTTCGGCTGATTTTAGAGGAATATTTGTACGTTTAAAAAATGGACACTTAGAAAATTGTCTGGTGAAAACCACACAATGGATTCATATGGAAGGAATTATAAGTTACTGGTCAGTACGCTTAGAATTACTTTTCAGGGTCTGTGCTGGGCTAAAAGATGCAGCACTGGGTTCTCTCCTGATAACAGGTGAGTAAATCGGAATTCGTAGTTCGGCTGATTTTAGAGGAATATTTGTACGTTTAAAAAATGGACACAGAAAATTTTCTGGTGAAAACCACACAATGTATTCCTAAGGAAGGAAATACAAGTTACTGGTAAATACGCTTAGAGTTACTTTTCAGGGTCTGTGCTGGGCTAAAACATGCAGCACTGGGTTCTCTCCTAATTACAGGTGAGTTAATCAGAATTCGTAGTTTGGCTGATTTTAGAGGAATATTTGTACGTTTCAAAAATGGACACTTAGAAAATTATCTGGTGAAAACCACAATGTATTCCTATGGAAGAAAATCCAAGTTACTGGTAAGTACGCTTAGAATTACTTTTCAGGGTCTGTGCTGGGCTAAAAGATGCAGCCCTGAGTTCTCTCCTGATGATAGGTGAGTAAATAGGAATTCGTAGTTCGGCTGATTTTAGAGGAATATTTGTACGTTTCAAAAATAGACACTTAGAAAATTGTCTGGTGAAAACCACACAATGGGTTCCTATGGAAGGAAATACAAGTTACTGGTAAGTACGCTTAGAATTACTTTTCAGGGTCTGTGCTGGGCTAAAAGATGCAGCTCTGGGTTCTCTCCTGATTACAGGTGAGTAAATCAGAATTCGTAGTTCGGCTGATTTTAGAGGAATATTTGTGCTGTTCAAAAATAGACACGTAGAAACTTTTCTGGTGAAAACCACACAATGGATTCCTATGGAAGGAAATACAAGTTACTGGTAAGTACGCTTAGAATTACTTTTCAGGGTCAGTGCTGGGCTAAAAGATGCAGCTCTGGGTTCTCTCCTGATTACAGGTGAGTAAATCAGAATTCGTAGTTCGGCTGATTTTAGAGGAATATTTGTGCGGTTCAAAAATGGACACGTAGAAACTTTTCTGGTGAAAACCACACAATGGATTCCTATGGAAGGAAATACAAGTTACTGGTAAGTACGCTTAGAATTACTTTTCAGGGTCAGTTCTGGGCTAAAAGATGCAGCTCTGGGATCTCTCCTGATTACAGGTGAGTAAATCAGAATTCGTAGTTCGGCTGATTTTAGAGGAATATTTGTGCGGTTCAAAAATGGACACGTAGGAACTTTTCTGGTGAAAACCACACAATGGATTCCTATGGAAGGAAATACAAGTTACTGGTAAGTACGCTTAGAATTACTTTTCAGGGTCAGTGCTGGGCTAAAAGTTGCAGCCCTGGGTTCTCTCCTGATAACAGGTGAGTAAATCGGAATTCGTAGTTTGGCTGATTTTAGAGGAATATTTGTACGTTTCAAAAATGGACACTTAGAAAATTGTCTGCTGAAAACCACACAATGGATTCGTATGGAAGGAAATACAAGTTACTGGTAAGTACGCTTAGAATTACTTTTCAGGGTCTGTGCTGGGCTAAAAGATGCAGCTCTGGGTTCTCTCCTGATTACAGGTGAGTAAATCGGAATTCGTAGTTCGGCTGATTTTAGAGGAATATTTGTACGTTTCAAAAATAGACACGTAGAAACTTTTCTGGTGAAAACCACACAACGGATTCCTATGGAAGGAAATACAAGATACTGGTAAGTACGCTTAGAATTACTTTTCAGGGTCAGTGCTGGGCTAAAAGATGCAGCTCTGGGTTCTCTCCTGATTACAGGTGAGTAAATCAGAATTCGTAGTTCGGCTGATTTTAGAGGAATATTTGTACGTTTAAAAAATGGACACTTAGAAAATTGTCTGGTGAAAACCACACAATGGATTCATATGGAAGGAATTATAAGTTACTGGTCAGTACGCTTAGAATTACTTTTCAGGGTCTGTGCTGGGCTAAAAGATGCAGCACTGGGTTCTCTCCTGATAACAGGTGAGTAAATCGGAATTCATAGTTCGGCTGATTTTAGAGGAATATTTGTACGTTTAAAAAATGGACACAGAAAATTTTCTGGTGAAAACCACACAATGTATTCCTAAGGAAGGAAATACAAGTTACTGGTAAATACGCTTAGAGTTACTTTTCAGGGTCTGTGCTGGGCTAAAACATGCAGCACTGGGTTCTCTCCTAATTACAGGTGAGTTAATCAGAATTCGTAGTTTGGCTGATTTTAGAGGAATATTTGTACGTTTCAAAAATGGACACTTAGAAAATTATCTGGTGAAAACCACACAATGTATTCCTATGGAAGAAAATCCAAGTTACTGGTAAGTACGCTTAGAATTACTTTTCAGGGTCTGTGCTGGGCTAAAAGATGCAGCCCTGAGTTCTCTCCTGATGACAGGTGAGTAAATAGGAATTCGTAGTTCGGCTGATTTTAGAGGAATATTTGTACGTTTCAAAAATAGACACTTAGAAAATTGTCTGGTGAAAACCACACAATGGATTCCTATGGAAGGAAATACAAGTTACTGGTAAGTACGCTTAGAATTACTTTTCAGGGTCTTTGCTGGGCTAAAAGTTGCAGCCCTGGGTTCTTTCCTGATAACAGGTGAGTAAATCGGAATTCGTAGTTTGGCTGATTTTAGAGGAATATTTGTACGTTTCAAAAATGGACACTTAGAAAATTGTCTGCTGAAAACCACACAATGGATTCCTATGGAAGGAAATACAAGTTACTGGTAAGTACGCTTAGAATTACTTTTCAGGGTCTGTGCTGGGCTAAAAGATGCAGCTCTGGGTTCTCTCCTGATTACAGGTGAGTAAATCGGAATTCGTAGTTCGGCTGATTTTAGAGGAATATTTGTACGTTTCAAAAATAGACACGTAGAAACTTTTCTAGTGAAAACCACACAACGGATTCCTATGGAAGGAAATACAAGATACTGGTAAGTACGCTTAGAATTACTTTTCAGGGTCAGTGCTGGGCTAAAAGATGCAGCTCTGGGTTCTCTCCTGATTACAGGTGAGTAAATCAGAATTCGTAGTTCGGCTGATTTTAGAGGAATATTTGTACGTTTAAAAAATGGACACTTAGAAAATTGTCTGGTGAAAACCACACAATGGATTCATATGGAAGGAATTATAAGTTACTGGTCAGTACGCTTAGAATTACTTTTCAGGGTCTGTGCTGGGCTAAAAGATGCAGCACTGGGTTCTCTCCTGATAACAGGTGAGTAAATCGGAATTCGTAGTTCGGCTGATTTTAGAGGAATAATTGTACGTTTAAAAAATGGACACAGAAAATTTTCTGGTGAAAACCACACAATGTATTCCTAAGGAAGGAAATACAAGTTACTGGTAAATACGCTTAGAGTTACTTTTCAGGGTCTGTGCTGGGCTAAAACATGCAGCACTGGGTTCTCTCCTAATTACAGGTGAGTTAATCAGAATTCGTAGTTTGGCTGATTTTAGAGGAATATTTGTACGTTTCAAAAATGGACACTTAGAAAATTATCTGGTGAAAACCACAATGTATTCCTATGGAAGAAAATCCAAGTTACTGGTAAGTACGCTTAGAATTACTTTTCAGGGTCTGTGCTGGGCTAAAAGATGCAGCCCTGAGTTCTCTCCTGATGATAGGTGAGTAAATAGGAATTCGTAGTTCGGCTGATTTTAGAGGAATATTTGTACGTTTCAAAAATAGACACTTAGAAAATTGTCTGGTGAAAACCACACAATGGATTCCTATGGAAGGAAATACAAGTTACTGGTAAGTACGCTTAGAATTACTTTTCAGGGTCAGTGCTGGGCTAAAAGATGCAGCTCTGGGTTCTCTCCTGATTACAGGTGAGTAAATCAGAATTCGGAGTTCGGCTGATTTTAGAGGAATATTTGTACGTTTAAAAAATGGACACTTAGAAAATTGTCTGGTGAAAACCACACAATGGATTCATATGGAAGGAATTATAAGTTACTGGTCAGTACGCTTAGAATTACTTTTCAGGGTCTGTGCTGGGCTAAAAGATGCAGCACTGGGTTCTCTCCTGATAACAGGTGAGTAAATCGGAATTCATAGTTCGGCTGATTTTAGAGGAATATTTGTACGTTTAAAAAATGGACACAGAAAATTTTCTGGTGAAAACCACACAATGTTTTCCTAAGGAAGGAAATACAAGTTACTGGTAAATACGCTTAGAGTTACTTTTCAGGGTCTGTGCTGGGCTAAAACATGCAGCACTGGGTTCTCTCCTAATTAGAGGTGAGTTAATCAGAATTCGTAGTTTGGCTGATTTTAGAGGAATATTTGTACGTTTCAAAAATGGACACTTAGAAAATTATCTGGTGAAAACCACACAATGTATTCCTATGGAAGAAAATCCAAGTTACTGGTAAGTACGCTTAGAATTACTTTTCAGGGTCTGTGCTGGGCTAAAAGATGCAGCCCTGAGTTCTCTCCTGATGACAGGTGAGTAAATAGGAATTCGTAGTTCGGCTGATTTTAGAGGAATATTTGTACGTTTCAAAAATGGACACTTAGAAAATTGTTTGCTGAAAACCACACAATGGATTCCTATGGAAGGAAATACAAGTTACTGGTAAGTACGCTTAGAATTACTTTTCAGGGTCTGTGCTGGGCTAAAAGATGCAGCTCTGGGTTCTCTCCTGATTACAGGTGAGTAAATCGGAATTCGTAGTTCGGCTGATTTTAGAGGAATATTTGTACGTTTCAAAAATAGACACGTAGAAACTTTTCTAGTGAAAACCACACAATGGATTCCTATGGAAGGAAATACAAGATACTGGTAAGTACGCTTAGAATTACTTTTCAGGGTCAGTGCTGGGCTAAAAGATGCAGCTCTGGGTTCTCTCCTGATTACAGGTGAGTAAATCAGAATTCGTAGTTCGGCTGATTTTAGAGGAATATTTGTACGTTTAAAAAATGGACACGTAGAAACTTTTCCGGTGAAAACCACACAATGGATTCATACGGAAGGAATTATAAGTTACTGGTCAGTACGCTTAGAATTACTTTTCAGGGTCTGTGCTGGGCTAAAAGATGCAGCACTGGGTTCTCTCCTGATTACAGGTGAGTAAATCAGAATTCGTAGTTCGGCTGATTTTAGAGGAATATTTGTACGTTTAAAAAATGGACACAGAAAATTTTCTGGTGAAAACCACACAATGTATTCCTAAGGAAGGAAATACAAGTTACTGGTAAATACGCTTAGAGTTACTTTTCAGGGTCTGTGCTGGGCTAAAACATGCAGCACTGGGTTCTCTCCTAATTACAGGTGAGTTAATCAGAATTCGTAGTTTGGCTGATTTTAGAGGAATATTTGTACGTTTCAAAAATGGACACTTAGAAAATTATCTGGTGAAAACCACAATGTATTCCTATGGAAGAAAATCCAAGTTACTGGTAAGTACGCTTAGAATTACTTTTCAGGGTCTGTGCTGGGCTAAAAGATGCAGCCCTGAGTTCTCTCCTGATGATAGGTGAGTAAATAGGAATTCGTAGTTCGGCTGATTTTAGAGGAATATTTGTACGTTTCAAAAATAGACACTTAGAAAATTGTCTGGTGAAAACCACACAATGGATTCCTATGGAAGGAAATACAAGTTACTGGTAAGTACGCTTAGAATTACTTTTCAGGGTCTGTGCTGGGCTAAAAGATGCAGCTCTGGGTTCTCTCCTGATTACAGGTGAGTAAATCAGAATTCGTAGTTCGGCTGATTTTAGAGGAATATTTGTGCTGTTCAAAAATAGACACGTAGAAACTTTTCTGGTGAAAACCACACAATGGATTCCTATGGAAGGAAATACAAGTTACTGGTAAGTACGCTTAGAATTACTTTTCAGGGTCAGTGCTGGGCTAAAAGATGCAGCTCTGGGTTCTCTCCTGATTACAGGTGAGTAAATCAGAATTCGTAGTTCGGCTGATTTTAGAGGAATATTTGTGCGGTTCAAAAATGGACACGTAGAAACTTTTCTGGTGAAAACCACACAATGGATTCCTATGGAAGGAAATACAAGTTACTGGTAAGTACGCTTAGAATTACTTTTCAGGGTCAGTTCTGGGCTAAAAGATGCAGCTCTGGGATCTCTCCTGATTACAGGTGAGTAAATCAGAATTCGTAGTTCGGCTGATTTTAGAGGAATATTTGTGCGGTTCAAAAATGGACACGTAGGAACTTTTCTGGTGAAAACCACACAATGGATTCCTATGGAAGGAAATACAAGTTACTGGTAAGTACGCTTAGAATTACTTTTCAGGGTCAGTGCTGGGCTAAAAGATGCAGCCCTGGGTTCTCTCCTGATAACAGATGAGTAAATCGGAATTCGTAGTTCGGCTGATTTTAGAGGAATATTTGTACGTTTCAAAAATGGACACAGAAAATTTTCTGGTGGAAACCACACAATGGATTCCTATGGAAGGAAATACAAGTTACTGGTAAGTACGCTTAGAATTACTTTTCAGGGTCAGTGCTGGGCTAAAAGATGCAGCCCTGGGTTCTCTCCTGATAACAGATGAGTAAATCGGAATTCGTAGTTCGGCTGATTTTAGAGGAATATTTGTACGTTTCAAAAATAGACACAGAAAATTTTCTGGTGAAAACCACACAATGGATTCCTATGGAAGGAAATACAAATTACTGGTAAGTACGCTTAGAATTACTTTTCAGGGTCAGTGCTGGGCTAAAAGTTGCAGCCCTGGGTTCTCTCCTGATAACAGGTGAGTAAATTGGAATTCGTAGTTTGGCTGATTTTAGAGGAATATTTGTACGTTTCAAAAATGGACACTTAGAAAATTGTCTGCTGAAAACCACACAATGGATTCCTATGGAAGGAAATACAAGTTACTGTAAGTACGCTTAGAATTACTTTTCAGGGTCTGTGCTGGGCTAAAAGATGCAGCTCTGGGTTCTCTCCTGATTACAGGTGAGTAAATCAGAATTCGTAGTTCGGCTGATTTTAGAGGAATATTTGTACGTTTCAAAAATGGACACTTAGAAAATTGTCTGGTGAAAACCACACAATGGATTCCTATGGAAGGAAATACAAGTTACTGGTAAGTACGCTTAGAATTACTTTTCAGGGTCTGTGCTGGGCTAAAAGATGCAGCTCTGGGTTCTCTCCTGATTACAGGTGAGTAAATCAGAATTCGTAGTTCGGCTGATTTTAGAGGAATATTTGTGCGGTTCAAAAATGGACACGTAGAAACTTTTCTGGTGAAAACCACACAATGGATTCCTATGGAAGGAAATACAAGTTACTGGTAAGTACGCTTAGAATTACTTTTCAGGGTCAGTGCTGGGCTAAAAGTTGCAGCCCTGGGTTCTCTCCTGATAACAGGTGAGTAAATCGGAATTCGTAGTTTGGCTGATTTTAGAGGAATATTTGTACGTTTCAAAAATGGACACTTAGAAAATTGTCTGCCGAAAACCACACAATGGATTCCTATGGAAGGAAATACAAGTTACTGGTAAGTACGCTTAGAATTACTTTTCAGGGTCTGTGCTGGGCTAAAAGATGCAGCTCTGGGTTCTCTCCTGATTACAGGTGAGTAAATCGGAATTCGTAGTTCGGCTGATTTTAGAGGAATATTTGTACGTTTCAAAAATAGACACGTAGAAACTTTTCTAGTGAAAACCACACAACGGATTCCTATGGAAGGAAATACAAGATACTGGTAAGTACGCTTAGAATTACTTTTCAGGGTCAGTGCTGGGCTAAAAGATGCAGCTCTGGGTTCTCTCCTGATTACAGGTGAGTAAATCAGAATTCGTAGTTCGGCTGATTTTAGAGGAATATTTGTACGTTTAAAAAATGGACACGTAGAAACTTTTCTGGTGAAAACCACACAATGGATTCATACGGAAGGAATTATAAGTTACTGGTCAGTACGCTTAGAATTACTTTTCAGGGTCTGTGCTGGGCTAAAAGATGCAGCACTGGGTTCTCTCCTGATTACAGGTGAGTAAATCAGAATTCGTAGTTCGGCTGATTTTAGAGGAATATTTGTACGTTTAAAAAATGGACACAGAAAATTTTCTGGTGAAAACCACACAATGTATTCCTAAGGAAGGAAATACAAGTTACTGGTAAATACGCTTAGAGTTACTTTTCAGGGTCTGTGCTGGGCTAAAACATGCAGCACTGGGTTCTCTCCTAATTACAGGTGAGTTAATCAGAATTCGTAGTTTGGCTGATTTTAGAGGAATATTTGTACGTTTCAAAAATGGACACTTAGAAAATTATCTGGTGAAAACCACAATGTATTCCTATGTAAGAAAATCCAAGTTACTGGTAAGTACGCTTAGAATTACTTTTCAGGGTCTGTGCTGGGCTAAAAGATGCAGCCCTGAGTTCTCTCCTGATGATAGGTGAGTAAATAGGAATTCGTAGTTCGGCTGATTTTAGAGGAATATTTGTACGTTTCAAAAATAGACACTTAGAAAATTGTCTGGTGAAAACCACACAATGGATTCCTATGGAAGGAAATACAAGTTACTGGTAAGTACGCTTAGAATTACTTTTCAGGGTCTGTGCTGGGCTAAAAGATGCAGCTCTGGGTTCTCTCCTGATTACAGGTGAGTAAATCAGAATTCGTAGTTCGGCTGATTTTAGAGGAATATTTGTGCTGTTCAAAAATAGACACGTAGAAACTTTTCTGGTGAAAACCACACAATGGATTCCTATGGAAGGAAATACAAGTTACTGGTAAGTACGCTTAGAATTACTTTTCAGGGTCAGTGCTGGGCTAAAAGATGCAGCTCTGGGTTCTCTCCTGATTACAGGTGAGTAAATCAGAATTCGTAGTTCGGCTGATTTTAGAGGAATATTTGTGCGGTTCAAAAATGGACACGTAGAAACTTTTCTGGTGAAAACCACACAATGGATTCCTATGGAAGGAAATACAAGTTACTGGTAAGTACGCTTAGAATTACTTTTCAGGGTCAGTTCTGGGCTAAAAGATGCAGCTCTGGGATCTCTCCTGATTACAGGTGAGTAAATCAGAATTCGTAGTTCGGCTGATTTTAGAGGAATATTTGTGCGGTTCAAAAATGGACACGTAGGAACTTTTCTGGTGAAAACCACACAATGGATTCCTATGGAAGGAAATACAAGTTACTGGTAAGTACGCTTAGAATTACTTTTCAGGGTCAGTGCTGGGCTAAAAGATGCAGCCCTGGGTTCTCTCCTGATAACAGATGAGTAAATCGGAATTCGTAGTTCGGCTGATTTTAGAGGAATATTTGTACGTTTCAAAAATGGACACAGAAAATTTTCTGGTGGAAACCACACAATGGATTCCTATGGAAGGAAATACAAGTTACTGGTAAGTACGCTTAGAATTACTTTTCAGGGTCAGTGCTGGGCTAAAAGATGCAGCCCTGGGTTCTCTCCTGATAACAGATGAGTAAATCGGAATTCGTAGTTCGGCTGATTTTAGAGGAATATTTGTACGTTTCAAAAATAGACACAGAAAATTTTCTGGTGAAAACCACACAATGGATTCCTATGGAAGGAAATACAAATTACTGGTAAGTACGCTTAGAATTACTTTTCAGGGTCAGTGCTGGGCTAAAAGTTGCAGCCCTGGGTTCTCTCCTGATAACAGGTGAGTAAATTGGAATTCGTAGTTTGGCTGATTTTAGAGGAATATTTGTACGTTTCAAAAATGGACACTTAGAAAATTGTCTGCTGAAAACCACACAATGGATTCCTATGGAAGGAAATACAAGTTACTGTAAGTACGCTTAGAATTACTTTTCAGGGTCTGTGCTGGGCTAAAAGATGCAGCTCTGGGTTCTCTCCTGATTACAGGTGAGTAAATCAGAATTCGTAGTTCGGCTGATTTTAGAGGAATATTTGTACGTTTCAAAAATGGACACTTAGAAAATTGTCTGGTGAAAACCACACAATGGATTCCTATGGAAGGAAATACAAGTTACTGGTAAGTACGCTTAGAATTACTTTTCAGGGTCTGTGCTGGGCTAAAAGATGCAGCTCTGGGTTCTCTCCTGATTACAGGTGAGTAAATCAGAATTCGTAGTTCGGCTGATTTTAGAGGAATATTTGTGCGGTTCAAAAATGGACACGTAGAAACTTTTCTGGTGAAAACCACACAATGGATTCCTATGGAAGGAAATACAAGTTACTGGTAAGTACGCTTAGAATTACTTTTCAGGGTCAGTGCTGGGCTAAAAGTTGCAGCCCTGGGTTCTCTCCTGATAACAGGTGAGTAAATCGGAATTCGTAGTTTGGCTGATTTTAGAGGAATATTTGTACGTTTCAAAAATGGACACTTAGAAAATTGTCTGCCGAAAACCACACAATGGATTCCTATGGAAGGAAATACAAGTTACTGGTAAGTACGCTTAGAATTACTTTTCAGGGTCTGTGCTGGGCTAAAAGATGCAGCTCTGGGTTCTCTCCTGATTACAGGTGAGTAAATCGGAATTCGTAGTTCGGCTGATTTTAGAGGAATATTTGTATGTTTCAAAAATAGACACGTAGAAACTTTTCTGGTGAAAACCACACAATGGATTCCTATGGAAGGAAATACAAGTTACTGGTAAGTACGCTTAGAATTACTTTTCAGGGTCAGTGCTGGGCTAAAAGATGTAGCTATGGGTTCTCTCCTGATTAGAGGTGAGTAAATCAGAATTCGTAGTTCGGCTGATTTTAGAGGAATATTTGTGCGGTTCAAAAATGGACACGTAGAAACTTTTCTGGTGAAAACCACACAATGGATTCCTATGGAAGGAAATACAAGTTACTGGTAAGTACGCTTAGAATTACTTTTCAGGGTCAGTGCTGGGCTAAAAGATGCATCCCTGGGTTCTCTCCTGATAACAGGTGAGTAAATCGGAATTCGTAGTTCGGCTGATTTTAGAGGAATATTTGTACGTTTCAAAAATGGACACAGAAAATTTTCTGGTGAAAACCACACAATGGATTCCTATGGAAGGAAATACAAGTTACTGGTAAGTACGCTTAGAATTACTTTTCAGGGTCAGTGCTGGGCTAAAAGATGCAGCCCTGGGTTCTCTCCTGATAACAGGTGAGTAAATCGGAATTCGTAGTTCAGCTGATTTTAGAGGAATATTTGTATGTTTAAAAAATGGAAAATTAGAAAATTGTCTGGTGAAAACCACACAATAGATTCATATGGAAGGAATTATAAGTTACTGGTAAGTACGCTTAGAATTACTTTTCAGGGTCTGTGCTGGGCTAAAAGATGCAGCACTGGGTTCTCTCTTGATAACAGGGGAGTAAATCGGAATTCGTAGTTCGGCTGATTTTAGAGGAATATTTGTACGTTTCAAAAATGGACACGTAGAAACTTTTCTGGTGAAAACCACACAATGGATTCCTATGGAAGGAAATACAAGTTACTGGTAAGTACACTTAGAATTACTTTTCAGGGTCAGTACTGTTTTAAAAGATGCAGCCCTGGGTTCTCTCCTGATAACAGGTGAGTAAATCAGAATTAGTAGTTCAGCTGATTTTAGAGGAATATTTGTACGTTTAAAAAATGGACACAGAACATTTTCTGGTGAAAACCACACAATGTATTCCTATGGAAGGAAATACAAGTTACTGGTAAATACGCTTAGAGTTACTTTTCAGGGTCTATGCTGGGCTAAAAGATGCAGCACTGGGTTCTCTCCTAATTACAGGTGAGTTAATCGGAATTCGTAGTTTGGCTGATTTTAGAGGAATATTTGTACGTTTCAAAAATGGACACTTAGAAAATTTTCTGGTGAAAACCACACAATGGATTCCTATGGAAGGAAATACAAGTTACTCGTAAGTACGCTTAGAATTACTTTTCAGGGTCAGTGCTGGGCTAAAAGATGCAGCCCTGGGTTCTCTCCTGATAATAGGTGAGTAAATCGGAATTCGTAGTTCGGCTGATTTTAGAGGAATATTTGTACGTTTCAAAAATGGACACAGAAAATTTTCTGGTGAAAACCACACAATGGATTCCTATGGCAGGAAATAAAAGTTACTGGTAGGTACGCTTAGAATTACTTTTCAGGGTCTGTGCTGGGCTAAAAGATGCAGCACTGGGTTCTCTCCTAATTACAGGTGAGTAAATCGGAATTCATAGTTCAGCTGAATTTAGAGGAATATTTGTACGTTTCAAAAATGGACACTTAGAATATTGTCTGGTGAAAACCACACAATGTATTCCTATGGAAGGAAATCCAAGTTACTGGTAAGTACGCTGAGAATTACTTTTCAGGGTCTGTGCTGGGCTAAAAGATACAGCCCTGAGTTCTGTCCTGATGACAGGTGAGTAAATCGGAATTCGTAGTTCGGCTGATTTTAGAGGAATATATGTACGTTTCAAAAATGGACACTTAGAAAATTGTCTGGTGAAAACCACACAATGGATTCCTATGGCAGGAAATAAAAGTTACTGGTAGGTACGCTTAGAATTACTTTTCAGGGTCTGTGCTGGGCTAAAAAATGCAGCACTGGGTTCTCTCCTAATTACAGGTGAGTAAATCGGAATTCGTAGTTCAGCTGATTTTAGAGGAATATTTGTACGTTTCAAAAATGGACACTTAGAAAATTGTCTTGTGAAAACCACACAATGGATTCCTATGGAAGGAAATACAAGTTACTGGTAAGTACGCTTAGAATTACTTTTCAGTGTCAGTGCTGGGCTAAAAGGTGCAGCCCTGGGTTCTCTCCTGATAACAGGTGAGTAAATCGGAATTCGTAGTTCGGCTGATTTTAGAGGAATATTTGTACGTTTCAAAAATGGACACAGAAAATTTTCTGGTGAAAACCACACAATGGATTCCTATGGAAGGAAATACAAGTTACTGGTAAGTACGCTTAGAATTACTTTTCAGGGTCAGTGCAGGACTAAAAGATGCAGCTATGGGTTCTCTCCTGATTACAGGTGAGTAAATCAGCATTCGTAGTTCGGCTGATTTTAGAGGGATATTTGTGCGGTTCAAAAATGGACACGTAGAAACTTTTCTGGTGAAAACCACACAATGGATTCCTATGGAAGGAAATACAAGTTACTGGTAAGTACGCTTAGAATTACTTTTCAGGGTCAGTGCTGGGCTAAAAGATGCAGCCCTGGGTTCTCTCCTGATAACAGGCGGTAAATCGGAATTCGTAGTTCGGCTGATTTTAGAGGAATATTTGTACGTTTCAAAAATAGACACAGAAACTTTTCTGGTGAAAACCACACAATGGATTCCTATGGAAGGAAATACAAGTTACTGGTAAGTACGCTTAGAATTACTTTTCAGGGTCATTGCTGGGCTAAAAGTTGCAGCCCTGGGTTCTCTCCTGATAACAGGTGAGTAAATCGGAATTCGTAGTTTGGCTGATTTTAGAGGAATATTTGTACGTTTCAAAAATGGACACTTAGAAAATTGTCTGCTGAAAACCACACAATGGATTCCTATGGAAGGAAATACAAGTTACTGTAAGTACGCTTAGAATTACTTTTCAGGGTCTGTGCTGGGCTAAAAGATGCAGCTCTGGGTTCTCTCCTGATTACAGGTGAGTAAATCAGAATTCGTAGTTCGGCTGATTTTAGAGGAATATTTGTACGTTTCAAAAATGGACACTTAGAAAATTGTCTGGTGAAAACCACACAATGGATTCCTATGGAAGGAAATACAAGTTACTGGTAAGTACGCTTAGAATTACTTTTCAGGGTCTGTGCTGGGCTAAAAGAAGCAGCTCTGGGTTCTCTCCTGATTACAGGTGAGTAAATCAGAATTCGTAGTTCGGCTGATTTTAGAGGAATATTTGTGCGGTTCAAAAATGGACACGTAGAAACTTTTCTGGTGAAAACCACACAATGGATTCCTATGGAAGGAAATACAAGTTACTGGTAAGTACGCTTAGAATTACTTTTCAGGGTCAGTGCTGGGCTAAAAGTTGCAGCCCTGGGTTCTCTCCTGATAACAGGTGAGTAAATCGGAATTCGTAGTTTGGCTGATTTTAGAGGAATATTTGTACGTTTCAAAAATGGACACTTAGAAAATTGTCTGCCGAAAACCACACAATGGATTCCTATGGAAGGAAATACAAGTTACTGGTAAGTACGCTTAGAATTACTTTTCAGGGTCTGTGCTGGGCTAAAAGATGCAGCTCTCGGTTCTCTCCTGATTACAGGTGAGTAAATCAGAATTCGTAGTTCGGCTGATTTTAGAGGAATATTTGTGCGGTTCAAAAATGGACACGTAGAAACTTTTCTGGTGAAAACCACACAATGGATTCCTATGGAAGGAAATACAAGTTACTGGTAAGTACGCTTAGAATTACTTTTCAGGGTCAGTGCTGGGCTAAAAGATGCAGCTCTGGGTTCTCTCCTGATTACAGGTGAGTATATCAGAATTCGTAGTTCGGCTGATTTTAGAGGAATATTTGTGCGGTTCAAAAATGGACACGTAGAAACTTTTCTGGTGAAAACCACACAATGGATTCCTATGGAAGGAAATACAAGTTACTGGTAAGTACGCTTAGAATTACTTTTCAGGGTCAGTGCTGGGCTAAAAGATGCAGCCCTGGGTTCTCTCCTGATAACAGATGAGTAAATCGGAATTCGTAGTTCTGCTGATTTTAGAGGAATATTTGTACGTTTCAAAAATAGACACCGAAAATTTTCTGGTGAAAACCACACAATGGATTCCTATGGAAGGAAATACAAATTACTGGTAAGTACGCTTAGAATTACTTTTCAGGGTCAGTGCTGGGCTAAAAGTTGCAGCCCTGGGTTCTCTCCTGATAACAGGTGAGTAAATTGGAATTCGTAGTTTGGCTGATTTTAGAGGAATATTTGTACGTTTCAAAAATGGACACTTAGAAAATTGTCTGCTGAAAACCACACAATGGATTCCTATGGAAGGAAATACAAGTTACTGTAAGTACGCTTAGAATTACTTTTCAGGGTCTGTGCTGGGCTAAAAGATGCAGCTCTGGGTTCTCTCCTGATTACAGGTGAGTAAATCAGAATTCGTAGTTCGGCTGATTTTAGAGGAATATTTGTACGTTTCAAAAATGGACACTTAGAAAATTGTCTGGTGAAAACCACACAATGGATTCCTATGGAAGGAAATACAAGTTACTGGTAAGTACGCTTAGAATTACTTTTCAGGGTCTGTGCTGGGCTAAAAGATGCAGCTCTGGGTTCTCTCCTGATTACAGGTGAGTAAATCAGAATTCGTAGTTCGGCTGATTTTAGAGGAATATTTGTGCGGTTCAAAAATGGACACGTAGAAACTTTTCTGGTGAAAACCACACAATGGATTCCTATGGAAGGAAATACAAGTTACTGGTAAGTACGCTTAGAATTACTTTTCAGGGTCAGTGCTGGGCTAAAAGTTGCAGCCCTGGGTTCTCTCCTGATAACAGGTGAGTAAATCGGAATTCGTAGTTTGGCTGATTTTAGAGGAATATTTGTACGTTTCAAAAATGGACACTTAGAAAATTGTCTGCCGAAAACCACACAATGGATTCCTATGGAAGGAAATACAAGTTACTGGTAAGTATGCTTAGAATTACTTTTCAGGGTCTGTGCTGGGCTAAAAGATGCAGCTCTGGGTTCTCTCCTGATTACAGGTGAGTAAATCGGAATTCGTAGTTCGGCTGATTTTAGAGGAATATTTGTATGTTTCAAAAATAGACACGTAGAAACTTTTCTGGTGAAAACCACACAATGGATTCCTATGGAAGGAAATACAAGTTACTGGTAAGTACGCTTAGAATTACTTTTCAGGGTCAGTGCTGGGCTAAAAGATGTAGCTATGGGTTCTCTCCTGATTAGAGGTGAGTAAATCAGAATTCGTAGTTCGGCTGATTTTAGAGGAATATTTGTGCGGTTCAAAAATGGACACGTAGAAACTTTTCTGGTGAAAACCACACAATGGATTCCTATGGAAGGAAATACAAGTTACTGGTAAGTACGCTTAGAATTACTTTTCAGGGTCAGTGCTGGGCTAAAAGATGCAGCCCTGGGTTCTCTCCTGATAACAGGTGAGTAAATCGGAATTCGTAGTTCGGCTGATTTTAGAGGAATATTTGTACGTTTCAAAAATGGACACAGAAAATTTTCTGGTGAAAACCACACAATGGATTCCTATGGAAGGAAATACAAGTTACTGGTAAGTACGCTTAGAATTACTTTTCAGGGTCAGTGCTGGGCTAAAAGATGCAGCCCTGGGTTCTCTCCTGATAACAGGTGAGTAAATCGGAATTCGTAGTTCGGCTGATTTTAGAGGAATATTTGTATGTTTAAAAAATGGAAAATTAGAAAATTATCTGGTGAAAACCACACAATAGATTCATATGGAAGGAATTATAAGTTACTGGTAAGTACGCTTAGAATTACTTTTCAGGGTCTGTGCTGGGCTAAAAGATGCAGCACTGGGTTCTCTCTTGATAACAGGGGAGTAAATCAGAATTCGTAGTTCGGCTGATTTTAGAGGAATATTTGTACGTTTCAAAAATGGACACGTAGAAACTTTTCTGGTGAAAACCACACAATGGATTCCTATGGAAGGAAATACAAGTTACTGGTAAGTACACTTAGAATTACTTTTCAGGGTCAGTACTGTTTTATAAGATGCAGCCCTGGGTTCTCTCCTGATAACAGGTGAGTAAATCAGAATTAGTAGTTCAGCTGATTTTAGAGGAATATTTGTACGTTTAAAAAATGGACACAGAACATTTTCTGGTGAAAACCACACAATGTATTCCTATGGAAGGAAATACAAGTTACTGGTAAATACGCTTAGAGTTACTTTTCAGGGTCTGTGCTGGGCTAAAAGATGCAGCACTGGGTTCTCTCCTAATTACAGGTGAGTTAATCGGAATTCGTAGTTTGGCTGATTTTAGAGGAATATTTGTACGTTTAAAAAATGGACACTTAGAAAATTTTCTGGTGAAAACCACACAATGGATTCCTATGGAAGGAAATACAAGTTACTCGTAAGTATGCTTAGAATTACTTTTCAGGGTCAGTGCTGGGCTAAAAGATGCAGCCCTGGGTTCTCTCCTGATAATAGGTGAGTAAATCGGAATTCGTAGTTCGGCTGATTTTAGAGGAATATTTGTACGTTTCAAAAATGGACACAGAAAATTTTCTGGTGAAAACCACACAATGGATTCCTATGGCAGGAAATAAAAGTTACTGGTAGGTACGCTTAGAATTACTTTTCAGGGTCTGTGCTGGGCTAAAAGATGCAGCACTGGGTTCTCTCCTAATTACAGGTGAGTAAATCGGAATTCATAGTTCAGCTGAATTTAGAGGAATATTTGTACGTTTCAAAAATGGACACTTAGAATATTGTCTGGTGAAAACCACACAATGTATTCCTATGGAAGGAAATCCAAGTTACTGGTAAGTACGCTGAGAATTACTTTTCAGGGTCTGTGCTGGGCTAAAAGATACAGCCCTGAGTTCTGTCCTGATGACAGGTGAGTAAATCGGAATTCGTAGTTCGGCTGATTTTAGAGGAATATATGTACGTTTCAAAAATGGACACTTAGAAAATTGTCTGGTGAAAACCACACAATGGATTCCTATGGCAGGAAATAAAAGTTACTGGTAGGTACGCTTAGAATTACTTTTCAGGGTCTGTGCTGGGCTAAAAAATGCAGCACTGGGTTCTCTCCTAATTACAGGTGAGTAAATCGGAATTCGTAGTTCAGCTGATTTTAGAGGAATATTTGTACGTTTCAAAAATGGACACTTAGAAAATTGTCTTGTGAAAACCACACAATGGATTCCTATGGAAGGAAATACAAGTTACTGGTAAGTACGCTTAGAATTACTTTTCAGGGTCAGTGCTGGGCTAAAAGATGCAGCTCTGGGTTCTCTCCTCGTTACCGGTGAGTAAATCAGAATTCGTAGTTCGGCTGATTTTAGAGGAATATTTGTGCGGTTCAAAAATGGACACGTAGAAACTTTTCCGGTGAAAACCACACAATGGATTCCTATGGAAGGAAATACAAGTTACTGGTAAGTACGCTTAGAATTACTTTTCAGTGTCAGTGCTGGGCTAAAAGATGCAGCCCTGGGTTCTCTCCTGATAACAGATGAGTAAATCGGAATTCGTAGTTCGGCTGATTTTAGAGGAATATTTGTACGTTTCAAAAATGGACACAGAAAATTTTCTGGTGAAAACCACACAATGGATTCCTATGGAAGGAAATACAAGTTACTGGTAAGTACGCTTAGAATTACTTTTCAGGGTCAGTGCAGGACTAAAAGATGCAGCTATGGGTTTTCTCCTGATTACAGGTGAGTAAATCAGCATTCGTAGTTCGGCTGATTTTAGAGGGATATTTGTGCGGTTCAAAAATGGACACGTAGAAACTTTTCTGGTGAAAACCACACAATGGATTCCTATGGAAGGAAATACAAGTTACTGGTAAGTACGCTTAGAATTACTTTTCAGGGTCAGTGCTGGGCTAAAAGATGCAGCCCTGGGTTCTCTCCTGATAACAGGCGGTAAATCGGAATTCGTAGTTCGGCTGATTTTAGAGGAATATTTGTACGTTTCAAAAATAGACACAGAAACTTTTCTGGTGAAAACCACACAATGGATTCCTATGGAAGGAAATACAAGTTACTGGTAAGTACGCTTAGAATTACTTTTCAGGGTCAGTGCTGGGCTAAAAGTTGCAGCCCTGGGTTCTCTCCTGATAACAGGTGAGTAAATCGGAATTCGTAGTTTGGCTGATTTTAGAGGAATATTTGTACTTTTCAAAAATGGACACTTAGAAAATTGTCTGCTGAAAACCACACAATGGATTCCTATGGAAGGAAATACAAGTTACTGGTAAGTACGCTTAGAATTACTTTTCAGGGTCTGTGCTGGGCTAAAAGATGCAGCTCTGGGTTCTCTCCTGATTACAGGTGAGTAAATCAGAATTCGTAGTTCGGCTGATTTTAGAGGAATATTTGTGCGGTTCAAAAATGGACACTTAGAAACTTTTCTGGTGAAAACCACACAATGGATTCCTATGGAAGGAAATACAAGTTACTGGTAAGTACGCTTAGAATTACTTTTCAGGGTCAGTGCTGGGCTAAAAGATGCAGCTCTGGGTTCTCTCCTCGTTACCGGTGAGTAAATCAGAATTCGTAGTTCGGCTGATTTTAGAGGAATATTTGTGCGGTTCAAAAATGGACACGTAGAAACTTTTCCGGTGAAAACCACACAATGGATTCCTATGGAAGGAAATACAAGTTACTGGTAAGTACGCTTAGAATTACTTTTCAGTGTCAGTGCTGGGCTAAAAGATGCAGCCCTGGGTTCTCTCCTGATAACAGGTGAGTAAATCGGAATTCGTAGTTCGGCTGATTTCAGAGGAATATTTGTACGTTTCAAAAATGGACACAGAAAATTTTCTGGTGAAAACCACACAATGGATTCCTATGGAAGGAAATACAAGTTACTGGTAAGTACGCTTAGAATTACTTTTCAGGGTCAGTGCTGGGCTAAAAGATGCAGCCCTGGGTTCTCTCCTGATAACAGGTGAGTAAATCGGAATTCGTAGTTCGGCTGATTTTAGAGGAATATTTGTATGTTTAAAAAATGGAAAATTAGAAAATTATCTGGTGAAAACCACACAATAGATTCATATGGAAGGAATTATAAGTTACTGGTAAGTACGCTTAGAATTACTTTTCAGGGTCTGTGCTGGGCTAAAAGATGCAGCACTGGGTTCTCTCTTGATAACAGGGGAGTAAATCGGAATTCGTAGTTCAGCTGATTTTAGAGGAATATTTGTACGTTTCAAAAATGGACACGTAGAAACTTTTCTGGTGAAAACCACACAATGGATTCCTATGGAAGGAAATACAAGTTACTGGTAAGTACACTTAGAATTACTTTTCAGGGTCAGTACTGTTTTAAAAGATGCAGCCCTGGGTTCTCTCCTGATAACAGGTGAGTAAATCAGAATTAGTAGTTCAGCTGATTTTAGAGGAATATTTGTACGTTTAAAAAATGGACACAGAACATTTTCTGGTGAAAACCACACAATGTATTCCTATGGAAGGAAATACAAGTTACTGGTAAATACGCTTAGAGTTACTTTTCAGGGTCTGTGCTGGGCTAAAAGATGCAGCACTGGGTTCTCTCCTAATTACAGGTGAGTTAATCGGAATTCGTAGTTTGGCTGATTTTAGAGGAATATTTGTACGTTTCAAAAATGGACACTTAGAAAATTTTCTGGTGAAAACCACACAATGGATTCCTATGGAAGGAAATACAAGTTACTGGTAAGTACGCTTAGAATTACTTTTCAGTGTCAGTGCTGGGCTAAAAGATGCAGCCCTGGGTTCTCTCCTGATAACAGATGAGTAAATCGGAATTCGTAGTTCGGCTGATTTTAGAGGAATATTTGTACGTTTCAAAAATGGACACAGAAAATTTTCTGGTGAAAACCACACAATGGATTCCTATGGAAGGAAATACAAGTTACTGGTAAGTACGCTTAGAATTACTTTTCAGGGTCAGTGCAGGACTAAAAGATGCAGCTATGGGTTTTCTCCTGATTACAGGTGAGTAAATCAGCATTCGTAGTTCGGCTGATTTTAGAGGGATATTTGTGCGGTTCAAAAATGGACACGTAGAAACTTTTCTGGTGAAAACCACACAATGGATTCCTATGGAAGGAAATACAAGTTACTGGTAAGTACGCTTAGAATTACTTTTCAGGGTCAGTGCTGGGCTAAAAGATGCAGCTCTGGGTTCTCTCCTCGTTACCGGTGAGTAAATCAGAATTCGTAGTTCGGCTGATTTTAGAGGAATATTTGTGCGGTTCAAAAATGGACACGTAGAAACTTTTCCGGTGAAAACCACACAATGGATTCCTATGGAAGGAAATACAAGTTACTGGTAAGTACGCTTAGAATTACTTTTCAGTGTCAGTGCTGGGCTAAAAGATGCAGCCCTGGGTTCTCTCCTGATAACAGATGAGTAAATCGGAATTCGTAGTTCGGCTGATTTTAGAGGAATATTTGTACGTTTCAAAAATGGACACAGAAAATTTTCTGGTGAAAACCACACAATGGATTCCTATGGAAGGAAATACAAGTTACTGGTAAGTACGCTTAGAATTACTTTTCAGGGTCAGTGCAGGACTAAAAGATGCAGCTATGGGTTTTCTCCTGATTACAGGTGAGTAAATCAGCATTCGTAGTTCGGCTGATTTTAGAGGGATATTTGTGCGGTTCAAAAATGGACACGTAGAAACTTTTCTGGTGAAAACCACACAATGGATTCCTATGGAAGGAAATACAAGTTACTGGTAAGTACGCTTAGAATTACTTTTCAGGGTCAGTGCTGGGCTAAAAGATGCAGCCCTGGGTTCTCTCCTGATAACAGGCGGTAAATCGGAATTCGTAGTTCGGCTGATTTTAGAGGAATATTTGTACGTTTCAAAAATAGACACAGAAACTTTTCTGGTGAAAACCACACAATGGATTCCTATGGAAGGAAATACAAGTTACTGGTAAGTACGCTTAGAATTACTTTTCAGGGTCAGTGCTGGGCTAAAAGTTGCAGCCCTGGGTTCTCTCCTGATAACAGGTGAGTAAATCGGAATTCGTAGTTTGGCTGATTTTAGAGGAATATTTGTACTTTTCAAAAATGGACACTTAGAAAATTGTCTGCTGAAAACCACACAATGGATTCCTATGGAAGGAAATACAAGTTACTGGTAAGTACGCTTAGAATTACTTTTCAGGGTCTGTGCTGGGCTAAAAGATGCAGCTCTGGGTTCTCTCCTGATTACAGGTGAGTAAATCAGAATTCGTAGTTCGGCTGATTTTAGAGGAATATTTGTGCGGTTCAAAAATGGACACTTAGAAACTTTTCTGGTGAAAACCACACAATGGATTCCTATGGAAGGAAATACAAGTTACTGGTAAGTACGCTTAGAATTACTTTTCAGGGTCAGTGCTGGGCTAAAAGATGCAGCTCTGGGTTCTCTCCTCGTTACCGGTGAGTAAATCAGAATTCGTAGTTCGGCTGATTTTAGAGGAATATTTGTGCGGTTCAAAAATGGACACGTAGAAACTTTTCCGGTGAAAACCACACAATGGATTCCTATGGAAGGAAATACAAGTTACTGGTAAGTACGCTTAGAATTACTTTTCAGTGTCAGTGCTGGGCTAAAAGATGCAGCCCTGGGTTCTCTCCTGATAACAGGTGAGTAAATCGGAATTCGTAGTTCGGCTGATTTTAGAGGAATATTTGTACGTTTCAAAAATGGACACAGAAAATTTTCTGGTGAAAACCACACAATGGATTCCTATGGAAGGAAATACAAGTTACTGGTAAGTACGCTTAGAATTACTTTTCAGGGTCAGTGCTGGGCTAAAAGATGCAGCCCTGGGTTCTCTCCTGATAACAGGTGAGTAAATCGGAATTCGTAGTTCGGCTGATTTTAGAGGAATATTTGTATGTTTAAAAAATGGAAAATTAGAAAATTATCTGGTGAAAACCACACAATAGATTCATATGGAAGGAATTATAAGTTACTGGTAAGTACGCTTAGAATTACTTTTCAGGGTCTGTGCTGGGCTAAAAGATGCAGCACTGGGTTCTCTCTTGATAACAGGGGAGTAAATCGGAATTCGTAGTTCGGCTGATTTTAGAGGAATATTTGTACGTTTCAAAAATGGACACGTAGAAACTTTTCTGGTGAAAACCACACAATGGATTCCTATGGAAGGAAATACAAGTTACTGGTAAGTACACTTAGAATTACTTTTCAGGGTCAGTACTGTTTTAAAAGATGCAGCCCTGGGTTCTCTCCTGATAACAGGTGAGTAAATCAGAATTAGTAGTTCAGCTGATTTTAGAGGAATATTTGTACGTTTAAAAAATGGACACAGAACATTTTCTGGTGAAAACCACACAATGTATTCCTATGGAAGGAAATACAAGTTACTGGTAAATACGCTTAGAGTTACTTTTCAGGGTCTGTGCTGGGCTAAAAGATGCAGCACTGGGTTCTCTCCTAATTACAGGTGAGTTAATCGGAATTCGTAGTTTGGCTGATTTTAGAGGAATATTTGTACGTTTCAAAAATGGACACTTAGAAAATTTTCTGGTGAAAACCACACAATGGATTCCTATGGAAGGAAATACAAGTTACTCGTGAATATGCTTAGAATTACTTTTCAGGGTCAGTGCTGGGCTAAAAGATGCAGCCCTGGGTTCTCTCCTGATAATAGGTGAGTAAATCGGAATTCGTAGTTCGGCTGATTTTAGAGGAATATTTGTACGTTTCAAAAATGGACACAGAAAATTTTCTGGTGAAAACCACACAATGGATTCCTCTGGCAGGAAATAAAAGTTACTGGTAGGTACGCTTAGAATTACTTTTCAGGGTCTGTGCTGGGCTAAAAGATGCAGCACTGGGTTCTCTCCTAATTACAGGTGAGTAAATCGGAATTCATAGTTCAGCTGAATTTAGAGGAATATTTGTACGTTTCAAAAATGGACACTTAGAATATTGTCTGGTGAAAACCACACAATGTATTCCTATGGAAGGAAATCCAAGTTACTGGTAAGTACGCTGAGAATTACTTTTCAGGGTCTGTGCTGGGCTAAAAGATACAGCCCTGAGTTCTGTCCTGATGACAGGTGAGTAAATCGGAATTCGTAGTTCGGCTGATTTTAGAGGAATATATGTACGTTTCAAAAATGGACACTTAGAAAATTGTCTGGTGAAAACCACACAATGGATTCCTATGGCAGGAAATAAAAGTTACTGGTAGGTACGCTTAGAATTACTTTTCAGGGTCTGTGCTGGGCTAAAAAATGCAGCACTGGGTTCTCTCCTAATTACAGGTGAGTAAATCGGAATTCGTAGTTCAGCTGATTTTAGAGGAATATTTGTACGTTTCAAAAATGGACACTTAGAAAATTGTCTTGTGAAAACCACACAATGGATTCCTATGGAAGGAAATACAAGTTACTGGTAAGTACGCTTAGAATTACTTTTCAGTGTCAGTGCTGGGCTAAAAGGTGCAGCCCTGGGTTCTCTCCTGATAACAGGTGAGTAAATCGGAATTCGTAGTTCGGCTGATTTTAGAGGAATATTTGTACGTTTCAAAAATGGACACAGAAAATTTTCTGGTGAAAACCACACAATGGATTCCTATGGAAGGAAATACAAGTTACTGGTAAGTACGCTTAGAATTACTTTTCAGGGTCAGTGCAGGACTAAAAGATGCAGCTATGGGTTCTCTCCTGATTACAGGTGAGTAAATCAGCATTCGTAGTTCGGCTGATTTTAGAGGGATATTTGTGCGGTTCAAAAATGGACACGTAGAAACTTTTCTGGTGAAAACCACACAATGGATTCCTATGGAAGGAAATACAAGTTACTGGTAAGTACGCTTAGAATTACTTTTCAGGGTCAGTGCTGGGCTAAAAGATGCAGCCCTGGGTTCTCTCCTGATAACAGGCGGTAAATCGGAATTCGTAGTTCGGCTGATTTTAGAGGAATATTTGTACGTTTCAAAAATAGACACAGAAACTTTTCTGGTGAAAACCACACAATGGATTCATATGGAAGGAAATACAAGTTACTGGTAAGTACGCTTAGAATTACTTTTCAGGGTCAGTGCTGGGCTAAAAGTTGCAGCCCTGGGTTCTCTCCTGATAACAGGTGAGTAGATCGGAATTCGTAGTTTGGCTGATTTTAGAGGAATATTTGTACTTTTCAAAAATGGACACTTAGAAAATTGTCTGCTGAAAACCACACAATGGATTCCTATGGAAGGAAATACAAGTTACTGGTAAGTACGCTTAGAATTACTTTTCAGGGTCTGTGCTGGGCTAAAAGATGCAGCTCTGGGTTCTCTCCTGATTACAGGTGAGTAAATCAGAATTCGTAGTTCGGCTGATTTTAGAGGAATATTTGTGCGGTTCAAAAATGGACACTTAGAAACTTTTCTGGTGAAAACCACACAATGGATTCCTATGGAAGGAAATACAAGTTACTGGTAAGTACGCTTAGAATTACTTTTCAGGGTCAGTGCTGGGCTAAAAGATGCAGCTCTGGGTTCTCTCCTCGTTACCGGTGAGTAAATCAGAATTCGTAGTTCGGCTGATTTTAGAGGAATATTTGTGCGGTTCAAAAATGGACACGTAGAAACTTTTCCGGTGAAAACCACACAATGGATTCCTATGGAAGGAAATACAAGTTACTGGTAAGTACGCTTAGAATTACTTTTCAGTGTCAGTGCTGGGCTAAAAGATGCAGCCCTGGGTTCTCTCCTGATAACAGATGAGTAAATCGGAATTCGTAGTTCGGCTGATTTTAGAGGAATATTTGTACGTTTCAAAAATGGACACAGAAAATTTTCTGGTGAAAACCACACAATGGATTCCTATGGAAGGAAATACAAGTTACTGGTAAGTACGCTTAGAATTACTTTTCAGGGTCAGTGCAGGACTAAAAGATGCAGCTATGGGTTTTCTCCTGATTACAGGTGAGTAAATCAGCATTCGTAGTTCGGCTGATTTTAGAGGGATATTTGTGCGGTTCAAAAATGGACACGTAGAAACTTTTCTGGTGAAAACCACACAATGGATTCCTATGGAAGGAAATACAAGTTACTGGTAAGTACGCTTAGAATTACTTTTCAGGGTCAGTGCTGGGCTAAAAGATGCAGCCCTGGGTTCTCTCCTGATAACAGGCGGTAAATCGGAATTCGTAGTTCGGCTGATTTTAGAGGAATATTTGTACGTTTCAAAAATAGACACAGAAACTTTTCTGGTGAAAACCACACAATGGATTCCTATGGAAGGAAATACAAGTTACTGGTAAGTACGCTTAGAATTACTTTTCAGGGTCAGTGCTGGGCTAAAAGTTGCAGCCCTGGGTTCTCTCCTGATAACAGGTGAGTAAATCGGAATTCGTAGTTTGGCTGATTTTAGAGGAATATTTGTACTTTTCAAAAATGGACACTTAGAAAATTGTCTGCTGAAAACCACACAATGGATTCCTATGGAAGGAAATACAAGTTACTGGTAAGTACGCTTAGAATTACTTTTCAGGGTCTGTGCTGGGCTAAAAGATGCAGCTCTGGGTTCTCTCCTGATTACAGGTGAGTAAATCAGAATTCATAGTTCGGCTGATTTTAGAGGAATATTTGTGCGGTTCAAAAATGGACACTTAGAAACTTTTCTGGTGAAAACCACACAATGGATTCCTATGGAAGGAAATACAAGTTACTGGTAAGTACGCTTAGAATTACTTTTCAGGGTCAGTGCTGGGCTAAAAGATGCAGCTCTGGGTTCTCTCCTCGTTACCGGTGAGTAAATCAGAATTCGTAGTTCGGCTGATTTTAGAGGAATATTTGTGCGGTTCAAAAATGGACACGTAGAAACTTTTCCGGTGAAAACCACACAATGGATTCCTATGGAAGGAAATACAAGTTACTGGTAAGTACGCTTAGAATTACTTTTCAGTGTCAGTGCTGGGCTAAAAGATGCAGCCCTGGGTTCTCTCCTGATAACAGATGAGTAAATCGGAATTCGTAGTTCGGCTGATTTTAGAGGAATATTTGTACGTTTCAAAAATGGACACAGAAAATTTTCTGGTGAAAACCACACAATGGATTCCTATGGAAGGAAATACAAGTTACTGGTAAGTATGCTTAGAATTACTTTTCAGGGTCAGTGCTGGGCTAAAAGTTGCAGCCCTGGGTTTCCTCCTGATAACAGGTGAGTAAATCGGAATTCCTAGTTTGGCTGATTTTAGAGGAATATTTGTCCGTTTCAAAAATGGACACTTAGAAAATTGTCTGGTGAAAACCACACAATGTACTGGTAAGTTACTGGTAAGTACGCTTCGAATTACTTTTCAGGGTCTGTGCTGGGCTAAAAGATGCAGCTCTGGGTTCTCTCCTGATTACAGGTGAGTAAATCGGAATTCGTAGTTCGGCTGATTTTAGAGGAATATTTGTACGTTTCAAAAATAGACACGTAGAAACTTTTCTGGTGAAAACCACACAATGGATTCCTATGGAAGGAAATACAAGTTACTGGTAAGTACGCTTAGAATTACTTTTCAGGGTCAGTGCTGGGCTAAAAGATGCAGCTCTGGGTTCTCTCCTGATTACAGGTGAGTAAATCAGAATTCGTAGTTCGGCTGATTTTAGAGGAACTTAGACACGTAGAAACTTTTCTGGTGAAAACCACACAATGGATTCCTATGGAAGGAAATACAAGTTACTGGTAAGTACGCTTAGAATTACTTTTCAGGGTCAGTGCTGGGCTAAAAGATGCAGCCCTGGGTTCTCTCCTGATAACAGGTGAGTAAATCGGAATTCGTAGTTCGGCTGATTTTAGAGGAATATTTGTACGTTTCAAAAATGGACACAGAACATTTTCTGGTGAAAACCACACAATGGATTCCTATGGAAGGAAATACAAGTTACTGGTAAGTACGCTTAGAATTACTTTTCAGGGTCAGTGCTGGGCTAAAAGATGCAGCCCTGGGTTCTCTCCTGATAACAGGTGAGTAAATCGGAATTCGTAGTTTGGCTGATTTTAGAGGAATATTTGTACGTTTCAAAAATGGACACTTAGAAAATTGTCTGGTGAAAACCACACAATGTATTCCTATGGAAGGAAATACAAGTTACTGGTAAGTATGCTTAGAATTACTTTTCAGGGTCTGTGCTGGGCTAAAAGATGCAGCTCTGGGTTCTCTCCTGATTACAGGTGAGTAAATCGGAATTCGTAGTTCGGCTGATTTTAGAGAAATATTTGTACGTTTCAAAAATAGACACATAGAAACTTTTCTGGTGAAAACCACACAATGGATTCCTATGGAAGGAAATACAAGTTACTGGTAAGTAAGCTTAGAATTACTTTTCAGGGTCAGTGCTGGGCTAAAAGATGCTTTCCTGGGTTCTCTCCTGATAACAGGTGAGTAAATCGGAATTCGTAGTTCGGCTGATTTTAGAGGAATATTTGTACGTTTAAAAAATGGACACAGAAAATTTTCTGGTGAAAACCACACAATGGATTCCTATGGAAGGAAATACAAGTTACTGGTAAGTACGCTTAGAATTACTTTTCAGGGTCAGTGCAGGACTAAAAGATGCAGCTATGGGTTCTCTCCTGATTACAGGTGAGTAAATCAGCATTCGTAGTTCGGCTGATTTTAGAGGGATATTTGTGCGGTTCAAAAATGGACACATAGAAACTTTTCTGGTGAAAACCACACAATGGATTCCTATGGAAGGAAATACAAGTTACTGGTAAGTACGCTTAGAATTACTTTTCAGGGTCAGTGCTGGGCTAAAAGATGCAGCCCTGGGTTCTCTCCTGATAACAGGCGGTAAATCGGAATTCGTAGTTCGGCTGATTTTAGAGGAATATTTGTACTTTTCAAAAATGGACACTTAGAAAATTGTCTGCTGAAAACCACACAATGGATTCCTATGGAAGGAAATACAAGTTACTGGTAAGTACGCTTAGAATTACTTTTCAGGGTCTGTGCTGGGCTAAAAGATGCAGCTCTGGGTTCTCTCCTGATTACAGGTGAGTAAATCAGAATTCGTAGTTCGGCTGATTTTAGAGGAATATTTGTGCGGTTCAAAAATGGACACTTAGAAACTTTTCTGGTGAAAACCACACAATGGATTCCTATGGAAGGAAATACAAGTTACTGGTAAGTACGCTTAGAATTACTTTTCAGGGTCAGTGCTGGGCTAAAAGATGCAGCTCTGGGTTCTCTCCTCGTTACCGGTGAGTAAATCAGAATTCGTAGTTCGGCTGATTTTAGAGGAATATTTGTGCGGTTCAAAAATGGACACATAGAAACTTTTCCGGTGAAAACCACACAATGGATTCCTATGGAAGGAAATACAAGTTACTGGTAAGTACGCTTAGAATTACTTTTCAGTGTCAGTGCTGGGCTAAAAGATGCAGCCCTGGGTTCTCTCCTGATAACAGATGAGTAAATCGGAATTCGTAGTTCGGCTGATTTTAGAGGAATATTTGTACGTTTCAAAAATGGACACAGAAAATTTTCTGGTGAAAACCACACAATGGATTCCTATGGAAGGAAATACAAGTTACTGGTAAGTACGCTTAGAATTACTTTTCAGGGTCAGTGCAGGACTAAAAGATGCAGCTATGGGTTTTCTCCTGATTACAGGTGAGTAAATCAGCATTCGTAGTTCGGCTGATTTTAGAGGGATATTTGTGCGGTTCAAAAATGGACACGTAGAAACTTTTCTGGTGAAAACCACACAATGGATTCCTATGGAAGGAAATACAAGTTACTGGTAAGTACGCTTAGAATTACTTTTCAGGGTCAGTGCTGGGCTAAAAGATGCAGCCCTGGGTTCTCTCCTGATAACAGGCGGTAAATCGGAATTCGTAGTTCGGCTGATTTTAGAGGAATATTTGTACGTTTCAAAAATAGACACAGAAACTTTTCTGGTGAAAACCACACAATGGATTCCTATGGAAGGAAATACAAGTTACTGGTAAGTACGCTTAGAATTACTTTTCAGGGTCAGTGCTGGGCTAAAAGTTGCAGCCCTGGGTTCTCTCCTGATAACAGGTGAGTAAATCGGAATTCGTAGTTTGGCTGATTTTAGAGGAATATTTGTACTTTTCAAAAATGGACACTTAGAAAATTGTCTGCTGAAAACCACACAATGGATTCCTATGGAAGGAAATACAAGTTACTGGTAAGTACGCTTAGAATTACTTTTCAGGGTCTGTGCTGGGCTAAAAGATGCAGCTCTGGGTTCTCTCCTGATTACAGGTGAGTAAATCAGAATTCGTAGTTCGGCTGATTTTAGAGGAATATTTGTGCGGTTCAAAAATGGACACTTAGAAACTTTTCTGGTGAAAACCACACAATGGATTCCTATGGAAGGAAATACAAGTTACTGGTAAGTACGCTTAGAATTACTTTTCAGGGTCAGTGCTGGGCTAAAAGATGCAGCTCTGGGTTCTCTCCTCGTTACCGGTGAGTAAATCAGAATTCGTAGTTCGGCTGATTTTAGAGGAATATTTGTGCGGTTCAAAAATGGACACGTAGAAACTTTTCCGGTGAAAACCACACAATGGATTCCTATGGAAGGAAATACAAGTTACTGGTAAGTACGCTTAGAATTACTTTTCAGTGTCAGTGCTGGGCTAAAAGATGCAGCCCTGGGTTCTCTCCTGATAACAGATGAGTAAATCGGAATTCGTAGTTCGGCTGATTTTAGAGGAATATTTGTACGTTTCAAAAATGGACACAGAAAATTTTCTGGTGAAAACCACACAATGGATTCCTATGGAAGGAAATACAAGTTACTGGTAAGTATGCTTAGAATTACTTTTCAGGGTCAGTGCTGGGCTAAAAGTTGCAGCCCTGGGTTTCCTCCTGATAACAGGTGAGTAAATCGGAATTCCTAGTTTGGCTGATTTTAGAGGAATATTTGTCCGTTTCAAAAATGGACACTTAGAAAATTGTCTGGTGAAAACCACACAATGTACTGGTAAGTTACTGGTAAGTACGCTTCGAATTACTTTTCAGGGTCTGTGCTGGGCTAAAAGATGCAGCTCTGGGTTCTCTCCTGATTACAGGTGAGTAAATCGGAATTCGTAGTTCGGCTGATTTTAGAGGAATATTTGTACGTTTCAAAAATAGACACGTAGAAACTTTTCTGGTGAAAACCACACAATGGATTCCTATGGAAGGAAATACAAGTTACTGGTAAGTACGCTTAGAATTACTTTTCAGGGTCAGTGCTGGGCTAAAAGATGCAGCTCTGGGTTCTCTCCTGATTACAGGTGAGTAAATCAGAATTCGTAGTTCGGCTGATTTTAGAGGAACTTAGACACGTAGAAACTTTTCTGGTGAAAACCACACAATGGATTCCTATGGAAGGAAATACAAGTTACTGGTAAGTACGCTTAGAATTACTTTTCAGGGTCAGTGCTGGGCTAAAAGATGCAGCCCTGGGTTCTCTCCTGATAACAGGTGAGTAAATCGAAATTCGTAGTTCGGCTGATTTAGAGGAATATTTGTACGTTTCAAAAATGGACACAGAACATTTTCTGGTGAAAACCACACAATGGATTCCTATGGAAGGAAATACAAGTTACTGGTAAGTACGCTTAGAATTACTTTTCAGGGTCAGTGCTGGGCTAAAAGATGCAGCCCTGGGTTCTCTCCTGATAACAGGTGAGTAAATCGGAATTCGTAGTTTGGCTGATTTTAGAGGAATATTTGTACGTTTCAAAAATGGACACTTAGAAAATTGTCTGGTGAAAACCACACAATGTATTCCTATGGAAGGAAATACAAGTTACTGGTAAGTATGCTTAGAATTACTTTTCAGGGTCTGTGCTGGGCTAAAAGATGCAGCTCTGGGTTCTCTCCTGATTACAGGTGAGTAAATCGGAATTCGTAGTTCGGCTGATTTTAGAGAAATATTTGTACGTTTCAAAAATAGACACATAGAAACTTTTCTGGTGAAAACCACACAATGGATTCCTATGGAAGGAAATACAAGTTACTGGTAAGTAAGCTTAGAATTACTTTTCAGGGTCAGTGCTGGGCTAAAAGATGCTTTCCTGGGTTCTCTCCTGATAACAGGTGAGTAAATCGGAATTCGTAGTTCGGCTGATTTTAGAGGAATATTTGTACGTTTAAAAAATGGACACAGAAAATTTTCTGGTGAAAACCACACAATGTATTCCTAAGGAAGGAAATACAAGTTACTGGTAAATACGCTTAGAGTTACTTTTCAGGGTCTGTGCTGGGCTAAAAGATGCAGCTCTGGGTTCTCTCCTGATTACAGGTGAGTAAATCAGAATTCGTAGTTCGGCTGATTTTAGAGGAATATTTGTGCGGTTCAAAAATGGACACGTAGAAACTTTTCTGGTGAAAACCACACAATGGATTCCTATGGAAGGAAATACAAGTTACTGGTAAGTATGCTTAGAATTACTCTTCAGGGTCAGTGCTGGGCTAAAAGATGCAGCTCTGGGTTCTCTCCTGATTACAGGTGAGTAAATCAGAATTTGTAGTTCGGCTGATTTTAGAGGAATATTTGTGCAGTTCAAAAATGGACACGTAGAAACTTTTCTGGTGAAAACCACACAATGGATTCCTATGGAAGGAAATACAAGTTACTGGTAAGTACGCTTAGAATTACTTTTCAGGGTCAGTGCTGGGCTAAAAGATGCAGCCCTGGGTTCTCTCCTGATAACAGGTGAGTAAATCGGAATTCGTAGTTCGGCTGATTTTAGAGGAATATTTGTACGTTTCAAAAATGGACACAGAAAATTTTCTGGTGGAAACCACACAATGGATTCCTATGGAAGGAAATACAAGTTACTGGTAAGTACGCTTAGAATTACTTTTCAGGGTCTTTGCTGGGCTAAAAGTTGCAGCCCTGGGTTCTCTCCTGATAACAGGTGAGTAAATCGGAATTCGTAGTTTGGCTGATTTTAGAGGAATATTTGTACGTTTCAAAAATGGACACTTAGAAAATTGTCTGCTGAAAACCACACAATGGATTCCTATGGAAGGAAATACAAGTTACTGGTAAGTACGCTTAGAATTACTTTTCAGGGTCTGTGCTGGGCTAAAAGATGCAGCTCTGGGTTCTCTCCTGATTACAGGTGAGTAAATCGGAATTCGTAGTTCGGCTGATTTTAGAGGAATATTTGTACGTTTCAAAAATAGACAAGTAGAAACTTTTCTAGTGAAAACCACACAACTGATTCCTATGGAAGGAAATACAAGATACTGGTAAGTACGCTTAGAATTACTTTTCAGGGTCAGTGCTGGGCTAAAAGATGCAGCTCTGGGTTCTCTCCTGATTACAGGTGAGTAAATCAGAATTCGTAGTTCGGCTGATTTTAGAGGAATATTTGTACGTTTAAAAAATGGACACTTAGAAAATTGTCTGGTGAAAACCACACAATGGATTCATATGGAAGGAATTATAAGTTACTGGTCAGTACGCTTAGAATTACTTTTCAGGGTCTGTGCTGGGCTAAAAGATGCAGCACTGGGTTCTCTCCTGATAACAGGTGAGTAAATCGGAATTCGTAGTTCGGCTGATTTTAGAGGAATATTTGTACATTTAAAAAATGGACACAGAAAATTTTCTGGTGAAAACCACACAATGTATTCCTAAGGAAGGAAATACAAGTTACTGGTAAATACGCTTAGAGTTACTTTTCAGGGTCTGTGCTGGGCTAAAACATGCAGCACTGGGTTCTCTCCTAATTACAGGTGAGTTAATCAGAATTCGTAGTTTGGCTGATTTTAGAGGAATATTTGTACGTTTCAAAAATGGACACTTAGAAAATTATCTGGTGAAAACCACACAATGTATTCCTATGGAAGAAAATCCAAGTTACTGGTAAGTACGCTTAGAATTACTTTTCAGGGTCTGTGCTGGGCTAAAAGATGCAGCTCTGGGTTCTCTCCTGATTACAGGTGAGTAAATCAGAATTCGTAGTTCGGCTGATTTTAGAGGAATATTTGTGCGGTTCAAAAATGGACACTTAGAAACTTTTCTGGTGAAAACCACACAATGGATTCCTATGGAAGGAAATACAAGTTACTGGTAAGTACCCTTAGAATTACTTTTCAGGGTCAGTGCTGGGCTAAAAGATGCAGCTCTGGGTTCTCTCCTCGTTACAGGTGAGTAAATCAGAATTCGTAGTTCGGCTGATTTTAGAGGAATATTTGTGCGGTTCAAAAATGGACACGTAGAAACTTTTCTGGTGAAAACCACACAATGGATTCCTATGGAAGGAAATACAAGTTACTGGTAAGTACGCTTAGAATTACTTTTCAGTGTCAGTGCTGGGCTAAAAGATGCAGCCCTGGGTTCTCTACTGATAACAGATGAGTAAATCAGAATTCGTAGTTCGGCTGATTTTAGAGGAATATTTGTACGTTTCAAAAATGGACACTTAGAAAATTGTCTGCTGAAAACCACACAATGGATTCCTATGGAAGGAAATACAAGTTACTGGTAAGTACGCTTAGAATTACTTTTCAGGGTCTGTGCTGGGCTAAAAGATGCAGCTCTGGGTTCTCTCCTGATTACAGGTGAGTAAATCGGAATTCGTAGTTCGGCTGATTTTAGAGGAATATTTGTACGTTTCAAAAATTAGACACGTAGAAACTTTTCTGGTGAAAACCACACAATGGATTCCTATGGAAGGAAATACAAGTTACTGGTAAGTACGCTTAGAATTACTTTTCAGGGTCAGTGCTGGGCTAAAAGATGCAGCTCTGGGTTCTCTCCTGATTACAGGTGAGTAAATCAGAATTCGTAGTTCGGCTGATTTTAGAGGAATATTTGGGCGGTTCAAAAATGGACACGTACAAACTTTTCTGGTGAAAACCACACAATGGATTCCTATGGAAGGAAATACAAGTTACTGGTAAGTACGCTTAGAATTACTTTTCAGGGTCAGTGCTGGGCTAAAAGATGCAGCCCTGGGTTCTCTCCTGATAACAGGTGAGTAAATCGGAATTCGTAGTTCGGCTCATTTTAGAGGAATATTTGTACGTTTCAAAAATGGACACAGAACATTTTCTGGTGAAAACCACACAATGGATTCCTATGGAAGGAAATACAAGTTACTGGTAAGTACGCTTAGAATTACTTTTCAGGGTCAGTGCTGGGCTAAAAGATGCAGCCCTGGGTTCTCTCCTGATAACAGGTGAGTAAATTGGAATTCGTAGTTTGGCTGATTTTAGAGGAATATTTGTACGTTTCAAAAATGGACACTTAGAAAATTGTCTGCTGAAAACCACACAATGGATTCCTATGGAAGGAAATACAAGTTACTGGTAAGTATGCTTAGAATTACTTTTCAGGGTCTGTGCTGGGCTAAAAGATGCAGCTCTGGGTTCTCTCCTGATTACAGGTGAGTAAATCGGAATTCGTAGTTCGGCTGATTTTAGAGAAATATTTGTACGTTTCAAAAATAGACACATAGAAACTTTTCTGGTGAAAACCACACAATGGATTCCTATGGAAGGAAATACAAGTTACTGGTAAGTAAGCTTAGAATTACTTTTCAGGGTCAGTGCTGGGCTAAAAGATGCTTTCCTGGGTTCTCTCCTGATAACAGGTGAGTAAATCGGAATTCGTAGTTCGGCTGATTTTAGAGGAATATTTGTACGTTTAAAAAATGGACACAGAAAATTTTCTGGTGAAAACCACACAATGTATTCCTAAGGAAGGAAATACAAGTTACTGGTAAATACGCTTAGAGTTACTTTTCAGGGTCTGTGCTGGGCTAAAAGATGCAGCACTGGGTTCTCTCCTAATTACAGGTGAGTTAATCAGAATTCGTAGTTTGGCTGATTTTAGAGGAATATTTGTACGTTTCAAAAATGGACACTTAGAAAATTGTCTGGTGAAAACCACACAATGTATTCCTATGGAAGGAAATCCAAGTTACTGGTAAGTACACTTAGAATTACTTTTCAGGGTCTGTGCTGGGCTAAAAGATGCAGCCCTGAGTTCTCTCCTGATGACAGGTGAGTAAATAGGAATTCGTAGTTCGGCTGATTTTAGAGGAATATTTGTGCGGTTCAAAAATGGACACGTAGAAACTTTTCTGGTGAAAACCACACAATGGATTCCTATGGAAGGAAATACAAGTTACTGGTAAGTATGCTTAGAATTACTTTTCAGGGTCAGTGCTGGGCTAAAAGATGCAGCTCTGGGTTCTCTCCTGATTACAGGTGAGTAAATCAGAATTTGTAGTTCGGCTGATTTTAGAGGAATATTTGTGCAGTTGAAAAATGGACACGTAGAAACTTTTCTGGTGAAAACCACACAATGGATTCCTATGGAAGGAAATACAAGTTACTGGTAAGTACGCTTAGAATTACTTTTCAGGGTCAGTGCTGGGCTAAAAGATGCAGCCCTGGGTTCTCTCCTGATAACAGGTGAGTAAATCGGAATTCGTAGTTCGGCTGATTTTAGAGGAATATTTGTACGTTTCAAAAATGGACACAGAAAATTTTCTGGTGGAAACCACACAATGGATTCCTATGGAAGGAAATACAAGTTACTGGTAAGTACGCTTAGAATTACTTTTCAGGGTCTTTGCTGGGCTAAAAGTTGCAGCCCTGGGTTCTTTCCTGATAACAGGTGAGTAAATCAGAATTCGTAGTTTGGCTGATTTTAGAGGAATATTTGTACGTTTCAAAAATGGACACTTAGAAAATTGTCTGCTGAAAACCACACAATGGATTCCTATGGAAGGAAATACAAGTTACTGGTAAGTACGCTTAGAATTACTTTTCAGGGTCTGTGCTGGGCTAAAAGATGCAGCTCTGGGTTCTCTCCTGATTACAGGTGAGTAAATCGGAATTCGTAGTTCAGCTGATTTTAGAGGAATATTTGTACGTTTCAAAAATAGACAAGTAGAAACTTTTCTAGTGAAAACCACACAACGGATTCCTATGGAAGGAAATACAAGATACTGGTAAGTACGCTTAGAATTACTTTTCAGGGTCAGTGCTGGGCTAAAAGATGCAGCTCTGGGTTCTCTCCTGATTACAGGTGAGTAAATCAGAATTCGTAGTTCGGCTGATTTTAGAGGAATATTTGTACGTTTAAAAAATGGACCCTTAGAAAATTGTCTGGTGAAAACCACACAATGGATTCATATGGAAGGAATTATAAGTTACTGGTCAGTACGCTTAGAATTACTTTTCAGGGTCTGTGCTGGGCTAAATGATGCAGCACTGGGTTCTCTCCTGATAACAGGTGAGTAAATCAGAATTCGTAGTTCGGCTGATTTTAGAGGAATATTTGTACATTTAAAAAATGGACACAGAAAATTTTCTGGTGAAAACCACACAATGTATTCCTAAGGAAGGAAATACAAGTTACTGGTAAATACGCTTAGAGTTACTTTTCAGGGTCTGTGCTGGGCTAAAACATGCAGCACTGGGTTCTCTCCTAATTACAGGTGAGTTAATCAGAATTCGTAGTTTGGCTGATTTTAGAGGAATATTTGTACGTTTCAAAAATGGACACTTAGAAAATTATCTGGTGAAAACCACACAATGTATTCCTATGGAAGAAAATCCAAGTTACTGGTAAGTACGCTTAGAATTACTTTTCAGGGTCTGTGCTGGGCTAAAAGATGCAGCCCTGAGTTCTCTCCTGATGACAGGTGAGTAAATAGGAATTCGTAGTTCGGCTGATTTTAGAGGAATATTTGTACGTTTCAAAAATAGACACTTAGAAAATTGTCTGGTGAAAACCACACAATGGATTCCTATGGAAGGAAATACAAGTTACTGGTAAGTACGCTTAGAATTACTTTTCAGGGTCTGTGCTGGGCTAAAAGATGCAGCTCTGGGTTCTCTCCTGATTACAGGTGAGTAAATCAGAATTCGTAGTTCAGCTGATTTTAGAGGAATATTTGTGCGGTTCAAAAATGGACACGTAGAAACTTTTCTGGTGAAAACCACACAATGGATTCCTATGGAAGGAAATACAAGTTACTGGTAAGTACGCTTAGAATTACTTTTCAGGGTCAGTGCTGGGCTAAAAGATGCAGCTCTGGGTTCTCTCCTGATTACAGGTGAGTAAATCAGAATTCGTAGTTCGGCTGATTTTAGAGGAATATTTGTGCGGTTCAAAAATGGACATGTAGAAACTTTTCTGGTGAAAACCACACAATGTATTCCTATGGAAGGAAATACAAGTTACTGGTAAGTACGCTTAGAATTACTTTTCAGGGTCAGTGCTGGGCTAAAAGATGCAGCCCTGGGTTCTCTCCTGATAACAGATGAGTAAATCAGAATTCGTAGTTCGGCTGATTTTAGAGGAATATTTGTACGTTTCAAAAATGGACACAGAAAATTTTTCTGGTGGAAACCACACAATGGATTCCTATGGAAGGAAATACAAGTTACTGGTAAGTACGCTTAGAATTACTTTTCAGGGTCAGTGCTGGGCTAAAAGTTGCAGCCCTGGGTTCCCTCCTGATAACAGGTGAGTAAATCGGAATTCGTAGTTTGGCTGATTTTAGAGGAATATTTGTACGTTTCAAAAATGGACACTTAGAAAATTGTCTGCTGAAAACCACACAATGGATTCCTATGGAAGGAAATACAAGTTACTGGTAAGTACGCTTAGAATTACTTTTCAGGGTCTGTGCTGGGCTAAAAGATGCAGCTCTGGGTTCTCTCCTGATTACAGGTGAGTAAATCGGAATTCGTAGTTCGGCTGATTTTAGAGGAATATTTGTACGTTTCAAAAATAGACACGTAGAAACTTTTCTGGTGAAAACCACACAACGGATTCCTATGGAAGGAAATACAAGATACTGGTAAGTACGCTTAGAATTACTTTTCAGGGTCAGTGCTGGGCTAAAAGATGCAGCTCTGGGTTCTCTCCTGATTACAGGTGAGTAAATCAGAATTCGTAGTTCGGCTGATTTTAGAGGAATATTTGTACGTTTAAAAAATGGACACTTAGAAAATTGTCTGGTGAAAACCACACAATGGATTCATATGGAAGGAATTATAAGTTACTGGTCAGTACGCTTAGAATTACTTTTCAGGGTCTGTGCTGGGCTAAAAGATGCAGCACTGGGTTCTCTCCTGATAACAGGTGAGTAAATCGGAATTCGTAGTTCGGCTGATTTTAGAGGAATATTTGTACATTTAAAAAATGGACACAGAAAATTTTCTGGTGAAAACCACACAATGTATTCCTAAGGAAGGAAATACAAGTTACTGGTAAATACGCTTAGAGTTACTTTTCAGGGTCTGTGCTGGGCTAAAACATGCAGCACTGGGTTCTCTCCTAATTACAGGTGAGTTAATCAGAATTCGTAGTTTGGCTGATTTTAGAGGAATATTTGTACGTTTCAAAAATGGACACTTAGAAAATTATCTGGTGAAAACCACACAATGTATTCCTATGGAAGAAAATCCAAGTTACTGGTAAGTACGCTTAGAATTACTTTTCAGGGTCTGTGCTGGGCTAAAAGATGCAGCTCTGGGTTCTCTCCTGATTACAGGTGAGTAAATCAGAATTCGTAGTTCGGCTGATTTTAGAGGAATATTTGTGCGGTTCAAAAATGGACACTTAGAAACTTTTCTGGTGAAAACCACACAATGGATTCCTATGGAAGGAAATACAAGTTACTGGTAAGTACCCTTAGAATTACTTTTCAGGGTCAGTGCTGGGCTAAAAGATGCAGCTCTGGGTTCTCTCCTCGTTACAGGTGAGTAAATCAGAATTCGTAGTTCGGCTGATTTTAGAGGAATATTTGTGCGGTTCAAAAATGGACACGTAGAAACTTTTCTGGTGAAAACCACACAATGGATTCCTATGGAAGGAAATACAAGTTACTGGTAAGTACGCTTAGAATTACTTTTCAGTGTCAGTGCTGGGCTAAAAGATGCAGCCCTGGGTTCTCTACTGATAACAGATGAGTAAATCAGAATTCGTAGTTCGGCTGATTTTAGAGGAATATTTGTACGTTTCAAAAATGGACACTTAGAAAATTGTCTGCTGAAAACCACACAATGGATTCCTATGGAAGGAAATACAAGTTACTGGTAAGTACGCTTAGAATTACTTTTCAGGGTCTGTGCTGGGCTAAAAGATGCAGCTCTGGGTTCTCTCCTGATTACAGGTGAGTAAATCGGAATTCGTAGTTCGGCTGATTTTAGAGGAATATTTGTACGTTTCAAAAATTAGACACGTAGAAACTTTTCTGGTGAAAACCACACAATGGATTCCTATGGAAGGAAATACAAGTTACTGGTAAGTACGCTTAGAATTACTTTTCAGGGTCAGTGCTGGGCTAAAAGATGCAGCTCTGGGTTCTCTCCTGATTACAGGTGAGTAAATCAGAATTCGTAGTTCGGCTGATTTTAGAGGAATATTTGGGCGGTTCAAAAATGGACACGTACAAACTTTTCTGGTGAAAACCACACAATGGATTCCTATGGAAGGAAATACAAGTTACTGGTAAGTACGCTTAGAATTACTTTTCAGGGTCAGTGCTGGGCTAAAAGATGCAGCCCTGGGTTCTCTCCTGATAACAGGTGAGTAAATCGGAATTCGTAGTTCGGCTCATTTTAGAGGAATATTTGTACGTTTCAAAAATGGACACAGAACATTTTCTGGTGAAAACCACACAATGGATTCCTATGGAAGGAAATACAAGTTACTGGTAAGTACGCTTAGAATTACTTTTCAGGGTCAGTGCTGGGCTAAAAGATGCAGCCCTGGGTTCTCTCCTGATAACAGGTGAGTAAATTGGAATTCGTAGTTTGGCTGATTTTAGAGGAATATTTGTACGTTTCAAAAATGGACACTTAGAAAATTGTCTGCTGAAAACCACACAATGGATTCCTATGGAAGGAAATACAAGTTACTGGTAAGTATGCTTAGAATTACTTTTCAGGGTCTGTGCTGGGCTAAAAGATGCAGCTCTGGGTTCTCTCCTGATTACAGGTGAGTAAATCGGAATTCGTAGTTCGGCTGATTTTAGAGAAATATTTGTACGTTTCAAAAATAGACACATAGAAACTTTTCTGGTGAAAACCACACAATGGATTCCTATGGAAGGAAATACAAGTTACTGGTAAGTAAGCTTAGAATTACTTTTCAGGGTCAGTGCTGGGCTAAAAGATGCTTTCCTGGGTTCTCTCCTGATAACAGGTGAGTAAATCGGAATTCGTAGTTCGGCTGATTTTAGAGGAATATTTGTACGTTTAAAAAATGGACACAGAAAATTTTCTGGTGAAAACCACACAATGTATTCCTAAGGAAGGAAATACAAGTTACTGGTAAATACGCTTAGAGTTACTTTTCAGGGTCTGTGCTGGGCTAAAAGATGCAGCACTGGGTTCTCTCCTAATTACAGGTGAGTTAATCAGAATTCGTAGTTTGGCTGATTTTAGAGGAATATTTGTACGTTTCAAAAATGGACACTTAGAAAATTGTCTGGTGAAAACCACACAATGTATTCCTATGGAAGGAAATCCAAGTTACTGGTAAGTACACTTAGAATTACTTTTCAGGGTCTGTGCTGGGCTAAAAGATGCAGCCCTGAGTTCTCTCCTGATGACAGGTGAGTAAATAGGAATTCGTAGTTCGGCTGATTTTAGAGGAATATATGTACGTTTGAAAAATGGACACTTAGAAAATTGTCTGGTGAAAACCACACAATGGATTCCTATGGAAGGAAATACAAGTTACTGGTAAGTACACTTAGAATTACTTTTCAGGGTCTGTGCTGGGCTAAAAGATGCAGCTCTGGGTTCTCTCCTGATTACAGGTGAGTAAATCAGAATTCGTAGTTCGGCTGATTTTAGAGGAATATTTGTGCGGTTCAAAAATGGACACGTAGAAACTTTTCTGGTGAAAACCACACAATGGATTCCTATGGAAGGAAATACAAGTTACTGGTAAGTATGCTTAGAATTACTTTTCAGGGTCAGTGCTGGGCTAAAAGATGCAGCTCTGGGTTCTCTCCTGATTACAGGTGAGTAAATCAGAATTTGTAGTTCGGCTGATTTTAGAGGAATATTTGTGCAGTTGAAAAATGGACACGTAGAAACTTTTCTGGTGAAAACCACACAATGGATTCCTATGGAAGGAAATACAAGTTACTGGTAAGTACGCTTAGAATTACTTTTCAGGGTCAGTGCTGGGCTAAAAGATGCAGCCCTGGGTTCTCTCCTGATAACAGGTGAGTAAATCGGAATTCGTAGTTCGGCTGATTTTAGAGGAATATTTGTACGTTTCAAAAATGGACACAGAAAATTTTCTGGTGGAAACCACACAATGGATTCCTATGGAAGGAAATACAAGTTACTGGTAAGTACGCTTAGAATTACTTTTCAGGGTCTTTGCTGGGCTAAAAGTTGCAGCCCTGGGTTCTTTCCTGATAACAGGTGAGTAAATCAGAATTCGTAGTTTGGCTGATTTTAGAGGAATATTTGTACGTTTCAAAAATGGACACTTAGAAAATTGTCTGCTGAAAACCACACAATGGATTCCTATGGAAGGAAATACAAGTTACTGGTAAGTACGCTTAGAATTACTTTTCAGGGTCTGTGCTGGGCTAAAAGATGCAGCTCTGGGTTCTCTCCTGATTACAGGTGAGTAAATCGGAATTCGTAGTTCAGCTGATTTTAGAGGAATATTTGTACGTTTCAAAAATAGACAAGTAGAAACTTTTCTAGTGAAAACCACACAACGGATTCCTATGGAAGGAAATACAAGATACTGGTAAGTACGCTTAGAATTACTTTTCAGGGTCAGTGCTGGGCTAAAAGATGCAGCTCTGGGTTCTCTCCTGATTACAGGTGAGTAAATCAGAATTCGTAGTTCGGCTGATTTTAGAGGAATATTTGTACGTTTAAAAAATGGACCCTTAGAAAATTGTCTGGTGAAAACCACACAATGGATTCATATGGAAGGAATTATAAGTTACTGGTCAGTACGCTTAGAATTACTTTTCAGGGTCTGTGCTGGGCTAAATGATGCAGCACTGGGTTCTCTCCTGATAACAGGTGAGTAAATCAGAATTCGTAGTTCGGCTGATTTTAGAGGAATATTTGTACATTTAAAAAATGGACACAGAAAATTTTCTGGTGAAAACCACACAATGTATTCCTAAGGAAGGAAATACAAGTTACTGGTAAATACGCTTAGAGTTACTTTTCAGGGTCTGTGCTGGGCTAAAACATGCAGCACTGGGTTCTCTCCTAATTACAGGTGAGTTAATCAGAATTCGTAGTTTGGCTGATTTTAGAGGAATATTTGTACGTTTCAAAAATGGACACTTAGAAAATTATCTGGTGAAAACCACACAATGTATTCCTATGGAAGAAAATCCAAGTTACTGGTAAGTACGCTTAGAATTACTTTTCAGGGTCTGTGCTGGGCTAAAAGATGCAGCCCTGAGTTCTCTCCTGATGACAGGTGAGTAAATAGGAATTCGTAGTTCGGCTGATTTTAGAGGAATATTTGTACGTTTCAAAAATAGACACTTAGAAAATTGTCTGGTGAAAACCACACAATGGATTCCTATGGAAGGAAATACAAGTTACTGGTAAGTACGCTTAGAATTACTTTTCAGGGTCTGTGCTGGGCTAAAAGATGCAGCTCTGGGTTCTCTCCTGATTACAGGTGAGTAAATCAGAATTCGTAGTTCAGCTGATTTTAGAGGAATATTTGTGCGGTTCAAAAATGGACACGTAGAAACTTTTCTGGTGAAAACCACACAATGGATTCCTATGGAAGGAAATACAAGTTACTGGTAAGTACGCTTAGAATTACTTTTCAGGGTCAGTGCTGGGCTAAAAGATGCAGCTCTGGGTTCTCTCCTGATTACAGGTGAGTAAATCAGAATTCGTAGTTCGGCTGATTTTAGAGGAATATTTGTGCGGTTCAAAAATGGACATGTAGAAACTTTTCTGGTGAAAACCACACAATGTATTCCTATGGAAGGAAATACAAGTTACTGGTAAGTACGCTTAGAATTACTTTTCAGGGTCAGTGCTGGGCTAAAAGATGCAGCCCTGGGTTCTCTCCTGATAACAGATGAGTAAATCAGAATTCGTAGTTCGGCTGATTTTAGAGGAATATTTGTACGTTTCAAAAATGGACACAGAAAATTTTTCTGGTGGAAACCACACAATGGATTCCTATGGAAGGAAATACAAGTTACTGGTAAGTACGCTTAGAATTACTTTTCAGGGTCAGTGCTGGGCTAAAAGTTGCAGCCCTGGGTTCCCTCCTGATAACAGGTGAGTAAATCGGAATTCGTAGTTTGGCTGATTTTAGAGGAATATTTGTACGTTTCAAAAATGGACACTTAGAAAATTGTCTGCTGAAAACCACACAATGGATTCCTATGGAAGGAAATACAAGTTACTGGTAAGTACGCTTAGAATTACTTTTCAGGGTCTGTGCTGGGCTAAAAGATGCAGCTCTGGGTTCTCTCCTGATTACAGGTGAGTAAATCGGAATTCGTAGTTCGGCTGATTTTAGAGGAATATTTGTACGTTTCAAAAATAGACACGTAGAAACTTTTCTGGTGAAAACCACACAACGGATTCCTATGGAAGGAAATACAAGATACTGGTAAGTACGCTTAGAATTACTTTTCAGGGTCAGTGCTGGGCTAAAAGATGCAGCTCTGGGTTCTCTCCTGATTACAGGTGAGTAAATCAGTATTCGTAGTTCGGCTGATTTTAGAGGAATATTTGTACGTTTAAAAAATGGACACTTAGAAAATTGTCTGGTGAAAACCACACAATGGATTCATATGGAAGGAATTATAAGTTACTGGTCAGTACGCTTAGAATTACTTTTCAGGGTCTGTGCTGGGCTAAAAGATGCAGCACTGGGTTCTCTCCTGATAACAGGTGAGTAAATCGGAATTCGTAGTTCGGCTGATTTTAGAGGAATATTTGTACGTTTAAAAAATGGACACAGAAAATTTTCTGGTGAAAACCACACAATGTATTCCTAAGGAAGGAAATACAAGTTACTGGTAAATACGCTTAGAGTTACTTTTCAGGGTCTGTGCTGGGCTAAAACATGCAGCACTGGGTTCTCTCCTAATTACAGGTGAGTTAATCAGAATTCGTAGTTTGGCTGATTTTAGAGGAATATTTGTACGTTTCAAAAATGGACACTTAGAAAATTATCTGGTGAAAACCACACAATGTATTCCTATGGAAGAAAATCCAAGTTACTGGTAAGTACGCTTAGAATTACTTTTCAGGGTCTGTGCTGGGCTAAAAGATGCAGCCCTGAGTTCTCTCCTGATGACAGGTGAGTAAATAGGAATTCGTAGTTCGGCTGATTTTAGAGGAATATTTGTACGTTTCAAAAATAGACACTTAGAAAATTGTCTGGTGAAAACCACACAATGGATTCCTATGGAAGGAAATACAAGTTACTGGTAAGTACGCTTAGAATTACTTTTCAGGGTCTGTGCTGGGCTAAAAGATGCAGCCCTGGGTTCTCTCCTGATAACAGATGAGTAAATCGGAATTCGTAGTTCAGCTGATTTTAGAGGAATATTTGTACGTTTCAAAAATGGACACAGAAAATTTTCTGGTGAAAACCACACAATGGATTCCTATGGAAGGAAATACAAGTTACTGGTAAGTACGCTTAGAATTACTTTTCAGGGTCAGTGCTGGGCTAAAAGTTGCAGCCCTGGGTTCTCTCCTGATAACAGGTGAGTAAATCGGAATTCGTAGTTTGGCTGATTTTAGAGGAATATTTGTACGTTTCAAAAATGGACACTTAGAAAATTGTCTGCTGAAAACCACACAATGGATTCCTATGGAAGGAAATACAAGTTACTGTAAGTACGCTTAGAATTACTTTTCAGGGTCTGTGCTGGGCTAAAAGATGCAGCTCTGGGTTCTCTCCTGATTACAGGTGAGTAAATCAGAATTCGTAGTTTGGCTGATTTTAGAGGAATATTTGTACGTTTCAAAAATAGACACGTAGAAACTTTTCTGGTGAAAACCACACAATGGATTCCTATGGAAGGAAATACAAGTTACTGGTAAGTACGCTTAGAATTACTTTTCAGGGTCAGTGCTGGGCTAAAAGATGTAGCTCTGGGTTCTCTCCTGATTACAGGTGAGTAAATCAGAATTCGTAGTTCGGCTGATTTTAGAGGAATATTGGTGCGGTTCAAAAATGGACACGTAGAAACTTTTCTGGTGAAAACCACACAATGGATTCCTATGGAAGGAAATACAAGTTACTGGTAAGTACACTTAGAATTACTTTTCAGGGTCACTGCTGGGCTAAAAGATGCAGCCCTGGGTTCTCTCCTGATAACAGGTGAGTAAATCGGAATTCGTAGTTCGGCTGATTTTAGAGGAATATTTGTACGTTTCAAAAATGGACACAGAAAATTTTCTGGTGAAAACCACACAATGGATTCCTATGGAAGGAAATACAAGTTACTGGTAAGTATGCTTAGAATTACTTTTCAGGGTCAGTGCTGGGCTAAAAGATGCAGCCCTGGGTTCTCTCCTGATAACAGGTGAGTAAATCGGAATTCGTAGTTCGGCTGATTTTAGAGGAATATTTGTACGTTTCAAAAATAGACACATGGAAACTTTTCTGGTGAAAACCACACAATGGATTCCTATAGAAGGAAATACAAGTTACTCTTAAGTACGCTTAGAATTACTTTTCAGGGTCAGTGCTGGGCTAAAAGATGCAGCCCTGGGTTCTCTCCTGATAACAGGTGAATAAATCGGAATTCGTAGTTCGGCTGATTTTATTGGAATATTTGTACGTTTAAAAAAATGGACACTTAGAAAATTGTCTGGTGAAAACCACACAATGGATTCATATGGAAGGAATTATAAGTTACTGGTAAGTACGCTTAGAATTACTTTTCAGGGTCTGTGCTGGGCTAAAAGATGCAGCACTGGGTTCTCTCTTGATAACAGGGGAGTAAATCGGAATTCGTAGTTCGGCTGATTTTAGAGGAATATTTGTACGTTTCAAAAATGGACACGTAGAAACATTTCTGGTGAAAACCACACAATGGATTCCTATGGAAGGAAATACAAGTTACTGGTAAGTACGCTTAGAATTACTTTTCAGGGTCAGTACTGTATTAAAAGATGCAGCCCTGGGTTCTCTCCTGATAACAGGTGAGTAAATCGGAATTCGTAGTTCGGCTGATTTTAGAGGAATATTTGTACGTTTAAAAAATGGACACAGAAAATGTTCTGGTGAAAACCACACAATGTATTCCTATGGAAGGAAATCCAAGTTACTGGTAAGTACGCTTAGAATTACTTTTCAGGGTCTGTGCTGGGCTAAAAGATGCAGCCCTGAGTTCTCTCCTGATTACAGGTGAGTAAATCGGAATTCGTAGTTCGGCTGATTTTAGGGGAATATATGTACGTTTAAAAAATGGACACTTAGAAAATTGTCTGGTGAAAACCACACAATGGAATCCTATGGCAGGAAATAAAAGTTACTGGTAGGTATGCTTAGAATTACTTTTCAGGGTCTGTGCTGGGCTAAAAGATGCATCACTGGGTTCTCTCCTAATTACGGGTGAGTAAATCGGAATTCGTAGTTCAGCTGATTTTAGAGGAATATTTGTACGTTTCAAAAATGGACACTTAGAAAATTGTCTGGTGAAAACCACACAATGTATTCCTATGGAAGGAAATCCAAGTTACTGGTAAGTACGCTTAGAATTACTTTTCAGGGTCTAAGCTGGGCTAAAAGATGCAGCCCTGGGTTCTCTCCTGATAACAGGTGAGTAAATCGGGATTTGTAGTTCGGCTGATTTTAGAGGAATATTTGCACGGTTCAAAAATGGACACAGAAAATTTTCTGATGAAAACCACACAATGGATTCCTATGGAAGGAAAAACAAGTTACTGGTAAGTACGCTTAGAATTACTTTTCAGGGTCTGTGCTGGGCCAAAAGATTCAGCACTAGGTTCTCTCCTGATTACAGGTGAGTAAATCGGAATTCGTAGTTCGGCTGATTTTAGAGGAATATTTGTACGTTTCAAAAATGGACACAGAAACTTTTCTGGTGAAAACCACACAATGGATTCCTATGGAAGGAAGTAGAAGTTACTGGTAAGTAAGCTTAGAATTACTTTTCAGGGTCAGTGCTGGGCTAAAAGATGCAGCACTGGGTTCTCTCCTAATTACATGTGAGTGAATCGGAATTCTTAGTTCTGCTGATTTTAGAGGAATATTTGTACCTTTCAAAAATGGACACTTAGAAAATTGTCTGGTGAAAACCACACAATGTATTCCTATGGAAGGAAATACAAGTTACTGGTATGTACGCTTAGAATTACTTTTCAGGGTCTGTGCTGGGCTAAAAAATGCAGCACTGGGTTCTCTCCTGATTACAAGTGAGTAAATCGGAATTCGTAGTTCGGCTGATTTTAGAGGAATATTTGTACGTTTCAAAAATGAACACGTAGAACATTTTCTGGTGAAAACCACACAAAGGATTCCTATGGAAGGAAATACAAGTTACTGGTAAGTACGCTTAGAATTACTTTTCAGGGTCAGTGCTGGGCTAAAAGATGCAGCTCTGGGTTCTCTCCTGATTACAGGTGAGTAAATCAGAATTCGTAGTTCTGCTGATTTTAGAGGAATATTTGTGCGGTTCAAAAATGGACACGTAGAAACTTTTCTGGTGAAAACCACACAATGGATTCCTATGGAAGGAAATACAAGTTACTGGTAAGTACGCTTAGAATTACTTTTCAGGGTCAGTGCTGGGCTAAAAGATGCAGCTCTGGGTTCTCTCCTGATTACAGGTGAGTAAATCAGAATTCGTAGTTCGGCTGATTTTAGAGGAATATTTGTGCGGTTCAAAAATGGATACGTAGAAACTTTTCTGGTGAAAACCACACAATGGATTCCTATGGAAGGAAATACAAGTTACTGGTAAGTACGCTTAGAATTACTTTTCAGGGTCAGTGCTGGGCTAAAAGATGCAGCCCTGGGTTCTCTCCTGATAACAGATGAGTAAATCGGAATTCGTAGTTCGGCTGATTTTAGAGGAATATTTGTACGTTTCAAAAATGGACACAGAAAACTTTCTGGTGAAAACCACACAATGGATTCCTATGGAAGGAAATACAAGTTACTGGTAAGTACGCTTAGAATTACTTTTCAGGGTCAGTGCTGGGCTAAAAGTTGCAGCTCTGGGTTCTCTCCTGATTACAGGTGAGTAAATCAGAATTCGTAGTTCGGCTGATTTTAGAGGAATATTTGTGCGGTTCAAAAAATGGACACGTAGAAACTTTTCTGGTGAAAACCACACAATGGATTCCTATGGAAGGAAATACAAGTTACTGGTAAGTACGCTTAGAATTACTTTTCAGGGTCAGTGCTGGGCTAAAAGATGCAGCCCTGGGTTCTCTCCTGATAACAGGTGAGTAAATCGGAATTCGTAGTTCGGCTGATTTTAGAGGAATATTTGTACGTTTCAAAAATGGACACAAAATTTTCTGGTGAAAACCACACAATGGATTCCTATGGAAGGAAATACAAGTTACTGGTAAGTACGCTTAGAATTACTTTTCAGGGTCAGTGCTGGGCTAAAAGATGCAGCCCTGGGTTCTCTCCTGATAACAGGTGAGTAAATCGGAATTCGTAGTTTGGCTGATTTTAGAGGAATATTTGTACGTTTCAAAAATGGACACTTAGAAAATTGTCTGCTGAAAACCACACAATGGATTCCTATGGAAGGAAATACAAGTTACTGGTAAGTACGCTTAGAATTACTTTTCAGGGTCTGTGCTGGGCTAAAAGATGCAGCTCTGGGTTCTCTCCTGATTACAGGTGAGTAAATCGGAATTCGTAGTTCGGCTGATTTTAGAGGAATATTTGTACGTTTCAAAAATAGACACGTAGAAACTTTTCTGGTGAAAACCACACAATGGATTCCTATGGAAGGAAATACAAGTTACTGGTAAGTACGCTTAGAATTACTTTTCAGGGTCAGTGTTGGGCTAAAAGTTGCAGCTCTGGGTTCTCTCCTGATTACAGGTGAGTAAATCAGAATTCGTAGTTCTGCTGATTTTAGAGGAATATTTGTGCGGTTCAAAAATGGACACGTAGAAACTTTTCTGGTGAAAACCACACAATGGATTCCTATGGAAGGAAATACAAGTTACTGGTAAGTACGCTTAGAATTACTTTTCAGGGTCAGTACTGTTTTAAAAGATGCAGCCCTGGGTTCTCTCCTGATAACAGGTGAGTAAATCGGAATTCGTAGTTTGGCTGATTTTAGAGGAATATTTGTACGTTTCAAAAATGGACACTTAGAAAATTGTCTGCTGAAAACCACACAATGGATTCCTATGGAAGGAAATACAAGTTACTGTAAGTACGCTTAGAATTACTTTTCAGGGTCTGTGCTGGGCTAAAAGATGCAGCTCTGGGTTCTCTCCTGATTACAGGTGAGTAAATCAGAATTCGTAGTTCGGCTGATTTTAGAGGAATATTTGTACGTTTCAAAAATGGACACTTAGAAAATTGTCTGGTGAAAACCACACAATGGATTCCTATGGAAGGAAATACAAGTTACTGGTAAGTACGCTTAGAATTACTTTTCAGGGTCTGTGCTGGGCTAAAAGATGCAGCACTGGGTTCTCTCCTGATTACAGGTGAGTAAATCAGAATTCGTAGTTCGGCTGATTTTAGAGGAATATTTGTGCGGTTCAAAAATGGACACGTAGAAACTTTTCTGGTGAAAACCACACAATGGATTCCTATGGAAGGAAAATACCAGTTACTGGTAAGTATGCTTAGAATTACTTTTCAGGGTCAGTGCTGGGCTAAAAGTTGCAGCCCTGGGTTCTCTCCTGATAACAGGTGAGTAAATCGGAATTCGTAGTTTGGCTGATTTTAGAGGAATATTTGTACGTTTCAAAAATGGACACTTAGAAACTTTTCTGGTGAAAACCACACAATGGATTCCTATGGAAGGAAATACAAGTTACTGGTAAGTACGCTTAGAATTACTTTTCAGGGTCAGTGCTGGGCTAAAAGATGCAGCCCTGGGTTCTCTCCTGATAACAGATGAGTAAATCGGAATTCGTAGTTTGGCTGATTTTAGAGGAATATTTGTACGTTTCAAAAATGGACACTTAGAAAATTGTCTGCCGAAAACCACACAATGGATTCCTATGGAAGGAAATACAAGTTACTGGTAAGTACGCTTAGAATTACTTTTCAGGGTCAGTGCTGGGCTAAAAGATGTAGCTATGGGTTCTCTCCTGATTAGAGGTGAGTAAATCAGAATTCGTAGTTCGGCTGATTTTAGAGGAATATTTGTGCGGTTCAAAAATGGACACGTAGAAACTTTTCTGGTGAAAACCACACAATGGATTCCTATGGAAGGAAATACAAGTTACTGGTAAGTACGCTTAGAATTACTTTTCAGGGTCAGTACTGTTTTAAAAGATGCAGCCCTGGGTTCTCTCCTGATAACAGGTGAGTAAATCAGAATTAGTAGTTCAGCTGATTTTAGAGGAATATTTGTACGTTTAAAAAATGGACACAGAAAATTTTCTGGTGAAAACCACACAATGTATTCCTATGGAAGGAAATACAAGTTACTGGTAAATACGCTTAGAGTTACTTTTCAGGGTCTGTGCTGGGCTAAAAGATGCAGCACTGGGTTCTCTCCTAATTACAGGTGAGTTAATCGGAATTCGTAGTTTGGCTGATTTTAGAGGAATATTTGTACGTTTCAAAAATGGACACTTAGAAAATTTTCTGGTGAAAACCACACAATGGATTCCTATGGAAGGAAATACAAGTTACTGGTAAGTACGCTTAGAATTACTTTTCAGGGTCAGTGCTGGGCTAAAAGATGCAGCCCTGGGTTCTCTCCTGATAATAGGTGAGTAAATCGGAATTCGTAGTTCGGCTGATTTTAGAGGAATATTTGTACGTTTCAAAAATGGACACAGAAAATTTTCTGGTGAAAACCACACAATGGATTCCTATGGCAGGAAATAAAAGTTACTGGTAGGTACGCTTAGAATTACTTTTCAGGGTCTGTGCTGGGCTAAAAGATGCAGCACTGGGTTCTCTCCTAATTACAGGTGAGTAAATCGGAATTCATAGTTCAGCTGAATTTAGAGGAATATTTGTACGTTTCAAAAATGGACACTTAGAAAATTGTCTGGTGAAAACCACACAATGTATTCCTATGGAAGGAAATCCAAGTTACTGGTAAGTACGCTGAGAATTACTTTTCAGGGTCTGTGCTGGGCTAAAAGATGCAGCCCTGAGTTCTCTCCTGATGACAGGTGAGTAAATCGGAATTCGTAGTTCGGCTGATTTTAGAGGAATATATGTACGTTTCAAAAATGGACACGTAGAAACTTTTCTGGTGAAAACCACACAATGGATTCCTATGGAAGGAAATACAAGTAACTGGTAAGTACGCTTAGAATTACTTTTCAGGGTCAGTGCTGGGCTAAAAGATGCAGCCCTATGTTCTCTCCTGATAACAGGTGAGTAAATCGGAATTCGTAGTTCGGCTGATTTTAGAGGAATATTTGTACGTTTCAAAAATGGACACTTAGAAAATTGTCTGGTGAAAACCACACAATGGATTCCTATGGCAGGAAATAAAAGTTACTGGTAGGTACGCTTAGAATTACTTTTCAGGGTCTGTGCTGGGCTAAAAAATGCAGCACTGGGTTCTCTCCTAATTACAGGTGAGTAAATCGGAATTCGTAGTTCAGCTGATTTTAGAGGAATATTTGTACGTTTCAAAAATGGACACTTAGAAAATTGTCTTGTGAAAACCACACAATGGATTCCTATGGAAGGAAATACAAGTTACTGGTAAGTACGCTTAGAATTACTTTTCAGTGTCAGTGCTGGGCTAAAAGGTGCAGCCCTGGGTTCTCTCCTGATAACAGGTGAGTAAATCGGCATTCGTAGTTCGGCTGATTTTAGAGGGATATTTGTGCGGTTCAAAAATGGACACGTAGAAACTTTTCTGGTGAAAACCACACAATGGATTCCTATGGAAGGAAATACAAGTTACTGGTAAGTACGCTTAGAATTACTTTTCAGGGTCAGTGCTGGGCTAAAAGATGCAGCCCTGGGTTTCCTCCTGATAACAGGTGAGTAAATCGGAATTCGTAGTTCGGCTGATTTTAGAGGAATATTTGTACGTTTCAAAAATGGACACAGAACATTTTCTGGTGAAAACCACACAATGGATTCCTATGGAAGGAAATACAAGTTACTGGTAAGTACGCTTAGAATTACTTTTCAGGGTCAGTGCTGGGCTAAAAGATGCAGCCCTGGGTTCTCTCCTGATAACAGGTGAGTAAATCGGAATTCGTAGTTTGGCTGATTTTAGAGGAATATTTGTACGTTTCAAAAATGGACACTTAGAAAATTGTCTGCTGAAAACCACACAATGGATTCCTATGGAAGGAAATACAAGTTACTGGTAAGTATGCTTAGAATTACTTTTCAGGGTCTGTGCTGGGCTAAAAGATGCAGCTCTGGGTTCTTTCCTGATTACAGGTGAGTAAATCGGAATTCGTAGTTCGGCTGATTTTAGAGAAATATTTGTACGTTTCAAAAATAGACACATAGAAACTTTTCTGGTGAAAACCACACAATGGATTCCTATGGAAGGAAATACAAGTTACTGGTAAGTAAGCTTAGAATTACTTTTCAGGGTCAGTGCTGGGCTAAAAGATGCTTTCCTGGGTTCTCTCCTGATAACAGGTGAGTAAATCGGAATTCGTAGTTCGGCTGATTTTAGAGGAATATTTGTACGTTTCAAAAATGGACACTTAGAAACTTTTCTGGTGAAAACCACACAATGGATTCCTATGGAAGGAAATACAAGTTACTGGTAAGTACGCTTAGAATTACTTTTCAGGGTCAGTGCTGGGCTAAAAGATGCAGCCCTGGGTTCTCTCCTGATAACAGATGAGTAAATCGGAATTCGTAGTTTGGCTGATTTTAGAGGAATATTTGTACGTTTCAAAAATAGACACAAAAAATTTTCTGGTGAAAACCACACAATGGATTCCTATGGAAGGAAATACAAATTACTGGTAAGTACGCTTAGAATTACTTTTCAGGGTCAGTGCTGGGCTAAAAGTTGCAGCCCTGGGTTCTCTCCTGATAACAGGTGAGTAAATCGGAATTCGTAGTTTGGCTGATTTTAGAGGAATATTTGTACGTTTCAAAAATGGACACTTAGAAAATTGTCTGCTGAAAACCACACAATGGATTCCTATGGAAGGAAATACAAGTTACTGTAAGTACGCTTAGAATTACTTTTCAGGGTCTGTGCTGGGCTAAAAGATGCAGCTCTGGGTTCTCTCCTGATTACAGGTGAGTAAATCAGAATTCGTAGTTCGGCTGATTTTAGAGGAATATTTGTACGTTTCAAAAATGGACACTTAGAAAATTGTCTGGTGAAAACCACACAATGGATTCCTATGGAAGGAAATACAAGTTACTGGTAAGTACGCTTAGAATTACTTTTCAGGGTCAGTGCTGGGCTAAAAGTTGCAGCCCTGGGTTCTCTCCTGATAACAGGTGAGTAAATCGGAATTCGTAGTTTGGCTGATTTTAGAGGAATATTTGTACGTTTCAAAAATGGACACTTAGAAAATTGTCTGCTGAAAACCACACAATGGATTCCTATGGAAGGAAATACAAGTTACTGTAAGTACGCTTAGAATTACTTTTCAGGGTCTGTGCTGGGCTAAAAGATGCAGCTCTGGGTTCTCTCCTGATTACAGGTGAGTAAATCAGAATTCGTAGTTCGGCTGATTTTAGAGGAATATTTGTACGTTTCAAAAATGGACACTTAGAAAATTGTCTGGTGAAAACCACACAATGGATTCCTATGGAAGGAAATACAAGTTACTGGTAAGTACGCTTAGAATTACTTTTCAGGGTCTGTGCTGGGCTAAAAGATGCAGCACTGGGTTCTCTCCTGATTACAGGTGAGTAAATCAGAATTCGTAGTTCGGCTGATTTTAGAGGAATATTTGTGCGGTTCAAAAATGGACACGTAGAAACTTTTCTGGTGAAAACCACACAATGGATTCCTATGGAAGGAAAATACCAGTTACTGGTAAGTATGCTTAGAATTACTTTTCAGGGTCAGTGCTGGGCTAAAAGATGCTTTCCTGGGTTCTCTCCTGATAACAGGTGAGTAAATCGGAATTCGTAGTTCGGCTGATTTTAGAGGAATATTTGTACGTTTCAAAAATGGACACTTAGAAAATTGTCTGGTGAAAACCACACAATGTATTCCTATGGAAGGAAATCCAAGTTACTGGTAAGTACGCTTAGAATTACTTTTCAGGGTCTGTGCTGGGCTAAAAGATGCAGCCCTGAGTTCTCTCCTGATGACAGGTGAGTAAATAGGAATTCGTAGTTCGGCTGATTTTAGAGGAATATATGTACGTTTGAAAAATGGACACTTAGAAAATTGTCTGGTGAAAACCACACAATGGATTCCTATGGAAGGAAATACAAGTTACTGGTAAGTACACTTAGAATTACTTTTCAGGGTCTGTGCTGGGCTAAAAGATGCAGCCCTGGGTTCTCTCCTGATAACAGGTGAGTAAATCGGAATTCGTAGTTCGGCTGATTTTAGAGGAATATTTGTACGTTTCAAAAATGGACACAGAAAATTTTCTGGTGGAAACCACACAATGGATTCCTATGGAAGGAAATACAAGTTACTGGTAAGTACGCTTAGAATTACTTTTCAGGGTCTTTGCTGGGCTAAAAGTTGCAGCCCTGGGTTCTTTCCTGATAACAGGTGAGTAAATCGGAATTCGTAGTTTGGCTGATTTTAGAGGAATATTTGTACGTTTCAAAAATGGACACTTAGAAAATTGTCTGCTGAAAACCACACAATGGATTCCTATGGAAGGAAATACAAGTTACTGGTAAGTACGCTTAGAATTACTTTTCAGGGTCTGTGCTGGGCTAAAAGATGCAGCTCTGGGTTCTCTCCTGATTACAGGTAAGTAAATCGGAATTCGTAGTTCGGCTGATTTTAGAGGAATATTTGTACGTTTCAAAAATAGACAAGTAGAAACTTTTCTAGTGAAAACCACACAACGGATTCCTATGGAAGGAAATACAAGATACTGGTAAGTACGCTTAGAATTACTTTTCAGGGTCAGTGCTGGGCTAAAAGATGCAGCTCTGGGTTCTCTCCTGATAACAGGTGAGTAAATCAGAATTCGTAGTTCGGCTGATTTTAGAGGAATATTTGTACGTTTAAAAAATGGACACTTAGAAAATTGTCTGGTGAAAACCACACAATGGATTCATATGGAAGGAATTATAAGTTACTGGTCAGTACGCTTAGAATTACTTTTCAGGGTCTGTGCTGGGCTAAAAGATGCAGCACTGGGTTCTCTCCTGATAACAGGTGAGTAAATTGGAATTCGTTGTTCGGCTGATTTTAGAGGAATATTTGTACATTTAAAAAATGGACACAGAAAATTTTCTGGTGAAAACCACACAATGTATTCCTAAGGAAGGAAATACAAGTTACTGGTAAATACGCTTAGAGTTACTTTTCAGGGTCTGTGCTGGGCTAAAACATGCAGCACTGGGTTCTCTCCTAATTACAGGTGAGTTAATCAGAATTCGTAGTTTGGCTGATTTTAGAGGAATATTTGTACGTTTCAAAAATGGACACTTAGAAAATTATCTGGTGAAAACCACACAATGTATTCCTATGGAAGAAAATCCAAGTTACTGGTAAGTACGCTTAGAATTACTTTTCAGGGTCTGTGCTGGGCTAAAAGATGCAGCCCTGAGTTCTCTCCTGATGACAGGTGAGTAAATAGGAATTCGTAGTTCGGCTGATTTTAGAGGAATATTTGTACGTTTCAAAAATAGACACTTAGAAAATTGTCTGGTGAAAACCACACAATGGATTTCTATGGAAGGAAATACAAGTTACTGGTAAGTACGCTTAGAATTACTTTTCAGGGTCAGTGCTGGGCTAAAAGATGCAGCTCTGGGTTCTCTCCTGATTACAGGTGAGTAAATCAGAATTCGTAGTTCGGCTGATTTTAGAGGAATATTTGTGCGGTTCAAAAATGGACACGTAGAAACTTTTCTGGTGAAAACCACACAATGGATTCCTATGGAAGGAAATACAAGTTACTGGTAAGTACGCTTAGAATTACTTTTCAGGGTCAGTGCTGGGCTAAAAGATGCAGCCCTGGGTTCTCTCCTGATAACAGGTGAGTAAATCGGAATTCGTAGTTTGGCTGATTTTAGAGGAATATTTGTACGTTTCAAAAATAGACACGTAGAAACTTTTCTGGTGAAAACCACACAATGGATTCCTATGGAAGGAAATACAAGTAACTGGTAAGTACGCTTAGAATTACTTTTCAGGGTCAGTGCTGGGCTAAAAGATGCAGCCCTATGTTCTCTCCTGATAACAGGTGAGTAAATCGGAATTCGTAGTTCGGCTGATTTTAGAGGAATATTTGTACGTTTCAAAAATGGACACTTAGAAAATTGTCTGCTGAAAACCACACAATGGATTCCTATGGAAGGAAATAAAAGTTACTGGTAAGTACGCTTAGAATTACTTTTCAGGGTCTGTGCTGGGCTAAAAGATGCAGCTCTGGGTTCTCCCCTGATTACAGGTGAGTAAATCAGAATTCGTAGTTCGGCTGATTTCAAAGGAATATTTGTACGTTTCACAAATAGACACGTAGAAACTTTTCTGGTGAAAACCACACAATGGATTCCTATGGAAGGAAATACAAGTTACTGGTAAGTACGCTTAGAATTACTTTTCAGGGTCAGTGCTGGGCTAAAAGATGCAGCTCTGGGTTCTCTCCTGATTACAGGTGAGTAAATCAGAATTCGTAGTTCGGCTGATTTTAGAGGAATATTTGTGCGGTTCAAAAATGGACACGTAGAAACTTTTCTGGTGAAAACCACACAATGGATTCCTATGGAAGGAAATACAAGTTACTGGTAAGTATGCTTAGAATTACTTTTCAGGGTCAGTGCTGGGCTAAAAGATGCAGCCCTGGGTTCTCTCCTGATAACAGGTGAGTAAATCGGAATTCCTAGCTCGGCTGATTTTAGAGGAATATTTGTACGTTTCAAAAATGGACACAAACTTTTCTGGTGAAAACCACACAATGGATTCCTATGGAAGGAAATACAAGTTACTGGTAAGTACGCTTAAAATTACTTTTCAGGGTCAGTGCTGGGCTAAAAGATGCAGCCCTGGGTTCTCTCCTGATAACAGGTGAGTAAATCGGAATTCGTAGTTTGGCTGATTTTAGAGGAATATTTGTACGTTTCAAAAATGGACACTTAGAAAATTGTCTGCTGAAAACCACACAATGGATTCCTATGGAAGGAAATACAAGTTACTGGTAAGTACGCTTAGAATTACTTTTCAGGGTCTGTGCTGGGCTAAAAGATGCAGCTCTGGGTTCTCTCCTGATTACAGGTGAGTAAATCGGAATTCGTAGTTCGGCTGATTTTAGAGGAATATTTGTACGTTTCAAAAATAGACACGTAGAAACTTTTCTGGTGAAAACCACACAATGGATTCCTATAGAAGGAAATACAAGTTACTGGTAAGTACGCTTAGAATTACTTTTCAGGGTCAGTGCTGGGCTAAAAGTTGCAGCTCTGGGTTCTCTCCTGATTACAGGTGAGTAAATCAGAATTTGTAGTTCGGCTGATTTTAGAGGAATATTTGTGCGGTTCAAAAATGGACACGTAGAAACTTTTCTGGTGAAAACCACACAATGGATTCCTATGGAAGGAAATACAAGTTACTGGTAAGTACGCTTAGAATTACTTTTCAGGGTCAGTGCTGGGCTAAAAGGTGCAGCCCTGGGTTCTCTCCTGATAACAGGTGAGTAAATCGGAATTCGTAGTTCGGCTGATTTTAGAGGAATATTTGTACGTTTAAAAAAATGGACACTTAGAAAATTGTCTGGTGAAAACCACACAATGGAATCCTATGGCAGGAAATAAAAGTTACTGGTAGGTATGCTTAGAATTACTTTTCAGGGTCAGTGCTGGGCTAAAAGATGCAGCACTGGGTTCTCTCCTGATAACAGGTGAGTAAATCAGAATTCGTAGTTCGGCTGATTTTAGAGGAATATTTGTACGTTTAAAAAATGGACACAGAAAATTTTCTGGTGAAAACCACACCATGTATTCCTAAGGAAGGAAATACAAGTTACTGGTAAATACGCTTAGAGTTACTTTTCAGGGTCTGTGCTGGGCTAAAAGATGCAGCACTGGGTTCTCTCCTAATTACAGGTGAGTTAATCAGAATTCGTAGTTTGGCTGACTTTAGAGGAATATTTGTACGTTTCAAAAATGGACACTTAGAAAATTGTCTAGTGAAAACCACACAATGTATTCCTATGGAAGGAAGTCCAAGTTACTGGTAAGTACGCTTAGAATTACTTTTCAGGGTCTGTGCTGGGCTAAAAGATGCAGCCCTGAGTTATCTCCTGATGACAGGTGAGTAAATAGGAATTTATAGTTCGGCTGATTTTAGAGGAATATATGTACGTTTGAAAAATGGACACTTAGAAAATTGTCTGGTGAAAACCATACAATGGATTCCTATGGAAGGAAATACAAGTTACTGGTAAGTACGCTTAGAATTACTTTTCAGGGTCAGTGCTGGGCTAAAAGAGGCAGCCCTGGGTTCTCTCCTGATAACAGATGAGTAAATCGGAATTTGTAGTTCGGCTGATTTTAGAGGAATATTTGTGCGGTTCAAAAATGGACACGTAGAAACTTTTCTGGTGAAAACCACACATTGGATTCCTATGGAAGGAAATACAAGTTACTGGTAAGTACGCTTAGAATTACTTTTCAGGGTCAGTGCTGGGCTAAAAGATGCAGCTCTGGGTTCTCTCCTGATTACAGGTGAGTAAATCAGAATTCGTAGTTCGGCTGATTTTAGAGGAATATTTGTGCGGTTCAAAAATGGACACGTAGAAACTTTTCTGGTGAAAACCACACAATGGATTCCTATGGAAGGAAATACAAGTTACTGGTAAGTACGCTTAGAATTACTTTTCAGGGTCAGTGCTGGGCTAAAAGATGCAGCCCTGGGTTCTCTCCTGATAACAGATGAGTAAATCGGAATTCGTAGTTTGGCTGATTTTAGAGGAATATTTGTACGTTTCAAAAATAGACACAAAAAATTTTCTGGTGAAAACCACACAATGGATTCCTATGGAAGGAAATACAAATTACTGGTAAGTACGCTTAGAATTACTTTTCAGGGTCAGTGCTGGGCTAAAAGTTGCAGCCCTGGGTTCTCTCCTGATAACAGGTGAGTAAATCGGAATTCGTAATTTGGCTGATTTTAGAGGAATATTTGTACGTTTCAAAAATGGACACTTAGAAAATTGTCTGCTGAAAACCACACAATGGATTCCTATGGAAGGAAATACAAGTTACTGTAAGTACGCTTAGAATTACTTTTCAGGGTCTGTGCTGGGCTAAAAGATGCAGCTCTGGGTTCTCTCCTGATTACAGGTGAGTAAATCAGAATTCGTAGTTCGGCTGATTTTAGAGGAATATTTGTACGTTTCAAAAATGGACACTTAGAAAATTGTCTGGTGAAAACCACACAATGGATTCCTATGGAAGGAAATACAAGTTACTGGTAAGTACGCTTAGAATTACTTTTCAGGGTCTGTGCTGGGCTAAAAGATGCAGCACTGGGTTCTCTCCTGATTACAGGTGAGTAAATCAGAATTCGTAGTTCGGCTGATTTTAGAGGAATATTTGTGCGGTTCAAAAATGGACACGTAGAAACTTTTCTGGTGAAAACCACACAATGGATTCCTATGGAAGGAAAATACCAGTTACTGGTAAGTATGCTTAGAATTACTTTTCAGGGTCAGTGCTGGGCTAAAAGTTGCAGCCCTGGGTTCTCTCCTGATAACAGGTGAGTAAATCGGAATTCGTAGTTTGGCTGATTTTAGAGGAATATTTGTACGTTTCAAAAATGGACACTTAGAAACTTTTCTGGTGAAAACCACACAATGGATTCCTATGGAAGGAAATACAAGTTACTGGTAAGTACGCTTAGAATTACTTTTCAGGGTCAGTGCTGGGCTAAAAGATGCAGCCCTGGGTTCTCTCCTGATAACAGATGAGTAAATCGGAATTCGTAGTTTGGCTGATTTTAGAGGAATATTTGTACGTTTCAAAAATAGACACAAAAAATTTTCTGGTGAAAACCACACAATGGATTCCTATGGAAGGAAATACAAATTACTGGTAAGTACGCTTAGAATTACTTTTCAGGGTCAGTGCTGGGCTAAAAGTTGCAGCCCTGGGTTCTCTCCTGATAACAGGTGAGTAAATCGGAATTCGTAGTTTGGCTGATTTTAGAGGAATATTTGTACGTTTCAAAAATGGACACTTAGAAAATTGTCTGCTGAAAACCACACAATGGATTCCTATGGAAGGAAATACAAGTTACTGTAAGTACGCTTAGAATTACTTTTCAGGGTCTGTGCTGGGCTAAAAGATGCAGCTCTGGGTTCTCTCCTGATTACAGGTGAGTAAATCAGAATTCGTAGTTCGGCTGATTTTAGAGGAATATTTGTACGTTTCAAAAATGGACACTTAGAAAATTGTCTGGTGAAAACCACACAATGGATTCCTATGGAAGGAAATACAAGTTACTGGTAAGTACGCTTAGAATTACTTTTCAGGGTCTGTGCTGGGCTAAAAGATGCAGCACTGGGTTCTCTCCTGATTACAGGTGAGTAAATCAGAATTCGTAGTTCGGCTGATTTTAGAGGAATATTTGTGCGGTTCAAAAATGGACACGTAGAAACTTTTCTGGTGAAAACCACACAATGGATTCCTATGGAAGGAAAATACCAGTTACTGGTAAGTATGCTTAGAATTACTTTTCAGGGTCAGTGCTGGGCTAAAAGTTGCAGCCCTGGGTTCTCTCCTGATAACAGGTGAGTAAATCGGAATTCGTAGTTTGGCTGATTTTAGAGGAATATTTGTACGTTTCAAAAATGGACACTTAGAAAATTGTCTGCCGAAAACCACACAATGGATTCCTATGGAAGGAAATACAAGTTACTGGTAAGTACGCTTAGAATTACTTTTCAGGGTCAGTGCTGGGCTAAAAGTTGTAGCTATGGGTTCTCTCCTGATTAGAGGTGAGTAAATCAGAATTCGTAGTTCGGCTGATTTTAGAGGAATATTTGTGCGGTTCAAAAATGGACACGTAGAAACTTTTCTGGTGAAAACCACACAATGGATTCCTATGGAAGGAAATACAAGTTACTGGTAAGTACGCTTAGAATTACTTTTCAGGGTCAGTACTGTTTTAAAAGATGCAGCCCTGGGTTCTCTCCTGATAACAGGTGAGTAAATCAGAATTAGTAGTTCAGCTGATTTTAGAGGAATATTTGTACGTTTAAAAAATGGACACAGAAAATTTTCTGGTGAAAACCACACAATGTATTCCTATGGAAGGAAATACAAGTTACTGGTAAATACGCTTAGAGTTACTTTTCAGGGTCTGTGCTGGGCTAAAAGATGCAGCACTGGGTTCTCTCCTAATTACAGGTGAGTTAATCGGAATTCGTAGTTTGGCTGATTTTAGAGGAATATTTGTACGTTTCAAAAATGGACACTTAGAAAATTTTCTGGTGAAAACCACACAATGGATTCCTATGGAAGGAAATACAAGTTACTGGTAAGTACGCTTAGAATTACTTTTCAGGGTCAGTGCTGGGCTAAAAGATGCAGCCCTGGGTTCTCTCCTGATAATAGGTGAGTAAATCGGAATTCGTAGTTCGGCTGATTTTAGAGGAATATTTGTACGTTTCAAAAATGGACACAGAAAATTTTCTGGTGAAAACCACACAATGGATTCCTATGGCAGGAAATAAAAGTTACTGGTAGGTACGCTTAGAATTACTTTTCAGGGTCTGTGCTGGGCTAAAAGATGCAGCACTGGGTTCTCTCCTAATTACAGGTGAGTAAATCGGAATTCATAGTTCAGCTGAATTTAGAGGAATATTTGTACGTTTCAAAAATGGACACTTAGAAAATTGTCTGGTGAAAACCACACAATGTATTCCTATGGAAGGAAATCCAAGTTACTGGTAAGTACGCTGAGAATTACTTTTCAGGGTCTGTGCTGGGCTAAAAGATGCAGCCCTGAGTTCTCTCCTGATGACAGGTGAGTAAATCGGAATTCGTAGTTCGGCTGATTTTAGAGGAATATATGTACGTTTCAAAAATGGACACGTAGAAACTTTTCTGGTGAAAACCACACAATGGATTCCTATGGAAGGAAATACAAGTAACTGGTAAGTACGCTTAGAATTACTTTTCAGGGTCAGTGCTGGGCTAAAAGATGCAGCCCTATGTTCTCTCCTGATAACAGGTGAGTAAATCGGAATTCGTAGTTCGGCTGATTTTAGAGGAATATTTGTACGTTTCAAAAATGGACACTTAGAAAATTGTCTGGTGAAAACCACACAATGGATTCCTATGGCAGGAAATAAAAGTTACTGGTAGGTACGCTTAGAATTACTTTTCAGGGTCTGTGCTGGGCTAAAAAATGCAGCACTGGGTTCTCTCCTAATTACAGGTGAGTAAATCGGAATTCGTAGTTCAGCTGATTTTAGAGGAATATTTGTACGTTTCAAAAATGGACACTTAGAAAATTGTCTTGTGAAAACCACACAATGGATTCCTATGGAAGGAAATACAAGTTACTGGTAAGTACGCTTAGAATTACTTTTCAGTGTCAGTGCTGGGCTAAAAGGTGCAGCCCTGGGTTCTCTCCTGATAACAGGTGAGTAAATCGGCATTCGTAGTTCGGCTGATTTTAGAGGGATATTTGTGCGGTTCAAAAATGGACACGTAGAAACTTTTCTGGTGAAAACCACACAATGGATTCCTATGGAAGGAAATACAAGTTACTGGTAAGTACGCTTAGAATTACTTTTCAGGGTCAGTGCTGGGCTAAAAGATGCAGCCCTGGGTTTCCTCCTGATAACAGGTGAGTAAATCGGAATTCGTAGTTCGGCTGATTTTAGAGGAATATTTGTACGTTTCAAAAATGGACACAGAACATTTTCTGGTGAAAACCACACAATGGATTCCTATGGAAGGAAATACAAGTTACTGGTAAGTACGCTTAGAATTACTTTTCAGGGTCAGTGCTGGGCTAAAAGATGCAGCCCTGGGTTCTCTCCTGATAACAGGTGAGTAAATCGGAATTCGTAGTTTGGCTGATTTTAGAGGAATATTTGTACGTTTCAAAAATGGACACTTAGAAAATTGTCTGCTGAAAACCACACAATGGATTCCTATGGAAGGAAATACAAGTTACTGGTAAGTATGCTTAGAATTACTTTTCAGGGTCTGTGCTGGGCTAAAAGATGCAGCTCTGGGTTCTTTCCTGATTACAGGTGAGTAAATCAGAATTCGTAGTTCGGCTGATTTTAGAGAAATATTTGTACGTTTCAAAAATAGACACATAGAAACTTTTCTGGTGAAAACCACACAATGGATTCCTATGGAAGGAAATACAAGTTACTGGTAAGTAAGCTTAGAATTACTTTTCAGGGTCAGTGCTGGGCTAAAAGATGCTTTCCTGGGTTCTCTCCTGATAACAGGTGAGTAAATCGGAATTCGTAGTTCGCTGATTTTAGAGGAATATTTGTACGTTTCAAAAATGGACACTTAGAAACTTTTCTGGTGAAAACCACACAATGGATTCCTATGGAAGGAAATACAAGTTACTGGTAAGTACGCTTAGAATTACTTTTCAGGGTCAGTGCTGGGCTAAAAGATGCAGCCCTGGGTTCTCTCCTGATAACAGATGAGTAAATCGGAATTCGTAGTTTGGCTGATTTTAGAGGAATATTTGTACGTTTCAAAAATAGACACAAAAAATTTTCTGGTGAAAACCACACAATGGATTCCTATGGAAGGAAATACAAATTACTGGTAAGTACGCTTAGAATTACTTTTCAGGGTCAGTGCTGGGCTAAAAGTTGCAGCCCTGGGTTCTCTCCTGATAACAGGTGAGTAAATCGGAATTCGTAGTTTGGCTGATTTTAGAGGAATATTTGTACGTTTCAAAAATGGACACTTAGAAAATTGTCTGCTGAAAACCACACAATGGATTCCTATGGAAGGAAATACAAGTTACTGTAAGTACGCTTAGAATTACTTTTCAGGGTCTGTGCTGGGCTAAAAGATGCAGCTCTGGGTTCTCTCCTGATTACAGGTGAGTAAATCAGAATTCGTAGTTCGGCTGATTTTAGAGGAATATTTGTACGTTTCAAAAATGGACACTTAGAAAATTGTCTGGTGAAAACCACACAATGGATTCCTATGGAAGGAAATACAAGTTACTGGTAAGTACGCTTAGAATTACTTTTCAGGGTCTGTGCTGGGCTAAAAGATGCAGCACTGGGTTCTCTCCTGATTACAGGTGAGTAAATCAGAATTCGTAGTTCGGCTGATTTTAGAGGAATATTTGTGCGGTTCAAAAATGGACACGTAGAAACTTTTCTGGTGAAAACCACACAATGGATTCCTATGGAAGGAAAATACCAGTTACTGGTAAGTATGCTTAGAATTACTTTTCAGGGTCAGTGCTGGGCTAAAAGTTGCAGCCCTGGGTTCTCTCCTGATAACAGGTGAGTAAATCGGAATTCGTAGTTTGGCTGATTTTAGAGGAATATTTGTACGTTTCAAAAATGGACACTTAGAAAATTGTCTGCCGAAAACCACACAATGGATTCCTATGGAAGGAAATACAAGTTACTGGTAAGTACGCTTAGAATTACTTTTCAGGGTCAGTGCTGGGCTAAAAGATGTAGCTATGTGTTCTCTCCTGATTAGAGGTGAGTAAATCAGAATTCGTAGTTCAGCTGATTTTAGAGGAATATTTGTGCGGTTCAAAAATGGACACGTAGAAACTTTTCTGGTGAAAACCACACAATGGATTCCTATGGAAGGAAATACAAGTTACTGGTAAGTACGCTTAGAATTACTTTTCAGGGTCAGTACTGTTTTAAAAGATGCAGCCCTGGGTTCTCTCCTGATAACAGGTGAGTAAATCAGAATTAGTAGTTCAGCTGATTTTAGAGGAATATTTGTACGTTTAAAAAATGGACACAGAAAATTTTCTGGTGAAAACCACACAATGTATTCCTATGGAAGGAAATACAAGTTACTGGTAAATACGCTTAGAGTTACTTTTCAGGGTCTGTGCTGGGCTAAAAGATGCAGCACTGGGTTCTCTCCTAATTACAGGTGAGTTAATCGGAATTCGTAGTTTGGCTGATTTTAGAGGAATATTTGTACGTTTCAAAAATGGACACTTAGAAAATTTTCTGGTGAAAACCACACAATGGATTCCTATGGAAGGAAATACAAGTTACTGGTAAGTACGCTTAGAATTACTTTTCAGGGTCAGTGCTGGGCTAAAAGATGCAGCCCTGGGTTCTCTCCTGATAATAGGTGAGTAAATCGGAATTCGTAGTTCGGCTGATTTTAGAGGAATATTTGTACGTTTCAAAAATGGACACAGAAAATTTTCTGGTGAAAACCACACAATGGATTCCTATGGCAGGAAATAAAAGTTACTGGTAGGTACGCTTAGAATTACTTTTCAGGGTCTGTGCTGGGCTAAAAGATGCAGCACTGGGTTCTCTCCTAATTACAGGTGAGTAAATCGGAATTCATAGTTCAGCTGAATTTAGAGGAATATTTGTACGTTTCAAAAATGGACACTTAGAAAATTGTCTGGTGAAAACCACACAATGTATTCCTATGGAAGGAAATCCAAGTTACTGGTAAGTACGCTGAGAATTACTTTTCAGGGTCTGTGCTGGGCTAAAAGATGCAGCCCTGAGTTCTCTCCTGATGACAGGTGAGTAAATCGGAATTCGTAGTTCGGCTGATTTTAGAGGAATATATGTACGTTTCAAAAATGGACACGTAGAAACTTTTCTGGTGAAAACCACACAATGGATTCCTATGGAAGGAAATACAAGTAACTGGTAAGTACGCTTAGAATTACTTTTCAGGGTCAGTGCTGGGCTAAAAGATGCAGCCCTATGTTCTCTCCTGATAACAGGTGAGTAAATCGGAATTCGTAGTTCGGCTGATTTTAGAGGAATATTTGTACGTTTCAAAAATGGACACTTAGAAAATTGTCTGGTGAAAACCACACAATGGATTCCTATGGCAGGAAATAAAAGTTACTGGTAGGTACGCTTAGAATTACTTTTCAGGGTCTGTGCTGGGCTAAAAAATGCAGCACTGGGTTCTCTCCTAATTACAGGTGAGTAAATCGGAATTCGTAGTTCAGCTGATTTTAGAGGAATATTTGTACGTTTCAAAAATGGACACTTAGAAAATTGTCTTGTGAAAACCACACAATGGATTCCTATGGAAGGAAATACAAGTTACTGGTAAGTACGCTTAGAATTACTTTTCAGTGTCAGTGCTGGGCTAAAAGGTGCAGCCCTGGGTTCTCTCCTGATAACAGGTGAGTAAATCGGCATTCGTAGTTCGGCTGATTTTAGAGGGATATTTGTGCGGTTCAAAAATGGACACGTAGAAACTTTTCTGGTGAAAACCACACAATGGATTCCTATGGAAGGAAATACAAGTTACTGGTAAGTACGCTTAGAATTACTTTTCAGGGTCAGTGCTGGGCTAAAAGATGCAGCCCTGGGTTTCCTCCTGATAACAGGTGAGTAAATCGGAATTCGTAGTTCGGCTGATTTTAGAGGAATATTTGTACGTTTCAAAAATGGACACAGAACATTTTCTGGTGAAAACCACACAATGGATTCCTATGGAAGGAAATACAAGTTACTGGTAAGTACGCTTAGAATTACTTTTCAGGGTCAGTGCTGGGCTAAAAGATGCAGCCCTGGGTTCTCTCCTGATAACAGGTGAGTAAATCGGAATTCGTAGTTTGGCTGATTTTAGAGGAATATTTGTACGTTTCAAAAATGGACACTTAGAAAATTGTCTGCTGAAAACCACACAATGGATTCCTATGGAAGGAAATACAAGTTACTGGTAAGTATGCTTAGAATTACTTTTCAGGGTCTGTGCTGGGCTAAAAGATGCAGCTCTGGGTTCTTTCCTGATTACAGGTGAGTAAATCGGAATTCGTAGTTCGGCTGATTTTAGAGAAATATTTGTACGTTTCAAAAATAGACACATAGAAACTTTTCTGGTGAAAACCACACAATGGATTCCTATGGAAGGAAATACAAGTTACTGGTAAGTAAGCTTAGAATTACTTTTCAGGGTCAGTGCTGGGCTAAAAGATGCTTTCCTGGGTTCTCTCCTGATAACAGGTGAGTAAATCGGAATTCGTAGTTCGGCTGATTTTAGAGGAATATTTGTACGTTTCAAAAATGGACACTTAGAAAATTGTCTGGTGAAAACCACACAATGTATTCCTATGGAAGGAAATCCAAGTTACTGGTAAGTACGCTTAGAATTACTTTTCAGGGTCTGTGCTGGGCTAAAAGATGCAGCCCTGAGTTCTCTCCTGATGACAGGTGAGTAAATAGGAATTCGTAGTTCGGCTGATTTTAGAGGAATATATGTACGTTTGAAAAATGGACACTTAGAAAATTGTCTGGTGAAAACCACACAATGGATTCCTATGGAAGGAAATACAAGTTACTGGTAAGTACACTTAGAATTACTTTTCAGGGTCTGTGCTGGGCTAAAAGATGCAGCCCTGGGTTCTCTCCTGATAACAGGTGAGTAAATCGGAATTCGTAGTTCGGCTGATTTTAGAGGAATATTTGTACGTTTCAAAAATGGACACAGAAAATTTTCTGGTGGAAACCACACAATGGATTCCTATGGAAGGAAATACAAGTTACTGGTAAGTACGCTTAGAATTACTTTTCAGGGTCTTTGCTGGGCTAAAAGTTGCAGCCCTGGGTTCTTTCCTGATAACAGGTGAGTAAATCGGAATTCGTAGTTTGGCTGATTTTAGAGGAATATTTGTACGTTTCAAAAATGGACACTTAGAAAATTGTCTGCTGAAAACCACACAATGGATTCCTATGGAAGGAAATACAAGTTACTGGTAAGTACGCTTAGAATTACTTTTCAGGGTCTGTGCTGGGCTAAAAGATGCAGCTCTGGGTTCTCTCCTGATTACAGGTAAGTAAATCGGAATTCGTAGTTCGGCTGATTTTAGAGGAATATTTGTACGTTTCAAAAATAGACAATTAGAAACTTTTCTAGTGAAAACCACACAACGGATTCCTATGGAAGGAAATACAAGATACTGGTAAGTACGCTTAGAATTACTTTTCAGGGTCAGTGCTGGGCTAAAAGATGCAGCTCTGGGTTCTCTCCTGATAACAGGTGAGTAAATCAGAATTCGTAGTTCGGCTGATTTTAGAGGAATATTTGTACGTTTAAAAAATGGACACTTAGAAAATTGTCTGGTGAAAACCACACAATGGATTCATATGGAAGGAATTATAAGTTACTGGTCAGTACGCTTAGAATTACTTTTCAGGGTCTGTGCTGGGCTAAAAGATGCAGCACTGGGTTCTCTCCTGATAACAGGTGAGTAAATTGGAATTCGTTGTTCGGCTGATTTTAGAGGAATATTTGTACATTTAAAAAATGGACACAGAAAATTTTCTGGTGAAAACCACACAATGTATTCCTAAGGAAGGAAATACAAGTTACTGGTAAATACGCTTAGAGTTACTTTTCAGGGTCTGTGCTGGGCTAAAACATGCAGCACTGGGTTCTCTCCTAATTACAGGTGAGTTAATCAGAATTCGTAGTTTGGCTGATTTTAGAGGAATATTTGTACGTTTCAAAAATGGACACTTAGAAAATTATCTGGTGAAAACCACACAATGTATTCCTATGGAAGAAAATCCAAGTTACTGGTAAGTACGCTTAGAATTACTTTTCAGGGTCTGTGCTGGGCTAAAAGATGCAGCCCTGAGTTCTCTCCTGATGACAGGTGAGTAAATAGGAATTCGTAGTTCGGCTGATTTTAGAGGAATATTTGTACGTTTCAAAAATAGACACTTAGAAAATTGTCTGGTGAAAACCACACAATGGATTTCTATGGAAGGAAATACAAGTTACTGGTAAGTACGCTTAGAATTACTTTTCAGGGTCAGTGCTGGGCTAAAAGATGCAGCTCTGGGTTCTCTCCTGATTACAGGTGAGTAAATCAGAATTCGTAGTTCGGCTGATTTTAGAGGAATATTTGTGCGGTTCAAAAATGGACACGTAGAAACTTTTCTGGTGAAAACCACACAATGGATTCCTATGGAAGGAAATACAAGTTACTGGTAAGTACGCTTAGAATTACTTTTCAGGGTCAGTGCTGGGCTAAAAGATGCAGCCCTGGGTTCTCTCCTGATAACAGGTGAGTAAATCGGAATTCGTAGTTTGGCTGATTTTAGAGGAATATTTGTACGTTTCAAAAATAGACACGTAGAAACTTTTCTGGTGAAAACCACACAATGGATTCCTATGGAAGGAAATACAAGTAACTGGTAAGTACGCTTAGAATTACTTTTCAGGGTCAGTGCTGGGCTAAAAGATGCAGCCCTATGTTCTCTCCTGATAACAGGTGAGTAAATCGGAATTCGTAGTTCGGCTGATTTTAGAGGAATATTTGTACGTTTCAAAAATGGACACTTAGAAAATTGTCTGCTGAAAACCACACAATGGATTCCTATGGAAGGAAATACAAGTTACTGGTAAGTACGCTTAGAATTACTTTTCAGGGTCTGTGCTGGGCTAAAAGATGCAGCTCTGGGTTCTCCCCTGATTACAGGTGAGTAAATCAGAATTCGTAGTTCGGCTGATTTCAAAGGAATATTTGTACGTTTCACAAATAGACACGTAGAAACTTTTCTGGTGAAAACCACACAATGGATTCCTATGGAAGGAAATACAAGTTACTGGTAAGTACGCTTAGAATTACTTTTCAGGGTCAGTGCTGGGCTAAAAGATGCAGCTCTGGGTTCTCTCCTGATTACAGGTGAGTAAATCAGAATTCGTAGTTCGGCTGATTTTAGAGGAATATTTGTGCGGTTCAAAAATGGACACGTAGAAACTTTTCTGGTGAAAACCACACAATGGATTCCTATGGAAGGAAATACAAGTTACTGGTAAGTATGCTTAGAATTACTTTTCAGGGTCAGTGCTGGGCTAAAAGATGCAGCCCTGGGTTCTCTCCTGATAACAGGTGAGTAAATCGGAATTCGTAGCTCGGCTGATTTTAGAGGAATATTTGTACGTTTCAAAAATGGACACAAACTTTTCTGGTGAAAACCACACAATGGATTCCTATGGAAGGAAATACAAGTTACTGGTAAGTACGCTTAAAATTACTTTTCAGGGTCAGTGCTGGGCTAAAAGATGCAGCCCTGGGTTCTCTCCTGATAACAGGTGAGTAAATCGGAATTCGTAGTTTGGCTGATTTTAGAGGAATATTTGTACGTTTCAAAAATGGACACTTAGAAAATTGTCTGCTGAAAACCACACAATGGATTCCTATGGAAGGAAATACAAGTTACTGGTAAGTACGCTTAGAATTACTTTTCAGGGTCTGTGCTGGGCTAAAAGATGCAGCTCTGGGTTCTCTCCTGATTACAGGTGAGTAAATCGGAATTCGTAGTTCGGCTGATTTTAGAGGAATATTTGTACGTTTCAAAAATAGACACGTAGAAACTTTTCTGGTGAAAACCACACAATGGATTCCTATAGAAGGAAATACAAGTTACTGGTAAGTACGCTTAGAATTACTTTTCAGGGTCAGTGCTGGGCTAAAAGTTGCAGCTCTGGGTTCTCTCCTGATTACAGGTGAGTAAATCAGAATTTGTAGTTCGGCTGATTTTAGAGGAATATTTGTGCGGTTCAAAAATGGACACGTAGAAACTTTTCTGGTGAAAACCACACAATGGATTCCTATGGAAGGAAATACAAGTTACTGGTAAGTACGCTTAGAATTACTTTTCAGGGTCAGTGCTGGGCTAAAAGATGCAGCCCTGGGTTCTCTCCTGATAACAGTTGAGTAAATCGGAATTCGTAGTTCGGCTGATTTTAGAGGAATATTTGTACGTTTAAAAAAATGGACACTTAGAAAATTGTCTGGTGAAAACCACACAATGGAATCCTATGGCAGGAAATAAAAGTTACTGGTAGGTATGCTTAGAATTACTTTTCAGGGTCAGTGCTGGGCTAAAAGATGCAGCACTGGGTTCTCTCCTGATAACAGGTGAGTAAATCAGAATTCGTAGTTCGGCTGATTTTAGAGGAATATTTGTACGTTTAAAAAATGGACACAGAAAATTTTCTGGTGAAAACCACACCATGTATTCCTAAGGAAGGAAATACAAGTTACTGGTAAATACGCTTAGAGTTACTTTTCAGGGTCTGTGCTGGGCTAAAAGATGCAGCACTGGGTTCTCTCCTAATTACAGGTGAGTTAATCAGAATTCGTAGTTTGGCTGACTTTAGAGGAATATTTGTACGTTTCAAAAATGGACACTTAGAAAATTGTCTAGTGAAAACCACACAATGTATTCCTATGGAAGGAAGTCCAAGTTACTGGTAAGTACGCTTAGAATTACTTTTCAGGGTCTGTGCTGGGCTAAAAGATGCAGCCCTGAGTTATCTCCTGATGACAGGTGAGTAAATAGGAATTTGTAGTTCGGCTGATTTTAGAGGAATATATGTACGTTTGAAAAATGGACACTTAGAAAATTGTCTGGTGAAAACCATACAATGGATTCCTATGGAAGGAAATACAAGTTACTGGTAAGTACGCTTAGAATTACTTTTCAGGGTCAGTGCTGGGCTAAAAGAGGCAGCCCTGGGTTCTCTCCTGATAACAGATGAGTAAATCGGAATTCGTAGTTCGGCTGATTTTAGAGGAATATTTGTACGTTTCAAAAATGGACACAGAAAATTTTCTGGTGAAAACCACACAATGGATTCCTATGGAAGGAAATACAAGTTACTGGTAAGTACGCTTAGAATTACTTTTCAGGGTCTGTGCTGGGCTAAAAGATGCAGCACTGGGTTCTCTCCTAATTACAGGTGAGTAAATCGGAATTCGTAGTTCAGCTGATTTTAGAGGAATATTTGTACGTTTCAAAAATGGACACTTAGAAAATTGTCTGGTGAAAACCACACAATGTATTCCTATGGAAGGAAATCCAAGTTACTGGTAAGTACGCTTAGAATTACTTTTCAGGGTCTGTGCTGGGCTAAAAGATGCAGCCCTGAGTTCTCTCCTGATGACAGGTGAGTAAATCGGAATTCGTAGTTCGGCTGATTTTAGAGGAATATATGTACGTTTCAAAAATGGACACTTAGAAAATTGTCTTGTGAAAACCACACAATGGATTCCTATGGAAGGAAATACAAGTTACTGGTAAGTATGCTTAGAATTACTTTTCAGGGTCAGTGCTGGGCTAAAAGATGCAGCCCTGGGTTCTCTCCTGATAACAGGTGAGTAAATCGGAATTCGTAGTTTGGCTGATTTTAGAGGAATATTTGTACGTTTCAAAAATGGACACTTAGAAAATTGTCTGCTGAAAACCACACAATGGATTCCTATGGAAGGAAATACAAGTTACTGGTAAGTACGCTTAGAATTACTTTTCAGGGTCAGTGCTGGGCTAAAACTTGCAGCTCTGGGTTCTCTCCTGATTACAGGTGAGTAAATCAGAATTTGTAGTTCGGCTGATTTTAGAGGAATATTTGTGCGGTTCAAAAATGGACACGTAGAAACTTTTCTGGTGAAAACCACACAATGGATTCCTATGGAAGGAAATACAAGTTACTGGTAAGTACGCTTAGAATTACTTTTCAGGGTCAGTGCTGGGCTAAAAGATGCAGCCCTGGGTTCTCTCCTGATAACAGGTGAGTAAATCGGAATTCGTAGTTCGGCTGATTTTAGAGGAATATTTGTACGTTTAAAAAATGGACACTTAGAAAATTGTCTGGTGAAAACCACACAATGGATTCATAAGGAAGGAATTATAAGTTACTGGTAAGTACGCTTAGAATTACTTTTCAGGGTCTGTGCTGGGCTAAAAGATGCAGCACTGGGTTCTCTCCTGATAACAGGTGAGTAAATTGGAATTCGTAGTTCGGCTGATTTTAGAGGAATATTTGTACGTTTAAAAAATGGACACAGAAAATTTTCTGGTGAAAACCACACCATGTATTCCTAAGGAAGGAAATCCAAGTTACTGGTAAGTACGCTTAGAATTACTTTTCAGGGTCTGTGCTGGGCTAAAAGATGCAGCCCTGAGTTATCTCCTGATGACAGGTGAGTAAATAGGAATTTGTAGTTCGGCTGATTTTAGAGGAATATATGTACGTTTGAAAAATGGACACTTAGAAAATTGTCTGGTGAAAACCACACAATGGATTCCTATGGAAGGAAATACAAGTTACTGGTAAGTACGCTTAGAATTACTTTTCAGGGTCTGTGCTGGGCTAAAAGATGCAGCACTGGGTTCTCTCCTGATAACAGGTGAGTAAATCGGAATTCGTAGTTCGGCTGATTTTAGAGGAATATTTGTACGTTTCAAAAATAGACACGTAGAAACTTTTCTGGTGAAAACCACACAATGGATTCCTATGGAAGGAAATACAAGTTACTGGTAAGTACGCTTAGAATTACTTTTCAGGGTCAGTGCTGGGCTAAAAGATGCAGCCCTGGGTTCTCTCCTGATAACAGGTGAGTAAATCGGAATTCGTAGTTCGGCTGATTTTAGAGGAATATTTGTACGTTTAAAAAATGGACACTTAGAAAATTGTCTGGTGAAAACCACACAATGGATTCATAAGGAAGGAATTATAAGTTACTGGTAAGTACGCTTAGAATTACTTTTCAGGGTCTGTGCTGGGCTAAAAGATGCAGCACTGGGTTCTCTCCTGATAACAGGTGAGTAAATCGGAATTCGTAGTTCGGCTGATTTTAGAGGAATATTTGTACGTTTAAAAAATGGACACAGAAAATTTTCTGGTGAAAACCACACCATGTATTCCTAAGGAAGGAAATCCAAGTTACTGGTAAGTACGCTTAGAATTACTTTTCAGGGTCTGTGCTGGGCTAAAAGATGCAGCCCTGAGTTATCTCCTGATGACAGGTGAGTAAATAGGAATTTGTAGTTCGGCTGATTTTAGAGGAATATATGTACCTTTGAAAAATGGACACTTAGAAAATTGTCTGGTGAAAACCACACAATGGATTCCTATGGAAGGAAATACAAGTTACTGGTAAGTACGCTTAGAATTACTTTTCAGGGTCTGTGCTGGGCTAAAAGATGCAGCACTGGGTTCTCTCCTGATAACAGGTGAGTAAATCGGAATTCGTAGTTCGGCTGATTTTAGAGGAATATTTGTACGTTTCAAAAATAGACACGTAGAAACTTTTCTGGTGAAAACCACACAATGGATTCCTATGGAAGGAAATACAAGTTACTGGTAAGTACGCTTAGAATTATTTTTCAGGGTCTGTGCTGGGCTAAAAGATGCAGCCCTGAGTTCTCTCCTGATGACAGGTGAGTAAATCGGAATTCGTAGTTCGGCTGATTTTAGAGGAATATTTGTACGTTTCAAAAATGGACACTTAGAAAATTGTCTGAGGAAAACCACACAATGTATTCCTACGGAAGGAAATCCAAGTTACTGGTAAGTACGCTTAGAATTACTTTTCAGGGTCTGTGCTGGGCTAAAAGATGCAGCCCTGAGTTCTCTCCTGATGACAGGTGAGTAAATCGGAATTCGTAGTTCGGCTGATTTTAGAGGAATATATGTACGTTTCAAAAATGGACACAGAAAATTTTCTGGTGAAAACCACACAATGGATTCCTATGGAAGGAAATACAAGTTACTGGTAAGTACGCTTAGAATTACTTTTCAGGGTCAGTGCTGGGCTAAAAGATGCAGCCCTGGGTTCTCTCCTGATAACAGGTGAGTAAATCGGAAATCGTAGTTTGGCTGATCTTAGAGGAATATTTGTACGTTTCAAAAATGGACACGTAGAACATTTTCTGGTGAAAACCACACAATGGATTCCTATGGAAGGAAATACAAGTTACTGGTAAGTATGCTTAGAATTACTTTTCAGGGTCAGTGCTGGGCTAAAAGATGCAGCCCTGGGTTCTCTCCTGATAACAGGTGAGTAAATCGGAATTCGTAGTTTGGCTGATCTTAGAGGAATATTTGTACGTTTCAAAAATGGACACTTAGAAAATTGTCTGCTGAAAACCACACAATGGATTCCTATGGAAGGAAATACAAGTTACTGGTAAGTACGCTTAGAATTACTTTTCAGGGTCTGAGCTGGGCTAAAAGATGCAGCTCTGGGTTCTCTCCTGATTACAGGTGAGTAAATCGGAATTCGTAGTTTGGCTGATTTTCGAGGAATATTTGTACGTTTCAAAAATAGACACGTAGAAACTTTTCTGGTGAAAACCACACAATGGATTCCTATGGAAGGAAATACAAGTAACTGGTAAGTACGGTTAGAATTACTTTTCAGGGTCAGTGCTGGGTTTAAAAGATGCAGCCCTGGGTTCTCTCCTGATAACAGGTGAGTAAATCGGAATTCGTAGTTCGGCTGATTTTAGAGGAATATTTGCCCGTTTTAAAAATGGACACAGAAAATTTTCGGGTGAAAACCACACAATGGATTCCTATGGAAGGAAAAACAAGTTACTGGTAAGTACGCTTAGAAATACTTTTCAGGGTCTGTGCTGGGCCAAAAGATTCAGCACTAGGTTCTCTCCTGATTACAGGTGAGTAAATCGGAATTTGTAGTTCGGCTGATTTTAGAGGAATATTTGTACGTTTCAAAAATGGACACAGAAACTTTTCTGGTGAAAACCACACAATGGATTCCTATGGAAGGAAGTAGAAGTTACTGGTAAGTACGCTTAGAATTACTTTTCAGGGTCAGTGCTGGGCTAAAAGATGCAGCACTGGGTTCTCTCCTAATTACATGTGAGTGAATCGGAATTCTTAGTTCGGCTGATTTTAGAGGAATATTTGTACCTTTCAAAAATGGACACAGAAAATTTTCTGGTGAAAACCACTCAATGTATTCCTAAGGAAGGAAATACAAGTTACTGGTAAATACGCTTAGAGTTACTTTTCAGGGTCTGTGCTGGGCTAAAATATGCAGCACTGGGTTCTCTCCTAATTACAGGTGAGTTAATCGGAATTCGTAGTTTGGCTGATTTTAGAGGAATATTTGTACGTTTCAAAAATGGACACTTAGAAAATTTTCTGGTGAAAACCACACAATGTATTCCTATGGAAGGAAATCCAAGTTACTGGTAAGTACGCTTAGAAATACTTTTCAGGGTCTGTGCTGGGCTAAAAGATGCAGCCCTGAGTTCTCTCCTGATGACAGGTGAGTAAATCGGAATTCGTAGTTCGACTGATTTTAGAGGAATATTTGTACGTTTCAAAAATGGACACTTAGAAAATTGTCTGAGGAAAACCACACAATGTATTCCTATGGAAGGAAATCCAAGTTACTGGTAAGTACGCTTAGAATTACTTTTCAGGGTCTGTGCTGGGCTAAAAGATGCAGCCCTGAGTTCTCTCCTGATGACAGGTGAGTAAATCGGAATTCGTAGTTTGGCTGATTTTAGAGGAATATATGTACGTTTCAAAAATGGACACAGAAAATTTTCTGGTGAAAACCACACAATGGATTCCTATGGAAGGAAATACAAGTTACTGGTAAGTACGCTTAGAATTACTTTTCAGGGTCTGTGCTGGGCTAAAAGATGCAGCACTGGGTTCTCTCCTGATTACAGGTGAGTAAATCGGAATTCGTAGTTTGGCTTATTTTAGAGGAATATTTGTACATTTCAAAAATGAACACAGAAAATTTTCTGGTGAAAACCACACAATGTATTCCTATGGAGGGAAATAAAAGTAACTGGTAAGTACGCTTATAATTACTTTTCAGGGTCTGTGCTGGGCTAAAAGATGCAGCACTGGGTTCTTCCCTAATTACAGGTGAGTAAATCGGTATTCATAGTTCAGCTGATTTTAGAGGAATATTTGTACGTTTCAAAAATGGACACTTAGAAAATTGTCTGGTGAAAACCACACAATGTATTCCTATGGAAGGAAATCCAAGTTACTGGTAAGTACGCTTAGAATTACTTTTCAGGGTCTGTGCTGGGCTAAAAGATGCAGCCCTGAGTTCTCTCCTGATGACAGGTGAGTAAATCGGAATTCGTAGTTCGGTTTATTTTAGAGGAATATATGTACGTTTCAAAAATGGACACAGAAAATTTTCTGGTGAAAACCACACAATGGATTCCTATGGAAGGAAATACAAGTTACTGGTAAGTACGCTTAGAATTACTTTTCAGGGTCAGTGCTGGGCTAAAAGATGCAGCCCTGGGTTCTCTCCTGATAACAGGTGAGTAAATCGGAATTCGTAGTTTGGCTGATCTTAGAGGAATATTTGTACGTTTCAAAAATGGACACGTAGAACATTTTCTGGTGAAAACCACACAATGGATTCCTATGGAAGGAAATACAAGTTACTGGTAAGTACGCTTAGAATTACTTTTCAGGGTCTGTGCTGGGCTAAAAGATGCAGCACTGGGTTCTCTCCTGATTACAGGTGAGTAAATCGGAATTCGTAGTTTGGCTTATTTTAGAGGAATATTTGTACTTTTCAAAAATGAACACAGAAAATTTTCTGGTGAAAACCACACAATGTATTCCTATGGAGGGAAATAAAAGTAACTGGTAAGTACGCTTATAATTACTTTTCAGGGTCTGTGCTGGGCTAAAAGATGCAGCACTGGGTTCTCTCCTAATTACAGGTGAGTAAATCGGTATTCATAGTTCAGCTGATTTTAGAGGAATATTTGTACGTTTCAAAAATGGACACTTAGAAAATTGTCTGGTGAAAACCACACAATGTATTCCTATGGAAGGAAATCCAAGTTACTGGTAAGTACGCTTAGAATTACTTTTCAGGGTCTGTGCTGGGCTAAAAGATGCAGCCCTGAGTTCTCTCCTGATGACAGGTGAGTAAATCGGAATTCTTAGTTCGGCTGATTTTAGAGGATCATATGTACGTTTCAAAAATGGACACTTAGAAAATTGTCTGGTGAAAACCATACAATGGATTCCTATGGCATTAAATAAAAGTTACTGGTAGGTACGCTTAGAATTACTTTTCAGGGTCTGTGCTGGGCTAAAAGAAGCAGCACTGGGTTCTCTCCTAATTACAGGTGAGTAAATCGGAATTCGTAGTTCAGCTGATTTTAGAGGAATATTTGTACGTTTCAAAAATGGACACTTAGAAAATTGTCTGGTGAAAACCACACAATGTATTCCTATGGAAGGAAATCCAAGTTACTGGTAAGTATGCTTAGAATTACTTTTCAGGGTCTGTGCTGGGCTAAAAGATGCAGCCCTGGGTTCTCTTCTGATAACAGGTGAGTAAATCGGAATTCATAGTTCGGCTGATTTTAGAGGAATATTTGTACTTTTCAAAAATGGACACAGAAAATTTTCTGGTGAAAACCACACAATGGATTCCTATGGAAGGAAATACAAGTTACTGGTAAGTATGCTTAGAATTACTTTTCAGGGTCAGTGCTGGGCTAAAAGATGCAGCCCTGGGTTCTCTCCTGATAACAGGTGAGTAAATCGGAATTAGTAGTTCGGCTGATTTTAGAGGAATATTTGTACGTTTCAAAAATGGACACAGAAACTTTTCTGGTGAAAACCACACAATGGATTCCTATGGAAGGAAGTAGAAGTTACTGGTAAGTACGCTTAGAATTACTTTTCAGGGTCAGTGCTGGGCTAAAAGATACAGCACTGGGTTCTCTCCTAATTACATGTGAGTGAATCGGAATTCTTAGTTCGGCTGATTTTAGAGGAATATTTGTACCTTTCAAAAATGGACACTTAGAAAATTGTCTGGTGAAAACCACACAATGTATTCCTATGGAAGGAAATACAAGTTACTGGTAAGTACGCTTAGAATTACTTTTCAGGGTCTGAGCTGGGCTAAAAGATGCAGCTCTGGGTTCTCTCCTGATTACAGGTGAGTAAATCGGAATTCGTAGTTTGGCTGATTTTCGAGGAATATTTGTACGTTTCAAAAATAGACACGTAGAAACTTTTCTGGTGAAAACCACACAATGGATTCCTATGGAAGGAAATACAAGTTACTGGTAAGTACGCTTAGAATTACTTTTCAGGGTCTGAGCTGGGCTAAAAGATGCAGCTCTGGGTTCTCTCCTGATTACAGGTGAGTAAATCGGAATTCGTAGTTTGGCTGATTTTCGAGGAATATTTGTACGTTTCAAAAATAGACACGTAGAAACTTTTCTGGTGAAAACCACACAATGGATTCCTATGGAAGGAAATACAAGTAACTGGTAAGTACGGTTAGAATTACTTTTCAGGGTCAGTGCTGGGCTAAAAGATGCAGCCCTGGGTTCTCTCCTGATAACAGGTGAGTAAATCGGAATTCGTAGTTCGGCTGATTTTAGAGGAATATTTGCCCGTTTTAAAAATGGACACAGAAAATTTTCGGGTGAAAACCACACAATGGATTCCTATGGAAGGAAAAACAAGTTACTGGTAAGTACGCTTAGAAATACTTTTCAGGGTCTGTGCTGGGCCAAAAGATTCAGCACTAGGTTCTCTCCTGATTACAGGTGAGTAAATCGGAATTCGTAGTTCGGCTGATTTTAGAGGAATATTTGTACGTTTCAAAAATGGACACAGAAACTTTTCTGGTGAAAACCACACAATGGATTCCTATGGAAGGAAGTAGAAGTTACTGGTAAGTACGCTTAGAATTACTTTTCAGGGTCAGTGCTGGGCTAAAAGATGCAGCACTGGGTTCTCTCCTAATTACATGTGAGTGAATCGGAATTCTTAGTTCGGCTGATTTTAGAGGAATATTTGTACCTTTCAAAAATGGACACAGAAAATTTTCTGGTGAAAACCACTCAATGTATTCCTAAGGAAGGAAATACAAGTTACTGGTAAATACGCTTAGAGTTTCTTTTCAGGGTCTGTGCTGGGCTAAAATATGCAGCACTGGGTTCTCTCCTAATTACAGGTGAGTTAATCGGAATTCGTAGTTTGGCTGATTTTAGAGGAATATTTGTACGTTTCAAAAATGGACACTTAGAAAATTGTCTGGTGAAAACCACACAATGTATTCCTATGGAAGGAAATCCAAGTTACTGGTAAGTATGCTTAGAATTACTTTTCAGGGTCTGTGCTGGGCTAAAAGATGCAGCCCTGGGTTCTCTTCTGATAACAGGTGAGTAAATCGGAATTCATAGTTCGGCTGATTTTCGAGGAATATTTGTACGTTTCAAAAATGGACACAGAAAATTTTCTGGTGAAAACCACACAATGGATTCCTATGGAAGGAAATACAAGTTACTGGTAAGTATGCTTAGAATTACTTTTCAGGGTCAGTGCTGGGCTAAAAGATGCAGCCCTGGGTTCTCTCCTGATAACAGGTGAGTAAATCGGAATTAGTAGTTCGGCTGATTTTAGAGGAATATTTGTACGTTTCAAAAATGGACACAGAAACTTTTCTGGTGAAAACCACACAATGGATTCCTATGGAAGGAAGTAGAAGTTACTGGTAAGTACGCTTAGAATTACTTTTCAGGGTCAGTGCTGGGCTAAAAGATGCAGCACTGGGTTCTCTCCTAATTACATGTGAGTGAATCGGAATTCTTAGTTCGGCTGATTTTAGAGGAATATTTGTACCTTTCAAAAATGGACACTTAGAAAATTGTCTGGTGAAAACCACACAATGTATTCCTATGGAAGGAAATACAAGTTACTGGTAAGTACGCTTAGAATTACTTTTCAGGGTCTGAGCTGGGCTAAAAGATGCAGCTCTGGGTTCTCTCCTGATTACAGGTGAGTAAATCGGAATTCGTAGTTTGGCTGATTTTCGAGGAATATTTGTACGTTTCAAAAATAGACACGTAGAAACTTTTCTGGTGAAAACCACACAATGGATTCCTATAGAAGGAAATACAAGTTACTGGTAAGTACGCTTAGAATTACTTTTCAGGGTCTGAGCTGGGCTAAAAGATGCAGCTCTGGGTTCTCTCCTGATTACAGGTGAGTAAATCGGAATTCGTAGTTTGGCTGATTTTCGAGGAATATTTGTACGTTTCAAAAATAGACACGTAGAAACTTTTCTGGTGAAAACCACACAATGGATTCCTATGGAAGGAAATACAAGTAACTGGTAAGTACGGTTAGAATTACTTTTCAGGGTCAGTGCTGGGCTAAAAGATGCAGCCCTGGGTTCTCTCCTGATAACAGGTGAGTAAATCGGAATTCGTAGTTCGGCTGATTTTAGAGGAATATTTGCCCGTTTTAAAAATGGACACAGAAAATTTTCGGGTGAAAACCACACAATGGATTCCTATGGAAGGAAAAACAAGTTACTGGTAAGTACGCTTAGAAATACTTTTCAGGGTCTGTGCTGGGCCAAAAGATTCAGCACTAGGTTCTCTCCTGATTACAGGTGAGTAAATCGGAATTCGTAGTTCGGCTGATTTTAGAGGAATATTTGTACGTTTCAAAAATGGACACAGAAACTTTTCTGGTGAAAACCACACAATGGATTCCTATGGAAGGAAGTAGAAGTTACTGGTAAGTACGCTTAGAATTACTTTTCAGGGTCAGTGCTGGGCTAAAAGATGCAGCACTGGGTTCTCTCCTAATTACATGTGAGTGAATCGGAATTCTTAGTTCGGCTGATTTTAGAGGAATATTTGTACCTTTCAAAAATGGACACAGAAAATTTTCTGGTGAAAACCACTCAATGTATTCCTAAGGAAGGAAATACAAGTTACTGGTAAATACGCTTAGAGTTACTTTTCAGGGTCTGTGCTGGGCTAAAATATGCAGCACTGGGTTCTCTCCTAATTACAGGTGAGTTAATCGGAATTCGTAGTTTGGCTGATTTTAGAGGAATATTTGTACGTTTCAAAAATGGACACTTAGAAAATTTTCTGGTGAAAACCACACAATGTATTCCTATGGAAGGAAATCCAAGTTACTGGTAAGTACGCTTAGAAATACTTTTCAGGGTCTGTGCTGGGCTAAAAGATGCAGCCCTGAGTTCTCTCCTGATGACAGGTGAGTAAATCGGAATTCGTAGTTCGACTGATTTTAGAGGAATATTTGTACGTTTCAAAAATGGACACTTAGAAAATTGTCTGAGGAAAACCACACAATGTATTCCTATGGAAGGAAATCCAAGTTACTGGTAAGTACGCTTAGAATTACTTTTCAGGGTCTGTGCTGGGCTAAAAGATGCAGCCCTGAGTTCTCTCCTGATGACAGGTGAGTAAATCGGAATTCGTACTTTGGCTGATTTTAGAGGAATATATGTACGTTTCAAAAATGGACACAGAAAATTTTCTGGTGAAAACCACACAATGGATTCCTATGGAAGGAAATACAAGTTACTGGTAAGTACGCTTAGAATTACTTTTCAGGGTCTGTGCTGGGCTAAAAGATGCAGCACTGGGTTCTCTCCTGATTACAGGTGAGTAAATCGGAATTCGTAGTTTGGCTTATTTTAGAGGAATATTTGTACATTTCAAAAATGAACACAGAAAATTTTCTGGTGAAAACCACACAATGTATTCCTATGGAGGGAAATAAAAGTAACTGGTAAGTACGCTTATAATTACTTTTCAGGGTCTGTGCTGGGCTAAAAGATGCAGCACTGGGTTCTTCCCTAATTACAGGTGAGTAAATCGGTATTCATAGTTCAGCTGATTTTAGAGGAATATTTGTACGTTTCAAAAATGGACACTTAGAAAATTGTCTGGTGAAAACCACACAATGTATTCCTATGGAAGGAAATCCAAGTTACTGGTAAGTACGCTTAGAATTACTTTTCAGGGTCTGTGCTGGGCTAAAAGATGCAGCCCTGAGTTCTCTCCTGATGACAGGTGAGTAAATCGGAATTCGTAGTTCGGTTTATTTTAGAGGAATATATGTACGTTTCAAAAATGGACACAGAAAATTTTCTGGTGAAAACCACACAATGGATTCCTATGGAAGGAAATACAAGTTACTGGTAAGTACGCTTAGAATTACTTTTCAGGGTCAGTGCTGGGCTAAAAGATGCAGCCCTGGGTTCTCTCCTGATAACAGGTGAGTAAATCGGAATTCGTAGTTTGGCTGATCTTAGAGGAATATTTGTACGTTTCAAAAATGGACACGTAGAACATTTTCTGGTGAAAACCACACAATGGATTCCTATGGAAGGAAATACAAGTTACTGGTAAGTACGCTTAGAATTACTTTTCAGGGTCTGTGCTGGGCTAAAAGATGCAGCACTGGGTTCTCTCCTGATTACAGGTGAGTAAATCGGAATTCGTAGTTTGGCTTATTTTAGAGGAATATTTGTACTTTTCAAAAATGAACACAGAAAATTTTCTGGTGAAAACCACACAATGTATTCCTATGGAGGGAAATAAAAGTAACTGGTAAGTACGCTTATAATTACTTTTCAGGGTCTGTGCTGGGCTAAAAGATGCAGCACTGGGTTCTCTCCTAATTACAGGTGAGTAAATCGGTATTCATAGTTCAGCTGATTTTAGAGGAATATTTGTACGTTTCAAAAATGGACACTTAGAAAATTGTCTGGTGAAAACCACACAATGTATTCCTATGGAAGGAAATCCAAGTTACTGGTAAGTACGCTTAGAATTACTTTTCAGGGTCTGTGCTGGGCTAAAAGATGCAGCCCTGAGTTCTCTCCTGATGACAGGTGAGTAAATCGGAATTCTTAGTTCGGCTGATTTTAGAGGATCATATGTACGTTTCAAAAATGGACACTTAGAAAATTGTCTGGTGAAAACCATACAATGGATTCCTATGGCATTAAATAAAAGTTACTGGTAGGTACGCTTAGAATTACTTTTCAGGGTCTGTGCTGGGCTAAAAGAAGCAGCACTGGGTTCTCTCCTAATTACAGGTGAGTAAATCGGAATTCGTAGTTCAGCTGATTTTAGAGGAATATTTGTACGTTTCAAAAATGGACACTTAGAAAATTGTCTGGTGAAAACCACACAATGTATTCCTATGGAAGGAAATCCAAGTTACTGGTAAGTATGCTTAGAATTACTTTTCAGGGTCTGTGCTGGGCTAAAAGATGCAGCCCTGGGTTCTCTTCTGATAACAGGTGAGTAAATCGGAATTCATAGTTCGGCTGATTTTAGAGGAATATTTGTACTTTTCAAAAATGGACACAGAAAATTTTCTGGTGAAAACCACACAATGGATTCCTATGGAAGGAAATACAAGTTACTGGTAAGTATGCTTAGAATTACTTTTCAGGGTCAGTGCTGGGCTAAAAGATGCAGCCCTGGGTTCTCTCCTGATAACAGGTGAGTAAATCGGAATTAGTAGTTCGGCTGATTTTAGAGGAATATTTGTACGTTTCAAAAATGGACACAGAAACTTTTCTGGTGAAAACCACACAATGGATTCCTATGGAAGGAAGTAGAAGTTACTGGTAAGTACGCTTAGAAATACTTTTCAGGGTCTGTGCTGGGCCAAAAGATTCAGCACTAGGTTCTCTCCTGATTACAGGTGAGTAAATCGGAATTCGTAGTTCGGCTGATTTTAGAGGAATATTTGTACGTTTCAAAAATGGACACAGAAACTTTTCTGGTGAAAACCACACAATGGATTCCTATGGAAGGAAGTAGAAGTTACTGGTAAGTACGCTTAGAATTACTTTTCAGGGTCAGTGCTGGGCTAAAAGATGCAGCACTGGGTTCTCTCCTAATTACATGTGAGTGAATCGGAATTCTTAGTTCGGCTGATTTTAGAGGAATATTTGTACCTTTCAAAAATGGACACAGAAAATTTTCTGGTGAAAACCACTCAATGTATTCCTAAGGAAGGAAATACAAGTTACTGGTAAATACGCTTAGAGTTTCTTTTCAGGGTCTGTGCTGGGCTAAAATATGCAGCACTGGGTTCTCTCCTAATTACAGGTGAGTTAATCGGAATTCGTAGTTTGGCTGATTTTAGAGGAATATTTGTACGTTTCAAAAATGGACACTTAGAAAATTGTCTGGTGAAAACCACACAATGTATTCCTATGGAAGGAAATCCAAGTTACTGGTAAGTATGCTTAGAATTACTTTTCAGGGTCTGTGCTGGGCTAAAAGATGCAGCCCTGGGTTCTCTTCTGATAACAGGTGAGTAAATCGGAATTCATAGTTCGGCTGATTTTCGAGGAATATTTGTACGTTTCAAAAATGGACACAGAAAATTTTCTGGTGAAAACCACACAATGGATTCCTATGGAAGGAAATACAAGTTACTGGTAAGTATGCTTAGAATTACTTTTCAGGGTCAGTGCTGGGCTAAAAGATGCAGCCCTGGGTTCTCTCCTGATAACAGGTGAGTAAATCGGAATTAGTAGTTCGGCTGATTTTAGAGGAATATTTGTACGTTTCAAAAATGGACACAGAAACTTTTCTGGTGAAAACCACACAATGGATTCCTATGGAAGGAAGTAGAAGTTACTGGTAAGTACGCTTAGAATTACTTTTCAGGGTCAGTGCTGGGCTAAAAGATGCAGCACTGGGTTCTCTCCTAATTACATGTGAGTGAATCGGAATTCTTAGTTCGGCTGATTTTAGAGGAATATTTGTACCTTTCAAAAATGGACACTTAGAAAATTGTCTGGTGAAAACCACACAATGTATTCCTATGGAAGGAAATACAAGTTACTGGTAAGTACGCTTAGAATTACTTTTCAGGGTCTGAGCTGGGCTAAAAGATGCAGCTCTGGGTTCTCTCCTGATTACAGGTGAGTAAATCGGAATTCGTAGTTTGGCTGATTTTCGAGGAATATTTGTACGTTTCAAAAATAGACACGTAGAAACTTTTCTGGTGAAAACCACACAATGGATTCCTATAGAAGGAAATACAAGTTACTGGTAAGTACGCTTAGAATTACTTTTCAGGGTCTGAGCTGGGCTAAAAGATGCAGCTCTGGGTTCTCTCCTGATTACAGGTGAGTAAATCGGAATTCGTAGTTTGGCTGATTTTCGAGGAATATTTGTACGTTTCAAAAATAGACACGTAGAAACTTTTCTGGTGAAAACCACACAATGGATTCCTATGGAAGGAAATACAAGTAACTGGTAAGTACGGTTAGAATTACTTTTCAGGGTCAGTGCTGGGCTAAAAGATGCAGCCCTGGGTTCTCTCCTGATAACAGGTGAGTAAATCGGAATTCGTAGTTCGGCTGATTTTAGAGGAATATTTGCCCGTTTTAAAAATGGACACAGAAAATTTTCGGGTGAAAACCACACAATGGATTCCTATGGAAGGAAAAACAAGTTACTGGTAAGTACGCTTAGAAATACTTTTCAGGGTCTGTGCTGGGCCAAAAGATTCAGCACTAGGTTCTCTCCTGATTACAGGTGAGTAAATCGGAATTCGTAGTTCGGCTGATTTTAGAGGAATATTTGTACGTTTCAAAAATGGACACAGAAACTTTTCTGGTGAAAACCACACAATGGATTCCTATGGAAGGAAGTAGAAGTTACTGGTAAGTACGCTTAGAATTACTTTTCAGGGTCAGTGCTGGGCTAAAAGATGCAGCACTGGGTTCTCTCCTAATTACATGTGAGTGAATCGGAATTCTTAGTTCGGCTGATTTTAGAGGAATATTTGTACCTTTCAAAAATGGACACAGAAAATTTTCTGGTGAAAACCACTCAATGTATTCCTAAGGAAGGAAATACAAGTTACTGGTAAATACGCTTAGAGTTACTTTTCAGGGTCTGTGCTGGGCTAAAATATGCAGCACTGGGTTCTCTCCTAATTACAGGTGAGTTAATCGGAATTCGTAGTTTGGCTGATTTTAGAGGAATATTTGTACGTTTCAAAAATGGACACTTAGAAAATTTTCTGGTGAAAACCACACAATGTATTCCTATGGAAGGAAATCCAAGTTACTGGTAAGTACGCTTAGAAATACTTTTCAGGGTCTGTGCTGGGCTAAAAGATGCAGCCCTGAGTTCTCTCCTGATGACAGGTGAGTAAATCGGAATTCGTAGTTCGACTGATTTTAGAGGAATATTTGTACGTTTCAAAAATGGACACTTAGAAAATTGTCTGAGGAAAACCACACAATGTATTCCTATGGAAGGAAATCCAAGTTACTGGTAAGTACGCTTAGAATTACTTTTCAGGGTCTGTGCTGGGCTAAAAGATGCAGCCCTGAGTTCTCTCCTGATGACAGGTGAGTAAATCGGAATTCGTACTTTGGCTGATTTTAGAGGAATATATGTACGTTTCAAAAATGGACACAGAAAATTTTCTGGTGAAAACCACACAATGGATTCCTATGGAAGGAAATACAAGTTACTGGTAAGTACGCTTAGAATTACTTTTCAGGGTCTGTGCTGGGCTAAAAGATGCAGCACTGGGTTCTCTCCTGATTACAGGTGAGTAAATCGGAATTCGTAGTTTGGCTTATTTTAGAGGAATATTTGTACATTTCAAAAATGAACACAGAAAATTTTCTGGTGAAAACCACACAATGTATTCCTATGGAGGGAAATAAAAGTAACTGGTAAGTACGCTTATAATTACTTTTCAGGGTCTGTGCTGGGCTAAAAGATGCAGCACTGGGTTCTTCCCTAATTACAGGTGAGTAAATCGGTATTCATAGTTCAGCTGATTTTAGAGGAATATTTGTACGTTTCAAAAATGGACACTTAGAAAATTGTCTGGTGAAAACCACACAATGTATTCCTATGGAAGGAAATCCAAGTTACTGGTAAGTACGCTTAGAATTACTTTTCAGGGTCTGTGCTGGGCTAAAAGATGCAGCCCTGAGTTCTCTCCTGATGACAGGTGAGTAAATCGGAATTCGTAGTTCGGTTTATTTTAGAGGAATATATGTACGTTTCAAAAATGGACACAGAAAATTTTCTGGTGAAAACCACACAATGGATTCCTATGGAAGGAAATACAAGTTACTGGTAAGTACGCTTAGAATTACTTTTCAGGGTCAGTGCTGGGCTAAAAGATGCAGCCCTGGGTTCTCTCCTGATAACAGGTGAGTAAATCGGAATTCGTAGTTTGGCTGATCTTAGAGGAATATTTGTACGTTTCAAAAATGGACACGTAGAACATTTTCTGGTGAAAACCACACAATGGATTCCTATGGAAGGAAATACAAGTTACTGGTAAGTACGCTTAGAATTACTTTTCAGGGTCTGTGCTGGGCTAAAAGATGCAGCACTGGGTTCTCTCCTGATTACAGGTGAGTAAATCGGAATTCGTAGTTTGGCTTATTTTAAAGGAATATTTGTACTTTTCAAAAATGAACACAGAAAATTTTCTGGTGAAAACCACACAATGTATTCCTATGGAGGGAAATAAAAGTAACTGGTAAGTACGCTTATAATTACTTTTCAGGGTCTGTGCTGGGCTAAAAGATGCAGCACTGGGTTCTCTCCTAATTACAGGTGAGTAAATCGGTATTCATAGTTCAGCTGATTTTAGAGGAATATTTGTACGTTTCAAAAATGGACACTTAGAAAATTGTCTGGTGAAAACCACACAATGTATTCCTATGGAAGGAAATCCAAGTTACTGGTAAGTACGCTTAGAATTACTTTTCAGGGTCTGTGCTGGGCTAAAAGATGCAGCCCTGAGTTCTCTCCTGATGACAGGTGAGTAAATCGGAATTCTTAGTTCGGCTGATTTTAGAGGATCATATGTACGTTTCAAAAATGGACACTTAGAAAATTGTCTGGTGAAAACCATACAATGGATTCCTATGGCATTAAATAAAAGTTACTGGTAGGTACGCTTAGAATTACTTTTCAGGGTCTGTGCTGGGCTAAAAGAAGCAGCACTGGGTTCTCTCCTAATTACAGGTGAGTAAATCGGAATTCGTAGTTCAGCTGATTTTAGAGGAATATTTGTACGTTTCAAAAATGGACACTTAGAAAATTGTCTGGTGAAAACCACACAATGTATTCCTATGGAAGGAAATCCAAGTTACTGGTAAGTATGCTTAGAATTACTTTTCAGGGTCTGTGCTGGGCTAAAAGATGCAGCCCTGGGTTCTCTTCTGATAACAGGTGAGTAAATCGGAATTCATAGTTCGGCTGATTTTAGAGGAATATTTGTACGTTTCAAAAATGGACACAGAAAATTTTCTGGTGAAAACCACACAATGGATTCCTATGGAAGGAAATACAAGTTACTGGTAAGTATGCTTAGAATTACTTTTCAGGGTCTGTGCTGGGCTAAAAGATGCAGCACTGGGTTCTCTCCTGATTACATGTGAGTGAATCGGAATTATTAGTTCGGCTGATTTTAGAGGAATATTTGTACCTTTCAAAAATGGACACTTAGAAAATTGTCTGGTGAAAACCACACAATGTATTCCTATGGAAGGAAATACAAGTTACTGGTAAGTACGCTTAGAATTACTTTTCAGTGTCTGTGCTGGGCTAAAAAATGCAGCACTGGGGTCTCTCCTGATTACAAGTGAGTAAATCGGAATTCGTAGTTCGGCTGATTTTAGAGGAATATTTGTATGTTTCAAAAATGAACACGTAGAACATTTTCTGGTGAAAACCACACAATGGATTCCTATGGAAGGTAATACAAGTTACTGGTAAGTACGCTTAGAATTACTTTTCAGGGTCTGTGCTGGTCTAAAAGATGCAGCCCTGGGTTCTCTCCTGATAACAGGTGAGTAAATCGGAATTAGTAGTTCGGCTGATTTTAGAGGAATATTTGTACGTTTCAAAAATGGACACAGAAACTTTTCTGGTGAAAACCACACAATGGATTCCTATGGAAGGAAGTAGAAGTTACTGGTAAGTACGCTTAGAATTACTTTTCAGGGTCAGTGCTGGGCTAAAAGATGCAGCACTGGGTTCTCTCCTAATTACATGTGAGTGAATCGGAATTCTTAGTTCGGCTGATTTTAGAGGAATATTTGTACCTTTCAAAAATGGACACTTAGAAAATTGTCTGGTGAAAACCACACAATGTATTCCTATGGAAGGAAATACAAGTTACTGGTAAGTACGCTTAGAATTACTTTTCAGGGTCTGAGCTGGGCTAAAAGATGCAGCTCTGGGTTCTCTCCTGATTACAGGTGAGTAAATCGGAATTCGTAGTTTGGCTGATTTTCGAGGAATATTTGTACGTTTCAAAAATAGACACGTAGAAACTTTTCTGGTGAAAACCACACAATGGATTCCTATGGAAGGAAATACAAGTTACTGGTAAGTACGCTTAGAATTACTTTTCAGGGTCTGAGCTGGGCTAAAAGATGCAGCTCTGGGTTCTCTCCTGATTACAGGTGAGTAAATCGGAATTCGTAGTTTGGCTGATTTTCGAGGAATATTTGTACGTTTCAAAAATAGACACGTAGAAACTTTTCTGGTGAAAACCACACAATGGATTCCTATGGAAGGAAATACAAGTAACTGGTAAGTACGGTTAGAATTACTTTTCAGGGTCAGTGCTGGGCTAAAAGATGCAGCCCTGGGTTCTCTCCTGATAACAGGTGAGTAAATCGGAATTCGTAGTTCGGCTGATTTTAGAGGAATATTTGCCCGTTTTAAAAATGGACACAGAAAATTTTCGGGTGAAAACCACACAATGGATTCCTATGGAAGGAAAAACAAGTTACTGGTAAGTACGCTTAGAAATACTTTTCAGGGTCTGTGCTGGGCCAAAAGATTCAGCACTAGGTTCTCTCCTGATTACAGGTGAGTAAATCGGAATTCGTAGTTCGGCTGATTTTAGAGGAATATTTGTACGTTTCAAAAATGGACACAGAAACTTTTCTGGTGAAAACCACACAATGGATTCCTATGGAAGGAAGTAGAAGTTACTGGTAAGTACGCTTAGAATTACTTTTCAGGGTCAGTGCTGGGCTAAAAGATGCAGCACTGGGTTCTCTCCTAATTACATGTGAGTGAATCGGAATTCTTAGTTCGGCTGATTTTAGAGGAATATTTGTACCTTTCAAAAATGGACACAGAAAATTTTCTGGTGAAAACCACTCAATGTATTCCTAAGGAAGGAAATACAAGTTACTGGTAAATACGCTTAGAGTTACTTTTCAGGGTCTGTGCTGGGCTAAAATATGCAGCACTGGGTTCTCTCCTAATTACAGGTGAGTTAATCGGAATTCGTAGTTTGGCTGATTTTAGAGGAATATTTGTACGTTTCAAAAATGGACACTTAGAAAATTTTCTGGTGAAAACCACACAATGTATTCCTATGGAAGGAAATCCAAGTTACTGGTAAGTACGCTTAGAAATACTTTTCAGGGTCTGTGCTGGGCTAAAAGATGCAGCCCTGAGTTCTCTCCTGATGACAGGTGAGTAAATCGGAATTCGTAGTTCGACTGATTTTAGAGGAATATTTGTACGTTTCAAAAATGGACACTTAGAAAATTGTCTGAGGAAAACCACACAATGTATTCCTATGGAAGGAAATCCAAGTTACTGGTAAGTACGCTTAGAATTACTTTTCAGGGTCTGTGCTGGGCTAAAAGATGCAGCCCTGAGTTCTCTCCTGATGACAGGTGAGTAAATCGGAATTCGTAGTTTGGCTGATTTTAGAGGAATATATGTACGTTTCAAAAATGGACACAGAAAATTTTCTGGTGAAAACCACACAATGGATTCCTATGGAAGGAAATACAAGTTACTGGTAAGTACGCTTAGAATTACTTTTCAGGGTCTGTGCTGGGCTAAAAGATGCAGCACTGGGTTCTCTCCTGATTACAGGTGAGTAAATCGGAATTCGTAGTTTGGCTTATTTTAGAGGAATATTTGTACATTTCAAAAATGAACACAGAAAATTTTCTGGTGAAAACCACACAATGTATTCCTATGGAGGGAAATAAAAGTAACTGGTAAGTACGCTTATAATTACTTTTCAGGGTCTGTGCTGGGCTAAAAGATGCAGCACTGGGTTCTTCCCTAATTACAGGTGAGTAAATCGGTATTCATAGTTCAGCTGATTTTAGAGGAATATTTGTACGTTTCAAAAATGGACACTTAGAAAATTGTCTGGTGAAAACCACACAATGTATTCCTATGGAAGGAAATCCAAGTTACTGGTAAGTACGCTTAGAATTACTTTTCAGGGTCTGTGCTGGGCTAAAAGATGCAGCCCTGAGTTCTCTCCTGATGACAGGTGAGTAAATCGGAATTCGTAGTTCGGTTTATTTTAGAGGAATATATGTACGTTTCAAAAATGGACACAGAAAATTTTCTGGTGAAAACCACACAATGGATTCCTATGGAAGGAAATACAAGTTACTGGTAAGTACGCTTAGAATTACTTTTCAGGGTCAGTGCTGGGCTAAAAGATGCAGCCCTGGGTTCTCTCCTGATAACAGGTGAGTAAATCGGAATTCGTAGTTTGGCTGATCTTAGAGGAATATTTGTACGTTTCAAAAATGGACACGTAGAACATTTTCTGGTGAAAACCACACAATGGATTCCTATGGAAGGAAATACAAGTTACTGGTAAGTACGCTTAGAATTACTTTTCAGGGTCTGTGCTGGGCTAAAAGATGCAGCACTGGGTTCTCTCCTGATTACAGGTGAGTAAATCGGAATTCGTAGTTTGGCTTATTTTAGAGGAATATTTGTACTTTTCAAAAATGAACACAGAAAATTTTCTGGTGAAAACCACACAATGTATTCCTATGGAGGGAAATAAAAGTAACTGGTAAGTACGCTTATAATTACTTTTCAGGGTCTGTGCTGGGCTAAAAGATGCAGCACTGGGTTCTCTCCTAATTACAGGTGAGTAAATCGGTATTCATAGTTCAGCTGATTTTAGAGGAATATTTGTACGTTTCAAAAATGGACACTTAGAAAATTGTCTGGTGAAAACCACACAATGTATTCCTATGGAAGGAAATCCAAGTTACTGGTAAGTACGCTTAGAATTACTTTTCAGGGTCTGTGCTGGGCTAAAAGATGCAGCCCTGAGTTCTCTCCTGATGACAGGTGAGTAAATCGGAATTCGTAGTTCGGCTGATTTTAGAGGAATATATGTACGTTTCAAAAATGGACACTTAGAAAATTGTCTTGTGAAAACCACACAATGGATTCCTATGGAAGGAAATACAAGTTACTGGTAAGTATGCTTAGAATTACTTTTCAGGGTCAGTGCTGGGCTAAAAGATGCAGCCCTGGGTTCTCTCCTGATAACAGGTGAGTAAATCGGAATTCGTAGTTTGGCTGATTTTAGAGGAATATTTGTACGTTTCAAAAATGGACACTTAGAAAATTGTCTGCTGAAAACCACACAATGGATTCCTATGGAAGGAAATACAAGTTACTGGTAAGTACGCTTAGAATTACTTTTCAGGGTCAGTGCTGGGCTAAAACTTGCAGCTCTGGGTTCTCTCCTGATTACAGGTGAGTAAATCAGAATTTGTAGTTCGGCTGATTTTAGAGGAATATTTGTGCGGTTCAAAAATGGACACGTAGAAACTTTTCTGGTGAAAACCACACAATGGATTCCTATGGAAGGAAATACAAGTTACTGGTAAGTACGCTTAGAATTACTTTTCAGGGTCAGTGCTGGGCTAAAAGATGCAGCCCTGGGTTCTCTCCTGATAACAGGTGAGTAAATCGGAATTCGTAGTTCGGCTGATTTTAGAGGAATATTTGTACGTTTAAAAAATGGACACTTAGAAAATTGTCTGGTGAAAACCACACAATGGATTCATAAGGAAGGAATTATAAGTTACTGGTAAGTACGCTTAGAATTACTTTTCAGGGTCTGTGCTGGGCTAAAAGATGCAGCACTGGGTTCTCTCCTGATAACAGGTGAGTAAATCGGAATTCGTAGTTCGGCTGATTTTAGAGGAATATTTGTACGTTTAAAAAATGGACACAGAAAATTTTCTGGTGAAAACCACACCATGTATTCCTAAGGAAGGAAATCCAAGTTACTGGTAAGTACGCTTAGAATTACTTTTCAGGGTCTGTGCTGGGCTAAAAGATGCAGCCCTGAGTTATCTCCTGATGACAGGTGAGTAAATAGGAATTTGTAGTTCGGCTGATTTTAGAGGAATATATGTACGTTTGAAAAATGGACACTTAGAAAATTGTCTGGTGAAAACCACACAATGGATTCCTATGGAAGGAAATACAAGTTACTGGTAAGTACGCTTAGAATTACTTTTCAGGGTCTGTGCTGGGCTAAAAGATGCAGCACTGGGTTCTCTCCTGATAACAGGTGAGTAAATCGGAATTCGTAGTTCGGCTGATTTTAGAGGAATATTTGTACGTTTCAAAAATAGACACGTAGAAACTTTTCTGGTGAAAACCACACAATGGATTCCTATGGAAGGAAATACAAGTTACTGGTAAGTACGCTTAGAATTACTTTTCAGGGTCAGTGCTGGGCTAAAAGATGCAGCCCTGGGTTCTCTCCTGATAACAGGTGAGTAAATCGGAATTCGTAGTTCGGCTGATTTTAGAGGAATATTTGTACGTTTAAAAAATGGACACTTAGAAAATTGTCTGGTGAAAACCACACAATGGATTCATAAGGAAGGAATTATAAGTTACTGGTAAGTACGCTTAGAATTACTTTTCAGGGTCTGTGCTGGGCTAAAAGATGCAGCACTGGGTTCTCTCCTGATAACAGGTGAGTAAATCGGAATTCGTAGTTCGGCTGATTTTAGAGGAATATTTGTACGTTTAAAAAATGGACACAGAAAATTTTCTGGTGAAAACCACACCATGTATTCCTAAGGAAGGAAATCCAAGTTACTGGTAAGTACGCTTAGAATTACTTTTCAGGGTCTGTGCTGGGCTAAAAGATGCAGCCCTGAGTTATCTCCTGATGACAGGTGAGTAAATAGGAATTTGTAGTTCGGCTGATTTTAGAGGAATATATGTACCTTTGAAAAATGGACACTTAGAAAATTGTCTGGTGAAAACCACACAATGGATTCCTATGGAAGGAAATACAAGTTACTGGTAAGTACGCTTAGAATTACTTTTCAGGGTCTGTGCTGGGCTAAAAGATGCAGCACTGGGTTCTCTCCTGATAACAGGTGAGTAAATCGGAATTCGTAGTTCGGCTGATTTTAGAGGAATATTTGTACGTTTCAAAAATAGACACGTAGAAACTTTTCTGGTGAAAACCACACAATGGATTCCTATGGAAGGAAATACAAGTTACTGGTAAGTACGCTTAGAATTATTTTTCAGGGTCTGTGCTGGGCTAAAAGATGCAGCCCTGAGTTCTCTCCTGATGACAGGTGAGTAAATCGGAATTCGTAGTTCGGCTGATTTTAGAGGAATATTTGTACGTTTCAAAAATGGACACTTAGAAAATTGTCTGAGGAAAACCACACAATGTATTCCTACGGAAGGAAATCCAAGTTACTGGTAAGTACGCTTAGAATTACTTTTCAGGGTCTGTGCTGGGCTAAAAGATGCAGCCCTGAGTTCTCTCCTGATGACAGGTGAGTAAATCGGAATTCGTAGTTCGGCTGATTTTAGAGGAATATATGTACGTTTCAAAAATGGACACAGAAAATTTTCTGGTGAAAACCACACAATGGATTCCTATGGAAGGAAATACAAGTTACTGGTAAGTACGCTTAGAATTACTTTTCAGGGTCAGTGCTGGGCTAAAAGATGCAGCCCTGGGTTCTCTCCTGATAACAGGTGAGTAAATCGGAAATCGTAGTTTGGCTGATCTTAGAGGAATATTTGTACGTTTCAAAAATGGACACGTAGAACATTTTCTGGTGAAAACCACACAATGGATTCCTATGGAAGGAAATACAAGTTACTGGTAAGTATGCTTAGAATTACTTTTCAGGGTCAGTGCTGGGCTAAAAGATGCAGCCCTGGGTTCTCTCCTGATAACAGGTGAGTAAATCGGAATTCGTAGTTTGGCTGATCTTAGAGGAATATTTGTACGTTTCAAAAATGGACACTTAGAAAATTGTCTGCTGAAAACCACACAATGGATTCCTATGGAAGGAAATACAAGTTACTGGTAAGTACACTTAGAATTACTTTTCAGGGTCTGAGCTGGGCTAAAAGATGCAGCTCTGGGTTCTCTCCTGATTACAGGTGAGTAAATCGGAATTCGTAGTTTGGCTGATTTTCGAGGAATATTTGTACGTTTCAAAAATAGACACGTAGAAACTTTTCTGGTGAAAACCACACAATGGATTCCTATGGAAGGAAATACAAGTAACTGGTAAGTACGGTTAGAATTACTTTTCAGGGTCAGTGCTGGGTTTAAAAGATGCAGCCCTGGGTTCTCTCCTGATAACAGGTGAGTAAATCGGAATTCGTAGTTCGGCTGATTTTAGAGGAATATTTGCCCGTTTTAAAAATGGACACAGAAAATTTTCGGGTGAAAACCACACAATGGATTCCTATGGAAGGAAAAACAAGTTACTGGTAAGTACGCTTAGAAATACTTTTCAGGGTCTGTGCTGGGCCAAAAGATTCAGCACTAGGTTCTCTCCTGATTACAGGTGAGTAAATCGGAATTTGTAGTTCGGCTGATTTTAGAGGAATATTTGTACGTTTCAAAAATGGACACAGAAACTTTTCTGGTGAAAACCACACAATGGATTCCTATGGAAGGAAGTAGAAGTTACTGGTAAGTACGCTTAGAATTACTTTTCAGGGTCAGTGCTGGGCTAAAAGATGCAGCACTGGGTTCTCTCCTAATTACATGTGAGTGAATCGGAATTCTTAGTTCGGCTGATTTTAGAGGAATATTTGTACCTTTCAAAAATGGACACAGAAAATTTTCTGGTGAAAACCACTCAATGTATTCCTAAGGAAGGAAATACAAGTTACTGGTAAATACGCTTAGAGTTACTTTTCAGGGTCTGTGCTGGGCTAAAATATGCAGCACTGGGTTCTCTCCTAATTACAGGTGAGTTAATCGGAATTCGTAGTTTGGCTGATTTTAGAGGAATATTTGTACGTTTCAAAAATGGACACTTAGAAAATTTTCTGGTGAAAACCACACAATGTATTCCTATGGAAGTAAATCCAAGTTACTGGTAAGTACGCTTAGAAATACTTTTCAGGGTCTGTGCTGGGCTAAAAGATGCAGCCCTGAGTTCTCTCCTGATGACAGGTGAGTAAATCGGAATTCGTAGTTCGACTGATTTTAGAGGAATATTTGTACGTTTCAAAAATGGACACTTAGAAAATTGTCTGAGGAAAACCACACAATGTATTCCTATGGAAGGAAATCCAAGTTACTGGTAAGTACGCTTAGAATTACTTTTCAGGGTCTGTGCTGGGCTAAAAGATGCAGCCCTGAGTTCTCTCCTGATGACAGGTGAGTAAATCGGAATTCGTAGTTTGGCTGATTTTAGAGGAATATATGTACGTTTCAAAAATGGACACAGAAAATTTTCTGGTGAAAACCACACAATGGATTCCTATGGAAGGAAATACAAGTTACTGGTAAGTACGCTTAGAATTACTTTTCAGGGTCTGTGCTGGGCTAAAAGATGCAGCACTGGGTTCTCTCCTGATTACAGGTGAGTAAATCGGAATTCGTAGTTTGGCTTATTTTAGAGGAATATTTGTACATTTCAAAAATGAACACAGAAAATTTTCTGGTGAAAACCACACAATGTATTCCTATGGAGGGAAATAAAAGTAACTGGTAAGTACGCTTATAATTACTTTTCAGGGTCTGTGCTGGGCTAAAAGATGCAGCACTGGGTTCTTCCCTAATTACAGGTGAGTAAATCGGTATTCATAGTTCAGCTGATTTTAGAGGAATATTTGTACGTTTCAAAAATGGACACTTAGAAAATTGTCTGGTGAAAACCACACAATGTATTCCTATGGAAGGAAATCCAAGTTACTGGTAAGTACGCTTAGAATTACTTTTCAGGGTCTGTGCTGGGCTAAAAGATGCAGCCCTGAGTTCTCTCCTGATGACAGGTGAGTAAATCGGAATTCGTAGTTCGGTTTATTTTAGAGGAATATATGTACGTTTCAAAAATGGACACAGAAAATTTTCTGGTGAAAACCACACAATGGATTCCTATGGAAGGAAATACAAGTTACTGGTAAGTACGCTTAGAATTACTTTTCAGGGTCAGTGCTGGGCTAAAAGATGCAGCCCTGGGTTCTCTCCTGATAACAGGTGAGTAAATCGGAATTCGTAGTTTGGCTGATCTTAGAGGAATATTTGTACGTTTCAAAAATGGACACGTAGAACATTTTCTGGTGAAAACCACACAATGGATTCCTATGGAAGGAAATACAAGTTACTGGTAAGTACGCTTAGAATTACTTTTCAGGGTCTGTGCTGGGCTAAAAGATGCAGCACTGGGTTCTCTCCTGATTACAGGTGAGTAAATCGGAATTCGTAGTTTGGCTTATTTTAGAGGAATATTTGTACTTTTCAAAAATGAACACAGAAAATTTTCTGGTGAAAACCACACAATGTATTCCTATGGAGGGAAATAAAAGTAACTGGTAAGTACGCTTATAATTACTTTTCAGGGTCTGTGCTGGGCTAAAAGATGCAGCACTGGGTTCTCTCCTAATTACAGGTGAGTAAATCGGTATTCATAGTTCAGCTGATTTTAGAGGAATATTTGTACGTTTCAAAAATGGACACTTAGAAAATTGTCTGGTGAAAACCACACAATGTATTCCTATGGAAGGAAATCCAAGTTACTGGTAAGTACGCTTAGAATTACTTTTCAGGGTCTGTGCTGGGCTAAAAGATGCAGCCCTGAGTTCTCTCCTGATGACAGGTGAGTAAATCGGAATTCTTAGTTCGGCTGATTTTAGAGGATCATATGTACGTTTCAAAAATGGACACTTAGAAAATTGTCTGGTGAAAACCATACAATGGATTCCTATGGCATTAAATAAAAGTTACTGGTAGGTACGCTTAGAATTACTTTTCAGGGTCTGTGCTGGGCTAAAAGAAGCAGCACTGGGTTCTCTCCTAATTACAGGTGAGTAAATCGGAATTCGTAGTTCAGCTGATTTTAGAGGAATATTTGTACGTTTCAAAAATGGACACTTAGAAAATTGTCTGGTGAAAACCACACAATGTATTCCTATGGAAGGAAATCCAAGTTACTGGTAAGTATGCTTAGAATTACTTTTCAGGGTCTGTGCTGGGCTAAAAGATGCAGCCCTGGGTTCTCTTCTGATAACAGGTGAGTAAATCGGAATTCATAGTTCGGCTGATTTTAGAGGAATATTTGTACGTTTCAAAAATGGACACAGAAAATTTTCTGGTGAAAACCACACAATGGATTCCTATGGAAGGAAATACAAGTTACTGGTAAGTATGCTTAGAATTACTTTTCAGGGTCAGTGCTGGGCTAAAAGATGCAGCCCTGGGTTCTCTCCTGATAACAGGTGAGTAAATCGGAATTAGTAGTTCGGCTGATTTTAGAGGAATATTTGTACGTTTCAAAAATGGACACAGAAACTTTTCTGGTGAAAACCACACAATGGATTCCTATGGAAGGAAGTAGAAGTTACTGGTAAGTACGCTTAGAATTACTTTTCAGGGTCAGTGCTGGGCTAAAAGATACAGCACTGGGTTCTCTCCTAATTACATGTGAGTGAATCGGAATTCTTAGTTCGGCTGATTTTAGAGGAATATTTGTACCTTTCAAAAATGGACACTTAGAAAATTGTCTGGTGAAAACCACACAATGTATTCCTATGGAAGGAAATACAAGTTACTGGTAAGTACGCTTAGAATTACTTTTCAGGGTCTGAGCTGGGCTAAAAGATGCAGCTCTGGGTTCTCTCCTGATTACAGGTGAGTAAATCGGAATTCGTAGTTTGGCTGATTTTCGAGGAATATTTGTACGTTTCAAAAATAGACACGTAGAAACTTTTCTGGTGAAAACCACACAATGGATTCCTATGGAAGGAAATACAAGTTACTGGTAAGTACGCTTAGAATTACTTTTCAGGGTCTGAGCTGGGCTAAAAGATGCAGCTCTGGGTTCTCTCCTGATTACAGGTGAGTAAATCGGAATTCGTAGTTTGGCTGATTTTCGAGGAATATTTGTACGTTTCAAAAATAGACACGTAGAAACTTTTCTGGTGAAAACCACACAATGGATTCCTATGGAAGGAAATACAAGTAACTGGTAAGTACGGTTAGAATTACTTTTCAGGGTCAGTGCTGGGCTAAAAGATGCAGCCCTGGGTTCTCTCCTGATAACAGGTGAGTAAATCGGAATTCGTAGTTCGGCTGATTTTAGAGGAATATTTGCCCGTTTTAAAAATGGACACAGAAAATTTTCGGGTGAAAACCACACAATGGATTCCTATGGAAGGAAAAACAAGTTACTGGTAAGTACGCTTAGAAATACTTTTCAGGGTCTGTGCTGGGCCAAAAGATTCAGCACTAGGTTCTCTCCTGATTACAGGTGAGTAAATCGGAATTCGTAGTTCGGCTGATTTTAGAGGAATATTTGTACGTTTCAAAAATGGACACAGAAACTTTTCTGGTGAAAACCACACAATGGATTCCTATGGAAGGAAGTAGAAGTTACTGGTAAGTACGCTTAGAATTACTTTTCAGGGTCAGTGCTGGGCTAAAAGATGCAGCACTGGGTTCTCTCCTAATTACATGTGAGTGAATCGGAATTCTTAGTTCGGCTGATTTTAGAGGAATATTTGTACCTTTCAAAAATGGACACAGAAAATTTTCTGGTGAAAACCACTCAATGTATTCCTAAGGAAGGAAATACAAGTTACTGGTAAATACGCTTAGAGTTACTTTTCAGGGTCTGTGCTGGGCTAAAATATGCAGCACTGGGTTCTCTCCTAATTACAGGTGAGTTAATCGGAATTCGTAGTTTGGCTGATTTTAGAGGAATATTTGTACGTTTCAAAAATGGACACTTAGAAAATTGTCTGGTGAAAACCACACAATGTATTCCTATGGAAGGAAATCCAAGTTACTGGTAAGTATGCTTAGAATTACTTTTCAGGGTCTGTGCTGGGCTAAAAGATGCAGCCCTGGGTTCTCTTCTGATAACAGGTGAGTAAATCGGAATTCATAGTTCGGCTGATTTTCGAGGAATATTTGTACGTTTCAAAAATGGACACAGAAAATTTTCTGGTGAAAACCACACAATGGATTCCTATGGAAGGAAATACAAGTTACTGGTAAGTATGCTTAGAATTACTTTTCAGGGTCAGTGCTGGGCTAAAAGATGCAGCCCTGGGTTCTCTCCTGATAACAGGTGAGTAAATCGGAATTAGTAGTTCGGCTGATTTTAGAGGAATATTTGTACGTTTCAAAAATGGACACAGAAACTTTTCTGGTGAAAACCACACAATGGATTCCTATGGAAGGAAGTAGAAGTTACTGGTAAGTACGCTTAGAATTACTTTTCAGGGTCAGTGCTGGGCTAAAAGATGCAGCACTGGGTTCTCTCCTAATTACATGTGAGTGAATCGGAATTCTTAGTTCGGCTGATTTTAGAGGAATATTTGTACCTTTCAAAAATGGACACTTAGAAAATTGTCTGGTGAAAACCACACAATGTATTCCTATGGAAGGAAATACAAGTTACTGGTAAGTACGCTTAGAATTACTTTTCAGGGTCTGAGCTGGGCTAAAAGATGCAGCTCTGGGTTCTCTCCTGATTACAGGTGAGTAAATCGGAATTCGTAGTTTGGCTGATTTTCGAGGAATATTTGTACGTTTCAAAAATAGACACGTAGAAACTTTTCTGGTGAAAACCACACAATGGATTCCTATGGAAGGAAATACAAGTTACTGGTAAGTACGCTTAGAATTACTTTTCAGGGTCTGAGCTGGGCTAAAAGATGCAGCTCTGGGTTCTCTCCTGATTACAGGTGAGTAAATCGGAATTCGTAGTTTGGCTGATTTTCGAGGAATATTTGTACGTTTCAAAAATAGACACGTAGAAACTTTTCTGGTGAAAACCACACAATGGATTCCTATGGAAGGAAATACAAGTAACTGGTAAGTACGGTTAGAATTACTTTTCAGGGTCAGTGCTGGGCTAAAAGATGCAGCCCTGGGTTCTCTCCTGATAACAGGTGAGTAAATCGGAATTCGTAGTTCGGCTGATTTTAGAGGAATATTTGCCCGTTTTAAAAATGGACACAGAAAATTTTCGGGTGAAAACCACACAATGGATTCCTATGGAAGGAAAAACAAGTTACTGGTAAGTACGCTTAGAAATACTTTTCAGGGTCTGTGCTGGGCCAAAAGATTCAGCACTAGGTTCTCTCCTGATTACAGGTGAGTAAATCGGAATTCGTAGTTCGGCTGATTTTAGAGGAATATTTGTACGTTTCAAAAATGGACACAGAAACTTTTCTGGTGAAAACCACACAATGGATTCCTATGGAAGGAAGTAGAAGTTACTGGTAAGTACGCTTAGAATTACTTTTCAGGGTCAGTGCTGGGCTAAAAGATGCAGCACTGGGTTCTCTCCTAATTACATGTGAGTGAATCGGAATTCTTAGTTCGGCTGATTTTAGAGGAATATTTGTACCTTTCAAAAATGGACACAGAAAATTTTCTGGTGAAAACCACTCAATGTATTCCTAAGGAAGGAAATACAAGTTACTGGTAAATACGCTTAGAGTTACTTTTCAGGGTCTGTGCTGGGCTAAAATATGCAGCACTGGGTTCTCTCCTAATTACAGGTGAGTTAATCGGAATTCGTAGTTTGGCTGATTTTAGAGGAATATTTGTACGTTTCAAAAATGGACACTTAGAAAATTTTCTGGTGAAAACCACACAATGTATTCCTATGGAAGGAAATCCAAGTTACTGGTAAGTACGCTTAGAAATACTTTTCAGGGTCTGTGCTGGGCTAAAAGATGCAGCCCTGAGTTCTCTCCTGATGACAGGTGAGTAAATCGGAATTCGTAGTTCGACTGATTTTAGAGGAATATTTGTACGTTTCAAAAATGGACACTTAGAAAATTGTCTGAGGAAAACCACACAATGTATTCCTATGGAAGGAAATCCAAGTTACTGGTAAGTACGCTTAGAATTACTTTTCAGGGTCTGTGCTGGGCTAAAAGATGCAGCCCTGAGTTCTCTCCTGATGACAGGTGAGTAAATCGGAATTCGTAGTTTGGCTGATTTTAGAGGAATATATGTACGTTTCAAAAATGGACACAGAAAATTTTCTGGTGAAAACCACACAATGGATTCCTATGGAAGGAAATACAAGTTACTGGTAAGTACGCTTAGAATTACTTTTCAGGGTCTGTGCTGGGCTAAAAGATGCAGCACTGGGTTCTCTCCTGATTACAGGTGAGTAAATCGGAATTCGTAGTTTGGCTTATTTTAGAGGAATATTTGTACATTTCAAAAATGAACACAGAAAATTTTCTGGTGAAAACCACACAATGTATTCCTATGGAGGGAAATAAAAGTAACTGGTAAGTACGCTTATAATTACTTTTCAGGGTCTGTGCTGGGCTAAATGATGCAGCACTGGGTTCTTCCCTAATTACAGGTGAGTAAATCGGTATTCATAGTTCAGCTGATTTTAGAGGAATATTTGTACGTTTCAAAAATGGACACTTAGAAAATTGTCTGGTGAAAACCACACAATGTATTCCTATGGAAGGAAATCCAAGTTACTGGTAAGTACGCTTAGAATTACTTTTCAGGGTCTGTGCTGGGCTAAAAGATGCAGCCCTGAGTTCTCTCCTGATGACAGGTGAGTAAATCGGAATTCGTAGTTCGGTTTATTTTAGAGGAATATATGTACGTTTCAAAAATGGACACAGAAAATTTTCTGGTGAAAACCACACAATGGATTCCTATGGAAGGAAATACAAGTTACTGGTAAGTACGCTTAGAATTACTTTTCAGGGTCAGTGCTGGGCTAAAAGATGCAGCCCTGGGTTCTCTCCTGATAACAGGTGAGTAAATCGGAATTCGTAGTTTGGCTGATCTTAGAGGAATATTTGTACGTTTCAAAAATGGACACGTAGAACATTTTCTGGTGAAAACCACACAATGGATTCCTATGGAAGGAAATACAAGTTACTGGTAAGTACGCTTAGAATTACTTTTCAGGGTCTGTGCTGGGCTAAAAGATGCAGCACTGGGTTCTCTCCTGATTACAGGTGAGTAAATCGGAATTCGTAGTTTGGCTTATTTTAGAGGAATATTTGTACTTTTCAAAAATGAACACAGAAAATTTTCTGGTGAAAACCACACAATGTATTCCTATGGAGGGAAATAAAAGTAACTGGTAAGTACGCTTATAATTACTTTTCAGGGTCTGTGCTGGGCTAAAAGATGCAGCACTGGGTTCTCTCCTAATTACAGGTGAGTAAATCGGTATTCATAGTTCAGCTGATTTTAGAGGAATATTTGTACGTTTCAAAAATGGACACTTAGAAAATTGTCTGGTGAAAACCACACAATGTATTCCTATGGAAGGAAATCCAAGTTACTGGTAAGTACGCTTAGAATTACTTTTCAGGGTCTGTGCTGGGCTAAAAGATGCAGCCCTGAGTTCTCTCCTGATGACAGGTGAGTAAATCGGAATTCTTAGTTCGGCTGATTTTAGAGGATCATATGTACGTTTCAAAAATGGACACTTAGAAAATTGTCTGGTGAAAACCATACAATGGATTCCTATGGCATTAAATAAAAGTTACTGGTAGGTACGCTTAGAATTACTTTTCAGGGTCTGTGTTGGGCTAAAAGAAGCAGCACTGGGTTCTCTCCTAATTACAGGTGAGTAAATCGGAATTCGTAGTTCAGCTGATTTTAGAGGAATATTTGTACGTTTCAAAAATGGACACTTAGAAAATTGTCTGGTGAAAACCACACAATGTATTCCTATGGAAGGAAATCCAAGTTACTGGTAAGTATGCTTAGAATTACTTTTCAGGGTCTGTGCTGGGCTAAAAGATGCAGCCCTGGGTTCTCTTCTGATAACAGGTGAGTAAATCGGAATTCATAGTTCGGCTGATTTTAGAGGAATATTTGTACGTTTCAAAAATGGACACAGAAAATTTTCTGGTGAAAACCACACAATGGATTCCTATGGAAGGAAATACAAGTTACTGGTAAGTATGCTTAGAATTACTTTTCAGGGTCTGTGCTGGGCTAAAAGATGCAGCACTGGGTTCTCTCCTGATTACATGTGAGTGAATCGGAATTATTAGTTCGGCTGATTTTAGAGGAATATTTGTACCTTTCAAAAATGGACACTTAGAAAATTGTCTGGTGAAAACCACACAATGTATTCCTATGGAAGGAAATACAAGTTACTGGTAAGTACGCTTAGAATTACTTTTCAGTGTCTGTGCTGGGCTAAAAAATGCAGCACTGGGGTCTCTCCTGATTACAAGTGAGTAAATCGGAATTCGTAGTTCGGCTGATTTTAGAGGAATATTTGTATGTTTCAAAAATGAACACGTAGAACATTTTCTGGTGAAAACCACACAATGGATTCCTATGGAAGGTAATACAAGTTACTGGTAAGTACGCTTAGAATTACTTTTCAGGGTCTGTGCTGGTCTAAAAGATGCAGCACTGGGTTCTCTCCTGATTACAGGTGAGTAAATCGGAATTCGTAGTTCGGCTTATTTTAGAGGAATATTTGTACGTTTCAAAAATGAACAAAGAAAATTTTCTGGTGAAAACCACACAATGTATTCCTATGGATGGAAATAAAAGTAACTGGTAAGTACGCTTAGAATTACTTTTCAGGGTCTGTGCTGGGCTAAAAGATGCAGCACTGGGTTCTCTCCTGATTACAGGTGAGTAAATCGGAATTCGTAGTTCGGCTGATTTTAGAGGAATATTTGTACGTTTAAAAAATGGACACAGAAAATTTTCTGGTGAAAACAACACAATGTATTCCTATGGAAGGAAATACAAGTTACTGGTAAATACGCTTAGAATTACTTTTCAGGATCTGTGCTGGGCTAAAAGATGCAGCATTGGGTTCTCTCCTAATTACAGGTGAGTTAATCGGAATTCGTAGTTCGGCTGATTTTAGAGGAATATTTGTACGTTTCAAAAATGGACACAGAACATTTTCTGGTGAAAACCACACAATGGATTCCTATGGAGGGAAATAAAAGTAACTGGTAAGTACGCTTATAATTACTTTTCAGGGTCTGTGCTGGGCCAAAAGATGCAGCCCTGGGTTCTCTCCTGATAACAGGTGAGTAAATCGGAATTCGTATTTCGGCTGATTTTAGAGGAATATTTGTACGTTTCAAAAATAGACACGTAGAAACTTTTCTGGTGAAAACCACACAATGGATTCCTATGGAAGGAAATACAAGTTACTGGTAAATACGCTTAGAATGACTTTTCAGGGTCAGTGCTGGGCTAAAAGATGCAGCCCTGGGTTTTCTCCTGATAAAAGGTGAGTAAATCGGAATTCGTGGTTCGGCTGATTTTAGAGGAATATGTGCCCGTTTCAAAAATGGACACAGAACATTTTCTGGTGAAAACCACACATTGGATTCCTATGGAAGGAAATACAAGTTACTGGTAAGTACGCTTAGAATTCCTTTTCGGGGTCTGTGCTGGGCCAAAAGATTCAGCACTATGTTCTCTCCTGATTACAGGTGAGTAAATCAAAATTCGTAGTTCGGCTGATTTTAGAGGAATATTTGTACGTTTCAAAAATGGACACAGAAACTTTTCTGGTGAAAACCACACAATGGATTCCTATGGAAGGAAGTAGAAGTTACTGGTAAGTACGCTTAGAATTACTTTTCAGGGTCAGTGCTGGGCTAAAAGATGCAGCACTGGGTTCTCTCCTAATTACATGTGAGTGAATCAGAATTCTTAGTTCGGCTGATTTTAGAGGAATATTTGTACCTTTCAAAAATGGACACAGAAAATTTTCTGGTGAAAACCACTCAATGTATTCCTAAGGAAGGAAATACAAGTTACTGGTAAATACGCTTAGAGTTACTTTTCAGGGTCTGTGCTGGGCTAAAATATGCAGCACTGGGTTCTCTCCTAATTACAGGTGAGTTAATCGGAATTCGTAGTTTGGCTGATTTTAGAGGAATATTTGTACGTTTCAAAAATGGACACTTAGAAAATTGTCTGGTGAAAACCACACAATGTATTCCTATGGAAGGAAATCCAAGTTACTGGTAAGTATGCTTAGAATTACTTTTCAGGGTCTGTGCTGGGCTAAAAGATGCAGCCCTGGGTTCTCTTCTGATAACAGGTGAGTAAATCGGAATTCATAGTTCGGCTGATTTTCGAGGAATATTTGTACGTTTCAAAAATGGACACAGAAAATTTTCTGGTGAAAACCACACAATGGATTCCTATGGAAGGAAATACAAGTTACTGGTAAGTATGCTTAGAATTACTTTTCAGGGTCAGTGCTGGGCTAAAAGATGCAGCCCTGGGTTCTCTCCTGATAACAGGTGAGTAAATCGGAATTAGTAGTTCGGCTGATTTTAGAGGAATATTTGTACGTTTCAAAAATGGACACAGAAACTTTTCTGGTGAAAACCACACAATGGATTCCTATGGAAGGAAGTAGAAGTTACTGGTAAGTACGCTTAGAATTACTTTTCAGGGTCAGTGCTGGGCTAAAAGATGCAGCACTGGGTTCTCTCCTAATTACATGTGAGTGAATCGGAATTCTTAGTTCGGCTGATTTTAGAGGAATATTTGTACCTTTCAAAAATGGACACTTAGAAAATTGTCTGGTGAAAACCACACAATGTATTCCTATGGAAGGAAATACAAGTTACTGGTAAGTACGCTTAGAATTACTTTTCAGGGTCTGAGCTGGGCTAAAAGATGCAGCTCTGGGTTCTCTCCTGATTACAGGTGAGTAAATCGGAATTCGTAGTTTGGCTGATTTTCGAGGAATATTTGTACGTTTCAAAAATAGACACGTAGAAACTTTTCTGGTGAAAACCACACAATGGATTCCTATGGAAGGAAATACAAGTTACTGGTAAGTACGCTTAGAATTACTTTTCAGGGTCTGAGCTGGGCTAAAAGATGCAGCTCTGGGTTCTCTCCCGATTACAGGTGAGTAAATCGGAATTCGTAGTTTGGCTGATTTTCGAGGAATATTTGTACGTTTCAAAAATAGACACGTAGAAACTTTTCTGGTGAAAACCACACAATGGATTCCTATGGAAGGAAATACAAGTAACTGGTAAGTACGGTTAGAATTACTTTTCAGGGTCAGTGCTGGGCTAAAAGATGCAGCCCTGGGTTCTCTCCTGATAACAGGTGAGTAAATCGGAATTCGTAGTTCGGCTGATTTTAGAGGAATATTTGCCCGTTTTAAAAATGGACACAGAAAATTTTCGGGTGAAAACCACACAATGGATTCCTATGGAAGGAAAAACAAGTTACTGGTAAGTACGCTTAGAAATACTTTTCAGGGTCTGTGCTGGGCCAAAAGATTCAGCACTAGGTTCTCTCCTGATTACAGGTGAGTAAATCGGAATTCGTAGTTCGGCTGATTTTAGAGGAATATTTGTACGTTTCAAAAATGGACACAGAAACTTTTCTGGTGAAAACCACACAATGGATTCCTATGGAAGGAAGTAGAAGTTACTGGTAAGTACGCTTAGAATTACTTTTCAGGGTCAGTGCTGGGCTAAAAGATGCAGCACTGGGTTCTCTCCTAATTACATGTGAGTGAATCGGAATTCTTAGTTCGGCTGATTTTAGAGGAATATTTGTACCTTTCAAAAATGGACACAGAAAATTTTCTGGTGAAAACCACTCAATGTATTCCTAAGGAAGGAAATACAAGTTACTGGTAAATACGCTTAGAGTTACTTTTCAGGGTCTGTGCTGGGCTAAAATATGCAGCACTGGGTTCTCTCCTAATTACAGGTGAGTTAATCGGAATTCGTAGTTTGGCTGATTTTAGAGGAATATTTGTACGTTTCAAAAATGGACACTTAGAAAATTTTCTGGTGAAAACCACACAATGTATTCCTATGGAAGGAAATCCAAGTTACTGGTAAGTACGCTTAGAAATACTTTTCAGGGTCTGTGCTGGGCTAAAAGATGCAGCCCTGAGTTCTCTCCTGATGACAGGTGAGTAAATCGGAATTCGTAGTTCGACTGATTTTAGAGGAATATTTGTACGTTTCAAAAATGGACACTTAGAAAATTGTCTGAGGAAAACCACACAATGTATTCCTATGGAAGGAAATCCAAGTTACTGGTAAGTACGCTTAGAATTACTTTTCAGGGTCTGTGCTGGGCTAAAAGATGCAGCCCTGAGTTCTCTCCTGATGACAGGTGAGTAAATCGGAATTCGTAGTTTGGCTGATTTTAGAGGAATATATGTACGTTTCAAAAATGGACACAGAAAATTTTCTGGTGAAAACCACACAATGGATTCCTATGGAAGGAAATACAAGTTACTGGTAAGTACGCTTAGAATTACTTTTCAGGGTCTGTGCTGGGCTAAAAGATGCAGCACTGGGTTCTCTCCTGATTACAGGTGAGTAAATCGGAATTCGTAGTTTGGCTTATTTTAGAGGAATATTTGTACATTTCAAAAATGAACACAGAAAATTTTCTGGTGAAAACCACACAATGTATTCCTATGGAGGGAAATAAAAGTAACTGGTAAGTACGCTTATAATTACTTTTCAGGGTCTGTGCTGGGCTAAATGATGCAGCACTGGGTTCTTCCCTAATTACAGGTGAGTAAATCGGTATTCATAGTTCAGCTGATTTTAGAGGAATATTTGTACGTTTCAAAAATGGACACTTAGAAAATTGTCTGGTGAAAACCACACAATGTATTCCTATGGAAGGAAATCCAAGTTACTGGTAAGTACGCTTAGAATTACTTTTCAGGGTCTGTGCTGGGCTAAAAGATGCAGCCCTGAGTTCTCTCCTGATGACAGGTGAGTAAATCGGAATTCGTAGTTCGGTTTATTTTAGAGGAATATATGTACGTTTCAAAAATGGACACAGAAAATTTTCTGGTGAAAACCACACAATGGATTCCTATGGAAGGAAATACAAGTTACTGGTAAGTACGCTTAGAATTACTTTTCAGGGTCAGTGCTGGGCTAAAAGATGCAGCCCTGGGTTCTCTCCTGATAACAGGTGAGTAAATCGGAATTCGTAGTTTGGCTGATCTTAGAGGAATATTTGTACGTTTCAAAAATGGACACGTAGAACATTTTCTGGTGAAAACCACACAATGGATTCCTATGGAAGGAAATACAAGTTACTGGTAAGTACGCTTAGAATTACTTTTCAGGGTCTGTGCTGGGCTAAAAGATGCAGCACTGGGTTCTCTCCTGATTACAGGTGAGTAAATCGGAATTCGTAGTTTGGCTTATTTTAGAGGAATATTTGTACTTTTCAAAAATGAACACAGAAAATTTTCTGGTGAAAACCACACAATGTATTCCTATGGAGGGAAATAAAAGTAACTGGTAAGTACGCTTATAATTACTTTTCAGGGTCTGTGCTGGGCTAAAAGATGCAGCACTGGGTTCTCTCCTAATTACAGGTGAGTAAATCGGTATTCATAGTTCAGCTGATTTTAGAGGAATATTTGTACGTTTCAAAAATGGACACTTAGAAAATTGTCTGGTGAAAACCACACAATGTATTCCTATGGAAGGAAATCCAAGTTACTGGTAAGTACGCTTAGAATTACTTTTCAGGGTCTGTGCTGGGCTAAAAGATGCAGCCCTGAGTTCTCTCCTGATGACAGGTGAGTAAATCGGAATTCTTAGTTCGGCTGATTTTAGAGGATCATATGTACGTTTCAAAAATGGACACTTAGAAAATTGTCTGGTGAAAACCATACAATGGATTCCTATGGCATTAAATAAAAGTTACTGGTAGGTACGCTTAGAATTACTTTTCAGGGTCTGTGCTGGGCTAAAAGAAGCAGCACTGGGTTCTCTCCTAATTACAGGTGAGTAAATCGGAATTCGTAGTTCAGCTGATTTTAGAGGAATATTTGTACGTTTCAAAAATGGACACTTAGAAAATTGTCTGGTGAAAACCACACAATGTATTCCTATGGAAGGAAATCCAAGTTACTGGTAAGTATGCTTAGAATTACTTTTCAGGGTCTGTGCTGGGCTAAAAGATGCAGCCCTGGGTTCTCTTCTGATAACAGGTGAGTAAATCGGAATTCATAGTTCGGCTGATTTTAGAGGAATATTTGTACGTTTCAAAAATGGACACAGAAAATTTTCTGGTGAAAACCACACAATGGATTCCTATGGAAGGAAATACAAGTTACTGGTAAGTATGCTTAGAATTACTTTTCAGGGTCTGTGCTGGGCTAAAAGATGCAGCACTGGGTTCTCTCCTGATTACATGTGAGTGAATCGGAATTATTAGTTCGGCTGATTTTAGAGGAATATTTGTACCTTTCAAAAATGGACACTTAGAAAATTGTCTGGTGAAAACCACACAATGTATTCCTATGGAAGGAAATACAAGTTACTGGTAAGTACGCTTAGAATTACTTTTCAGTGTCTGTGCTGGGCTAAAAAATGCAGCACTGGGGTCTCTCCTGATTACAAGTGAGTAAATCGGAATTCGTAGTTCGGCTGATTTTAGAGGAATATTTGTATGTTTCAAAAATGAACACGTAGAACATTTTCTGGTGAAAACCACACAATGGATTCCTATGGAAGGTAATACAAGTTACTGGTAAGTACGCTTAGAATTACTTTTCAGGGTCTGTGCTGGTCTAAAAGATGCAGCACTGGGTTCTCTCCTGATTACAGGTGAGTAAATCGGAATTCGTAGTTCGGCTTATTTTAGAGGAATATTTGTACGTTTCAAAAATGAACAAAGAAAATTTTCTGGTGAAAACCACACAATGTATTCCTATGGATGGAAATAAAAGTAACTGGTAAGTACGCTTAGAATTACTTTTCAGGGTCTGTGCTGGGCTAAAAGATGCAGCACTGGGTTCTCTCCTGATTACAGGTGAGTAAATCGGAATTCGTAGTTCGGCTGATTTTAGAGGAATATTTGTACGTTTAAAAAATGGACACAGAAAATTTTCTGGTGAAAACAACACAATGTATTCCTATGGAAGGAAATACAAGTTACTGGTAAATACGCTTAGAATTACTTTTCAGGATCTGTGCTGGGCTAAAAGATGCAGCATTGGGTTCTCTCCTAATTACAGGTGAGTTAATCGGAATTCGTAGTTCGGCTGATTTTAGAGGAATATTTGTACGTTTCAAAAATGGACACAGAACATTTTCTGGTGAAAACCACACAATGGATTCCTATGGAGGGAAATAAAAGTAACTGGTAAGTACGCTTATAATTACTTTTCAGGGTCTGTGCTGGGCCAAAAGATGCAGCCCTGGGTTCTCTCCTGATAACAGGTGAGTAAATCGGAATTCGTATTTCGGCTGATTTTAGAGGAATATTTGTACGTTTCAAAAATAGACACGTAGAAACTTTTCTGGTGAAAACCACACAATGGATTCCTATGGAAGGAAATACAAGTTACTGGTAAATACGCTTAGAATGACTTTTCAGGGTCAGTGCTGGGCTAAAAGATGCAGCCCTGGGTTTTCTCCTGATAAAAGGTGAGTAAATCGGAATTCGTGGTTCGGCTGATTTTAGAGGAATATGTGCCCGTTTCAAAAATGGACACAGAACATTTTCTGGTGAAAACCACACATTGGATTCCTATGGAAGGAAATACAAGTTACTGGTAAGTACGCTTAGAATTCCTTTTCGGGGTCTGTGCTGGGCCAAAAGATTCAGCACTATGTTCTCTCCTGATTACAGGTGAGTAAATCAAAATTCGTAGTTCGGCTGATTTTAGAGGAATATTTGTACGTTTCAAAAATGGACACAGAAACTTTTCTGGTGAAAACCACACAATGGATTCCTATGGAAGGAAGTAGAAGTTACTGGTAAGTACGCTTAGAATTACTTTTCAGGGTCAGTGCTGGGCTAAAAGATGCAGCACTGGGTTCTCTCCTAATTACATGTGAGTGAATCAGAATTCTTAGTTCGGCTTCTTTTAGAGGAATATTTGTACGTTTCAAAAATGGACACAGAAAATTTTCTGGTGAAAACCACACAATGGATTCCTATGGAAGGAAAAACAAGTTACTGGTAAGTATGCTTAGAATTACTTTTCAGGGTCAGTGCTGGGCTAAAAGATGCAGCCCTGGGTTCTCTCCTGATAACAGGTGAGTAAATCGGAATTCGTAGTTTGGCTGATTTTAGAGGAATATTTGTACGTTTAAAAAATGGACACTTAGAAAATTGTCTGGTGAAAACCACACAATGGATTCATATGGAAGGAATTATAAGTTACTGGTAAGTACGCTTAGAATTACTTTTCAGGGTCTGTGCTAGGCTAAAAGATGCAGCACTGGGTTCTCTCTTGATAACAGGGGAGTAAATCGGAATTCGTAGTTTGGCTGATTTTAGAGGAATATTTGCACATTTCCAAAATGGACACAGAAACTTTTCTGGTGAAAACCACACAATGGATTCCTATGGAAGGAAAAACAAGTTACTGGTAAGTATGCTTAGAATTCCTTTTCAGGGTCTGTGCTGGGCCAAAAGATTCAGCACTAGGTTCTCTCCTGATTACAGGTGAGTAAATCGGAATTCGTAGTTCGGCTGATTTTAGAGGAATATTTGTACGTTTAAAAAATGGACACAGAAACTTTTCTGGTGAAAACCACACAATGGATTCCTATGTAAGGAAATACCAGTTACTGGTAAGTACGCTTAGAATTACTTTTCAGGGTCAGTGCTGGGCTAAAAGATGCAGCCCTGGGTTCTCTCCTAATTACATGTGAGTGAATCGGAATTCTTAGTTCGGCTTATTTTAGAGGAATATTTGTACGTTTCAAAAATGGACACAGAAAATTTTCTGGTGAAAACCACACAATGGATTCCTATGGAAGGAAATACACGTTACTGGTAAGTACGATTAGAATTACTTTTCAGGGTCTGTGCTGGGCTAAAAGATGCAGCCCTGAGTTCTCTCCTGATGACAGGTGAGTAAATCGGAATTCGTAGTTCGGCTGATTTTAGAGGAATATTTGTACGTTTCAAAAATGGACACTTAGAAAATTGTCTGAGGAAAACCACACAATGTATTCCTACGGAAGGAAATCCAAGTTACTGGTAAGTACGCTTAGAATTACTTTTCAGGGTCTGTGCTGGGCTAAAAGATGCAGCCCTGAGTTCTCTCCTGATGACAGGTGAGTAAATCGGAATTCGTAGTTCGGCTGATTTTAGAGGAATATATGTACGTTTCAAAAATGGACACAGAAAATTTTCTGGTGAAAACCACACAATGGATTCCTATGGAAGGAAATACAAGTTACTGGTAAGTACGCTTAGAATTACTTTTCAGGGTCAGTGCTGGGCTAAAAGATGCAGCATTGGGTTCTCTCCTAATTACATGTGAGTGAATCGGAATTCTTAGTTCGGCTTCTTTTAGAGGAATATTTGTACGTTTCAAAAATGGACACAGAAAATTTTCTGGTGAAAACCACACAATGGATTCCTATGGAAGGAAAAACAAGTTACTGGTAAGTATGCTTAGAATTACTTTTCAGGGTCAGTGCTGGGCTAAAAGATGCAGCCCTGGGTTCTCTCCTGATAACAGGTGAGTAAATCGGAATTCGTAGTTTGGCTGATTTTAGAGGAATATTTGTACGTTTAAAAAATGGACACTTAGAAAATTGTCTGGTGAAAACCACACAATGGATTCATATGGAAGGAATTATAAGTTACTGGTAAGTACGCTTAGAATTACTTTTCAGGGTCTGTGCTAGGCTAAAAGATGCAGCACTGGGTTCTCTCTTGATAACAGGGGAGTAAATCGGAATTCGTAGTTTGGCTGATTTTAGAGGAATATTTGCACATTTCCAAAATGGACACAGAAACTTTTCTGGTGAAAACCACACAATGGATTCCTATGGAAGGAAAAACAAGTTACTGGTAAGTATGCTTAGAATTCCTTTTCAGGGTCTGTGCTGGGCCAAAAGATTCAGCACTAGGTTCTCTCCTGATTACAGGTGAGTAAATCGGAATTCGTAGTTCGGCTGATTTTAGAGGAATATTTGTACGTTTAAAAAATGGACACAGAAACTTTTCTGGTGAAAACCACACAATGGATTCCTATGTAAGGAAATACCAGTTACTGGTAAGTACGCTTAGAATTACTTTTCAGGGTCAGTGCTGGGCTAAAAGATGCAGCCCTGGGTTCTCTCCTAATTACATGTGAGTGAATCGGAATTCTTAGTTCGGCTTATTTTAGAGGAATATTTGTACGTTTCAAAAATGGACACAGAAAATTTTCTGGTGAAAACCACACAATGGATTCCTATGGAAGGAAATACACGTTACTGGTAAGTACGATTAGAATTACTTTTCAGGGTCTGTGCTGGGCTAAAAGATGCAGCCCTGAGTTCTCTCCTGATGACAGGTGAGTAAATCGGAATTCGTAGTTCGGCTGATTTTAGAGGAATATTTGTACGTTTCAAAAATGGACACTTAGAAAATTGTCTGAGGAAAACCACACAATGTATTCCTACGGAAGGAAATCCAAGTTACTGGTAAGTACGCTTAGAATTACTTTTCAGGGTCTGTGCTGGGCTAAAAGATGCAGCCCTGAGTTCTCTCCTGATGACAGGTGAGTAAATCGGAATTCGTAGTTCGGCTGATTTTAGAGGAATATATGTACGTTTCAAAAATGGACACAGAAAATTTTCTGGTGAAAACCACACAATGGATTCCTATGGAAGGAAATACAAGTTACTGGTAAGTACGCTTAGAATTACTTTTCAGGGTCAGTGCTGGGCTAAAAGATGCAGCCCTGGGTTCTCTCCTGATAACAGGTGAGTAAATCGGAATTCGTAGTTTGGCTGATCTTAGAGGAATATTTGTACGTTTCAAAAATGGACACGTAGAACATTTTCTGGTGAAAACCACACAATGGATTCCTATGGAAGGAAATACAAGTTACTGGTAAGTATGCTTAGAATTACTTTTCAGGGTCAGTGCTGGGCTAAAAGATGCAGCCCTGGGTTCTCTCCTGATAACAGGTGAGTAAATCGGAATTCGTAGTTTGGCTGATCTTAGAGGAATATTTGTACGTTTAAAAAATGGACACGTAGAAACTTTTCTGGTGAAAACCACACAATGGATTCCTATGGAAGGAAATACAAGTAACTGGTAAGTACGGTTAGAATTACTTTTCAGGGTCAGTGCTGGGCTAAAAGATGCAGCCCTGGGTTCTCTCCTGATAACAGGTGAGTAAATCGGAATTCGTAGTTCGGCTGATTTTAGAGGAATATTTGCCCGTTTTAAAAATGGACACAGAAAATTTTCGGGTGAAAACCACACAATGGATTCCTATGGAAGGAAAAACAAGTTACTGGTAAGTACGCTTAGAAATACTTTTCAGGGTCTGTGCTGGGCCAAAAGATTCAGCACTAGGTTCTCTCCTGATTACAGGTGAGTAAATCGGAATTCGTAGTTCGGCTGATTTTAGAGGAATATTTGTACGTTTCAAAAATGGACACAGAAACTTTTCTGGTGAAAACCACACAATGGATTCCTATGGAAGGAAGTAGAAGTTACTGGTAAGTACGCTTAGAATTACTTTTCAGGGTCAGTGCTGGGCTAAAAGATGCAGCACTGGGTTCTCTCCTAATTACATGTGAGTGAATCAGAATTCTTAGTTCGGCTGATTTTAGAGGAATATTTGTACCTTTCAAAAATGGACACTTAGAAAATTGTCTGGTGAAAACCACACAATGTATTCCTATGGAAGGAAATTTCAGGTTACTGGTAAGTGCGCTTAGAATTACTTTTCAGGATCTGTGCTGGGCTAAAAAATGCAGCACTGGGTTCTCTCCTGATTACAAGTGAGTAAATCGGAATTCGTAGTTCGGCTGATTTTAGAGGAATATTTGTACGTTTCAAAAATGAACACGTAGAACATTTTCTGGTGAAAACCACACAATGGATTCCTATGGAAGGAAATACAAGTTACTGGTAAGTACGCTTAGAATTACTTTTCAGGGTCTGTGCTGGGCTAAAAGATGCAGCACTGGGTTCTCTCCTGATTACAGGTGAGTAAATCGGAATTCGTAGTTCGGCTTATTTTAGAGGAATATTTGTACATTTAAAAAATGGACACAGAAAATTTTCTGGTGAAAACCACTCAATGTATTCCTAAGGAAGGAAATACAAGTTACTGGTAAATACGTTTAGAGTTACTTTTCAGGGTCTGTGCTGGGCTAAAATATGCAGCACTGGGTTCTCTCCTAATTACAGGTGAGTTAATCGGAATTCGTAGTTTGGCTGATTTTAGAGGAATATTTGTACGTTTCAAAAATGGACACTTAGAAAATTTTCTGGTGAAAACCACACAATGTATTCCTATGGAAGGAAATCCAAGTTACTGGTAAGTACGCTTAGAAATACTTTTCAGGGTCTGTGCTGGGCTAAAAGATGCAGCCCTGAGTTCTCTCCTGATGACAGGTGAGTAAATCGGAATTCGTAGTTCGACTGATTTTAGAGGAATATTTGTACGTTTCAAAAATGGACACTTAGAAAATTGTCTGAGGAAAACCACACAATGTATTCCTATGGAAGGAAATCCAAGTTACTGGTAAGTACTCTTAGAATTACTTTTCAGGGTCTGTGCTGGGCTAAAAGATGCAGCCCTGAGTTCTCTCCTGATGACAGGTGAGTAAATCGGAATTCGTAGTTTGGCTGATTTTAGAGGAATATATGTACGTTTCAAAAATGGACACAGAAAATTTTCTGGTGAAAACCACACAATGGATTCCTATGGAAGGAAATACAAGTTACTGGTAAGTACGCTTAGAATTACTTTTCAGGGTCTGTGCTGGGCTAAAAGATGCAGCACTGGGTTCTCTCCTGATTACAGGTGAGTAAATCGGAATTCGTAGTTTGGCTTATTTTAGAGGAATATTTGTACATTTCAAAAATGAACACAGAAAATTTTCTGGTGAAAACCACACAATGTATTCCTATGGAGGGAAATAAAAGTAACTGGTAAGTACGCTTATAATTACTTTTCAGGGTCTGTGCTGGGCTAAAAGATGCAGCACTGGGTTCTCTCCTAATTACAGGTGAGTAAATCGGTATTCATAGTTCAGCTGATTTTAGAGGAATATTTGTACGTTTCAAAAATGGACACTTAGAAAATTGTCTGGTGAAAACCACACAATGTATTCCTATGGAAGGAAATCCAAGTTACTGGTAAGTACGCTTAGAATTACTTTTCAGGGTCTGTGCTGGGCTAAAAGATGCAGCCCTGAGTTCTCTCCTGATGACAGGTGAGTAAATCGGAATTCTTAGTTCGGCTGATTTTAGAGGATCATATGTACGTTTCAAAAATGGACACTTAGAAAATTGTCTGGTGAAAACCATACAATGGATTCCTATGGCATTAAATAAAAGTTACTGGTAGGTACGCTTAGAATTACTTTTCAGGGTCTGTGCTGGGCTAAAAGAAGCAGCACTGGGTTCTCTCCTAATTACAGGTGAGTAAATCGGAATTCGTAGTTCAGCTGATTTTGGAGGAATATTTGTACGTTTCAAAAATGGACACTTAGAAAATTGTCTGGTGAAAACCACACAATGTATTCCTATGGAAGGAAATCCAAGTTACTGGTAAGTATGCTTAGAATTACTTTTCAGGGTCTGTGCTGGGCTAAAAGATGCAGCCCTGGGTTCTCTCCTGATAACAGGTGAGTAAATCAGGATTCATAGTTTGGCTGATTTTAGAGGAATATTTGTACGTTTCAAAAATGGACACTTAGAAAATTTTCTGGTGAAAACCACACAATGTATTCCTATGGAAGGAAATCCAAGTTACTGGTAAGTACGCTTAGAAATACTTTTCAGGGTCTGTGCTGGGCTAAAAGATGCAGCCCTGAGTTCTCTCCTGATGACAGGTGAGTAAATCGGAATTCGTAGTTTGACTGATTTTAGAGGAATATTTGTACGTTTCAAAAATGGACACTTAGAAAATTGTCTGAGGAAAACCACACAATGTGTTCCTATGGAAGGAAATCCAAGTTACTGGTAAGTACGCTTAGAATTACTTTTCAGGGTCTGTGCTGGGCTAAAAGATGCAGCCCTGAGTTCTCTCCTGATGACAGGTGAGTAAATCGGAATTCGTAGTTCGGCTTATTTTAGAGGAATATATGTACGTTTCAAAAATGGACACAGAAAATTTTCTGGTGAAAACCACACAATGGATTCCTATGGAAGGAAATACAAGTTACTGGTAAGTACGCTTAGAATTACTTTTCAGGGTCAGTGCTGGGCTAAAAGATGCAGCCCTGGGTTCTCTCCTGATAACAGGTGAGTAAATCGGAATTCGTAGTTTGGCTGATCTTAGAGGAATATTTGTACGTTTCAAAAATGGACACGTAGAACATTTTCTGGTGAAAACCACACAATGGATTCCTATGGAAGGAAATACAAGTTACTGGTAAGTACGCTTAGAATTACTTTTCAGGGTCTGTGCTGGGCTAAAAGATGCAGCACTGGGTTCTCTCCTGATTACAGGTGAGTAAATCGGAATTCGTAGTTTGGCTTATTTTAGAGGAATATTTGTACGTTTCAAAAATGAACACAGAAAATTTTCTGGTGAAAACCACACAATGTATTCCTATGGAGGGAAATAAAAGTAACTGGTAAGTACGCTTATAATTACTTTTCAGGGTCTGTGCTGGGCTAAAAGATGCAGCACTGGGTTCTCTCCTAATTACAGGTGAGTAAATCGGTATTCATAGTTCAGCTGATTTTAGAGGAATATTTGTACGTTTCAAAAATGGACACTTAGAAAATTGTCTGGTGAAAACCACACAATGTATTCCTATGGAAGGAAATCCAAGTTACTGGTAAGTACGCTTAGAATTACTTTTCAGGGTCTGTGCTGGGCTAAAAGATGCAGCCCTGAGTTCTCTCCTGATGACAGGTGAGTAAATCGGAATTCTTAGTTCGGCTGATTTTAGAGGATCATATGTACGTTTCAAAAATGGACACTTAGAAAATTGTCTGGTGAAAACCATACAATGGATTCCTATGGCATTAAATAAAAGTTACTGGTAGGTACGCTTAGAATTACTTTTCAGGGTCTGTGCTGGGCTAAAAGAAGCAGCACTGGGTTCTCTCCTAATTACAAGTGAGTAAATCGGAATTCGTAGTTCAGCTGATTTTAGAGGAATATTTGTACGTTTCAAAAATGGACACTTAGAAAATTGTCTGGTGAAAACCACACAATGTATTCCTATGGAAGGAAATCCAAGTTACTGGTAAGTATGCTTAGAATTACTTTTCAGGGTCTGTGCTGGGCTAAAAGATGCAGCCCTGGGTTCTCTCCTGATAACAGGTGAGTAAATCGGAATTCATAGTTCGGCTGATTTTAGAGGAATATTTGTACGTTTCAAAAATGGACACAGAAAATTTTCTGGTGAAAACCACACAATGGATTCCTATGGAAGGAAATACAAGTTACTGGTAAGTATGCTTAGAATTACTTTTCAGGGTCAGTGCTGGGCTAAAAGATGCAGCCCTGGGTTCTCTCCTGATAACAGGTGAGTAAATCGGAATTAGTAGTTCGGCTGATTTTAGAGGAATATTTGTACGTTTCAAAAATGGACACAGAAACTTTTCTGGTGAAAACCACACAATGGATTCCTATGGAAGGAAGTAGAAGTTACTGGTAAGTACGCTTAGAATTACTTTTCAGGGTCAGTGCTGGGCTAAAAGATGCAGCACTGGGTTCTCTCCTAATTACATGTGAGTGAATCAGAATTCTTAGTTCGGCTGATTTTAGAGGAATCTTTGTACCTTTCAAAAATGGACACTTAGAAAATTGTCTGGTGAAAACCACACAATGTATTCCTATGGAAGGAAATACAAGTTACTGGTAAGTACGCTTAGAATTACTTTTCAGTGTCTGTGCTGGGCTAAAAAATGCAGCACTGGGGTCTCTCCTGATTACAAGTGAGTAAATCGGAATTCGTAGTTCGGCTGATTTTAGAGGAATATTTGTATGTTTCAAAAATGAACACGTAGAACATTTTCTGGTGAAAACCACACAATGGATTCCTATGGAAGGTAATACAAGTTACTGGTAAGTACGCTTAGAATTACTTTTCAGGGTCTGTGCTGGGCTAAAAGATGCAGCACTGGGTTCTCTCCTGATTACAGGTGAGTAAATCGGAATTCGTAGTTCGGCTTATTTTAGAGGAATATTTGTACGTTTCAAAAATGAACACAGAAAATTTTCTGGTGAAAACCACACAATGTATTCCTATGGATGGAAATAAAAGTAACGGGTAAGTACGCTTAGAATTACTTTTCAGGGTCTGTGCTGGGCTAAAAGATGCAGCACTGGGTTCTCTCCTGATTACAGGTGAGTAAATCGGAATTCGTAGTTCAGCTGATTTTAGAGGAATATTTGTACGTTTAAAAAATGGACACAGAAAATTTTCTGGTGAAAACAACACAATGTATTCCTATGGAAGGAAATACAAGTTACTGGTAAATACGCTTAGAATTACTTTTCAGGATCTGTGCTGGGCTAAAAGATGCAGCATTGGGTTCTCTCCTAATTACAGGTGAGTTAATCGGAATTCGTAGTTCGGCTGATTTTAGAGGAATATTTGTACGTTTCAAAAATGGACACAGAACATTTTCTGGTGAAAACCACACAATGGATTCCTATGGAGGGAAATAAAAGTAACTGGTAAGTACGCTTATAATTACTTTTCAGGGTCTGTGCTGGGCCAAAAGATGCAGCCCTGGGTTCTCTCCTGATAACAGGTGAGTAAATCGGAATTCGTATTTCGGCTGATTTTAGAGGAATATTTGTACGTTTCAAAAATAGACACGTAGAAACTTTTCTGGTGAAAACCACACAATGGATTCCTATGGAAGGAAATACAAGTTACTGGTAAGTACGCTTAGAATGACTTTTCAGGGTCAGTGCTGGGCTAAAAGATGCAGCCCTGGGTTTTCTCCTGATAACAGGTGAGTAAATCGGAATTCGTGGTTCGGCTGATTTTAGAGGAATATGTGCCCGTTTCAAAAATGGACACAGAAAATTTTCTGGTGAAAACCACACATTGGATTCCTATGGAAGGAAATACAAGTTACTGGTAAGTACACTTAGAATTCCTTTTCAGGGTCTGTGCTGGGCCAAAAGATTCAGCACTATGTTCTCTCCTGATTACAGGTGAGTAAATCAAAATTCGTAGTTCGGCTGATTTTAGAGGAATATTTGTACGTTTCAAAAATGGACACAGAAACTTTTCTGGTGAAAACCACACAATGGATTCCTATGGAAGGAAGTAGAAGTTACTGGTAAGTACGCTTAGAATTACTTTTCAGGGTCAGTGCTGGGCTAAAAGATGCAGCACTGGGTTCTCTCCTAATTACATGTGAGTGAATCGGAATTCTTAGTTCGGCTTCTTTTAGAGGAATATTTGTACGTTTCAAAAATGGACACAGAAAATTTTCTGGTGAAAACCACACAATGGATTCCTATGGAAGGAAATACACGTTACTGGTAAGTACGATTAGAATTACTTTTCAGGGTCTGTGCTGGGCTAAAAGATGCAGCCCTGAGTTCTCTCCTGATGACAGGTGAGTAAATCGGAATTCGTAGTTCGGCTGATTTTAGAGGAATATTTGTACGTTTCAAAAATGGACACTTAGAAAATTGTCTGAGGAAAACCACACAATGTATTCCTACGGAAGGAAATCCAAGTTACTGGTAAGTACGCTTAGAATTACTTTTCAGGGTCTGTGCTGGGCTAAAAGATGCAGCCCTGAGTTCTCTCCTGATGACAGGTGAGTAAATCGGAATTCGTAGTTCGGCTGATTTTAGAGGAATATATGTACGTTTCAAAAATGGACACAGAAAATTTTCTGGTGAAAACCACACAATGGATTCCTATGGAAGGAAATACAAGTTACTGGTAAGTACGCTTAGAATTACTTTTCAGGGTCAGTGCTGGGCTAAAAGATGCAGCATTGGGTTCTCTCCTAATTACATGTGAGTGAATCGGAATTCTTAGTTCGGCTTCTTTTAGAGGAATATTTGTACGTTTCAAAAATGGACACAGAAAATTTTCTGGTGAAAACCACACAATGGATTCCTATGGAAGGAAAAACAAGTTACTGGTAAGTATGCTTAGAATTACTTTTCAGGGTCAGTGCTGGGCTAAAAGATGCAGCCCTGGGTTCTCTCCTGATAACAGGTGAGTAAATCGGAATTCGTAGTTTGGCTGATTTTAGAGGAATATTTGTACGTTTAAAAAATGGACACTTAGAAAATTGTCTGGTGAAAACCACACAATGGATTCATATGGAAGGAATTATAAGTTACTGGTAAGTACGCTTAGAATTACTTTTCAGGGTCTGTGCTAGGCTAAAAGATGCAGCACTGGGTTCTCTCTTGATAACAGGGGAGTAAATCGGAATTCGTAGTTTGGCTGATTTTAGAGGAATATTTGCACATTTCCAAAATGGACACAGAAACTTTTCTGGTGAAAACCACACAATGGATTCCTATGGAAGGAAAAACAAGTTACTGGTAAGTATGCTTAGAATTCCTTTTCAGGGTCTGTGCTGGGCCAAAAGATTCAGCACTAGGTTCTCTCCTGATTACAGGTGAGTAAATCGGAATTCGTAGTTCGGCTGATTTTAGAGGAATATTTGTACGTTTAAAAAATGGACACAGAAACTTTTCTGGTGAAAACCACACAATGGATTCCTATGTAAGGAAATACCAGTTACTGGTAAGTACGCTTAGAATTACTTTTCAGGGTCAGTGCTGGGCTAAAAGATGCAGCCCTGGGTTCTCTCCTAATTACATGTGAGTGAATCGGAATTCTTAGTTCGGCTTATTTTAGAGGAATATTTGTACGTTTCAAAAATGGACACAGAAAATTTTCTGGTGAAAACCACACAATGGATTCCTATGGAAGGAAATACACGTTACTGGTAAGTACGATTAGAATTACTTTTCAGGGTCTGTGCTGGGCTAAAAGATGCAGCCCTGAGTTCTCTCCTGATGACAGGTGAGTAAATCGGAATTCGTAGTTCGGCTGATTTTAGAGGAATATTTGTACGTTTCAAAAATGGACACTTAGAAAATTGTCTGAGGAAAACCACACAATGTATTCCTACGGAAGGAAATCCAAGTTACTGGTAAGTACGCTTAGAATTACTTTTCAGGGTCTGTGCTGGGCTAAAAGATGCAGCCCTGAGTTCTCTCCTGATGACAGGTGAGTAAATCGGAATTCGTAGTTCGGCTGATTTTAGAGGAATATATGTACGTTTCAAAAATGGACACAGAAAATTTTCTGGTGAAAACCACACAATGGATTCCTATGGAAGGAAATACAAGTTACTGGTAAGTACGCTTAGAATTACTTTTCAGGGTCAGTGCTGGGCTAAAAGATGCAGCCCTGGGTTCTCTCCTGATAACAGGTGAGTAAATCGGAATTCGTAGTTTGGCTGATCTTAGAGGAATATTTGTACGTTTCAAAAATGGACACGTAGAACATTTTCTGGTGAAAACCACACAATGGATTCCTATGGAAGGAAATACAAGTTACTGGTAAGTATGCTTAGAATTACTTTTCAGGGTCAGTGCTGGGCTAAAAGATGCAGCCCTGGGTTCTCTCCTGATAACAGGTGAGTAAATCGGAATTCGTAGTTTGGCTGATCTTAGAGGAATATTTGTACGTTTAAAAAATGGACACGTAGAAACTTTTCTGGTGAAAACCACACAATGGATTCCTATGGAAGGAAATACAAGTAACTGGTAAGTACGGTTAGAATTACTTTTCAGGGTCAGTGCTGGGCTAAAAGATGCAGCCCTGGGTTCTCTCCTGATAACAGGTGAGTAAATCGGAATTCGTAGTTCGGCTGATTTTAGAGGAATATTTGCCCGTTTTAAAAATGGACACAGAAAATTTTCGGGTGAAAACCACACAATGGATTCCTATGGAAGGAAAAACAAGTTACTGGTAAGTACGCTTAGAAATACTTTTCAGGGTCTGTGCTGGGCCAAAAGATTCAGCACTAGGTTCTCTCCTGATTACAGGTGAGTAAATCGGAATTCGTAGTTCGGCTGATTTTAGAGGAATATTTGTACGTTTCAAAAATGGACACAGAAACTTTTCTGGTGAAAACCACACAATGGATTCCTATGGAAGGAAGTAGAAGTTACTGGTAAGTACGCTTAGAATTACTTTTCAGGGTCAGTGCTGGGCTAAAAGATGCAGCACTGGGTTCTCTCCTAATTACATGTGAGTGAATCAGAATTCTTAGTTCGGCTGATTTTAGAGGAATATTTGTACCTTTCAAAAATGGACACTTAGAAAATTGTCTGGTGAAAACCACACAATGTATTCCTATGGAAGGAAATTTCAGGTTACTGGTAAGTGCGCTTAGAATTACTTTTCAGGATCTGTGCTGGGCTAAAAAATGCAGCACTGGGTTCTCTCCTGATTACAAGTGAGTAAATCGGAATTCGTAGTTCGGCTGATTTTAGAGGAATATTTGTACGTTTCAAAAATGAACACGTAGAACATTTTCTGGTGAAAACCACACAATGGATTCCTATGGAAGGAAATACAAGTTACTGGTAAGTACGCTTAGAATTACTTTTCAGGGTCTGTGCTGGGCTAAAAGATGCAGCACTGGGTTCTCTCCTGATTACAGGTGAGTAAATCGGGATTCGTAGTTCGGCTTATTTTAGAGGAATATTTGTACATTTAAAAAATGGACACAGAAAATTTTCTGGTGAAAACCACTCAATGTATTCCTAAGGAAGGAAATACAAGTTACTGGTAAATACGTTTAGAGTTACTTTTCAGGGTCTGTGCTGGGCTAAAATATGCAGCACTGGGTTCTCTCCTAATTACAGGTGAGTTAATCGGAATTCGTAGTTTGGCTGATTTTAGAGGAATATTTGTACGTTTCAAAAATGGACACTTAGAAAATTTTCTGGTGAAAACCACACAATGTATTCCTATGGAAGGAAATCCAAGTTACTGGTAAGTACGCTTAGAAATACTTTTCAGGGTCTGTGCTGGGCTAAAAGATGCAGCCCTGAGTTCTCTCCTGATGACAGGTGAGTAAATCGGAATTCGTAGTTCGACTGATTTTAGAGGAATATTTGTACGTTTCAAAAATGGACACTTAGAAAATTGTCTGAGGAAAACCACACAATGTATTCCTATGGAAGGAAATCCAAGTTACTGGTAAGTACTCTTAGAATTACTTTTCAGGGTCTGTGCTGGGCTAAAAGATGCAGCCCTGAGTTCTCTCCTGATGACAGGTGAGTAAATCGGAATTCGTAGTTTGGCTGATTTTAGAGGAATATATGTACGTTTCAAAAATGGACACAGAAAATTTTCTGGTGAAAACCACACAATGGATTCCTATGGAAGGAAATACAAGTTACTGGTAAGTACGCTTAGAATTACTTTTCAGGGTCTGTGCTGGGCTAAAAGATGCAGCACTGGGTTCTCTCCTGATTACAGGTGAGTAAATCGGAATTCGTAGTTTGGCTTATTTTAGAGGAATATTTGTACATTTCAAAAATGAACACAGAAAATTTTCTGGTGAAAACCACACAATGTATTCCTATGGAGGGAAATAAAAGTAACTGGTAAGTACGCTTATAATTACTTTTCAGGGTCTGTGCTGGGCTAAAAGATGCAGCACTGGGTTCTCTCCTAATTACAGGTGAGTAAATCGGTATTCATAGTTCAGCTGATTTTAGAGGAATATTTGTACGTTTCAAAAATGGACACTTAGAAAATTGTCTGGTGAAAACCACACAATGTATTCCTATGGAAGGAAATCCAAGTTACTGGTAAGTACGCTTAGAATTACTTTTCAGGGTCTGTGCTGGGCTAAAAGATGCAGCCCTGAGTTCTCTCCTGATGACAGGTGAGTAAATCGGAATTCTTAGTTCGGCTGATTTTAGAGGATCATATGTACGTTTCAAAAATGGACACTTAGAAAATTGTCTGGTGAAAACCATACAATGGATTCCTATGGCATTAAATAAAAGTTACTGGTAGGTACGCTTAGAATTACTTTTCAGGGTCTGTGCTGGGCTAAAAGAAGCAGCACTGGGTTCTCTCCTAATTACAGGTGAGTAAATCGGAATTCGTAGTTCAGCTGATTTTGGAGGAATATTTGTACGTTTCAAAAATGGACACTTAGAAAATTGTCTGGTGAAAACCACACAATGTATTCCTATGGAAGGAAATCCAAGTTACTGGTAAGTATGCTTAGAATTACTTTTCAGGGTCTGTGCTGGGCTAAAAGATGCAGCCCTGGGTTCTCTCCTGATAACAGGTGAGTAAATCAGGATTCATAGTTTGGCTGATTTTAGAGGAATATTTGTACGTTTCAAAAATGGACACTTAGAAAATTTTCTGGTGAAAACCACACAATGTATTCCTATGGAAGGAAATCCAAGTTACTGGTAAGTACGCTTAGAAATACTTTTCAGGGTCTGTGCTGGGCTAAAAGATGCAGCCCTGAGTTCTCTCCTGATGACAGGTGAGTAAATCGGAATTCGTAGTTTGATTGATTTTAGAGGAATATTTGTACGTTTCAAAAATGGACACTTAGAAAATTGTCTGAGGAAAACCACACAATGTGTTCCTATGGAAGGAAATCCAAGTTACTGGTAAGTACGCTTAGAATTACTTTTCAGGGTCTGTGCTGGGCTAAAAGATGCAGCCCTGAGTTCTCTCCTGATGACAGGTGAGTAAATCGGAATTCGTAGTTCGGCTTATTTTAGAGGAATATATGTACGTTTCAAAAATGGACACAGAAAATTTTCTGGTGAAAACCACACAATGGATTCCTATGGAAGGAAATACAAGTTACTGGTAAGTACGCTTAGAATTACTTTTCAGGGTCAGTGCTGGGCTAAAAGATGCAGCCCTGGGTTCTCTCCTGATAACAGGTGAGTAAATCGGAATTCGTAGTTTGGCTGATCTTAGAGGAATATTTGTACGTTTCAAAAATGGACACGTAGAACATTTTCTGGTGAAAACCACACAATGGATTCCTATGGAAGGAAATACAAGTTACTGGTAAGTACGCTTAGAATTACTTTTCAGGGTCTGTGCTGGGCTAAAAGATGCAGCACTGGGTTCTCTCCTGATTACAGGTGAGTAAATCGGAATTCGTAGTTTGGCTTATTTTAGAGGAATATTTGTACGTTTCAAAAATGAACACAGAAAATTTTCTGGTGAAAACCACACAATGTATTCCTATGGAGGGAAATAAAAGTAACTGGTAAGTACGCTTATAATTACTTTTCAGGGTCTGTGCTGGGCTAAAAGATGCAGCACTGGGTTCTCTCCTAATTACAGGTGAGTAAATCGGTATTCATAGTTCAGCTGATTTTAGAGGAATATTTGTACGTTTCAAAAATGGACACTTAGAAAATTGTCTGGTGAAAACCACACAATGTATTCCTATGGAAGGAAATCCAAGTTACTGGTAAGTACGCTTAGAATTACTTTTCAGGGTCTGTGCTGGGCTAAAAGATGCAGCCCTGAGTTCTCTCCTGATGACAGGTGAGTAAATCGGAATTCTTAGTTCGGCTGATTTTAGAGGATCATATGTACGTTTCAAAAATGGACACTTAGAAAATTGTCTGGTGAAAACCATACAATGGATTCCTATGGCATTAAATAAAAGTTACTGGTAGGTACGCTTAGAATTACTTTTCAGGGTCTGTGCTGGGCTAAAAGAAGCAGCACTGGGTTCTCTCCTAATTACAAGTGAGTAAATCGGAATTCGTAGTTCAGCTGATTTTAGAGGAATATTTGTACGTTTCAAAAATGGACACTTAGAAAATTGTCTGGTGAAAACCACACAATGTATTCCTATGGAAGGAAATCCAAGTTACTGGTAAGTATGCTTAGAATTACTTTTCAGGGTCTGTGCTGGGCTAAAAGATGCAGCCCTGGGTTCTCTCCTGATAACAGGTGAGTAAATCGGAATTCATAGTTCGGCTGATTTTAGAGGAATATTTGTACGTTTCAAAAATGGACACAGAAAATTTTCTGGTGAAAACCACACAATGGATTCCTATGGAAGGAAATACAAGTTACTGGTAAGTATGCTTAGAATTACTTTTCAGGGTCAGTGCTGGGCTAAAAGATGCAGCCCTGGGTTCTCTCCTGATAACAGGTGAGTAAATCGGAATTAGTAGTTCGGCTGATTTTAGAGGAATATTTGTACGTTTCAAAAATGGACACAGAAACTTTTCTGGTGAAAACCACACAATGGATTCCTATGGAAGGAAGTAGAAGTTACTGGTAAGTACGCTTAGAATTACTTTTCAGGGTCAGTGCTGGGCTAAAAGATGCAGCACTGGGTTCTCTCCTAATTACATGTGAGTGAATCAGAATTCTTAGTTCGGCTGATTTTAGAGGAATCTTTGTACCTTTCAAAAATGGACACTTAGAAAATTGTCTGGTGAAAACCACACAATGTATTCCTATGGAAGGAAATACAAGTTACTGGTAAGTACGCTTAGAATTACTTTTCAGTGTCTGTGCTGGGCTAAAAAATGCAGCACTGGGGTCTCTCCTGATTACAAGTGAGTAAATCGGAATTCGTAGTTCGGCTGATTTTAGAGGAATATTTGTATGTTTCAAAAATGAACACGTAGAACATTTTCTGGTGAAAACCACACAATGGATTCCTATGGAAGGTAATACAAGTTACTGGTAAGTACGCTTAGAATTACTTTTCAGGGTCTGTGCTGGGCTAAAAGATGCAGCACTGGGTTCTCTCCTGATTACAGGTGAGTAAATCGGAATTCGTAGTTCGGCTTATTTTAGAGGAATATTTGTACGTTTCAAAAATGAACACAGAAAATTTTCTGGTGAAAACCACACAATGTATTCCTATGGATGGAAATAAAAGTAACGGGTAAGTACGCTTAGAATTACTTTTCAGGGTCTGTGCTGGGCTAAAAGATGCAGCACTGGGTTCTCTCCTGATTACAGGTGAGTAAATCGGAATTCGTAGTTCAGCTGATTTTAGAGGAATATTTGTACGTTTAAAAAATGGACACAGAAAATTTTCTGGTGAAAACAACACAATGTATTCCTATGGAAGGAAATACAAGTTACTGGTAAATACGCTTAGAATTACTTTTCAGGATCTGTGCTGGGCTAAAAGATGCAGCATTGGGTTCTCTCCTAATTACAGGTGAGTTAATCGGAATTCGTAGTTCGGCTGATTTTAGAGGAATATTTGTACGTTTCAAAAATGGACACAGAACATTTTCTGGTGAAAACCACACAATGGATTCCTATGGAGGGAAATAAAAGTAACTGGTAAGTACGCTTATAATTACTTTTCAGGGTCTGTGCTGGGCCAAAAGATGCAGCCCTGGGTTCTCTCCTGATAACAGGTGAGTAAATCGGAATTCGTATTTCGGCTGATTTTAGAGGAATATTTGTACGTTTCAAAAATAGACACGTAGAAACTTTTCTGGTGAAAACCACACAATGGATTCCTATGGAAGGAAATACAAGTTACTGGTAAGTACGCTTAGAATGACTTTTCAGGGTCAGTGCTGGGCTAAAAGATGCAGCCCTGGGTTTTCTCCTGATAACAGGTGAGTAAATCGGAATTCGTGGTTCGGCTGATTTTAGAGGAATATGTGCCCGTTTCAAAAATGGACACAGAAAATTTTCTGGTGAAAACCACACATTGGATTCCTATGGAAGGAAATACAAGTTACTGGTAAGTACACTTAGAATTCCTTTTCAGGGTCTGTGCTGGGCCAAAAGATTCAGCACTATGTTCTCTCCTGATTACAGGTGAGTAAATCAAAATTCGTAGTTCGGCTGATTTTAGAGGAATATTTGTACGTTTCAAAAATGGACACAGAAACTTTTCTGGTGAAAACCACACAATGGATTCCTATGGAAGGAAGTAGAAGTTACTGGTAAGTACGCTTAGAATTACTTTTCAGGGTCAGTGCTGGGCTAAAAGATGCAGCACTGGGTTCTCTCCTAATTACATGTGAGTGAATCGGAATTCTTAGTTCGGCTTCTTTTAGAGGAATATTTGTACGTTTCAAAAATGGACACAGAAAATTTTCTGGTGAAAACCACACAATGGATTCCTATGGAAGGAAAAACAAGTTACTGGTAAGTATGCTTAGAATTACTTTTCAGGGTCAGTGCTGGGCTAAAAGATGCAGCCCTGGGTTCTCTCCTGATAACAGGTGAGTAAATCGGAATTCGTAGTTTGGCTGATTTTAGAGGAATATTTGTACGTTTAAAAAATGGACACTTAGAAAATTGTCTGGTGAAAACCACACAATGGATTCATATGGAAGGAATTATAAGTTACTGGTAAGTACGCTTAGAATTACTTTTCAGGGTCTGTGCTAGGCTAAAAGATGCAGCACTGGGTTCTCTCTTGATAACAGGGGAGAAAATCGGAATTCGTAGTTTGGCTGATTTTTGAGGAATATTTGCACATTTCAAAAATGGACACAGAAACTTTTCTGGTGAAAACCACACAATGGATTCCTATGGAAGGAAATACCAGTTACTGGTAAGTACGCTTAGAATTATTTTTCAGGGTCTGTGCTGGGCTAAAAGATGCAGCCCTGAGTTCTCTCCTGATGACAGGTGAGTAAATCGGAATTCGTAGTTCGGCTGATTTTAGAGGAATATTTGTACGTTTCAAAAATGGACACTTAGAAAATTGTCTGAGGAAAACCACACAATGTATTCCTACGGAAGGAAATCCAAGTTACTGGTAAGTACGCTTAGAATTACTTTTCAGGGTCTGTGCTGGGCTAAAAGATGCAGCCCTGAGTTCTCTCCTGATGACAGGTGAGTAAATCGGAATTCGTAGTTCGGCTGATTTTAGAGGAATATATGTACGTTTCAAAAATGGACACAGAAAATTTTCTGGTGAAAACCACACAATGGATTCCTATGGAAGGAAATACAAATTACTGGTAAGTACGCTTAGAATTACTTTTCAGGGTCAGTGCTGGGCTAAAAGATGCAGCCCTGGGTTCTCTCCTGATAACAGGTGAGTAAATCGGAATTCGTAGTTTGGCTGATCTTAGAGGAATATTTGTACGTTTCAAAAATGGACACGTAGAACATTTTCTGGTGAAAACCACACAATGGATTCCTATGGAAGGAAATACAAGTTACTGGTAAGTATGCTTAGAATTACTTTTCAGGGTCAGTGCTGGGCTAAAAGATGCAGCCCTGGGTTCTCTCCTGATAACAGGTGAGTAAATCGGAATTCGTAGTTTGGCTGATCTTAGAGGAATATTTGTACGTTTCAAAAATGGACACTTAGAAAATTGTCTGCTGAAAACCACACAATGGATTCCTATGGAAGGTAATACAAGTTACTGGTAAGTACGCTTAGAATTACTTTTCAGGGTCTGAGCTGGGCTAAAAGATGCAGCTCTGGGTTCTCTCCTGATTACAGGTGAGTAAATCGGAATTCGTAGTTTGGCTGATTTTCGAGGAATATTTGTACGTTTCAAAAATAGACACGTAGAAACTTTTCTGGTGAAAACCACACAATGGATTCCTATGGAAGGAAATACAAGTAACTGGTAAGTACGGTTAGAATTACTTTTCAGGGTCAGTGCTGGGCTAAAAGATGCAGCCCTGGGTTCTCTCCTGATAACAGGTGAGTAAATCGGAATTCGTAGTTCGGCTGATTTTAGAGGAATATTTGCCCGTTTTAAAAATGGACACAGAAAATTTTCGGGTGAAAACCACACAATGGATTCCTATGGAAGGAAAAACAAGTTACTGGTAAGTACGCTTAGAAATACTTTTCAGGGTCTGTGCTGGGCCAAAAGATTCAGCACTAGGTTCTCTCCTGATTACAGGTGAGTAAATCGGAATTCGTAGTTCGGCTGATTTTAGAGGAATATTTGTACGTTTCAAAAATGGACACAGAAACTTTTCTGGTGAAAACCACACAATGGATTCCTATGGAAGGAAGTAGAAGTTACTGGTAAGTACGCTTAGAATTACTTTTCAGGGTCAGTGCTGGGCTAAAAGATGCAGCACTGGGTTCTCTCCTAATTACATGTGAGTGAATCGGAATTCTTAGTTCGGCTGATTTTAGAGGAATATTTGTACCTTTCAAAAATGGACACTTAGAAAATTGTCTGGTGAAAACCACACAATGTATTCCTATGGAAGGAAATTTCAGGTTACTGGTAAGTACGCTTAGAATTACTTTTCAGGATCTGTGCTGGGCTAAAAAATGCAGCACTGGGTTCTCTCCTGATTACAAGTGAGTAAATCGGAATTCGTAGTTCGGCTGATTTTAGAGGAATATTTGTACGTTTCAAAAATGAACACGTAGAACATTTTCTGGTGAAAACCACACAATGGATTCCTATGGAAGGAAATACAAGTTACTGGTAAGTACGCTTAGAATTACTTTTCAGGGTCTGTGCTGGGCTAAAAGATGCAGCACTGGGTTCTCTCCTGATTACAGGTGAGTAAATCGGAATTCGTAGTTCGGCTTATTTTAGAGGAATATTTGTACATTTAAAAAATGGACACAGAAAATTTTCTGGTGAAAACCACTCAATGTATTCCTAAGGAAGGAAATACAAGTTACTGGTAAATACGTTTAGAGTTACTTTTCAGGGTCTGTGCTGGGCTAAAATATGCAGCACTGGGTTCTCTCCTAATTACAGGTGAGTTAATCGGAATTCGTAGTTTGGCTGATTTTAGAGGAATATTTGTACGTTTCAAAAATGGACACTTAGAAAATTTTCTGGTGAAAACCACACAATGTATTCCTATGGAAGGAAATCCAAGTTACTGGTAAGTACGCTTAGAAATACTTTTCAGGGTCTGTGCTGGGCTAAAAGATGCAGCCCTGAGTTCTCTCCTGATGACAGGTGAGTAAATCGGAATTCGTAGTTCGACTGATTTTAGAGGAATATTTGTACGTTTCAAAAATGGACACTTAGAAAATTGTCTGAGGAAAACCACACAATGTATTCCTATGGAAGGAAATCCAAGTTACTGATAAGTACTCTTAGAATTACTTTTCAGGGTCTGTGCTGGGCTAAAAGATGCAGCCCTGAGTTCTCTCCTGATGACAGGTGAGTAAATCGGAATTCGTAGTTTGGCTGATTTTAGAGGAATATATGTACGTTTCAAAAATGGACACAGAAAATTTTCTGGTGAAAACCACACAATGGATTCCTATGGAAGGAAATACAAGTTACTGGTAAGTACGCTTAGAATTACTTTTCAGGGTCTGTGCTGGGCTAAAAGATGCAGCACTGGGTTCTCTCCTGATTACAGGTGAGTAAATCGGAATTCGTAGTTTGGCTTATTTTAGAGGAATATTTGTACATTTCAAAAATGAACACAGAAAATTTTCTGGTGAAAACCACACAATGTATTCCTATGGAGGGAAATAAAAGTAACTGGTAAGTACGCTTATAATTACTTTTCAGGGTCTGTGCTGGGCTAAAAGATGCAGCACTGGGTTCTCTCCTAATTACAGGTGAGTAAATCGGTATTCATAGTTCAGCTGATTTTAGAGGAATATTTGTACGTTTCAAAAATGGACACTTAGAAAATTGTCTGGTGAAAACCACACAATGTATTCCTATGGAAGGAAATCCAAGTTACTGGTAAGTACGCTTAGAATTACTTTTCAGGGTCTGTGCTGGGCTAAAAGATGCAGCCCTGAGTTCTCTCCTGATGACAGGTGAGTAAATCGGAATTCTTAGTTCGGCTGATTTTAGAGGATCATATGTACGTTTCAAAAATGGACACTTAGAAAATTGTCTGGTGAAAACCATACAATGGATTCCTATGGCATTAAATAAAAGTTACTGGTAGGTACGCTTAGAATTACTTTTCAGGGTCTGTGCTGGGCTAAAAGAAGCAGCACTGGGTTCTCTCCTAATTACAGGTGAGTAAATCGGAATTCGTAGTTCAGCTGATTTTGGAGGAATATTTGTACGTTTCAAAAATGGACACTTAGAAAATTGTCTGGTGAAAACCACACAATGTATTCCTATGGAAGGAAATCCAAGTTACTGGTAAGTATGCTTAGAATTACTTTTCAGGGTCTGTGCTGGGCTAAAAGATGCAGCCCTGGGTTCTCTCCTGATAACAGGTGAGTAAATCAGGATTCGTAGTTTGGCTGATTTTAGAGGAATATTTGTACGTTTCAAAAATGGACACTTAGAAAATTTTCTGGTGAAAACCACACAATGTATTCCTATGGAAGGAAATCCAAGTTACTGGTAAGTACGCTTAGAAATACTTTTCAGGGTCTGTGCTGGGCTAAAAGATGCAGCCCTGAGTTCTCTCCTGATGACAGGTGAGTAAATCGGAATTCGTAGTTTGACTGATTTTAGAGGAATATTTGTACGTTTCAAAAATGGACACTTAGAAAATTGTCTGAGGAAAACCACACAATGTATTCCTATGGAAGGAAATCCAAGTTACTGGTAAGTACGCTTAGAATTACTTTTCAGGGTCTGTGCTGGGCTAAAAGATGCAGCCCTGAGTTCTCTCCTGATGACAGGTGAGTAAATCGGAATTCGTAGTTCGGCTTATTTTAGAGGAATATATGTACGTTTCAAAAATGGACACAGAAAATTTTCTGGTGAAAACCACACAATGGATTCCTATGGAAGAAAATACAAGTTACTGGTAAGTACGCTTAGAATTACTTTTCAGGGTCAGTGCTGGGCTAAAAGATGCAGCCCTGGGTTCTCTCCTGATAACAGGTGAGTAAATCGGAATTCGTAGTTTGGCTGATCTTAGACGAATATTTGTACGTTTCAAAAATGGACACGTAGAACATTTTCTGGTGAAAACCACACAATGGATTCCTATGGAAGGAAATACAAGTTACTGGTAAGTACGCTTAGAATTACTTTTCAGGGTCTGTGCTGGGCTAAAAGATGCAGCACTGGGTTCTCTCCTGATTACAGGTGAGTAAATCGGAATTCGTAGTTTGGCTTATTTTAGAGGAATATTTGTACGTTTCAAAAATGAACACAGAAAATTTTCTGGTGAAAACCACACAATGTATTCCTATGGAGGGAAATAAAAGTAACTGGTAAGTACGCTTATAATTACTTTTCAGGGTCTGTGCTGGGCTAAAAGATGCAGCACTGGGTTCTCTCCTAATTACAGGTGAGTAAATCGGTATTCATAGTTCAGCTGATTTTAGAGGAATATTTGTACGTTTCAAAAATGGACACTTAGAAAATTGTCTGGTGAAAACCACACAATGTATTCCTATGGAAGGAAATCCAAGTTACTGGTAAGTACGCTTAGAATTACTTTTCAGGGTCTGTGCTGGGCTAAAAGATGCAGCCCTGAGTTCTCTCCTGATGACAGGTGAGTAAATCGAAATTCTTAGTTCGGCTGATTTTAGAGGATCATATGTACGTTTCAAAAATGGACACTTAGAAAATTGTCTGGTGAAAACCATACAATGGATTCCTATGGCATTAAATAAAAGTTACTGGTAGGTACGCTTAGAATTACTTTTCAGGGTCTGTGCTGGGCTAAAAGAAGCAGCACTGGGTTCTCTCCTAATTACAGGTGAGTAAATCGGAATTCGTAGTTCAGCTGATTTTAGAGGAATATTTGTACGTTTCAAAAATGGACACTTAGAAAATTGTCTGGTGAAAACCACACAATGTATTCCTATGGAAGGAAATCCAAGTTACTGGTAAGTATGCTTAGAATTACTTTTCAGGGTCTGTGCTGGGCTAAAAGATGCAGCCCTGGGTTCTCTCCTGATAACAGGTGAGTAAATCGGAATTCATAGTTCGGCTGATTTTAGAGGAATATTTGTACGTTTCAAAAATGGACACAGAAAATTTTCTGGTGAAAACCACACAATGGATTCCTATGGAAGGAAATACAAGTTACTGGTAAGTATGCTTAGAATTACTTTTCAGGGTCAGTGCTGGGCTAAAAGATGCAGCCCTGGGTTCTCTCCTGATAACAGGTGAGTAAATCGGAATTAGTAGTTCGGCTGATTTTAGAGGAATATTTGTACGTTTCAAAAATGGACACAGAAACTTTTCTGGTGAAAACCACACAATGGATTCCTATGGAAGGAAGTAGAAGTTACTGGTAAGTACGCTTAGAATTACTTTTCAGGGTCAGTGCTGGGCTAAAAGATGCAGCACTGGGTTCTCTCCTAATTACATGTGAGTGAATCAGAATTCTTAGTTCGGCTGATTTTAGAGGAATCTTTGTACCTTTCAAAAATGGACACTTAGAAAATTGTCTGGTGAAAACCACACAATGTATTCCTATGGAAGGAAATACAAGTTACTGGTAAGTACGCTTAGAATTACTTTTCAGTGTCTGTGCTGGGCTAAAAAATGCAGCACTGGGGTCTCTCCTGATTACAAGTGAGTAAATCGGAATTCGTAGTTCGGCTGATTTTAGAGGAATATTTGTATGTTTCAAAAATGAACACGTAGAACATTTTCTGGTGAAAACCACACAATGGATTCCTATGGAAGGTAATACAAGTTACTGGTAAGTACGCTTAGAATTACTTTTCAGGGTCTGTGCTGGGCTAAAAGATGCAGCACTGGGTTCTCTCCTGATTACAGGTGAGTAAATCGGAATTCGTAGTTCGGCTTATTTTAGAGGAATATTTGTACGTTTCAAAAATGAACACAGAAAATTTTCTGGTGAAAACCACACAATGTATTCCTATGGATGGAAATAAAAGTAACGGGTAAGTACGCTTAGAATTACTTTTCAGGGTCTGTGCTGGGCTAAAAGATGCAGCACTGGGTTCTCTCCTGATTACAGGTGAGTAAATCGGAATTCGTAGTTCAGCTGATTTTAGAGGAATATTTGTACGTTTAAAAAATGGACACAGAAAATTTTCTGGTGAAAACAACACAATGTATTCCTATGGAAGGAAATACAAGTTACTGGTAAATACGCTTAGAATTACTTTTCAGGATCTGTGCTGGGCTAAAAGATGCAGCATTGGGTTCTCTCCTAATTACAGGTGAGTTAATCGGAATTCGTAGTTCGGCTGATTTTAGAGGAATATTTGTACGTTTCAAAAATGGACACAGAACATTTTCTGGTGAAAACCACACAATGGATTCCTATGGAGGGAAATAAAAGTAACTGGTAAGTACGCTTATAATTACTTTTCAGGGTCTGTGCTGGGCCAAAAGATGCAGCCCTGGGTTCTCTCCTGATAACAGGTGAGTAAATCGGAATTCGTATTTCGGCTGATTTTAGAGGAATATTTGTACGTTTCAAAAATAGACACGTAGAAACTTTTCTGGTGAAAACCACACAATGGATTCCTATGGAAGGAAATACAAGTTACTGGTAAGTACGCTTAGAATGACTTTTCAGGGTCAGTGCTGGGCTAAAAGATGCAGCCCTGGGTTTTCTCCTGATAACAGGTGAGTAAATCGGAATTCGTGGTTCGGCTGATTTTAGAGGAATATGTGCCCGTTTCAAAAATGGACACAGAAAATTTTCTGGTGAAAACCACACATTGGATTCCTATGGAAGGAAATACAAGTTACTGGTAAGTACACTTAGAATTCCTTTTCAGGGTCTGTGCTGGGCCAAAAGATTCAGCACTATGTTCTCTCCTGATTACAGGTGAGTAAATCAAAATTCGTAGTTCGGCTGATTTTAGAGGAATATTTGTACGTTTCAAAAATGGACACAGAAACTTTTCTGGTGAAAACCACACAATGGATTCCTATGGAAGGAAGTAGAAGTTACTGGTAAGTACGCTTAGAATTACTTTTCAGGGTCAGTGCTGGGCTAAAAGATGCAGCACTGGGTTCTCTCCTAATTACATGTGAGTGAATCGGAATTCTTAGTTCGGCTTCTTTTAGAGGAATATTTGTACGTTTCAAAAATGGACACAGAAAATTTTCTGGTGAAAACCACACAATGGATTCCTATGGAAGGAAAAACAAGTTACTGGTAAGTATGCTTAGAATTACTTTTCAGGGTCAGTGCTGGGCTAAAAGATGCAGCCCTGGGTTCTCTCCTGATAACAGGTGAGTAAATCGGAATTCGTAGTTTGGCTGATTTTAGAGGAATATTTGTACGTTTAAAAAATGGACACTTAGAAAATTGTCTGGTGAAAACCACACAATGGATTCATATGGAAGGAATTATAAGTTACTGGTAAGTACGCTTAGAATTACTTTTCAGGGTCTGTGCTAGGCTAAAAGATGCAGCACTGGGTTCTCTCTTGATAACAGGGGAGAAAATCGGAATTCGTAGTTTGGCTGATTTTAGAGGAATATTTGCACATTTCAAAAATGGACACAAAACTTTTCTGGTGAAAACCACACAATGGATTCCTATGGAAGGAAAAACAAGTTACTGGTAAGTACGCTTAGAATTCCTTTTCAGGGTCTGTGCTGGGCCAAAAGATTCAGCACTAGGTTCTCTCCTGATTACAGGTGAGTAAATCGGAATTCGTAGTTCGGCTGATTTTAGAGGAATATTTGTACGTTTAAAAAATGGACACAGAAACTTTTCTGGTGAAAACCACACAATGGATTCCTATGTAAGGAAATACCAGTTACTGGTAAGTACGCTTAGAATTATTTTTCAGGGTCTGTGCTGGGCTAAAAGATGCAGCCCTGAGTTCTCTCCTGATGACAGGTGAGTAAATCGGAATTCGTAGTTCGGCTGATTTTAGAGGAATATTTGTACGTTTCAAAAATGGACACTTAGAAAATTGTCTGAGGAAAACCACACAATGTATTCCTACGGAAGGAAATCCAAGTTACTGGTAAGTACGCTTAGAATTACTTTTCAGGGTCTGTGCTGGGCTAAAAGATGCAGCCCTGAGTTCTCTCCTGATGACAGGTGAGTAAATCGGAATTCGTAGTTCGGCTGATTTTAGAGGAATATATGTACTTTTCAAAAATGGACACAGAAAATTTTCTGGTGAAAACCACACAATGGATTCCTATGGAAGGAAATACAAATTACTGGTAAGTACGCTTAGAATTACTTTTCAGGGTCAGTGCTGGGCTAAAAGATGCAGCCCTGGGTTCTCTCCTGATAACAGGTGAGTAAATCGGAATTCGTAGTTTGGCTGATCTTAGAGGAATATTTGTACGTTTCAAAAATGGACACGTAGAACATTTTCTGGTGAAAACCACACAATGGATTCCTATGGAAGGAAATACAAGTTACTGGTAAGTATGCTTAGAATTACTTTTCAGGGTCAGTGCTGGGCTAAAAGATGCAGCCCTGGGTTCTCTCCTGATAACAGGTGAGTAAATCGGAATTCGTAGTTTGGCTGATCTTAGAGGAATATTTGTACGTTTCAAAAATGGACACTTAGAAAATTGTCTGCTGAAAACCACACAATGGATTCCTATGGAAGGAAATACAAGTTACTGGTAAGTACGCTTAGAATTACTTTTCAGGGTCTGAGCTGGGCTAAAAGATGCAGCTCTGGGTTCTCTCCTGATTACAGGTGAGTAAATCGGAATTCGTAGTTTGGCTGATTTTCGAGGAATATTTGTACGTTTCAAAAATAGACACGTAGAAACTTTTCTGGTGAAAACCACACAATGGATTCCTATGGAAGGAAATACAAGTAACTGGTAAGTACGGTTAGAATTACTTTTCAGGGTCAGTGCTGGGCTAAAAGATGCAGCCCTGGGTTCTCTCCTGATAACAGGTGAGTAAATCGGAATTCGTAGTTCGGCTGATTTTAGAGGAATATTTGCCCGTTTTAAAAATGGACACAGAAAATTTTCGGGTGAAAACCACACAATGGATTCCTATGGAAGGAAAAACAAGTTACTGGTAAGTACGCTTAGAAATACTTTTCAGGGTCTGTGCTGGGCCAAAAGATTCAGCACTAGGTTCTCTCCTGATTACAGGTGAGTAAATCGGAATTCGTAGTTCGGCTGATTTTAGAGGAATATTTGTACGTTTCAAAAATGGACACAGAAACTTTTCTGGTGAAAACCACACAATGGATTCCTATGGAAGGAAGTAGAAGTTACTGGTAAGTACGCTTAGAATTACTTTTCAGGGTCAGTGCTGGGCTAAAAGATGTAGCACTGGGTTCTCTCCTAATTACATGTGAGTGAATCGGAATTCTTAGTTCGGCTGATTTTAGAGGAATATTTGTACCTTTCAAAAATGGACACTTAGAAAATTGTCTGGTGAAAACCACACAATGTATTCCTATGGAAGGAAATTTCAGGTTACTGGTAAGTACGCTTAGAAATACTTTTCAGGATCTGTGCTGGGCTAAAAAATGCAGCACTGGGTTCTCTCCTGATTACAAGTGAGTAAATCGGAATTCGTAGTTCGGCTGATTTTAGAGGAATATTTGTACGTTTCAAAAATGAACACGTAGAACATTTTCTGGTGAAAACCACACAATGGATTCCTATGGAAGGAAATACAAGTTACTGGTAAGTACGCTTAGAATTACTTTTCAGGGTCTGTGCTGGGCTAAAAGATACAGCACTGGGTTCTCTCCTGATTACAGGTGAGTAAATCGGAATTCGTAGTTCAGCTTATTTTAGAGGAATATTTGTACGTTTAAAAAATGGACACAGAAAATTTTCTGGTGAAAACCACTCAATGTATTCCTAAGGAAGGAAATACAAGTTACTGGTAAATACGTTTAGAGTTACTTTTCAGGGTCTGTGTTGGGCTAAAATATGCAGCACTGGGTTCTCTCCTAATTACAGGTGAGTTAATCGGAATTCGTAGTTTGGCTGATTTTAGAGGAATATTTGTACGTTTCAAAAATGGACACTTAGAAAATTTTCTGGTGAAAACCACACAATGTATTCCTATGGAAGGAAATCCAAGTTACTGGTAAGTACGCTTAGAAATACTTTTCAGGGTCTGTGCTGGGCTAAAAGATGCAGCCCTGAGTTCTCTCCTGATGACAGGTGAGTAAATCGGAATTCGTAGTTCGACTGATTTTAGAGGAATATTTGTACGTTTCAAAAATGGACACTTAGAAAATTGTCTGAGGAAAACCACACAATGTATTCCTATGGAAGGAAATCCAAGTTACTGGTAAGTACGCTTAGAATTACCTTTCAGGGTCTGTGCTGGGCTAAAAGATGCAGCCCTGAGTTCTCTCCTGATGACAGGTGAGTAAATCGGAATTCGTAGTTTGGCTGATTTTAGAGGAATATATGTACGTTTCAAAAATGGACACAGAAAATTTTCTGGTGAAAACCACACAATGGATTCCTATGGAAGGAAATACAAGTTACTGGTAAGTACGCTTAGAATTACTTTTCAGGGTCTGTGCTGGGCTAAAAGATGCAGCACTGGGTTCTCTCCTGATTACAGGTGAGTAAATCGGAATTCGTAGTTTGGCTTATTTTAGAGGAATATTTGTACATTTCAAAAATGAACACAGAAAATTTTCTGGTGAAAACCACACAATGTATTCCTATGGAGGGAAATAAAAGTAACTGGTAAGTACGCTTATAATTACTTTTCAGGGTCTGTGCTGGGCTAAAAGATGCAGCACTGGGTTCTCTTCTAATTACAGGTGAGTAAATCGGTATTCATAGTTCAGCTGATTTTAGAGGAATATTTGTACGTTTCAAAAATGGACACTTAGAAAATTGTCTGGTGAAAACCACACAATGTATTCCTATGGAAGGAAATCCAAGTTACTGGTAAGTACGCTTAGAATTACTTTTCAGGGTCTGTGCTGGGCTAAAAGATGCAGCCCTGAGTTCTCACCTGATGACAGGTGAGTAAATCGGAATTCTTAGTTCGGCTGATTTTAGAGGATCATATGTACGTTTCAAAAATGGACACTTAGAAAATTGTCTGGTGAAAACCATACAATGGATTCCTATGGCATTAAATAAAAGTTACTGGTAGGTACGCTTAGAATTACTTTTCAGGGTCTGTGCTGGGCTAAAAGAAGCAGCACTGGGTTCTCTCCTAATTACAGGTGAGTAAATCGGAATTCGTAGTTCAGCTGATTTTGGAGGAATATTTGTACGTTTCAAAAATGGACACTTAGAAAATTGTCTGGTGAAAACCACACAATGTATTCCTATGGAAGGAAATCCAAGTTACTGGTAAGTATGCTTAGAATTACTTTTCAGGGTCTGTGCTGGGCTAAAAGATGCAGCCCTGGGTTCTCTCCTGATAACAGGTGAGTAAATCAGGATTCGTAGTTTGTCTGATTTTAGAGGAATATTTGTACGTTTCAAAAATGGACACTTAGAAAATTTTCTGGTGAAAACCACACAATGTATTCCTATGGAAGGAAATCCAAGTTACTGGTAAGTACGCTTAGAAATACTTTTCAGGGTCTGTGCTGGGCTAAAAGATGCAGCCCTGAGTTCTCTCCTGATGACAGGTGAGTAAATCGGAATTCGTAGTTTGACTGATTTTAGAGGAATATTTGTACGTTTCAAAAATGGACACTTAGAAAATTGTCTGAGGAAAACCACACAATGTATTCCTATGGAAGGAAATCCAAGTTACTGGTAAGTACGCTTAGAATTACTTTTCAGGGTCTGTGCTGGGCTAAAAGATGCAGCCCTGAGTTCTCTCCTGATGACAGGTGAGTAAATCGGAATTCGTAGTTCGGCTTATTTTAGAGGAATATATGTATGTTTCAAAAATGGACACAGAAAATTTTCTGGTGAAAACCACACAATGGATTCCTATGGAAGGAAATCCAAGTTACTGGTAAGTACGCTTAGAATTACTTTTCAGGGTCTGTGCTGGGCTAAAAGATGCAGCCCTGAGTTCTCTCCTGATGACAGGTGAGTAAATCGGAATTCTTAGTTCGGCTGATTTTAGAGGATCATATGTACGTTTCAAAAATGGACACTTAGAAAATTGTCTGGTGAAAACCATACAATGGATTCCTATGGCATTAAATAAAAGTTACTGGTAGGTACGCTTAGAATTACTTTTCAGGGTCTGTGCTGGGCTAAAAGAAGCAGCACTGGGTTCTCTCCTAATTACAGGTGAGTAAATCGGAATTCGTAGTTCAGCTGATTTTAGAGGAATATTTGTACGTTTCAAAAATGGACACTTAGAAAATTGTCTGGTGAAAACCACACAATGTATTCCTATGGAAGGAAATCCAAGTTACTGGTAAGTATGCTTAGAATTACTTTTCAGGGTCTGTGCTGGGCTAAAAGATGCAGCCCTGGGTTCTCTCCTGATAACAGGTGAGTAAATCGGAATTCATAGTTCGGCTGATTTTAGAGGAATATTTGTACGTTTCAAAAATGGACACAGAAAATTTTCTGGTGAAAACCACACAATGGATTCCTATGGAAGGAAATACAAGTTACTGGTAAGTATGCTTAGAATTACTTTTCAGGGTCAGTGCTGGGCTAAAAGATGCAGCCCTGGGTTCTCTCCTGATAACAGGTGAGTAAATCGGAATTAGTAGTTCGGCTGATTTTAGAGGAATATTTGTACGTTTCAAAAATGGACACAGAAACTTTTCTGGTGAAAACCACACAATGGATTCCTATGGAAGGAAGTAGAAGTTACTGGTAAGTACGCTTAGAATTACTTTTCAGGGTCAGTGCTGGGCTAAAAGATGCAGCACTGGGTTCTCTCCTAATTACATGTGAGTGAATCAGAATTCTTAGTTCGGCTGATTTTAGAGGAATCTTTGTACCTTTCAAAAATGGACACTTAGAAAATTGTCTGGTGAAAACCACACAATGTATTCCTATGGAAGGAAATACAAGTTACTGGTAAGTACGCTTAGAATTACTTTTCAGTGTCTGTGCTGGGCTAAAAAATGCAGCACTGGGGTCTCTCCTGATTACAAGTGAGTAAATCGGAATTCGTAGTTCGGCTGATTTTAGAGGAATATTTGTATGTTTCAAAAATGAACACGTAGAACATTTTCTGGTGAAAACCACACAATGGATTCCTATGGAAGGTAATACAAGTTACTGGTAAGTACGCTTAGAATTACTTTTCAGGGTCTGTGCTGGGCTAAAAGATGCAGCACTGGGTTCTCTCCTGATTACAGGTGAGTAAATCGGAATTCGTAGTTCGGCTTATTTTAGAGGAATATTTGTACGTTTCAAAAATGAACACAGAAAATTTTCTAGTGAAAACCACACAATGTATTCCTATGGATGGAAATAAAAGTAACGGGTAAGTACGCTTAGAATTACTTTTCAGGGTCTGTGCTGGGCTAAAAGATGCAGCACTGGGTTCTCTCCTGATTACAGGTGAGTAAATCGGAATTCGTAGTTCAGCTGATTTTAGAGGAATATTTGTACGTTTAAAAAATGGACACAGAAAATTTTCTGGTGAAAACAACACAATGTATTCCTATGGAAGGAAATACAAGTTACTGGTAAATACGCTTAGAATTACTTTTCAGGATCTGTGCTGGGCTAAAAGATGCAGCATTGGGTTCTCTCCTAATTACAGGTGAGTTAATCGGAATTCGTAGTTCGGCTGATTTTAGAGGAATATTTGTACGTTTCAAAAATGGACACAGAACATTTTCTGGTGAAAACCACACAATGGATTCCTATGGAGGGAAATAAAAGTAACTGGTAAGTACGCTTATAATTACTTTTCAGGGTCTGTGCTGGGCCAAAAGATGCAGCCCTGGGTTCTCTCCTGATAACAGGTGAGTAAATCGGAATTCGTATTTCGGCTGATTTTAGAGGAATATTTGTACGTTTCAAAAATAGACACGTAGAAACTTTTCTGGTGAAAACCACACAATGGATTCCTATGGAAGGAAATACAAGTTACTGGTAAGTACGCTTAGAATGACTTTTCAGGGTCAGTGCTGGGCTAAAAGATGCAGCCCTGGGTTTTCTCCTGATAACAGGTGAGTAAATCGGAATTCGTGGTTCGGCTGATTTTAGAGGAATATGTGCCCGTTTCAAAAATGGACACAGAAAATTTTCTGGTGAAAACCACACATTGGATTCCTATGGAAGGAAATACAAGTTACTGGTAAGTACACTTAGAATTCCTTTTCAGGGTCTGTGCTGGGCCAAAAGATTCAGCACTATGTTCTCTCCTGATTACAGGTGAGTAAATCAAAATTCGTAGTTCGGCTGATTTTAGAGGAATATTTGTACGTTTCAAAAATGGACACAGAAACTTTTCTGGTGAAAACCACACAATGGATTCCTATGGAAGGAAGTAGAAGTTACTGGTAAGTACGCTTAGAATTACTTTTCAGGGTCAGTGCTGGGCTAAAAGATGCAGCACTGGGTTCTCTCCTAATTACATGTGAGTGAATCAGAATTCTTAGTTCGGCTTCTTTTAGAGGAATATTTGTACGTTTCAAAAATGGACACAGAAAATTTTCTGGTGAAAACCACACAATGGATTCCTATGGAAGGAAAAACAAGTTACTGGTAAGTATGCTTAGAATTACTTTTCAGGGTCAGTGCTGGGCTAAAAGATGCAGCCCTGGGTTCTCTCCTGATAACAGGTGAGTAAATCGGAATTCGTAGTTTGGCTGATTTTAGAGGAATATTTGTACGTTTAAAAAATGGACACTTAGAAAATTGTCTGGTGAAAACCACACAATGGATTCATATGGAAGGAATTATAAGTTACTGGTAAGTACGCTTAGAATTACTTTTCAGGGTCTGTGCTAGGCTAAAAGATGCAGCACTGGGTTCTCTCTTGATAACAGGGGAGAAAATCGGAATTCGTAGTTTGGCTGATTTTAGAGGAATATTTGCACATTTCAAAAATGGACACAGAAACTTTTCTGGTGAAAACCACACAATGGATTCCTATGGAAGGAAAAACAAGTTACTGGTAAGTACGCTTAGAATTCCTTTTCAGGGTCTGTGCTGGGCCAAAAGATTCAGCACTAGGTTCTCTCCTGATTACAGGTGAGTAAATCGGAATTCGTAGTTCGGCTGATTTTAGAGGAATATTTGTACGTTTAAAAAATGGACACAGAAACTTTTCTGGTGAAAACCACACAACGGATTCCTATGTAAGGAAATACCAGTTACTGGTAAGTACGCTTAGAATTATTTTTCAGGGTCTGTGCTGGGCTAAAAGATGCAGCCCTGAGTTCTCTCCTGATGACAGGTGAGTAAATCGGAATTCGTAGTTCGGCTGATTTTAGAGGAATATTTGTACGTTTCAAAAATGGACACTTAGAAAATTGTCTGAGGAAAACCACACAATGTATTCCTACGGAAGGAAATCCAAGTTACTGGTAAGTACGCTTAGAATTACTTTTCAGGGTCTGTGCTGGGCTAAAAGATGCAGCCCTGAGTTCTCTCCTGATGACAGGTGAGTAAATCGGAATTCGTAGTTCGGCTGATTTTAGAGGAATATATGTACGTTTCAAAAATGGACACAGAAAATTTTCTGGTGAAAACCACACAATGGATTCCTATGGAAGGAAATACAAATTACTGGTAAGTACGCTTAGAATTACTTTTCAGGGTCAGTGCTGGGCTAAAAGATGCAGCCCTGGGTTCTCTCCTGATAACAGGTGAGTAAATCGGAATTCGTAGTTTGGCTGATCTTAGAGGAATATTTGTACGTTTCAAAAATGGACACGTAGAACATTTTCTGGTGAAAACCACACAATGGATTCCTATGGAAGGAAATACAAGTTACTGGTAAGTATGCTTAGAATTACTTTTCAGGGTCAGTGCTGGGCTAAAAGATGCAGCCCTGGGTTCTCTCCTGATAACAGGTGAGTAAATCGGAATTCGTAGTTTGGCTGATCTTAGAGGAATATTTGTACGTTTCAAAAATGGACACTTAGAAAATTGTCTGCTGAAAACCACACAATGGATTCCTATGGAAGGAAATACAAGTTACTGGTAAGTACGCTTAGAATTACTTTTCAGGGTCTGAGCTGGGCTAAAAGATGCAGCTCTGGGTTCTCTCCTGATTACAGGTGAGTAAATCGGAATTCGTAGTTTGGCTGATTTTCGAGGAATATTTGTACGTTTCAAAAATAGACACGTAGAAACTTTTCTGGTGAAAACCACACAATGGATTCCTATGGAAGGAAATACAAGTAACTGGTAAGTACGGTTAGAATTACTTTTCAGGGTCAGTGCTGGGCTAAAAGATGCAGCCCTGGGTTCTCTCCTGATAACAGGTGAGTAAATCGGAATTCGTAGTTCGGCTGATTTTAGAGGAATATTTGCCCGTTTTAAAAATGGACACAGAAAATTTTCGGGTGAAAACCACACAATGGATTCCTATGGAAGGAAAAACAAGTTACTGGTAAGTACGCTTAGAAATACTTTTCAGGGTCTGTGCTGGGCCAAAAGATTCAGCACTAGGTTCTCTCCTGATTACAGGTGAGTAAATCGGAATTCGTAGTTCGGCTGATTTTAGAGGAATATTTGTACGTTTCAAAAATGGACACAGAAACTTTTCTGGTGAAAACCACACAATGGATTCCTATGGAAGGAAGTAGAAGTTACTGGTAAGTACGCTTAGAATTACTTTTCAGGGTCAGTGCTGGGCTAAAAGATGTAGCACTGGGTTCTCTCCTAATTACATGTGAGTGAATCGGAATTCTTAGTTCGGCTGATTTTAGAGGAATATTTGTACCTTTCAAAAATGGACACTTAGAAAATTGTCTGGTGAAAACCACACAATGTATTCCTATGGAAGGAAATTTCAGGTTACTGGTAAGTACGCTTAGAATTACTTTTCAGGATCTGTGCTGGGCTAAAAAATGCAGCACTGGGTTCTCTCCTGATTACAAGTGAGTAAATCGGAATTCGTAGTTCGGCTGATTTTAGAGGAATATTTGTACGTTTCAAAAATGAACACGTAGAACATTTTCTGGTGAAAACCACACAATGGATTCCTATGGAAGGAAATACAAGTTACTGGTAAGTACGCTTAGAATTACTTTTCAGGGTCTGTGCTGGGCTAAAAGATACAGCACTGGGTTCTCTCCTGATTACAGGTGAGTAAATCGGAATTCGTAGTTCAGCTTATTTTAGAGGAATATTTGTACGTTTAAAAAATGGACACAGAAAATTTTCTGGTGAAAACCACTCAATGTATTCCTAAGGAAGGAAATACAAGTTACTGGTAAATACGTTTAGAGTTACTTTTCAGGGTCTGTGTTGGGCTAAAATATGCAGCACTGGGTTCTCTCCTAATTACAGGTGAGTTAATCGGAATTCGTAGTTTGGCTGATTTTAGAGGAATATTTGTACGTTTCAAAAATGGACACTTAGAAAATTTTCTGGTGAAAACCACACAATGTATTCCTATGGAAGGAAATCCAAGTTACTGGTAAGTACGCTTAGAAATACTTTTCAGGGTCTGTGCTGGGCTAAAAGATGCAGCCCTGAGTTCTCTCCTGATGACAGGTGAGTAAATCGGAATTCGTAGTTCGACTGATTTTAGAGGAATATTTGTACGTTTCAAAAATGGACACTTAGAAAATTGTCTGAGGAAAACCACACAATGTATTCCTATGGAAGGAAATCCAAGTTACTGGTAAGTACGCTTAGAATTACCTTTCAGGGTCTGTGCTGGGCTAAAAGATGCAGCCCTGAGTTCTCTCCTGATGACAGGTGAGTAAATCGGAATTCGTAGTTTGGCTGATTTTAGAGGAATATATGTACGTTTCAAAAATGGACACAGAAAATTTTCTGGTGAAAACCACACAATGGATTCCTATGGAAGGAAATACATGTTACTGGTAAGTACGCTTAGAATTACTTTTCAGGGTCTGTGCTGGGCTAAAAGATGCAGCACTGGGTTCTCTTCTGATTACAGGTGAGTAAATCGGAATTCGTAGTTTGGCTTATTTTAGAGGAATATTTGTACATTTCAAAAATGAACACAGAAAATTTTCTGGTGAAAACCACACAATGTATTCCTATGGAGGGAAATAAAAGTAACTGGTAAGTACGCTTATAATTACTTTTCAGGGTCTGTGCTGGGCTAAAAGATGCAGCACTGGGTTCTCTCCTAATTACAGGTGAGTAAATCGGTATTCATAGTTCAGCTGATTTTAGAGGAATATTTGTACATTTCAAAAATGAACACAGAAAATTTTCTGGTGAAAACCACACAATGTATTCCTATGGAGGGAAATAAAAGTAACTGGTAAGTACGCTTAGAAATACTTTTCAGGGTCTGTGCTGGGCTAAAAGATGCAGCCCTGAGTTCTCTCCTGATGACAGGTGAGTAAATCGGAATTCGTAGTTCGACTGATTTTAGAGGAATATTTGTACGTTTCAAAAATGGACACTTAGAAAATTGTCTGAGGAAAACCACACAATGTATTCCTATGGAAGGAAATCCAAGTTACTGGTAAGTACGCTTAGAATTACTTTTCAGGGTCTGTGCTGGGCTAAAAGATGCAGCCCTGAGTTCTCACCTGATGACAGGTGAGTAAATCGGAATTCTTAGTTCGGCTGATTTTAGAGGATCATATGTACGTTTCAAAAATGGACACTTAGAAAATTGTCTGGTGAAAACCATACAATGGATTCCTATGGCATTAAATAAAAGTTACTGGTAGGTACGCTTAAAATTACTTTTCAGGGTCTGTGCTGGGCTAAAAGAAGCAGCACTGGGTTCTCTCCTAATTACAGGTGAGTAAATCGGAATTCGTAGTTCAGCTGATTTTGGAGGAATATTTGTACGTTTCAAAAATGGACACTTAGAAAATTGTCTGGTGAAAACCACACAATGTATTCCTATGGAAGGAAATCCAAGTTACTGGTAAGTATGCTTAGAATTACTTTTCAGGGTCTGTGCTGGGCTAAAAGATGCAGCCCTGGGTTCTCTCCTGATAACAGGTGAGTAAATCAGGATTCGTAGTTTGGCTGATTTTAGAGGAATATTTGTACGTTTCAAAAATGGACACTTAGAAAATTTTCTGGTGAAAACCACACAATGTATTCCTATGGAAGGAAATCCAAGTTACTGGTAAGTACGCTTAGAAATACTTTTCAGGGTCTGTGCTGGGCTAAAAGATGCAGCCCTGAGTTCTCTCCTGATGACAGGTGAGTAAATCGGAATTCGTAGTTTGACTGATTTTAGAGGAATATTTGTACGTTTCAAAAATGGACACTTAGAAAATTGTCTGAGGAAAACCACACAATGTATTCCTATGGAAGGAAATCCAAGTTACTGGTAAGTACGCTTAGAATTACTTTTCAGGGTCTGTGCTGGGCTAAAAGATGCAGCCCTGAGTTCTCTCCTGATGACAGGTGAGTAAATCGGAATTCGTAGTTCGGCTTATTTTAGAGGAATATATGTACGTTTCAAAAATGGACACAGAAAATTTTCTGGTGAAAACCACACAATGGATTCCTATGGAAGAAAATACAAGTTACTGGTAAGTACGCTTAGAATTACTTTTCAGGGTCAGTGCTGGGCTAAAAGATGCAGCCCTGGGTTCTCTCCTGATAACAGGTGAGTAAATCGGAATTCGTAGTTTGGCTGATCTTAGAGGAATATTTGTACGTTTCAAAAATGGACACGTAGAACATTTTCTGGTGAAAACCACACAATGGATTCCTATGGAAGGAAATACAAGTTACTGGTAAGTACGCTTAGAATTACTTTTCAGGGTCTGTGCTGGGCTAAAAGATGCAGCACTGGGTTCTCTCCTGATTACAGGTGAGTAAATCGGAATTCGTAGTTTGGCTTATTTTAGAGGAATATTTGTACGTTTCAAAAATGAACACAGAAAATTTTCTGGTGAAAACCACACAATGTATTCCTATGGAGGGAAATAAAAGTAACTGGTAAGTACGCTTATAATTACTTTTCAGGGTCTGTGCTGGGCTAAAAGATGCAGCACTGGGTTCTCTCCTAATTACAGGTGAGTAAATCGGTATTCATAGTTCAGCTGATTTTAGAGGAATATTTGTACGTTTCAAAAATGGACACTTAGAAAATTGTCTGGTGAAAACCACACAATGTATTCCTATGGAAGGAAATCCAAGTTACTGGTAAGTACGCTTAGAATTACTTTTCAGGGTCTGTGCTGGGCTAAAAGATGCAGCCCTGGGTTCTCTCCTGATAACAGGTGAGTAAATCGGAATTCGTAGTTTGGCTGATCTTAGAGGAATATTTGTACGTTTCAAAAATGGACATGTAGAACATTTTCTGGTGAAAACCACACAATGGATTCCTATGGAAGGAAATACAAGTTACTGGTAAGTACGCTTAGAATTACTTTTCAGGGTCTGTGCTGGGCTAAAAGATGCAGCACTGGGTTCTCTCCTGATTACAGGTGAGTAAATCGGAATTCGTAGTTTGGCTTATTTTAGAGGAATATTTGTACGTTTCAAAAATGAACACAGAAAATTTTCTGGTGAAAACCACACAATGTATTCCTATGGAGGGAAATAAAAGTAACTGGTAAGTACGCTTATAATTACTTTTCAGGGTCTGTGCTGGGCTAAAAGATGCAGCACTGGGTTCTCTCCTGATTACAGGTGAGTAAATCGGAATTCGTAGTTCAGCTTATTTTAGAGGAATATTTGTACGTTTAAAAAATGGACACAGAAAATTTTCTGGTGAAAACCACTCAATGTATTCCTAAGGAAGGAAATACAAGTTACTGGTAAATACGTTTAGAGTTACTTTTCAGGGTCTGTGTTGGGCTAAAATATGCAGCACTGGGTTCTCTCCTAATTACAGGTGAGTTAATCGGAATTCGTAGTTTGGCTGAATTTAGAGGAATATTTGTACGTTTCAAAAATGGACACTTAGAAAATTTTCTGGTGAAAACCACACAATGTATTCCTATGGAAGGAAATCCAAGTTACTGGTAAGTACGCTTAGAAATACTTTTCAGGGTCTGTGCTGGGCTAAAAGATGCAGCCCTGAGTTCTCTCCTGATGACAGGTGAGTAAATCGGAATTCGTAGTTCGACTGATTTTAGAGGAATATTTGTACGTTTCAAAAATGGACACTTAGAAAATTGTCTGAGGAAAACCACACAATGTATTCCTATGGAAGGAAATCCAAGTTACTGGTAAGTACGCTTAGAATTACCTTTCAGGGTCTGTGCTGGGCTAAAAGATGCAGCCCTGAGTTCTCTCCTGATGACAGGTGAGTAAATCGGAATTCGTAGTTTGGCTGATTTTAGAGGAATATATGTACGTTTCAAAAATGGACACAGAAAATTTTCTGGTGAAAACCACACAATGGATTCCTATGGAAGGAAATACATGTTACTGGTAAGTACGCTTAGAATTACTTTTCAGGGTCTGTGCTGGGCTAAAAGATGCAGCACTGGGTTCTCTCCTGATTACAGGTGAGTAAATCGGAATTCGTAGTTTGGCTTATTTTAGAGGAATATTTGTACATTTCAAAAATGAACACAGAAAATTTTCTGGTGAAAACCACACAATGTATTCCTATGGAGGGAAATAAAAGTAACTGGTAAGTACGCTTATAATTACTTTTCAGGGTCTGTGCTGGGCTAAAAGATGCAGCACTGGGTTCTCTCCTAATTACAGGTGAGTAAATCGGTATTCATAGTTCAGCTGATTTTAGAGGAATATTTGTACATTTCAAAAATGAACACAGAAAATTTTCTGGTGAAAACCACACAATGTATTCCTATGGAGGGAAATAAAAGTAACTGGTAAGTACGCTTAGAAATACTTTTCAGGGTCTGTGCTGGGCTAAAAGATGCAGCCCTGAGTTCTCTCCTGATGACAGGTGAGTAAATCGGAATTCGTAGTTCGGCTGATTTTAGAGGAATATTTGTACGTTTCAAAAATAGACACGAAGAAACTTTTCTGGGGAAAACCACACAATGGATTCCTATGGAAGGAAATACAAGTTACTGGTAAGTATGCTTAGAATTACTTTTCAGGGTCTGTGCTGGGCTAAAAGATGCAGCACTGGGTTCTCTCCTGATTACAGGTGAGTAAATCGGAATTAGTAGTTCGGCTTATTTTCGAGGAATATTTGTACGTTTCAAAAATGAACACAGAAAATTTTCTGGTGAAAACCACACAATGTATTCCTATGGAGGTAAATAAAAGTAACTGGTAAGTACGCTTATAATTACTTTTCAGGGTCAGTGCTGGGCTAAAAAATGCAGCCCTGGGTTCATTCTTGATAACAGGTGAGTAAATCGGAATTCGTAGTTCGGCTGATTTTAGAGGAATATTTGTACGTTTAAAAAATGGACACAGAAAATTTTCTGGTGAAAACAACACAATGTATTCCTATGGAAGGAAATACAAGTTACTGGTAAATACGCTTAGAATTACTTTTCAGGGTCTGTGGTGGGCCAAAAGATTCAGCACTAGGTTCTCTCCTAATTACAGGTGAGTTAATCGGAATTCGTAGTTCGTCTGATTTTAGAGGAATAGTTGTACGTTTCAAAAATGGACACAGAAAATTTTCTGGTGAAAACCACACAATGGATTCCTATGGAAGGAAATACAAGTTACTGGTAAGTACGCTTAGAATTACTTTTCAGGGTCAGTGCTGGGCTAAAAGATGCAGCCCTGGGTTCTCTCCTGATAACAGGTGAGTAAATCGGAATTCGTAGTTTGGCTGATTTTAGAGGAATATTTGTACGTTTCAAAAATGGACACTTAGAAACTTGTCTGCTGAAAACCACACAATGGATTCTTATGGAAGGAAATACAAGGTACTGGTAAGTACGCTTAGAATTACTTTTCAGGGTCAGTGCTGTGCTAAAAGATGCAGCCCTGGGTTCTCTCCTGATAACAGGTGAGTAAATTGGAATTCGTAGTTCGGCTGATTTTAGAGGAATATTTGTACGTTTAAAAAATGGACACAGAAAATTTTCTGGTGAAAACCACACAATGTATTCCTATGGAAGACAATACAAGTTACTGGTAAATACGCTTAGAATTACTTTTCAGGGTCTGTGCTGGGCTAAAAGATGCAGCACTGGGTTCTCTCCTAATTACAGGTGAGTTAATCGGAATTCGTAGTTTGGCTGATTTTAGAGGAATATTTGTACGTTTCAAAAATGGACACTTAGAAAATTTTCTGACGAAAACCACACAATGGATTCCTATGGAAGGAAATACAAGTTACTGGTAAGTACGCTTAGAATTACTTTTCAGGGTCAGTGCTGGGCTAAAAGATGCAGCCCTGGGTTCTCTCCTGATAACAGGTGAGTAAATCAGAATTCGTAGTTCGGCTGATTTTAGAGGAATATTTGTACGTTTCAAATATGGACACAGAACATTTTCTGGTGAAAACCACACAATGGATTCCTATGGCAGGAAATAAAAGTTACTGGTAGGTACGCTTAGAATTACTTTTCAGGGTCTGTGCTGGGCAAAAAGATGCAGCACTGGGTTCTCTCCTAATTACAGGTGAGTAAATCGGAATTCGTAGTTCGGCTGATTTTAGAGGAATATATGTACGTTTCAAAAATGAACACTTAGAAAATTGTCTGGTGAAAACCACACGATGGATTCCTATGGAAGGAAATACAAGTTACTGGTAAGTACGCTTAGAATTACTTTTCAGGGTCTGTGCTGGGCTAAAAGATGCAGCTCTGGGTTCTCTCCTGATTACAGGTGAGTAAATCAGAATTCGTAGTTCGGCTGATTTTAGAGGAATATTTGTGCGGTTCAAAAATGGACACGTAGAAACTTTTCTGGTGAAAACCACACAATGGATTCCTATGGAAGGAAATACAAGTTACTGGTAAGTACGCTTAGAATTACTTTTCAGGATCAGTGCTGGGCTAAAAGATGCAGCCCTGGGTTCTCTCCTGATAACAGGTGAGTAAATCGGAATTCGTAGTTCGGCTGATTTTAGAGGAATATTTGTACGTTTCAAAAATGGACACAGAAAATTTTCTGGTGAAAACCACACAATGGATTCCTATGGAAGGAAATACAAGTTACTGGTAAGTACGCTTAGAATTATTTTTCAGGGTCAGTGCTGGGCTAAAAGATGCAGCCCTGGGTTCTCTCCTGATAACAGGTGAGTAAATCGGAATTCGTAGTTTGGCTGATTTTAGAGGAATATTTGTACGTTTCAAAAATGGACACTTAGAAAATTGTCTGCTGAAAACCACACAATAGATTCCTATGGAAGGAAATACAAGTTACTGGTAAGTATGCTTAGAATTACTTTTCAGGGTCTGTGCTGGGCTAAAAGATGCAGCTCTGGGTTCTCTCCTGATTACAGGTGAGTAAATCGGAATTCGTAGTTCGGCTGATTTTAGAGGAATATTTGTACGTTTCAAAAATAGACACGTAGAAACTTTTCTGGGGAAAACCACACAATGGATTCCAATGGAAGGAAATACAAGTTACTGGTAAGTATGCTTAGAATTACTTTTCAGGGTCTTTGCTGGGCTAAAAGATGCAGCACTGGGTGCTCTCCTGATTACAGGTGAGTAAATCGGAATTCTTAGTTCGGCTTATTTTAGAGGAATATTTGTATGTTTCAAAAATGAACACAGAAAATGTTCTGGTGAAAACCACACAATGTATTCCTATGGAGGTAAATAGAAGTAACTGGTAAGTACGCTTAAAATTACTTTTCAGGGTCAGTGCTGGGCTAAAAAATGCAGCCCTGGGTTCATTCTTGATAACAGGTGAGTAAATCAGAATTCGTAGTTCGGCTGATTTTAGAGGAATATTTGTACGTTTCAAAAACGGACACAGAAAATTTTCTGGTGAAAACCACACAATGGATTCCTATGGCAGGAAATAAAAGTTACTGGTAGGTACGCTTAGAATTACTTTTCAGGGTCTGTGCTGGGCTAAAAGATGCAGCACTGGGTTCTCTCCTAATTACAGGTGAGTAAATCGGAATTAGTAGTTTAGCTGATTTTAGAGGAATATTTGTACGTTTCAAAAATGGACACTTAGAAAATTGTCTGGTGAAAACCACACAATGAATTCCTACGGAAGGAAATCCAAGTTACTGGTAAGTACGCTTAGAATTACTTTTTAGGGTCTGTGCTGGGCTAAAAGATGCAGCTCTGGGTTCTCTCCTGATTACAGGTGAGTAAATCAGAATTCGTAGTTCGGCTGATTTTAGAGGAATATTTGTGCGGTTCAAAAATGGACACGTAGAAACTTTTCTGGTGAAAACCACACAATGGATTCCTATGGAAGGAAATACAAGTTACTGGTAAGTACGCTTAGAATTACTTTTCAGGGTCAGTGCTGGGCTAAAAGTTGCAGCCCTGGGTTCTCTCCTGATAACAGGTGAGTAAATCGGAATTCGTAGTTTGGCTGACTTTAGAGGAATATTTGTACGTTTCAAAAATGGACACTTAGAAAATTGTCTGCTGAAAACCACACAATGGATTCCTATGGAAGGAAATACAAGTTACTGGTATGTACGCTTAGAATTACTTTTCAGGGTCTGTGCTGGGCTGAAAGATGCAGCTCTAGGTTCTCTCCTGATTACAGGTGAGTAAATCAGAATTCGTAGTTCGGCTGATTTTAGAGGAATATTTTTGCGGTTCAAAAATGGACACGTAGAAACTTTTCTGGTGAAAACCACACAATGGATTCCTATGGAAGGAAATACAAGTTACTGGTAAGTACGCTTAGAATTACTTTTCAGGGTCAGTGCTGGGCTAAAAGATGCAGCCCTGGGTTCTCTCCTGATAACAGGTGAGTAAATCGGAATTCGTAGTTCGGCTGATTTTAGAGGAATATTTGTACGTTGCAAAAATGGACACAGAAAATTTTCTGGTGAAAACCACACAATGGATTCCTATGGAAGGAAATACAAGTTACTGGTAAGTATGCTTAGAATTACTTTTCAGGGTCAGTGCTGGGCTAAAAGATGAAGCCCTGGGTTCTCTCCTGATAACAGGTGAGTAAATCGGAATTCGTAGTGTGGCTGATTTTAGAGGAATTTTTGTACGTTTCAAAAATGGACACTTAGAAAATTGTCTGCTGAAAACCACACAATGGATTCCTATGGAAGGAAATACAAGGTACTGGTAAGTACGCTTAGAATTACTTTTCAGGGTCAGTGCTGGGCTAAAAGATGCAGCCCTGGGTTCTCTCCAGATAACAGGTGAGTAAATCGTAATTCGTAGTTCGGCTGATTTTAGAGGAATATTTGTACGTTTAAAAAATGGACACTTAGAAAATTGTCTGGCGAAAACCACACAATGGATTTATATGGAAGGAATTATAAGTTACTGGTAAGTACGCTTAGAATTACTTTTCAGGGTCTGTGCTGGGCTAAAAGATGCAGCACTGGGTTCTCTCTTGATAACAGGGGAGTAAATCGGAATTCGTAGTTCGGCTGATTTTAGAGGAATATTTGTACGTTTCAAAAATGGACACGTAGAAACTTTTCTGGTGAAAACCACACAATGGAATCCTATGGAAGGAAATACAAGTTACTGGTAAGTACGCTTAGAATTACTTTTCAGGGTCAGTGCTGGGCTAAAAGATGCAGCCCTGGGTTCTCTCCTGATAACAGGTGAGTAAATGGGAATTCGTAGTTCGGCTGATTTTAGAGGAATATTTGTACGTTTCAAAAATGGACACAGAAAATTTTCTGGTGAAAACCACACAATGGATTCCTATGGAAGGAAATACAAGTTACTGGTAAGTACGCTTAGAATTACTTTTCAGGGTCAGTGCTGGGCTAAAAGATGCAGCCCTGGGTTCTCTCCTGATTACAGGTGAGTAAATCGGAATTCGTAGTTCGGCTGATTTTAGAGGAATATTTGTACGTTTCAAAAATAGACACGAAGAAACTTTTCTGGGGAAAACCACACAATGGATTCCTATGGAAGGAAATACAAGTTACTGGTAAGTATGCTTAGAATTACTTTTCAGGGTCTGTGCTGGGCTAAAAGATGCAGCACTGGGTTCTCTCCTGATTACAGGTGAGTAAATCGGAATTAGTAGTTCGGCTTATTTTCGAGGAATATTTGTACGTTTCAAAAATGAACACAGAAAATTTTCTGGTGAAAACCACACAATGTATTCCTATGGAGGTAAATAAAAGTAACTGGTAAGTACGCTTATAATTACTTTTCAGGGTCAGTGCTGGGCTAAAAAATGCAGCCCTGGGTTCATTCTTGATAACAGGTGAGTAAATCGGAATTCGTAGTTCGGCTGATTTTAGAGGAATATTTGTACGTTTAAAAAATGGACACAGAAAATTTTCTGGTGAAAACAACACAATGTATTCCTATGGAAGGAAATACAAGTTACTGGTAAATACGCTTAGAATTACTTTTCAGGGTCTGTGGTGGGCCAAAAGATTCAGCACTAGGTTCTCTCCTAATTACAGGTGAGTTAATCAGAATTCGTAGTTCGTCTGATTTTAGAGGAATAGTTGTACGTTTCAAAAATGGACACAGAAAATTTTCTGGTGAAAACCACACAATGGATTCCTATGGAAGGAAATACAAGTTACTGGTAAGTACGCTTAGAATTACTTTTCAGGGTCAGTGCTGGGCTAAAAGATGCAGCCCTGGGTTCTCTCCTGATAACAGGTGAGTAAATCGGAATTCGTAGTTTGGCTGATTTTAGAGGAATATTTGTACGTTTCAAAAATGGACACTTAGAAACTTGTCTGCTGAAAACCACACAATGGATTCTTATGGAAGGAAATACAAGGTACTGGTAAGTACGCTTAGAATTACTTTTCAGGGTCAGTGCTGTGCTAAAAGATGCAGCCCTGGGTTCTCTCCTGATAACAGGTGAGTAAATTGGAATTCGTAGTTCGGCTGATTTTAGAGGAATATTTGTACGTTTAAAAAATGGACACAGAAAATTTTCTGGTGAAAACCACACAATGTATTCCTATGGAAGACAATACAAGTTACTGGTAAATACGCTTAGAATTACTTTTCAGGGTCTGTGCTGGGCTAAAAGATGCAGCACTGGGTTCTCTCCTAATTACAGGTGAGTTAATCGGAATTCGTAGTTTGGCTGATTTTAGAGGAATATTTGTATGTTTCAAAAATGGACACTTAGAAAATTTTCTGACGAAAACCACACAATGGATTCCTATGGAAGGAAATACAAGTTACTGGTAAGTACGCTTAGAATTACTTTTCAGGGTCAGTGCTGGGCTAAAAGATGCAGCCCTGGGTTCTCTCCTGATAACAGGTGAGTAAATCAGAATTCGTAGTTCGGCTGATTTTAGAGGAATATTTGTACGTTTCAAATATGGACACAGAACATTTTCTGGTGAAAACCACACAATGGATTCCTATGGCAGGAAATAAAAGTTACTGGTAGGTACGCTTAGAATTACTTTTCAGGGTCTGTGCTGGGCAAAAAGATGCAGCACTGGGTTCTCTCCTAATTACAGGTGAGTAAATCGGAATTCGTAGTTCGGCTGATTTTAGAGGAATATATGTACGTTTCAAAAATGAACACTTAGAAAATTGTCTGGTGAAAACCACACGATGGATTCCTATGGAAGGAAATACAAGTTACTGGTAAGTACGCTTAGAATTACTTTTCAGGGTCTGTGCTGGGCTAAAAGATGCAGCTCTGGGTTCTCTCCTGATTACAGGTGAGTAAATCAGAATTCGTAGTTCGGCTGATTTTAGAGGAATATTTGTGCGGTTCAAAAATGGACACGTAGAAACTTTTCTGGTGAAAACCACACAATGGATTCCTATGGAAGGAAATACAAGTTACTGGTAAGTACGCTTAGAATTACTTTTCAGGATCAGTGCTGGGCTAAAAGATGCAGCCCTGGGTTCTCTCCTGATAACAGGTGAGTAAATCGGAATTCGTAGTTCGGCTGATTTTAGAGGAATATTTGTACGTTTCAAAAATGGACACAGAAAATTTTCTGGTGAAAACCACACAATGGATTCCTATGGAAGGAAATACAAGTTACTGGTAAGTACGCTTAGAATTATTTTTCAGGGTCAGTGCTGGGCTAAAAGATGCAGCCCTGGGTTCTCTCCTGATAACAGGTGAGTAAATCGGAATTCGTAGTTTGGCTGATTTTAGAGGAATATTTGTACGTTTCAAAAATGGACACTTAGAAAATTGTCTGCTGAAAACCACACAATAGATTCCTATGGAAGGAAATACAAGTTACTGGTAAGTATGCTTAGAATTACTTTTCAGGGTCTGTGCTGGGCTAAAAGATGCAGCTCTGGGTTCTCTCCTGATTACAGGTGAGTAAATCGGAATTCGTAGTTCGGCTGATTTTAGAGGAATATTTGTACGTTTAAAAAATGGACACTTAGAAAATTGTCTGGCGAAAACCACACAATGGATTCATATGGAAGGAATTATAAGTCACTGGTAAGTACGCTTAGAATTACTTTTCAGGGTCTGTGCTGGGCTAAAAGATGCAGCACTGGGTTCTCTCTTGATAACAGGGGAGTAAATCGGAATTCGTAGTTCGGCTGATTTTAGAGGAATATTTGTACGTTTCAAAAATAGACACGTAGAAACTTTTCTGGTGAAAACCACACAATGGATTCCTATGGAAGGAAATACAAGTTACTGGTAAGTACGCTTAGAATTACTTTTCAGGGTCAGTACTGTGCTAAAAGATGCAGCCTTGGGTTCTCTCCTGATAACAGGTGAGTAAATCGGAATTCGTAGTTCGGCTGATTTTAGAGGAATATTTGTACGTTTAAAAAATGGACACAGAAAATTTTCTGGTGAAAACCACACAATGTATTCTGATGGAAGACAATACAAGTTACTGGTAAATACGCTTAGAGTTATTTTTCAGGGTCTGTGCTGGGCTAAAAGATGCAGCACTGGGTTCTCTCCTAATTACAGGTGAGTTAATCGGAATTCGTAGTTTGGCTGATTTTAGAAGAATATTTGTACGTTTCAAAAATTGACACTTAGAAAATTTTGTGGTGAAAACCACACAATGGATTCCTATGGAAGGAAATACAAGTTACTGGTAAGTACGCTTAGAATTACTTTTCAGGGTCAGTACTGTGCTAAAAGATGCAGCCCTGGGTTCTCTCCTAATTACAGGTGAGTTAATCGGAATTCGTAGTTTGGCTGAATTTAGAGGAATATTTGTACGTTTAAAAAATGGACACAGAAAATTTTCTGGTGAAAACCACACAATGTATTCCTATGGAAGGAAATACAAGTTACTGGTAAATACGCTTAGAATTACTTTTCAGGATCTGTGCTGGGCTAAAAGATGCAGCACTGGGTTCTCTCCTAATTACAGGTGAGTTAATCGGAATTCGGAGTTTGGCTGATTTTAGAGGAATATTTGTACGTTTCAAAAATGGACACTAAGAACATTTTCTGGCGAAAACCACACAATGGATTCCTATGGAAGGAAATACAAGTTACTGGTAAGTACGCTTAGAATTACTTTTCAGGGTCAGTGCTGGGCTAAAAGATGCAGCCCTGGGTTCTCTCCTGATAACAGGTGAGTAAATCAGAATTCGTAGTTCGGCTGATTTTAGAGGAGTATTTGTACGTTTCAAATATGGACACAGAACATTTTCTGGTGAAAACCACACAATGGATTCCTATGGCAGGAAATAAAAGTTACTGGTAGGTACACTTAGAATTACTTTTCAGGGTCTGTGCTGGGCAAAAAGATGCAGCACTGGGTTCTCTCCTAATTACAGGTGAGTAAATCGGAATTCGTAATTCAGCTGATTTTAGAGGAATATTTGTACGTTTCAAAAATGGACACTTAGAAAATTGTCTGGTGAAAACCACACAATGTATTCCTATGGATGGAAATCCAAGTTATTGGTAAGTACGCTTAGAATTACTTTTTAGGGTCTGTGCTGGGCTAAAAGATGCAGCCCTGAGTTCTCTCCTGATGACAGGTGAGTAAATCGGAATTCGTAGTTCGGCTGATTTTAGAGGAATATATGTACGTTTCTAAAATGAACACTTAGAAAATTATCTGTTGAAAACCACACAATGGATTCCTATGGAAGGAAATACAAGTTACTGGTAAGTACGCTTAGAATTACTTTTCAGGGTCAGTGCTGGGCTAATAGATGCAGCCCTGGGTTCTCTCCTGATAACAGGTGAGTAAATCGGAATTCGTAGTTTGGCTGATTTTAGAGGAATATTTGTACGTTTCAAAAATGGACACTTAGAAAATTGTCTGCTGAAAACCACACAATGGATTCCTATGGAAGGAAATACAAGTTACTGGTAAGTATGCTTAGAATTAGTTTTCAGGGTCTGTGCTTGGCTAAAAGATGCAGCTCTGGGTTCTCTCCTGATTACAGGTGAGTAAATCGGAATTCATAGTTCGGCTGATTTTAGAGGAATATTTGTACGTTTCAAAAATGGACACGTAGAAACTTTTCTGGTGAAAACCACACAATGGATTCCTATGGAAGGAAATACAAGTTACTGGTAAGTACGCTTAGAATTACTTTTCAGGGTCAGTACTGTGCTAAAAGATGCAGCCCTGGGTTCTCTCCAGATAACAGGTGAGTAAATCGGAATTCGTAGTTCGGCTGATTTTAGAGGAATATTTGTACGTTTAAAAAATGGACACAGACAATTTTCTGGTGAAAACCACACAATGGATTCCTATGGAAGGAAATACAAGTTACTGGTAAGTACACTTAGAATTACTTTTCAGGGTCTGTGCTGGGCTAAAAGATGCAGCTCTGGGTTCTCTCCTGATTACAGGTGAGTAAATCAGAATTCGTAGTTCGGCTAATTTTAGAGGAATATTTGTACGTTTAAAAAATGGACACTTAGAAAATTTTGTGGTGAAAACCACACAATGGATTCCTATGGAAGGAAATACAAGTTACTGGTAAGTACACTTAGAATTACTTTTCAGGGTCAGTGCTGGGCTAAAAGATGCAGCCCTGGGTTCTCTCCTGATAACAGGTGAGTAAATCGGAATTCGTAGTTTGTCTGATTTTAGAGGAATATTTGTACGTTTCAAAAATGGACACTTAGAAAATTGTCTGCTGAAAACCACACAATGGATTCCTATGGAAGGAAATACAAGTTACTGGTAAGTACGCTTAGAATTACTTTTCAGGGTCAGTACTGTGCTAAAAGATGCAGCCCTGGGTTCTCTCCTAATTACAGGTGAGTTAATCGGAATTCGTAGTTTGGCTGATTTTAGAGGAATATTTGTACGTTTAAAAAATGGACACAGAAAATTTTCTGGTGAAAACCACACAATGTATTCCTATGGAAGGGAATACAAGTTACTGGTAAATACGCTTAGAATTACTTTTCAGGGTCTGTGCTGGGCTAAAAGATGCAGCACTGGGTTCTCTCCTAACTACAGGTGAGTTAAACGGAATTCGTAGTTTGGCTGATTTTAGAGGAATATTTGTACGTTTCAAATATGGACACAGAAAATGTTCTGGTGAAAACCACACAGTGGATTCCTATTGCAGGAAATAAAAGTTACTGGTAGGTACGCATGGAATTACTTTTCAGGGTCTGTGCTGGGCAAAAAGATGCAGCACTGGGTTCTCTCCTAATTACAGGTGAGTAAATCAGAATTTGTAATTCAGCTGATTTTAGAGGAATATTTGTACGTTTCAAAAATGGACATTTAGAAAATTGTCTGGTGAAAACCACACAATGTATTCCTATGGAAGGAAATCCAAGTTATTGGTAAGTACGCTTAGAATTAATTTTCAGGGTCTGTGCTGGGCTAAAAGATGCAGCTCTGGGTTCACTCCTGATTACAGGTGAGTAAATCAGAATTCGTAGTTCGGCTGATTTTAGAGGAATATTTGTGCGGTTCAAAAATGGACACGTAGAAACTTTTCTGGTGAAAACCACACAATGGATTCCTATGGAAGGAAATACAAGTTACTGGTAAGTACGCTTAGAATTACTTTTCAGGGTCAGTGCTGGGATAAAAGATGCAGCCCTGTGTTCTCTCCTGATAACAGGTGAGTAAATCGGAATTCGTAGTTCGGCTGATTTTCGAGGAATATTTGTACGTTTCAAAAATGGACACAGAAAATTTTCTGGTGAAAAAAACACCATGGATTCCTATGGAAGGAAATACAAGTTACTGGTAAGTACGCTTAGAATTACTTTTCAGGGTCAGTGCTGGGATAAAAGATGCAGCCCTGGGTTCTCTCCTGATAACAGGTGAGTAAATCGGAATTCGTAGTTTGGCTGATTTTAGAGGAATATTTGTGCATTTCAAAAATGGACACGTAGTAAATTTTCTGATGAAAACCACACAATGGATTCCTATGGAAGGAAATACAAGTTACTGTTAAGTACGCTTAGAATTACTTTTCAGGGTCAGTGCTGGGCTAAAAGATGCAGCCCTGGGTTCTCTCCTGATAACAGGTGAGTAAATCGGAATTCGTAGTTTGGCTGATTTTAGAGGAATATTTGTACGTTTCAAAAATGGACACTTAGAAAATTGTCTGCTGAAAACCACACAATGGATTCCTATGGAAGGAAATACAAGTTACTGGTAAGTATGCTTAGAATTAATTTTCAGGGTCTGTGCTGGGCTAAAAGATGCAGCTCTGGGTTCTCTTCTGATTACAGGTGAGTAAATCGGAATTCGTAGTTCGGCTGATTTTAGAGGAATATTTGTACGTTTAAAAAATGGACACTTAGAAAATTGTCTGGCGAAAACCACACAATGGATTCATATGGAAGGAATTATAAGTTACTGGTAAGTACGCTTAGAATTACTTTTCAGGGTCTGTGCTGTGCTAAAAGATGCAGCACTGGGTTCTCTCTTGATAACAGGGGAGTAAATCGGAATTCGTAGTTCGGCTGATTTTAGAGGAATATTTGTACGTTTCAAAAATGGACACGTAGAAACTTTTCTGGTGAAAACCACACAATGGATTCCTATGGAAGGAAATACAAGTTACTGGTAAGTACGCTTAGAATTACTTTTCAGGGTCAGTACTGTGCTAAAAGATGCAGCCCTGGGTTTTCTCCAGATAACAGGTGAGTAAATCGGAATTCGTAGTTCGGCTGATTTTAGAGGAATATTTGTACGTTTAAAAAATGGAAACAGAAAATTTTCTGGTGAAAACCACACAATGTATTCCTATGGAAGGAAATACAAGTTACTGCTAAGTACGCTTAGAATTACTTTTCAGGGTCAGTACTGTGCTAAAAGATGCAGCCCTGGGTTCTCTCCTAATTACAGGTGAGTTAATCGGAATTCGTAGTTTGGCTGATTTTAGAGGAATATTTGTACGTTTAAAAAATGGACACAGAAAATTTTCTGGTGAAAACCACACAATGTATTCCTATGGAAGGAAATACAAGTTACTGGTAAATACGCTTAGAATTACTTTTCAGGGTCTGTGCTGGGCTAAAAGATGCAGCACTGGGTTCTCTCCTAATTACAGGTTAAATAATCGGAATTCGTAGTTTGGCTGATTTTAGAGGAATATTTGTACGTTTCCAAAATGGACACTTAGAAAATTTTCTGGCGAAAACCACACAATGGATTTATATGGAAGGAATTATAAGTTACTGGTAAGTACGCTTAGAATTACTTTTCAGGGTCTGTGCTGGGCTAAAAGATGCAGCCCTGAGTTCTCTCCTGATGACAGGTGAGTAAATCGGAATTCATAGTTCGGCTGATTTTAGAGGAATATTTGTACGTTTCAAAAATGGACACGTAGAAACTTTTCTGGTGAAAACCACACAATGGAATCCTATGGAAGGAAATACAAGTTACTGGTAAGTACGCTTAGAATTACTTTTCAGGGTCAGTGCTGGGCTAAAAGATGCAGCCCTGGGTTCTCTCCTGATAACAGGTGAGTAAATCGGAATTCGTAGTTTGGCTGATTTTAGAGGAATATTTGTACGTTTCAAAAATGGACACTTAGAAAATTGTCTGCTGAAAACCACACAATGGATTCCTATGGAAGGAAATACAAGTTACTGGTAAGTATGCTTAGAATTCGTTTTCAGGGTCTGTGCTTGGCTAAAAGATGCAGCTCTGTGTTCTCTCCTGATTACAGGTGAGTAAATCGGAATTCATAGTTCGGCTGATTTTAGAGGAATATTTGTACGTTTCAAAAAAGGACACGTAGAAACTTTTCTGGTGAAAACCACACAATGGATTCCTATGGAAGGAAATACAAGTTACTGGTAAGTACGCTTAGAATTACTTTTCAGGGTCAGTACTGTGCTAAAAGATGCAGCCCTGGGTTCTCTCCAGATAACAGGTGAGTAAATCGGAATTCGTAGTTCGGCTGATTTTAGAGGAATATTTGTACGTTTAAAAAATGGACACAGACAATTTTCTGGTAAAAACCACACAATGGATTCCTATGGAAGGAAATACAAGTTACTGGTAAGTACACTTAGAATTACTTTTCAGGGTCTGTGCTGGGCTAAAAGATGCAGCTCTGGGTTCTCTCCTGATTACAGGTGAGTAAATCAGAATTCGTAGTTCGGCTAATTTTAGAGGAATATTTGTACGTTTAAAAAATGGACACTTAGAAAATTGTGTGGTGAAAACCACACAATGGATTCCTATGGAAGGAAATACAAGTTACTGGTAAGTACACTTAGAATTACTTTTCAGGGTCAGTGCTGGGCTAAAAGATGCAGCCCTGGGTTCTCTCCTGATAACAGGTGAGTAAATCGGAATTCGTAGTTTGTCTGATTTTAGAGGAATATTTGTACGTTTCAAAAATGGACACTTAGAAAATTGTCTGCTGAAAACCACACAATGGATTCCTATGGAAGGAAATACAAGTTACTGGTAAGTACGCTTAGAATTACTTTTCAGGGTCAGTACTGTGCTAAAAGATGCAGCCCTGGGTTCTCTCCTAATTACAGGTGAGTTAATCGGAATTCGTAGTTTGGCTGATTTTAGAGGAATATTTGTACGTTTAAAAAATGGACACAGAAAATTTTCTGGTGAAAACCACACAATGTATTCCTATGGAAGGGAATACAAGTTACTGGTAAATACGCTTAGAATTACTTTTCAGGGTCTGTGCTGGGCTAAAAGATGCAGCACTGGGTTCTCTCCTAACTACAGGTGAGTTAATCGGAATTCGTAGTTTGGCTGATTTTAGAGGAATATTTGTACGTTTCAAATATGGACACAGAAAATGTTCTGGTGAAAACCACACAGTGGATTCCTATTGCAGGAAATAAAAGTTACTGGTAGGTACGCATGGAATTACTTTTCAGGGTCTGTGCTGGGCAAAAAGATGCAGCACTGGGTTCTCTCCTAATTACAGGTGAGTAAATCAGAATTTGTAATTCAGCTGATTTTAGAGGAATCTGGGTTCTCTCCTGATTACAGGTGAGTAAATCAGAATTCGTAGTTCGGCTAATTTTAGAGGAATATTTGTACGTTTAAAAAATGGACACTTAGAAAATTTTGTGGTGAAAACCACACAATGGATTCCTATGGAAGGAAATACAAGTTACTGGTAAGTACACTTAGAATTACTTTTCAGGGTCAGTGCTGGGCTAAAAGATGCAGCCCTGGGTTCTCTCCTGATAACAGGTGAGTAAATCGGAATTCGTAGTTTGTCTGATTTTAGAGGAATATTTGTACGTTTCAAAAATGGACACTTAGAAAATTGTCTGCTGAAAACCACACAATGGATTCCTATGGAAGGAAATACAAGTTACTGGTAAGTACGCTTAGAATTACTTTTCAGGGTCAGTACTGTGCTAAAAGATGCAGCCCTGGGTTCTCTCCTAATTACAGGTGAGTTAATCGGAATTCGTAGTTTGGCTGATTTTAGAGGAATATTTGTACGTTTAAAAAATGGACACAGAAAATTTTCTGGTGAAAACCACACAATGTATTCCTATGGAAGGGAATACAAGTTACTGGTAAATACGCTTAGAATTACTTTTCAGGGTCTGTGCTGGGCTAAAAGATGCAGCACTGGGTTCTCTCCTAACTACAGGTGAGTTAATCGGAATTCGTAGTTTGGCTGATTTTAGAGGAATATTTGTACGTTTCAAATATGGACACAGAAAATGTTCTGGTGAAAACCACACAGTGGATTCCTATTGCAGGAAATAAAAGTTACTGGTAGGTACGCATGGAATTACTTTTCAGGGTCTGTGCTGGGCAAAAAGATGCAGCACTGGGTTCTCTCCTAATTACAGGTGAGTAAATCAGAATTTGTAATTCAGCTGATTTTAGAGGAATATTTGTACGTTTCAAAAATGGACATTTAGAAAATTGTCTGGTGAAAACCACACAATGTATTCCTATGGAAGGAAATCCAAGTTATTGGTAAGTACGCTTAGAATTAATTTTCAGGGTCTGTGCTGGGCTAAAAGATGCAGCTCTGGGTTCACTCCTGATTACAGGTGAGTAAATCAGAATTCGTAGTTCGGCTGATTTTAGAGGAATATTTGTGCGGTTCAAAAATGGACACGTAGAAACTTTTCTGGTGAAAACCACACAATGGATTCCTATGGAAGGAAATACAAGTTACTGGTAAGTACGCTTAGAATTACTTTTCAGGGTCAGTGCTGGGCTAAAAGATGCAGCCCTGTGTTCTCTCCTGATAACAGGTGAGTAAATCGGAATTCGTAGTTCGGCTGATTTTCGAGGAATATTTGTACGTTTCAAAAATGGACACAGAAAATTTTCTGGTGAAAACCACACAATGGATTCCTATGGAAGGAAATACAAGTTACTGGTAAGTACGCTTAGAATTACTTTTCAGGGTCAGTGCTGGGATAAAAGATGCAGCCCTGGGTTCTCTCCTGATAACAGGTGAGTAAATCGGAATTCGTAGTTTGGCTGATTTTAGAGGAATATTTGTGCATTTGAAAAATGGACACGTAGTAAATTTTCTGGTGAAAACCACACAATGGATTCCTATGGAAGGAAATACAAGTTACTGTTAAGTACGCTTAGAATTACTTTTCAGGGTCAGTGCTGGGCTAAAAGATGCAGCCCTGGGTTCTCTCCTGATAACAGGTGAGTAAATCGGAATTCGTAGTTTGGCTGATTTTAGAGGAATATTTGTACGTTTCAAAAATGGACACTTAGAAAATTGTCTGCTGATAACCACACAATGGATTCCTATGGAAGGAAATACAAGTTACTGGTAAGTACGCTTAGAATTACTTTTCAGGGTCTGTGCTGTGCTAAAAGATGCAGCACTGGGTTCTCTCTTGATAACAGGGGAGTAAATCGGAATTCGTAGTTCGGCTGATTTTAGAGGAATATTTGTACGTTTCAAAAATGGACACGTAGAAACTTTTCTGGTGAAAACCACACAATGGATTCCTATGGAAGGAAATACAAGTTACTGGTAAGTACGCTTAGAATTACTTTTCAGGGTCAGTACTGTGCTAAAAGATGCAGCCCTGGGTTCTCTCCAGATAACAGGTGAGTAAATCGGAATTCGTAGTTCGGCTGATTTTAGAGGAATATTTGTACGTTTAAAAAATGGAAACAGAACATTTTCTGGTGAAAACCACACAATGTATTCCTATGGAAGGAAATACAAGTTACTGCTAAGTACGCTTCGAATTACTTTTCAGGGTCAGTACTGTGCTAAAAGATGCAGCCCTGGGTTCTCTCCTAATTACAGGTGAGTTAATCGGAATTCGTAGTTTGGCTGATTTTAGAGGAATATTTGTACGTTTAAAAAATGGACACAGAAAATTTTCTGGTGAAAACCACACAATGTATTCCTATGGAAGGAAATACAAGTTACTGGTAAATACGCTTAGAATTACTTTTCAGGGTCTGTGCTGGGCTAAAAGATGCAGCACTGGGTTCTCTCCTAATTACAGGTGAAATAATCGGAATTCGTAGTTTGGCTGATTTTAGAGGAATATTTGTACGTTTCAAAAATGGACACTTAGAAAATTTTCTGGCGAAAACCACACAATGGATTCCTATGGAAGGAAATACAAGTTACTGGTAAGTACGCTTAGAATTACTTTTCAGGGTCAGTGCTGGGCTACAAGATGCAGCCCTGGGTTCTCTCCTGATAACAGGTGAGTAAATCAGAATTCGTAGTTCAGCTGATTTTAGAGGAATATTTGTACGTTTCAAAAATGGACACTTAGAAAATTGTCTGGCGAAAACCACACAATGGATTTATATGGAAGGAATTATAAGTTACTGGTAAGTACGCTTAGAATTACTTTTCAGGGTCTGTGCTGGGCTAAAAGATGCAGCACTGGGTTCTCTCTTGATAACAGGGGAGTAAATCGGAATTCGTAGTTCGGCTGATTTTAGAGGAATATTTGTACGTTTCAAAAATGGACACGTAGAAACTTTTCTGGTGAAAACCACACAATGGAATCCTATGGAAGGAAATACAAGTTACTGGTAAGTACGCTTAGAATTACTTTTCAGGGTCAGTGCTGGGCTAAAAGATGCAGCCCTGGGTTCTCTCCTGATAACAGGTGAGTAAATGGGAATTCGTAGTTCGGCTGATTTTAGAGGAATATTTGTACGTTTCAAAAATGGACACAGAAAATTTTCTGGTGAAAACCACACAATGGATTCCTATGGAAGGAAATACAAGTTACTGGTAAGTACGCTTAGAATTACTTTTCAGGGTCAGTGCTGGGCTAAAAGATGCAGCCCTGGGTTCTCTCCTGATAACAGGTGAGTAAATCGGAATTCGTAGTTTGGCTGATTTTAGAGGAATATTTGTACGTTTCAAAAATGGACACTTAGAAAATTGTCTGCTGAAAACCACACAATGGATTCCTATGGAAGGAAATACAAGTTACTGGTAAGTATGCTTAGAATTACTTTTCAGGGTCAGTGCTGGGCTAAAAGATGCAGCCCTGGGTTCTCTCCTGATTACAGGTGAGTAAATCAGAATTCGTAGTTCGGCTGATTTTAGAGGAATATTTGTACGTTTCAAAAATAGACACGAAGAAACTTTTCTGGGGAAAACCACACAATGGATTCCTATGGAAGGAAATACAAGTTACTGGTAAGTATGCTTAGAATTACTTTTCAGGGTCTGTGCTGGGCTAAAAGATGCAGCACTGGGTTCTCTCCTGATTACAGGTGAGTAAATCGGAATTAGTAGTTCGGCTTATTTTAGAGGAATATTTGTACGTTTCAAAAATGAACACAGAAAATTTTCTGGTGAAAACCACACAATGTATTCCTATGGAGGTAAATAAAAGTAACTGGTAAGTACGCTTATAATTACTTTTCAGGGTCAGTGCTGGGCTAAAAAATGCAGCCCTGGGTTCATTCTTGATAACAGGTGAGTAAATCGGAATTCGTAGTTCGGCTGATTTTAGAGGAATATTTGTACGTTTAAAAAATGGACACAGAAAATTTTCTGGTGAAAACAACACAATGTATTCCTATGGAAGGAAATACAAGTTACTGGTAAATACGCTTAGAATTACTTTTCAGGGTCTGTGGTGGGCCAAAAGATTCAGCACTAGGTTCTCTCCTAATTACAGGTGAGTTAATCGGAATTCGTAGTTCGTCTGATTTTAGAGGAATAGTTGTACGTTTCAAAAATGGACACAGAAAATTTCTGGTGAAAACCACACAATGGATTCCTATGGAAGGAAATACAAGGTACTGGTAAGTACGCTTAGAATTACTTTTCAGGGTCAGTGCTGGGCTAAAAGATGCAGCCCTGGGTTCTCTCCTGATAACAGGTGAGTAAATCGGAATTCGTAGTTTGGCTGATTTTAGAGGAATATTTGTACGTTTCAAAAATGGACACTTAGAAACTTGTCTGCTGAAAACCACACAATGGATTCTTATGGAAGGAAATACAAGGTACTGGTAAGTACGCTTAGAATTACTTTTCAGGGTCAGTGCTGTGCTAAAAGATGCAGCCCTGGGTTCTCTCCAGATAACAGGTGAGTAAATCGGAATTCGTAGTTCGGCTGATTTTAGAGGAATATTTGTACGTTTAAAAAATGGAAACAGAACATTTTCTGGTGAAAACCACACAATGTATTCCTATGGAAGGAAATACAAGTTACTGCTAAGTACGCTTCGAATTACTTTTCAGGGTCAGTACTGTGCTAAAAGATGCAGCCCTGGGTTCTCTCCTAATTACAGGTGAGTTAATCGGAATTCGTAGTTTGGCTGATTTTAGAGGAATATTTGTACGTTTAAAAAATGGACACAGAAAATTTTCTGGTGAAAACCACACAATGTATTCCTATGGAAGGAAATACAAGTTACTGGTAAATACGCTTAGAATTACTTTTCAGGGTCTGTGCTGGGCTAAAAGATGCAGCACTGGGTTCTCTCCTAATTACAGGTGAAATAATCGGAATTCGTAGTTTGGCTGATTTTAGAGGAATATTTGTACGTTTCAAAAATGGACACTTAGAAAATTTTCTGGCGAAAACCACACAATGGATTCCTATGGAAGGAAATACAAGTTACTGGTAAGTACGCTTAGAATTACTTTTCAGGGTCAGTGCTGGGCTACAAGATGCAGCCCTGGGTTCTCTCCTGATAACAGGTGAGTAAATCAGAATTCGTAGTTCAGCTGATTTTAGAGGAATATTTGTACGTTTCAAAAATGGACACTTAGAAAATTGTCTGGCGAAAACCACACAATGGATTTATATGGAAGGAATTATAAGTTACTGGTAAGTACGCTTAGAATTACTTTTCAGGGTCTGTGCTGGGCTAAAAGATGCAGCACTGGGTTCTCTCTTGATAACAGGGGAGTAAATCGGAATTCGTAGTTCGGCTGATTTTAGAGGAATATTTGTACGTTTCAAAAATGGACACGTAGAAACTTTTCTGGTGAAAACCACACAATGGAATCCTATGGAAGGAAATACAAGTTACTGGTAAGTACGCTTAGAATTACTTTTCAGGGTCAGTGCTGGGCTAAAAGATGCAGCCCTGGGTTCTCTCCTGATAACAGGTGAGTAAATGGGAATTCGTAGTTCGGCTGATTTTAGAGGAATATTTGTACGTTTCAAAAATGGACACAGAAAATTTTCTGGTGAAAACCACACAATGGATTCCTATGGAAGGAAATACAAGTTACTGGTAAGTACGCTTAGAATTACTTTTCAGGGTCAGTGCTGGGCTAAAAGATGCAGCCCTGGGTTCTCTCCTGATAACAGGTGAGTAAATCGGAATTCGTAGTTTGGCTGATTTTAGAGGAATATTTGTACGTTTCAAAAATGGACACTTAGAAAATTGTCTGCTGAAAACCACACAATGGATTCCTATGGAAGGAAATACAAGTTACTGGTAAGTATGCTTAGAATTACTTTTCAGGGTCAGTGCTGGGCTAAAAGATGCAGCCCTGGGTTCTCTCCTGATTACAGGTGAGTAAATCGGAATTCGTAGTTCGGCTGATTTTAGAGGAATATTTGTACGTTTCAAAAATAGACACGAAGAAACTTTTCTGGGGAAAACCACACAATGGATTCCTATGGAAGGAAATACAAGTTACTGGTAAGTATGCTTAGAATTACTTTTCAGGGTCTGTGCTGGGCTAAAAGATGCAGCACTGGGTTCTCTCCTGATTACAGGTGAGTAAATCGGAATTAGTAGTTCGGCTTATTTTAGAGGAATATTTGTACGTTTCAAAAATGAACACAGAAAATTTTCTGGTGAAAACCACACAATGTATTCCTATGGAGGTAAATAAAAGTAACTGGTAAGTACGCTTATAATTACTTTTCAGGGTCAGTGCTGGGCTAAAAAATGCAGCCCTGGGTTCATTCTTGATAACAGGTGAGTAAATCGGAATTCGTAGTTCGGCTGATTTTAGAGGAATATTTGTACGTTTAAAAAATGGACACAGAAAATTTTCTGGTGAAAACAACACAATGTATTCCTATGGAAGGAAATACAAGTTACTGGTAAATACGCTTAGAATTACTTTTCAGGGTCTGTGGTGGGCCAAAAGATTCAGCACTAGGTTCTCTCCTAATTACAGGTGAGTTAATCGGAATTCGTAGTTCGGCTGATTTTAGAGGAATATTTGTACGTTTAAAAAATGGACACAGAAAATTTTCTGGTGAAAACCACACAATGTATTCCTATGGAAGACAATACAAGTTACTGGTAAATACGCTTAGAATTACTTTTCAGGGTCTGTGCTGGGCTAAAAGATGCAGCACTGGGTTCTCTCCTAATTACAGGTGAGTTAATCGGAATTCGTAGTTTGGCTGATTTTAGAGGAATATTTGTACGTTTCAAAAATGGACACTTAGAAAATTTTCTGACGAAAACCACACAATGGATTCCTATGGAAGGAAATACAAGTTACTGGTAAGTACGCTTAGAATTACTTTTCAGGGTCAGTGCTGGGCTAAAAGATGCAGCCCTGGGTTCTCTCCTGATAACAGGTGAGTAAATCAGAATTTGTAGTTCGGCTGATTTTAGAGGAATATTTGTATGTTTCAAAAATGGACACAGAAACTTTTCTGGTGAAAACCACACAATGGATTCCTATGGAAGGAAATACAAGTTACTGTTAAGTACGCTTAGAATTACTTTTCAGGGTCAGTGCTGGGCTAAAAGATGCAGCCCTGGGTTCTCTCCTGATAACAGGTGAGTAAATCGGAATTCGTAGTTTGGCTGATTTTAGAGGAATATTTGTACGTTTCAAAAATGGACACTTAGAAAATTGTCTGCTGAAAACCACACAATGGATTCCTATGGAAGGAAATACAAGTTACTGGTAAGTATGCTTAGAATTAATTTTCAGGGTCTGTGCTGGGCTAAAAGATGCAGCTCTGGGTTCTCTTCTGATTACAGGTGAGTAAATCGGAATTCGTAGTTCGGCTGATTTTAGAGGAATATTTGTACGTTTAAAAAATGGACACTTAGAAAATTGTCTGGCGAAAACCACACAATGGATTCATATGGAAGGAATTATAAGTTACTGGTAAGTACGCTTAGAATTACTTTTCAGGGTCTGTGCTGTGCTAAAAGATGCAGCACTGGGTTCTCTCTTGATAACAGGGGAGTAAATCGGAATTCGTAGTTCGGCTGATTTTAGAGGAATATTTGTACGTTTCAAAAATGGACACGTAGAAACTTTTCTGGTGAAAACCACACAATGGATTCCTATGGAAGGAAATACAAGTTACTGGTAAGTACGCTTAGAATTACTTTTCAGGGTCAGTACTGTGCTAAAAGATGCAGCCCTGGGTTCTCTCCAGATAACAGGTGAGTAAATCGGAATTCGTAGTTCGGCTGATTTTAGAGGAATATTTGTACGTTTAAAAAATGGAAACAGAAAATTTTCTGGTGAAAACCACACAATGTATTCCTATGGAAGGAAATACAAGTTACTGCTAAGTACGCTTAGAATTACTTTTCAGGGTCAGTACTGTGCTAAAAGATGCAGCCCTGGGTTCTCTCCTAATTACAGGTGAGTTAATCGGAATTCGTAGTTTGGCTGATTTTAGAGGAATATTTGTACGTTTAAAAAATGGACACAGAAAATTTTCTGGTGAAAACCACACAATGTATTCCTATGGAAGGAAATACAAGTTACTGGTAAATACGCTTAGAATTACTTTTCAGGGTCTGTGCTGGGCTAAAAGATGCAGCACTGGGTTCTCTCCTAATTACAGGTGAAATAATCGGAATTCGTAGTTTGGCTGATTTTAGAGGAATATTTGTACGTTTCAAAAATGGACACTTAGAAAATTTTCTGGCGAAAACCACACAATGGATTCCTATGGAAGGAAATACAAGTTACTGGTAAGTACGCTTAGAATTACTTTTCAGGGTCAGTGCTGGGCTAAAAGATGCAGCCCTGGGTTCTCTCCTGATAACAGGTGAGTAAATCAGAATTCGTAGTTCAGCTGATTTTAGAGGAATATTTGTACGTTTCAAAAATGGACACTTAGAAAATTGTCTGGCGAAAACCACACAATGGATTTATATGGAAGGAATTATAAGTTACTGGTAAGTACGCTTAGAATTACTTTTCAGGGTCTGTGCTGGGCTAAAAGATGCAGCACTGGGTTCTCTCTTGATAACAGGGGAGTAAATCGGAATTCGTAGTTCGGCTGATTTTAGAGGAATATTTGTACGTTTCAAAAATGGACACGTAGAAACTTTTCTGGTGAAAACCACACAATGGAATCCTATGGAAGGAAATACAACTTACTGGTAAGTACGCTTAGAATTACTTTTCAGGGTCAGTGCTGGGCTAAAAGATGCAGCCCTGGGTTCTCTCCTGATAACAGGTGAGTAAATGGGAATTCGTAGTTCGGCTGATTTTAGAGGAATATTTGTACGTTTCAAAAATGGACACAGAAAATTTTCTGGTGAAAACCACACAATGGATTCCTGTGGAAGGAAATACAAGTTACTGGTAAGTACGCTTAGAATTACTTTTCAGGGTCAGTGCTGGGCTAAAAGATGCATCCCTGGGTTCTCTCCTGATAACAGGTGAGTAAATCGGAATTCGTAGTTTGGCTGATTTTAGAGGAATATTTGTACGTTTCAAAAATGGACACTTAGAAAATTGTCTGCTGAAAACCACACAATGGATTCCTATGGAAGGAAATACAAGTTACTGGTAAGTATGCTTAGAATTACTTTTCAGGGTCAGTGCTGGGCTAAAAGATGCAGCCCTGGGTTCTCTCCTGATTACAGGTGAGTAAATCGGAATTCGTAGTTCGGCTGATTTTAGAGGAATATTTGTACGTTTCAAAAATAGACACGAAGAAACTTTTCTGGGGAAAACCACACAATGGATTCCTATGGAAGGAAATACAAGTTACTGGTAAGTATGCTTAGAATTACTTTTCAGGGTCTGTGCTGGGCTAAAAGATGCAGCACTGGGTTCTCTCCTGATTACAGGTGAGTAAATCGGAATTAGTAGTTCGGCTTATTTTAGAGGAATATTTGTACGTTTCAAAAATGAACACAGAAAATTTTCTGGTGAAAACCACACAATGTATTCCTATGGAGGTAAATAAAAGTAACTGGTAAGTACGCTTATAATTACTTTTCAGGGTCAGTGCTGGGCTAAAAAATGCAGCCCTGGGTTCATTCTTGATAACAGGTGAGTAAATCGGAATTCGTAGTTCGGCTGATTTTAGAGGAATATTTGTACGTTTAAAAAATGGACACAGAAAATTTTCTGGTGAAAACAACACAATGTATTCCTATGGAAGGAAATACAAGTTACTGGTAAATACACTTAGAATTACTTTTCAGGGTCTGTGGTGGGCCAAAAGATTCAGCACTAGGTTCTCTCCTAATTACAGGTGAGTTAATCGGAATTCGTAGTTCGTCTGATTTTAGAGGAATAGTTGTACGTTTCAAAAATGGACACAGAAAATTTTCTGGTGAAAACCACACAATGGATTCCTATGGAAGGAAATACAAGTTACTGGTAAGTACGCTTAGAATTACTTTTCAGGGTCAGTGCTGGGCTAAAAGATGCAGCCCTGGGTTCTCTCCTGATAACAGGTGAGTAAATCGGAATTCGTAGTTTGGCTGATTTTAGAGGAATATTTGTACGTTTCAAAAATGGACACTTAGAAACTTGTCTGCTGAAAACCACACAATGGATTCTTATGGAAGGAAATACAAGGTACTGGTAAGTACGCTTAGAATCACTTTTCAGGGTCAGTGCTGTGCTAAAAGATGCAGCCCTGGGTTCTCTCCTGATAACAGGTGAGTAAATTGGAATTCGTAGTTCGGCTGATTTTAGAGGAATATTTGTACGTTTAAAAAATGGACACAGAAAATTTTCTGGTGAAAACCACACAATGTATTCCTATGGAAGACAATACAAGTTACTGGTAAATACGCTTAGAATTACTTTTCAGGGTCTGTGCTGGGCTAAAAGATGCAGCACTGGGTTCTCTCCTAATTACAGGTGAGTTAATCGGAATTCATAGTTTGGCTGATTTTAGAGGAATATTTGTACGTTTCAAAAATGGACACTTAGAAAATTTTCTGACGAAAACCACACAATGGATTCCTATGGAAGGAAATACAAGTTACTGGTAAGTACGCTTAGAATTACTTTTCAGGGTCAGTGCTGGGCTAAAAGATGCAGCCCTGGGTTCTCTCCTGATAACAGGTGAGTAAATCAGAATTCGTAGTTCGGCTGATTTTAGAGGAATATTTGTACGTTTCAAATATGGACACAGAACATTTTCTGGTGAAAACCACACAATGGATTCCTATGGCAGGAAATAAAAGTTACTGGTAGGTACGCTTAGAATTACTTTTCAGGGTCTGTGCTGGGCAAAAAGATGCAGCACTGGGTTCTCTCCTAATTACAGGTGAGTCAATCGGAATTCGTAATTCAGCTGATTTTAGAGGAATATTTGTACGTTTCAAAAATGGACACTTAGAAAATTGTCTGGTGAAAACCACACAATGTATTCCTATGGAAGGAAATCCAAGTTATTGGTAAGTACGCTTAGAATTACTTTTCAGGGTCTGTGCTGGGCTAAAAGATGCAGCCCTGAGTTCTCTCCTGATGACAGGTGAGTAAATCGGAATTCGTAGTTCGGCTGATTTTAGAGGAATATATGTACGTTTCAAAAATGAACACTTAGAAAATTGTCTGGTGAAAACCACACGATGGATTCCTATGGAAGGAAATACAAGTTACTGGTAAGTACGCTTAGAATTACTTTTCAGGGTCTGTGCTGGGCTAAAAGATGCAGCTCTGGGTTCTCTCCTGATTACAGGTGAGTAAATCAGAATTCGTAGTTCGGCTGATTTTAGAGGAATATTTGTGCGGTTCAAAAATGGACACGTAGAAACTTTTCTGGTGAAAACCACACAATGGATTCCTATGGAAGGAAATACAAGTTACTGGTAAGTACGCTTAGAATTACTTTTCAGGATCAGTGCTGGGCTAAAAGATGCAGCCCTGGGTTCTCTCCTGATAACAGGTGAGTAAATCGGAATTCGTAGTTCGGCTGATTTTAGAGGAATATTTGTACGTTTCAAAAATGGACACAGAAAATTTTCTGGTGAAAACCACACAATGGATTCCTATGGAAGGAAATACAAGTTACTGGTAAGTACGCTTAGAATTATTTTTCAGGGTCAGTGCTGGGCTAAAAGATGCAGCCCTGGGTTCTCTCCTGATAACAGGTGAGTAAATCGGAATTCGTAGTTTGGCTGATTTTAGAGGAATATTTGTACGTTTCAAAAATGGACACTTAGAAAATTGTCTGCTGAAAACCACACAATAGATTCCTATGGAAGGAAATACAAGTTACTGGTAAGTATGCTTAGAATTACTTTTCAGGGTCTGTGCTGGGCTAAAAGATGCAGCTCTGGGTTCTCTCCTGATTACAGGTGAGTAAATCGGAATTCGTAGTTCGGCTGATTTTAGAGGAATATTTGTACGTTTAAAAAATGGACACTTAGAAAATTGTCTGGCGAAAACCACACAATGGATTCATATGGAAGGAATTATAAGTCACTGGTAAGTACGCTTAGAATTACTTTTCAGGGTCTGTGCTGGGCTAAAAGATGCAGCACTGGGTTCTCTCTTGATAACAGGGGAGTAAATCGGAATTCGTAGTTCGGCTGATTTTAGAGGAATATTTGTACGTTTCAAAAATGGACACGTAGAAACTTTTCTGGTGAAAACCACACAATGGATTCCTATGGAAGGAAATACAAGTTACTGGTAAGTACGCTTAGAATTACTTTTCAGGGTCAGTACTGTGCTAAAAGATGCAGCCCTGGGTTCTCTCCTGATAACAGGTGAGTAAATCGGAATTCGTAGTTCGGCTGATTTTAGAGGAATATTTGTACGTTTAAAAAATGGACACAGAAAATTTTCTGGTGAAAACCACACAATGTATTCTTATGGAAGACAATACAAGTTACTGGTAAATACGCTTAGAGTTATTTTTCAGGGTCTGTGCTGGGCTAAAAGATGCAGCACTGGGTTCTCTCCTAATTACAGGTGAGTTAATCAGAATTCGTAGTTTGGCTGATTTTAGAAGAATATTTGTATGTTTCAAAAATGGACACGTAGAAACTTTTCTGGTGAAAACCACACAATGGATTCCTATGGAAGGTAATACAAGTTACTGGTAAGTACGCTTAGAATTACTTTTCAGGGTCAGTACTGTGCTAAAAGATGCAGCCCTGGGTTCTCTCCTAATTACAGGTGAGTTAATCGGAATTCGTAGTTTGGCTGAATTTAGAGGAATATTTGTACGTTTAAAAAATGGACACAGAAAATTTTCTGGTGAAAACCACACAATGTATTCCTATGGAAGGAAATACAAGTTACTGGTAAATACGCTTAGAATTACTTTTCAGGATCTGTGCTGGGCTAAAAGATGCAGCACTGGGTTCTCTCCTAATTACAGGTGAGTTAATCGGAATTCGGAGTTTGGCTGATTTTAGAGGAATATTTGTACGTTTCAAAAATGGACACTAAGAAAATTTTCTGGCGAAAACCACACAATGGATTCCTATGGAAGGAAATACAAGTTACTGGTAAGTACGCTTAGAATTACTTTTCAGGGTCAGTGCTGGGCTAAAAGATGCAGCCCTGGGTTCTCTCCTGATAACAGGTGAGTAAATCAGAATTCGTAGTTCGGCTGATTTTAGAGGAGTATTTGTACGTTTCAAATATGGACACAGAACATTTTCTGGTGAAAACCACACAATGGATTCCTATGGCAGGAAATAAAAGTTACTGGTAGGTACGCTTAGAATTACTTTTCAGGGTCTGTGCTGGGCAAAAAGATGCAGCACTGGGTTCTCTCCTAATTACAGGTGAGTCAATCGGAATTCGTAATTCAGCTGATTTTAGAGGAATATTTGTACGTTTCAAAAATGGACACTTAGAAAATTGTCTGGTGAAAACCACACAATGTATTCCTATGGAAGGAAATCCAAGTTATTGGTAAGTACGCTTAGAATTACTTTTCAGGGTCTGTGCTGGGCTAAAAGATGCAGCCCTGAGTTCTCTCCTGATGACAGGTGAGTAAATCGGAATTCGTAGTTCGGCTGATTTTAGAGGAATATATGTACGTTTCAAAAATGAACACTTAGAAAATTGTCTGGTGAAAACCACACGATGGATTCCTATGGAAGGAAATACAAGTTACTGGTAAGTACGCTTAGAATTACTTTTCAGGGTCTGTGCTGGGCTAAAAGATGCAGCTCTGGGTTCTCTCCTGATTACAGGTGAGTAAATCAGAATTCGTAGTTCGGCTGATTTTAGAGGAATATTTGTGCGGTTCAAAAATGGACACGTAGAAACTTTTCTGGTGAAAACCACACAATGGATTCCTATGGAAGGAAATACAAGTTACTGGTAAGTACGCTTAGAATTACTTTTCAGGATCAGTGCTGGGCTAAAAGATGCAGCCCTGGGTTCTCTCCTGATAACAGGTGAGTAAATCGGAATTCGTAGTTCGGCTGATTTTAGAGGAATATTTGTACGTTTCAAAAATGGACACAGAAAATTTTCTGGTGAAAACCACACAATGGATTCCTATGGAAGGAAATACAAGTTACTGGTAAGTACGCTTAGAATTATTTTTCAGGGTCAGTGCTGGGCTAAAAGATGCAGCCCTGGGTTCTCTCCTGATAACAGGTGAGTAAATCGGAATTCGTAGTTTGGCTGATTTTAGAGGAATATTTGTACGTTTCAAAAATGGACACTTAGAAAATTGTCTGCTGAAAACCACACAATAGATTCCTATGGAAGGAAATACAAGTTACTGGTAAGTATGCTTAGAATTACTTTTCAGGGTCTGTGCTGGGCTAAAAGATGCAGCTCTGGGTTCTCTCCTGATTACAGGTGAGTAAATCGGAATTCGTAGTTCGGCTGATTTTAGAGGAATATTTGTACGTTTAAAAAATGGACACTTAGAAAATTGTCTGGCGAAAACCACACAATGGATTCATATGGAAGGAATTATAAGTCACTGGTAAGTACGCTTAGAATTACTTTTCAGGGTCTGTGCTGGGCTAAAAGATGCAGCACTGGGTTCTCTCTTGATAACAGGGGAGTAAATCGGAATTCGTAGTTCGGCTGATTTTAGAGGAATATTTGTACGTTTCAAAAATGGACACGTAGAAACTTTTCTGGTGAAAACCACACAATGGATTCCTATGGAAGGAAATACAAGTTACTGGTAAGTATGCTTAGAATTACTTTTCAGGGTCAGTACTGTGCTAAAAGATGCAGCCCTGGGTTCTCTCCTGATAACAGGTGAGTAAATCGGAATTCGTAGTTCGGCTGATTTTAGAGGAATATTTGTACGTTTAAAAAATGGACACAGAAAATTTTCTGGTGAAAACCACACAATGTATTCTTATGGAAGACAATACAAGTTACTGGTAAATACGCTTAGAGTTATTTTTCAGGGTCTGTGCTGGGCTAAAAGATGCAGCACTGGGTTCTCTCCTAATTACAGGTGAGTTAATCAGAATTCGTAGTTTGGCTGATTTTAGAAGAATATTTGTATGTTTCAAAAATGGACACGTAGAAACTTTTCTGGTGAAAACCACACAATGGATTCCTATGGAAGGTAATACAAGTTACTGGTAAGTACGCTTAGAATTACTTTTCAGGGTCAGTACTGTGCTAAAAGATGCAGCCCTGGGTTCTCTCCTAATTACAGGTGAGTTAATCGGAATTCGTAGTTTGGCTGAATTTAGAGGAATATTTGTACGTTTAAAAAATGGACACAGAAAATTTTCTGGTGAAAACCACACAATGTATTCCTATGGAAGGAAATACAAGTTACTGGTAAATACGCTTAGAATTACTTTTCAGGATCTGTGCTGGGCTAAAAGATGCAGCACTGGGTTCTCTCCTAATTACAGGTGAGTTAATCGGAATTCGGAGTTTGGCTGATTTTAGAGGAATATTTGTACGTTTCAAAAATGGACACTAAGAAAATTTTCTGGCGAAAACCACACAATGGATTCCTATGGAAGGAAATACAAGTTACTGGTAAGTACGCTTAGAATTACTTTTCAGGGTCAGTGCTGGGCTAAAAGATGCAGCCCTGGGTTCTCTCCTGATAACAGGTGAGTAAATCAGAATTCGTAGTTCGGCTGATTTTAGAGGAGTATTTGTACGTTTCAAATATGGACACAGAACATTTTCTGGTGAAAACCACACAATGGATTCCTATGGCAGGAAATAAAAGTTACTGGTAGGTACGCTTAGAATTACTTTTCAGGGTCTGTGCTGGGCAAAAAGATGCAGCACTGGGTTCTCTCCTAATTACAGGTGAGTAAATCGGAATTCGTAATTCAGCTGATTTTAGAGGAATATTTGTACGTTTCAAAAATGGACACTTAGAAAATTGTCTGGTGAAAACCACACAATGTATTCCTATGGATGGAAATCCAAGTTATTGGTAAGTACGCTTAGAATTACTTTTCAGGGTCTGTGCTGGGCTAAAAGATGCAGCCCTGAGTTCTCTCCTGATGACAGGTGAGTAAATCGGAATTCGTAGTTCGGCTGATTTTAGAGGAATATATGTACGTTTCAAAAATGAACACTTAGAAAATTGTCTGGTGAAAACCACACGATGGATTCCTATGGAAGGAAATACAAGTTACTGGTAAGTACGCTTAGAATTACTTTTCAGGGTCTGTGCTGGGCTAAAAGATGCAGCTCTGGGTTCTCTCCTGATTACAGGTGAGTAAATCAGAATTCGTAGTTCGGCTGATTTTAGAGGAATATTTGTGCGGTTCAAAAATGGACACGTAGAAACTTTTCTGGTGAAAACCACACAATGGATTCCTATGGAAGGAAATACAAGTTACTGGTAAGTACGCTTAGAATTACTTTTCAGGATCAGTGCTGGGCTAAAAGATGCAGCCCTGGGTTCTCTCCTGATAACAGGTGAGTAAATCGGAATTCGTAGTTCGGCTGATTTTAGAGGAATATTTGTACGTTTCAAAAATGGACACAGAAAATTTTCTGGTGAAAACCACACAATGGATTCCTATGGAAGGAAATACAAGTTACTGGTAAGTACGCTTAGAATTATTTTTCAGGGTCAGTGCTGGGCTAAAAGATGCAGCCCTGGGTTCTCTCCTGATAACAGGTGAGTAAATCGGAATTCGTAGTTTGGCTGATTTTAGAGGAATATTTGTACGTTTCAAAAATGGACACTTAGAAAATTGTCTGCTGAAAACCACACAATAGATTCCTATGGAAGGAAATACAAGTTACTGGTAAGTATGCTTAGAATTACTTTTCAGGGTCTGTGCTGGGCTAAAAGATGCAGCTCTGGGTTCTCTCCTGATTACAGGTGAGTAAATCGGAATTCGTAGTTCGGCTGATTTTAGAGGAATATTTGTACGTTTAAAAAATGGACACTTAGAAAATTGTCTGGCGAAAACCACACAATGGATTCATATGGAAGGAATTATAAGTCACTGGTAAGTACGCTTAGAATTACTTTTCAGGGTCTGTGCTGGGCTAAAAGATGCAGCACTGGGTTCTCTCTTGATAACAGGGGAGTAAATCGGAATTCGTAGTTCGGCTGATTTTAGAGGAATATTTGTACGTTTCAAAAATGGACACGTAGAAACTTTTCTGGTGAAAACCACACAATGGATTCCTATGGAAGGAAATACAAGTTACTGGTAAGTACGCTTAGAATTACTTTTCAGGGTCAGTACTGTGCTAAAAGATGCAGCCCTGGGTTCTCTCCTGATAACAGGTGAGTAAATCGGAATTCGTAGTTCGGCTGATTTTAGAGGAATATTTGTACGTTTAAAAAATGGACACAGAAAATTTTCTGGTGAAAACCACACAATGTATTCTTATGGAAGACAATACAAGTTACTGGTAAATACGCTTAGAGTTATTTTTCAGGGTCTGTGCTGGGCTAAAAGATGCAGCACTGGGTTCTCTCCTAATTACAGGTGAGTTAATCGGAATTCGTAGTTTGGCTGATTTTAGAAGAATATTTGTACGTTTCAAAAATTGACACTTAGAAAATTTTGTGGTGAAAACCACACAATGGATTCCTATGGAAGGAAATACAAGTTATTGGTAAGTACGCTTAGAATTACTTTTCTGGGTCAGTGCTGGGCTAAAAGATGCAGCCCTGGGTTCTCTCCTGATAACAGGTGAGTACATCGGAATTCGTAGTTTGGCTGATTTTAGAGGAATATTTGTATGTTTCAAAAATGGACACGTAGAAACTTTTCTGGTGAAAACCACACAATGGATTCCTATGGAAGGAAATACAAGTTACTGGTAAGTACGCTTAGAATTACTTTTCAGGGTCAGTACTGTGCTAAAAGATGCAGCCCTGGGTTCTCTCCTAATTACAGGTGAGTTAATCGGTATTCGTAGTTTGGCTGAATTTAGAGGAATATTTGTACGTTTAAAAAATGGACACAGAAAATTTTCTGGTGAAAACCACACAATGTATTCCTATGGAAGGAAATACAAGTTACTGGTAAATACGCTTAGAATTACTTTTCAGCATCTGTGCTGGGCTAAAAGATGCAGCACTGGGTTCTCTCCTAATTACAGGTGAGTTAATCGGAATTCGGAGTTTGGCTGATTTTAGAGGAATATTTGTACGTTTCAAAAATGGACACTAAGAAAATTTTCTGGCGAAAACCACACAATGGATTCCTATGGAAGGAAATACAAGTTACTGGTAAGTACGCTTAGAATTACTTTTCAGGGTCAGTGCTGGGCTAAAAGATGCAGCCCTGGGTTCTCTCCTGATAACAGGTGAGTAAATCAGAATTCGTAGTTCGGCTGATTTTAGAGGAGTATTTGTACGTTTCAAATATGGACACAGAACATTTTCTGGTGAAAACCACACAATGGATTCCTATGGCAGGAAATAAAAGTTACTGGTAGGTACGCTTAGAATTACTTTTCAGGGTCTGTGCTGGGCAAAAAGATGCAGCACTGGGTTCTCTCCTAATTACAGGTGAGTAAATCGGAATTCGTAATTCAGCTGATTTTAGAGGAATATTTGTACGTTTCAAAAATGGACACTTAGAAAATTGTCTGGTGAAAACCACACAATGTATTCCTATGGATGGAAATCCAAGTTATTGGTAAGTACGCTTAGAATTACTTTTCAGGGTCTGTGCTGGGCTAAAAGATGCAGCCCTGAGTTCTCTCCTGATGACAGGTGAGTATATCGGAATTCGTAGTTCAGCTGATTTTAGAGGAATATATGTACGTTTCAAAAATGAACACTTAGAAAATTATCTGGTGAAAACCACACAATGGATTCCTATGGAAGGAAATACAAGTTACTGGTAAGTACGCTTAGAATTACTTTTCAGGGTCAGTGCTGGGCTAATAGATGCAGCCCTGGGTTCTCTCCTGATAACAGGTGAGTAAATCGGAATTCGTAGTTTGGCTGATTTTAGAGGAATATTTGTACGTTTCAAAAATGGACACTTAGAAAATTGTCTGCTGAAAACCACACAATGGATTCCTATGGAAGGAAATACAAGTTACTGGTAAGTATGCTTAGAATTAGTTTTCAGGGTCTGTGCTTGGCTAAAAGATGCAGCTCTGGGTTCTCTCCTGATTACAGGTGAGTAAATCGGAATTCATAGTTCGGCTGATTTTAGAGGAATATTTGTACGTTTCAAAAATGGACACGTAGAAACTTTTCTGGTGAAAACCACACAATGGATTCCTATGGAAGGAAATACAAGTTACTGGTAAGTACGCTTAGAATTACTTTTCAGGGTCAGTACTGTGCTAAAAGATGCAGCCCTGGGTTCTCTCCAGATAACAGGTGAGTAAATCGGAATTCGTAGTTTGTCTGATTTTAGAGGAATATTTGTACGTTTCAAAAATGGACACTTAGAAAATTGTCTGCTGAAAACCACACAATGGATTCCTATGGAAGGAAATACAAGTTACTGGTAAGTACGCTTAGAATTACTTTTCAGGGTCAGTACTGTGCTAAAAGATGCAGCCCTGGGTTCTCTCCTAATTACAGGTGAGTTAATCGGAATTCGTAGTTTGGCTGATTTTAGAGGAATATTTGTACGTTTAAAAAATGGACACAGAAAATTTTCTGGTGAAAACCACACAATGTATTCCTATGGAAGGGAATACAAGTTACTGGTAAATACGCTTAGAATTACTTTTCAGGGTCTGTGCTGGGCTAAAAGATGCAGCACTGGGTTCTCTCCTAACTAGAGGTGAGTTAATCGGAATTCGTAGTTTGGCTGATTTTATTGGAATATTTGTACGTTTCAAATATGGACACAGAAAATTTTCTGGTGAAAACCACACAGTGGATTCCTATTGCAGGAAATAAAAGTTACTGGTAGGTAAGCATGGAATTACTTTTCAGGGTCTGTGCTGGGCAAAAAGATGCAGCACTGGGTTCTCTCCTAATTACAGGTGAGTAAATCAGAATTTGTAATTCAGCTGATTTTAGAGGAATATTTGTACGTTTCAAAAATGGACACTTAGAAAATTGTCTGGTGAAAACCACACAATGTATTCCTATGGAAGGAAATCCAAGTTATTGGTAAGTACGCTTAGAATTAATTTTCAGGGTCTGTGCTGGGCTAAAAGATGCAGCTCTGGGTTCACTCCTGATTACAGGTGAGTAAATCAGAATTCGTAGTTCGGCTGATTTTAGAGGAATATTTGTGCGGTTCAAAAATGGACACGTAGAAACTTTTCTGGTGAAAACCACACAATGGATTCCTATGGAAGGAAATACAAGTTACTGGTAAGTACGCTTAGAATTACTTTTCAGGGTCAGTGCTGGGCTAAAAGATGCAGCCCTGGGTTCTCTACTGATAACAGGTGAGTAAATCGGAATTCGTAGTTCGGCTGATTTTCGAGGAATATTTGTACGTTTCAAAAATGGACACAGAAAATTTTCTGGTGAAAACCACACAATGGATTCCTATGGAAGGAAATACAAGTTACTGGTAAGTACGCTTAGAATTACTTTTCAGGGTCAGTGCTGGGATAAAAGATGCAGCCCTGGGTTCTCTCCTGATAACAGGTGAGTAAATCGGAATTCGTAGTTTGGCTGATTTTAGAGGCATATTTGTGCATTTCAAAAATGGACACGTAGTAAATTTTCTGGTGAAAACCACACAATGGATTCCTATGGAAGGAAATACAAGTTACTGTTAAGTACGCTTAGAATTACTTTTCAGGGTCAGTGCTGTGCTAAAAGATGCAGCCCTGGGTTCTCTCCTGATAACAGGTGAGTAAATCGGAATTCGTAGTTTGGCTGATTTTAGAGGAATATTTGTACGTTTCAAAAATGGACACTTAGAAAATTGTCTGCTGAAAACCACACAATGGATTCCTATGGAAGGAAATACAAGTTACTGGTAAGTATGCTTAGAATTAATTTTCAGGGTCTGTGCTGGGCTAAAAGATGCAGCCCTGGGTTCTCTCCAGATAACAGGTGAGTAAATCGGAATTCGTAGTTCGGCTGATTTTAGAGGAATATTTGTACGTTTAAAAAATGGAAACAGAAAATTTTCTGGTGAAAACCACACAATGTATTCCTATGGAAGGAAATACAAGTTACTGCTAAGTACGCTTAGAATTACTTTTCAGGGTCAGTACTGTGCTAAAAGATGCAGCCCTGGGTTCTCTCCTAATTACAGGTGAGTTAATCGGAATTCGTAGTTTGGCTGATTTTTGAGGAATATTTGTAAGTTTAAAAAATGGACACAGAAAATTTTCTGGTGAAAACCACACAATGTATTCCTATGGAAGGAAATACAAGTTACTGGTAAATACGCTTAGAATTACTTTTCAGGGTCTGTGCTGGGCTAAAAGATGCAGCACTGGGTTCTCTCCTAATTACAGGTGAAATAATCGGAATTCGTAGTTTGGCTGATTTTAGAGGAATATTTGTACGTTTCAAAAATGGACACTTAGAAAATTTTCTGGCGAAAACCACACAATGGATTCCTATGGAAGGAAATACAAGTTACTGGTAAGTACGCTTAGAATTACTTTTCAGGGTCAGTGCTGGGCTAAAAGATGTAGCCCTGGGTTCTCTCCTGATAACAGGTGAGTAAATCAGAATTCGTAGTTCAGCTGATTTTAGAGGAATATTTGTACGTTTCAAAAATGGACACTTAGAAAATTGTCTGGTGAAAACCACACAATGTATTCCTATGGAAGGAAATCCAAGTTATTGGTAAGTACGCTTAGAATTACTTTTCAGGGTCTGTGCTGGGCTAAAAGATGCAGCCCTGAGTTCTCTCCTGATGACAGGTGAGTAAATCGGAATTCGTAGTTCGGCTGATTTTAGAGGAATATATGTACGTTTCAAAAATGAACACTTAGAAAAATGTCTGGTGAAAACCACACAATGGATTCCTATGGAAGGAAATACAAGTTACTGGTAAGTACGCTTAGAATTAATTTTCAGGGTCTGTGCTGGGCTAAAAGATGCAGCCCTGGGTTCTCTCCTGATTACAGGTGAGTAAATCAGAATTCGTAGTTCGGCTGATTTTAGAGGAATATTTGTGCGGTTCAAAAATGGACACGTAGAAACTTTTCTGGTGAAAAACCACACAATGGATTCCTAAGGAAGGAAATACAAGTTACTGGTAAGTACGCTTAGAATGACTTTTCAGGGTCAGTGCTGGGCTAAAAGATGCAGCCCTGGGTTCTCTCCTGATAACAGGTGAGTAAATCAGAATTAGTAGTTTGGCTGATTTTAGAGGAATATTTGTACGTTTCAAAAATGGACACAGAAATTTTTTGGGTGAAAACCACACAATGGATTCTTATGGAAGGAAATACAAGGTACTGGTAAGTACGCTTAGAATTACTTTTCAGGGTCAGTGCTGGGCTAAAAGATGCAGCCCTGGGTTCTCTCCTGATAACAGGTGAGTAAATCGGAATTCGTAGTTCGGCTGATTTTAGAGGAATATTTGTACGTTGCAAAAATGGACACAGAACATTTTCTGGTGAAAACCACACAATGGATTCCTATGGAAGGAAATACAAGTTACTGGTAAGTATGCCTAGAATTACTTTTCAGGGTCAGTGCTGGGCTAAAGGATGCAGCCCTGGGTTCTCTCCTGATAACAGGTGAGTAAATCGGAATTCGTAGTGTGGCTGATTTTAGAGGAATTTTTGTACGTTTCAAAAATGGACACTTAGAAAATTGTCTGCTGAAAACCACACAATGGATTCCTATGGAAGGAAATACAAGGTACTGGTAAGTACGCTTAGAATTACTTTTCAGGGTCAGTGCTGGGCTAAAAGATGCAGCCCTGGGTTCTCTCCTGATAACAGGTGAGTAAATCGTAATTCGTAGTTCGGCTGATTTTAGAGGAATATTTGTACGTTTAAAAAATGGACACTTAGAAAATTGTCTGGCGAAAACCACACAATGGATTTATATGGAAGGAATTATAAGTTACTGGTAAATACGCTTAGAATTACTTTTCAGGGTCTGTGCTCGGCTAAAAGATGCAGCACTGGGTTCTCTCTTGATAACAGGGGAGTAAATCGGAATTCGTAGTTCGGCTGATTTTAGAGGAATATTTGAACGTTTCAAAAATAGACACGTAGAAACTTTTCTGGTGAAAACCACACAATGGAATCCTATGGAAGGAAATACAAGTTACTGGTAAGTACGCTTAGAATTACTTTTCAGGGTCAGTGCTGGGCTAAAAGATGCAGCCCTGGGTTCTCTCCTGATAACAGGTGAGTAAATGGGAATTCGTAGTTCGGCTGATTTTAGAGGAATATTTGTACGTTTCAAAAATGGACACAGAAAATTTTCTGGTGAAAACCACTCAATGGATTCCTATGGAAGGAAATACAAGTTACTGGTAAGTACGCTTAGAATTACTTTTCAGGATCAGTGCTGGGCTAAAAGATGCAGCCCTGTGTTCTCTCCTGATAACAGGTGAGTAAATCGGAATTCGTAGTTTGGCTGATTTTAGAGGAATATTTGTACGTTTCAAAAATGGACACTTAGAAAATTGTCTGCTGAAAACCACACAATGGATTCCTATGGAAGGAAATACAAGTTACTGGTAAGTATGCTTAGAATTACTTTTCAGGGTCAGTGCTGGGCTAAAAGATGCAGCCCTGGGTTCTCTCCTGATTACAGGTGAGTAAATCAGAATTCGTAGTTCGGCTGATTTTAGAGGAATATTTGTACGTTTCAAAAATAGACACGTAGAAACTTTTCTGGGGAAAACCACACAATGGATTCCTATGGAAGGAAATACAAGTTACTGGTAAGTATGCTTAGAATTACTTTTCAGGGTCTGTGCTGGGCTAAAAGATGCAGCACTGGGTTCTCTCCTGATTACAGGTGAGTAAATCGGAATTAGTAGTTCGGCTTATTTTAGAGGAATATTTGTACGTTTCAAAAATGAACACAGAAAAATTTCTGGTGAAAACCACACAATGTATTCCTATGGAGGTAAATAAAAGTAACTGGTAAGTACGCTTATAATTACTTTTCAGGGTCAGCGCTGGGCTAAAAAATGCAGCCCTGGGTTCATTCTTGATAACAGGTGAGTAAATCGGAATTCGTAGTTCAGCAGATTTTAGAGGAATATTTGTACGTTTAAAAAATGGACACAGAAAATTTTCTGGTGAAAACAACACAATGTATTCCTATGGAAGGAAATACAAGTTACTGGTAAATACGCTTAGAATTACTTTTCAGGGTCTGTGGTGGGCCAAAAGATTCAGCACTAGGTTCTCTCCTAATTACAGGTGAGTTAATCGGAATTCGTAGTTCGTCTGATTTTAGAGGAATAGTTGTACGTTTCAAAAATGGACACAGAAAATTTTCTGGTGAAAACCACACAATGGATTCCTATGGAAGGAAATACAAGTTACTGGTAAGTATGCTTAGAATTACTTTTCAGGGTCAGTGCTGGGCTAAAAGATGCAGCCCTGGGTTCTCTCCTGATAACAGGTGAGTAAATCGGAATTCGTAGTTTGGCTGATTTTAGAGGAATATTTGTACGTTTCAAAAATGGACACTTAGAAACTTGTCTGCTGAAAACCACACAATGGATTTATATGGAAGGAATTATAAGTTACTGGTAAGTACGCTTAGAATTACTTTTCAGGGTCTGTGCTCGGCTAAAAGATGCAGCACTGGGTTCTCTCTTGATAACAGGGGAGTAAATCGGAATTCGTAGTTCGGCTGATTTTAGAGGAATATTTGTACGTTTCAAAAATAGACACGTAGAAACTTTTCTGGTGAAAACCACACAATGGATTCCTATGGAAGGAAATACAAGTTACTGGTAAGTATGCTTAGAATTACTTTTCAGGGTCAGTGCTGGGCTAAAAGATGCAGCCCTGGGTTCTCTCCTGATTACAGGTGAGTAAATCAGAATTCGTAGTTCGGCTGATTTTAGAGGAATATTTGTACGTTTCAAAAATAGACACGTAGAAACTTTTCTGGGGAAAACCACACAATGGATTCCTATGGAAGGAAATACAAGTTACTGGTAAGTATGCTTAGAATTACTTTTCAGGGTCTGTGCTGGGCTAAAAGATGCAGCACTGGGTTCTCTCCTGATTACAGGTGAGTAAATCGGAATTAGTAGTTCGGCTTATTTTAGAGGAATATTTGTACGTTTCAAAAATGAACACAGAAAAATTTCTGGTGAAAACCACACAATGTATTCCTATGGAGGTAAATAAAAGTAACTGGTAAGTACAATTATAATTACTTTTCAGGGTCAGTGCTGGGCTAAAAAATGCAGCCCTGGGTTCATTCTTGATAACAGGTGAGTAAATCGGAATTCGTAGTTCAGCAGATTTTAGAGGAATATTTGTACGTTTAAAAAATGGACACAGAAAATTTTCTGGTGAAAACCACTCAATGGATTCCTATGGAAGGAAATACAAGTTACTGGTAAGTACGCTTAGAATTACTTTTCAGGGTCAGTGCTGTGCTAAAAGATGCAGCCCTGGGTTCTCTCCTGATAACAGGTGAGTAAATCGGAATTCGTAGTTTGGCTGATTTTAGAGGAATATTTGTACGTTTCAAAAATGGACACTTAGAAAATTGTCTGCTGAAAACCACACAATGGATTCCTATGGAAGGAAATACAAGTTACTGGTAAGTATGCTTAGAATTAATTTTCAGGGTCTGTGCTGGGCTAAAAGATGCAGCCCTGGGTTCTCTCCAGATAACAGGTGAGTAAATCGGAATTCGTAGTTCGGCTGATTTTAGAGGAATATTTGTACGTTTAAAAAATGGAAACAGAAAATTTTCTGGTGAAAACCACACAATGTATTCCTATGGAAGGAAATACAAGTTACTGCTAAGTACGCTTAGAATTACTTTTCAGGGTCAGTACTGTGCTAAAAGATGCAGCCCTGGGTTCTCTCCTAATTACAGGTGAGTTAATCGGAATTCGTAGTTTGGCTGATTTTTGAGGAATATTTGTACGTTTAAAAAATGGACACAGAAAATTTTCTGGTGAAAACCACACAATGTATTCCTATGGAAGGAAATACAAGTTACTGGTAAATACGCTTAGAATTACTTTTCAGGGTCTGTGCTGGGCTAAAAGATGCAGCACTGGGTTCTCTCCTAATTACAGGTGAAATAATCGGAATTCGTAGTTTGGCTGATTTTAGAGGAATATTTGTACGTTTCAAAAATGGACACTTAGAAAATTTTCTGGCGAAAACCACACAATGGATTCCTATGGAAGGAAATACAAGTTACTGGTAAGTACGCTTAGAATTACTTTTCAGGGTCAGTGCTGGGCTAAAAGATGTAGCCCTGGGTTCTCTCCTGATAACAGGTGAGTAAATCAGAATTCGTAGTTCAGCTGATTTTAGAGGAATATTTGTACGTTTCAAAAATGGACACTTAGAAAATTGTCTGGTGAAAACCACACAATGTATTCCTATGGAAGGAAATCCAAGTTATTGGTAAGTACGCTTAGAATTACTTTTCAGGGTCTGTGCTGGGCTAAAAGATGCAGCCCTGAGTTCTCTCCTGATGACAGGTGAGTAAATCGGAATTCGTAGTTCGGCTGATTTTAGAGGAATATATGTACGTTTCAAAAATGAACACTTAGAAAAATGTCTGGTGAAAACCACACAATGGATTCCTATGGAAGGAAATACAAGTTACTGGTAAGTACGCTTAGAATTAATTTTCAGGGTCTGTGCTGGGCTAAAAGATGCAGCCCTGGGTTCTCTCCTGATTACAGGTGAGTAAATCAGAATTCGTAGTTCGGCTGATTTTAGAGGAATATTTGTGCGGTTCAAAAATGGACACGTAGAAACTTTTCTGGTGAAAAACCACACAATGGATTCCTAAGGAAGGAAATACAAGTTACTGGTAAGTACGCTTAGAATGACTTTTCAGGGTCAGTGCTGGGCTAAAAGATGCAGCCCTGGGTTCTCTCCTGATAACAGGTGAGTAAATCAGAATTAGTAGTTTGGCTGATTTTAGAGGAATATTTGTACGTTTCAAAAATGGACACAGAAATTTTTTGGGTGAAAACCACACAATGGATTCTTATGGAAGGAAATACAAGGTACTGGTAAGTACGCTTAGAATTACTTTTCAGGGTCAGTGCTGGGCTAAAAGATGCAGCCCTGGGTTCTCTCCTGATAACAGGTGAGTAAATCGGAATTCGTAGTTCGGCTGATTTTAGAGGAATATTTGTACGTTGCAAAAATGGACACAGAACATTTTCTGGTGAAAACCACACAATGGATTCCTATGGAAGGAAATACAAGTTACTGGTAAGTATGCCTAGAATTACTTTTCAGGGTCAGTGCTGGGCTAAAGGATGCAGCCCTGGGTTCTCTCCTGATAACAGGTGAGTAAATCGGAATTCGTAGTGTGGCTGATTTTAGAGGAATTTTTGTACGTTTCAAAAATGGACACTTAGAAAATTGTCTGCTGAAAACCACACAATGGATTCCTATGGAAGGAAATACAAGGTACTGGTAAGTACGCTTAGAATTACTTTTCAGGGTCAGTGCTGGGCTAAAAGATGCAGCCCTGGGTTCTCTCCTGATAACAGGTGAGTAAATCGTAATTCGTAGTTCGGCTGATTTTAGAGGAATATTTGTACGTTTAAAAAATGGACACTTAGAAAATTGTCTGGCGAAAACCACACAATGGATTTATATGGAAGGAATTATAAGTTACTGGTAAATACGCTTAGAATTACTTTTCAGGGTCTGTGCTCGGCTAAAAGATGCAGCACTGGGTTCTCTCTTGATAACAGGGGAGTAAATCGGAATTCGTAGTTCGGCTGATTTTAGAGGAATATTTGAACGTTTCAAAAATAGACACGTAGAAACTTTTCTGGTGAAAACCACACAATGGAATCCTATGGAAGGAAATACAAGTTACTGGTAAGTACGCTTAGAATTACTTTTCAGGGTCAGTGCTGGGCTAAAAGATGCAGCCCTGGGTTCTCTCCTGATAACAGGTGAGTAAATGGGAATTCGTAGTTCGGCTGATTTTAGAGGAATATTTGTACGTTTCAAAAATGGACACAGAAAATTTTCTGGTGAAAACCACTCAATGGATTCCTATGGAAGGAAATACAAGTTACTGGTAAGTACGCTTAGAATTACTTTTCAGGATCAGTGCTGGGCTAAAAGATGCAGCCCTGTGTTCTCTCCTGATAACAGGTGAGTAAATCGGAATTCGTAGTTTGGCTGATTTTAGAGGAATATTTGTACGTTTCAAAAATGGACACTTAGAAAATTGTCTGCTGAAAACCACACAATGGATTCCTATGGAAGGAAATACAAGTTACTGGTAAGTATGCTTAGAATTACTTTTCAGGGTCAGTGCTGGGCTAAAAGATGCAGCCCTGGGTTCTCTCCTGATTACAGGTGAGTAAATCAGAATTCGTAGTTCGGCTGATTTTAGAGGAATATTTGTACGTTTCAAAAATAGACACGTAGAAACTTTTCTGGGGAAAACCACACAATGGATTCCTATGGAAGGAAATACAAGTTACTGGTAAGTATGCTTAGAATTACTTTTCAGGGTCTGTGCTGGGCTAAAAGATGCAGCACTGGGTTCTCTCCTGATTACAGGTGAGTAAATCGGAATTAGTAGTTCGGCTTATTTTAGAGGAATATTTGTACGTTTCAAAAATGAACACAGAAAAATTTCTGGTGAAAACCACACAATGTATTCCTATGGAGGTAAATAAAAGTAACTGGTAAGTACGCTTATAATTACTTTTCAGGGTCAGTGCTGGGCTAAAAAATGCAGCCCTGGGTTCATTCTTGATAACAGGTGAGTAAATCGGAATTCGTAGTTCAGCAGATTTTAGAGGAATATTTGTACGTTTAAAAAATGGACACAGAAAATTTTCTGGTGAAAACAACACAATGTATTCCTATGGAAGGAAATACAAGTTACTGGTAAATACGCTTAGAATTACTTTTCAGGGTCTGTGGTGGGCCAAAAGATTCAGCACTAGGTTCTCTCCTAATTACAGGTGAGTTAATCGGAATTCGTAGTTCGTCTGATTTTAGAGGAATAGTTGTACGTTTCAAAAATGGACACAGAAAATTTTCTGGTGAAAACCACACAATGGATTCCTATGGAAGGAAATACAAGTTACTGGTAAGTATGCTTAGAATTACTTTTCAGGGTCAGTGCTGGGCTAAAAGATGCAGCCCTGGGTTCTCTCCTGATAACAGGTGAGTAAATCGGAATTCGTAGTTTGGCTGATTTTAGAGGAATATTTGTACGTTTCAAAAATGGACACTTAGAAACTTGTCTGCTGAAAACCACACAATGGATTTATATGGAAGGAATTATAAGTTACTGGTAAGTACGCTTAGAATTACTTTTCAGGGTCTGTGCTCGGCTAAAAGATGCAGCACTGGGTTCTCTCTTGATAACAGGGGAGTAAATCGGAATTCGTAGTTCGGCTGATTTTAGAGGAATATTTGTACGTTTCAAAAATAGACACGTAGAAACTTTTCTGGTGAAAACCACACAATGGATTCCTATGGAAGGAAATACAAGTTACTGGTAAGTATGCTTAGAATTACTTTTCAGGGTCAGTGCTGGGCTAAAAGATGCAGCCCTGGGTTCTCTCCTGATTACAGGTGAGTAAATCAGAATTCGTAGTTCGGCTGATTTTAGAGGAATATTTGTACGTTTCAAAAATAGACACGTAGAAACTTTTCTGGGGAAAACCACACAATGGATTCCTATGGAAGGAAATACAAGTTACTGGTAAGTATGCTTAGAATTACTTTTCAGGGTCTGTGCTGGGCTAAAAGATGCAGCACTGGGTTCTCTCCTGATTACAGGTGAGTAAATCGGAATTAGTAGTTCGGCTTATTTTAGAGGAATATTTGTACGTTTCAAAAATGAACACAGAAAAATTTCTGGTGAAAACCACACAATGTATTCCTATGGAGGTAAATAAAAGTAACTGGTAAGTACAATTATAATTACTTTTCAGGGTCAGTGCTGGGCTAAAAAATGCAGCCCTGGGTTCATTCTTGATAACAGGTGAGTAAATCGGAATTCGTAGTTCAGCAGATTTTAGAGGAATATTTGTACGTTTAAAAAATGGACACAGAAAATTTTCTGGTGAAAACAACACAATGTATTCCTATGGAAGGAAATACAAGTTACTGGTAAATACGCTTAGAATTACTTTTCAGGGTCTGTGGTGGGCCAAAAGATTCAGCACTAGGTTCTCTCCTAATTACAGGTGAGTTAATCGGAATTCGTAGTTCGTCTGATTTTAGAGGAATAGTTGTACGTTTCAAAAATGGACACAGAAAATTTTCTGGTGAAAACCACACAATGGATTCCTATAGAAGGAAATACAAGTTACTGGTAAGTATGCTTAGAATTACTTTTCAGGGTCAGTGCTGGGCTAAAAGATGCAGCCCTGGGTTCTCTCCTGATAACAGGTGAGTAAATCGGAATTCGTAGTTTGGCTGATTTTAGAGGAATATTTGTACGTTTCAAAAATGGACACTTAGAAACTTGTCTGCTGAAAACCACACAATGGATTTATATGGAAGGAATTATGAGTTACTGGTAAGTACGCTTAGAATTACTTTTCAGGGTCTGTGCTCGGCTAAAAGATGCAGCACTGGGTTCTCTCTTGATAACAGGGGAGTAAATCGGAATTCGTAGTTCGGCTGATTTTAGAGGAATATTTGTACGTTTCAAAAATAGACACGTAGAAACTTTTCTGGTGAAAACCACACAATGGATTCCTATGGAAGGAAATACAAGTTACTGGTAAGTATGCTTAGAATTACTTTTCAGGGTCAGTGCTGGGCTAAAAGATGCAGCCCTGGGTTCTCTCCTGATTACAGGTGAGTAAATCAGAATTCGTAGTTCGGCTGATTTTAGAGGAATATTTGTACGTTTCAAAAATAGACACGTAGAAACTTTTCTGGGGAAAACCACACAATGGATTCCTATGGAAGGACATACAAGTTACTGGTAAGTATGCTTAGAATTACTTTTCAGGGTCTGTGCTGGGCTAAAAGATGCAGCACTGGGTTCTCTCCTGATTACAGGTGAGTAAATCGGAATTAGTAGTTCGGCTTATTTTAGAGGAATATTTGTACGTTTCAAAAATGAACACAGAAAAATTTCTGGTTAAAACCACACAATGTATTCCTATGGAGGTAAATAAAAGTAACTGGTAAGTACGCTTATAATTACTTTTCAGGGTCAGTGCTGGGCTAAAAAATGCAGCCCTGGGTTCATTCTTGATAACAGGTGAGTAAATCGGAATTCGTAGTTCAGCTGATTTTAGAGGAATATTTGTACGTTTAAAAAATGGACACAGAAAATTTTCTGGTGAAAACAACACAATGTATTCCTATGGAAGGAGATACAAGTTACTGGTAAATACGCTTAGAATTACTTTTCAGGGTCTGTGGTGGGCCAAAAGATTCAGCACTAGGTTCTCTCCTAATTACAGGTGAGTTAATCGGAATTCGTAGTTCGTCTGATTTTAGAGGAATAGTTGTACGTTTCAAAAATGGACACAGAAAATTTTCTGGTGAAAACCACACAATGGATTCCTATGGAAGGAAATACAAGTTACTGGTAAGTATGCTTAGAATTACTTTTCAGGGTCAGTGCTGGGCTAAAAGATGCAGCCCTGGGTTCTCTCCTGATAACAGGTGAGTAAATCGGAATTCGTAGTTTGGCTGATTTTAGAGGAATATTTGTACGTTTCAAAAATGGACACTTAGAAACTTGTCTGCTGAAAACCACACAATGGATTCTTATGGAAGGAAATACAAGGTACTGGTAAGTACGCTTAGAATTACTTTTCAGGGTCAGTGCTGGGCTAAAAGATGCAGCCCTGGGTTCTCTCCTAATAGCAGGTGAGTAAATCGGAATTCGTAGTTCGGCTGATTTTAGAGGAATATTTGTACGTTTAAAAAATGGACACTTAGAAAATTGTCTGGCGAAAACCACACAATGGATTCATATGGAAGGAATTATAAGTTACTGGTAAGTACGCTTAGAATTACTTTTCAGGGTCTGTGCTGGGCTAAAAGATGCAGCACTGGGTTCTCTCTTGATAACAGGGGAGTAAATCGGAATTCGTAGTTCGGCTGATTTTAGAGGAATATTTGTACGTTTCAAAAATGGACACGTAGAAACTTTTCTGGTGAAAACCACACAGTGGATTCCTATGGAAGGAAATACAAGTTACTGGTAAGTATGCTTAGAATTACTTTTCAGGGTCAGTACTGGGCTAAAAGATGCAGCCCTGGGTTCTCTCCTGATAACAGGTGAGTAAATCGGAATTCGTAGTTCGGCTGATTTTAGAGGAATATTTGTACGTTTAAAAAATGGACACAGAAAATGTTCTGGTGAAAACCACACAATGTATTCCTATGGAAGGAAATACAAGTTACTGGTAAATACGCTTAGAATTACTTTTCAGGGTCTGTGCTGGGCTAAAAGATGCAGCTCTGGGTTCTCTCCTGATTACAGGTGAGTAAATCAGAATTCGTAGTTCGGCTGATTTTAGAGGAATATTTGTGCGGTTCAAAAATGGACACGTAGAAACTTTTCTGGTGAAAACCACACAATGGATTCCTACGGAAGGAAATACAAGTTACTGGTAAGTACGCTTAGAATTACTTTTCAGGGTCAGTGCTGGGCTAAAAGATGCAGCCCTGGGTTCTCTCCTGATAACAGGTGAGTAAATCAGAATTAGTAGTTCGGCTGATTTTAGAGGAATATTTGTACGTTTCAAAAATGGACACAGAAAATTTTCTGGTGAAAACCACACAATGGATTCCTATGGAAGGAAATACAAGTTACTGGTAAGTACGCTTAGAATTACTTTTCAGGATCAGTGCTGGGCTAAAAGATGCAGCACTGGGTTCTCTCCTGATAACAGGTGAGTAAATCGGAATTCGTAGTTCGGCTGATTTTAGAGGAATATTTGTACGTTTCAAAAATGGACAGAAAATTTTCTGGTGAAAACCACACAATGGATTCCTATGGAAGGAAATACAAGTTACTGGTAAGTACACTTAGAATTACTTTTCAGGGTCAGTGCTGGGCTAAAAGATGCAGCCCTGGGTTCTCTCCTGATAACAGGTGAGTAAATCGGAATTCGTAGTTCAGCTGATTTTAGAGGAATATTTGTACGTTTCAAAAATGGACACTTAGAAAATTGTCTGGTGAAAACCACACAATGAATTCCTATGGAAGGAAATCCAAGTTACTGGTAAGTACGCTTAGAATTACTTTTCAGGGTCTGTGCTGGGCTAAAAGATGCAGCTCTGGGTTCTCTCCTGATTACAGGTGAGTAAATCAGAATTCGTAGTTCGGCTGATTTTAGAGGAATATTTGTGCGGTTCAAAAATGGACACGTAGAAACTTTTCTGGTGAAAACCACACAATGGATTCCTAAGGAAGGAAATACAAGTTACTGGTAAGTACGCTTAGAATGACTTTTCAGGGTCAGTGCTGGGCTAAAAGATGCAGCCCTGGGTTCTCTCCTGATAACAGGTGAGTAAATCAGAATTAGTAGTTTGGCTGATTTTAGAGGAATATTTGTACGTTTCAAAAATGGACACAGAAATTTTTTGGGTGAAAACCACACAATGGATTCTTATGGAAGGAAATACAAGGTACTGGTAAGTACGCTTAGAATTACTTTTCAGGGCCAGTGCTGGGCTAAAAGATGCAGCCCTGGGTTCTCTCCTAATAACAGGTGAGTAAATCGGAATTCGTAGTTCGGCTGATTTTAGAGGAATATTTGTACGTTTAAAAAATGGACACTTAGAAAATTGTCTGCTGAAAAACACACAATGGATTCCTATGGAAGGAAATACAAGGTACTGGTAAGTACGCTTAGAATTACTTTTCAGGGTCAGTGCTGGGCTAAAAGATGCAGCCCTGGGTTCTCTCCTGATAACAGGTGAGTAAATCGTAATTCGTAGTTCGGCTGATTTTAGAGGAATATTTGTACGTTTAAAAAATGGACACTTAGAAAATTGTCTGGCGAAAAACACACAATGGATTTATATGGAAGGAATTATAAGTTACTGGTAAGTACGCTTAGAATTACTTTTCAGGGTCTGTGCTCGGCTAAAAGATGCAGCACTGGGTTCTCTCTTGATAACAGGGGAGTAAATCGGAATTCGTAGTTCGGCTGATTTTAGAGGAATATTTGTACGTTTCAAAAATAGACACGTAGAAACTTTTCTGGTGAAAACCACACAATGGAATCCTATGGAAGGAAATACAAGTTACTGGTAAGTACGCTTAGAATTACTTTTCAGGGTCAGTGCTGGGCTAAAAGATGCAGCCCTGGGTTCTCTCCTGATAACAGGTGAGTAAATGGGAATTCGTAGTTCGGCTGATTTTAGAGGAATATTTGTACGTTTCAAAAATGGACACAGAAAATTTTCTGGTGAAAACCACTCAATGGATTCCTATGGAAGGAAATACAAGTTACTGGTAAGTACGCTTAGAATTACTTTTCAGGGTCAGTGCTGGGCTAAAAGATGCAGCCCTGGGTTCTCTCCTGATAACAGGTGAGTAAATCGGAATTCGTAGTTTGGCTGATTTTAGAGGAATATTTGTACGTTTCAAAAATGGACACTTAGAAAATTGTCTGCTGAAAACCAAACAATGGATTCCTATGGAAGGAAATACAAGTTACTGGTAAGTATGCTTAGAATTACTTTTCAGGGTCAGTGCTGGGCTAAAAGATGCAGCCCTGGGTTCTCTCCTGATTACAGGTGAGTAAATCAGAATTCGTAGTTCAGCTGATTTTAGAGGAATATTTGTACGTTTCAAAAATAGACACGTAGAAACTTTTCTGGGGAAAACCACACAATGGATTCCTATGGAAGGAAATACAAGTTACTGGTAAGTATGCTTAGAATTACTTTTCAGGGTCTGTGCTGGGCTAAAAGATGCAGCACTGGGTTCTCTCCTGATTACAGGTGAGTAAATCGGAATTAGTAGTTCGGCTTATTTTAGAGGAATATTTGTACGTTTCAAAAATGAACACAGAAAAATTTCTGGTGAAAACCACACAATGTATTCCTATGGAGGTAAATAAAAGTAACTGGTAAGTACGCTTATAATTACTTTTCAGGGTCAGTGCTGGGCTAAAAAATGCAGCCCTGGGTTCATTCTTGATAACAGGTGAGTAAATCGGAATTCGTAGTTCAGCTGATTTTAGAGGAATATTTGTACGTTTAAAAAATGGACACAGAAAATTTTCTGGTGAAAACAACACAATGTATTCCTATGGAAGGAAATACAAGTTACTGGTAAATACGCTTAGAATTACTTTTCAGGGTCTGTGGTGGGCCAAAAGATTCAGCACTAGGTTCTCTCCTAATTACAGGTGAGTTAATCGGAATTCGTAGTTCGTCTGATTTTAGAGGAATAGTTGTACGTTTCAAAAATGGACACTTAGAAAATTTTGTGGTGAAAACCACACAATGGATTCCTATGGAAGGAAATACAAGTTACTGGTAAGTACACTTAGAATTACTTTTCAGGGTCAGTGCTGGGCTAAAAGATGCAGCCCTGGGTTCTCTCCTGATAACAGGTGAGTAAATCGGAATTCGTAGTTTGTCTGATTTTAGAGGAATATTTGTACGTTTCAAAAATGGACACTTAGAAAATTGTCTGCTGAAAACCACACAATGGATTCCTATGGAAGGAAATACAAGTTACTGGTAAGTACGCTTAGAATTACTTTTCAGGGTCAGTACTGTGCTAAAAGATGCAGCCCTGGGTTCTCTCCTAATTACAGGTGAGTTAATCGGAATTCGTAGTTTGGCTCATATATGAGGAATATTTGTACGTTTAAAAAATGGACACAGAAAATTTTCTGGTGAAAACCACACAATGTATTCCTATGGAAGGGAATACAAGTTACTGGTAAATACGCTTAGAATTACTTTTCAGGGTCTGTGCTGGGCTAAAAGATGCAGCACTGGGTTCTCTCCTAACTAGAGGTGAGTTAATCGGAATTCGTAGTTTGGCTGATTTTAGAGGAATATTTGTACGTTTCAAATATGGACACAGAAAATTTTCTGGTGAAAACCACACAGTGGATTCCTATTGCAGGAAATAAAAGTTACTGGTAGGTACGCATGGAATTACTTTTCAGGGTCTGTGCTGGGCAAAAAGATGCAGCACTGGGTTCTCTCCTAATTACAGGTGAGTAAATCAGAATTTGTAATTCAGCTGATTTTAGAGGAATATTTGTACGTTTCAAAAATGGACACTTAGAAAATTGTCTGGTGAAAACCACACAATGTATTCCTATGGAAGGAAATCCAAGTTATTGGTAAGTACGCTTAGAATTAATTTTCAGGGTCTGTGCTGGGCTAAAAGATGCAGCTCTGGGTTCACTCCTGATTACAGGTGAGTAAATCAGAATTCGTAGTTCGGCTGATTTTAGAGGAATATTTGTGCGGTTCAAAAATGGACACGTAGAAACTTTTCTGGTGAAAACCACACAATGGATTCCTATGGAAGGAAATACAAGTTACTGGTAAGTATGCTTAGAATTACTTTTCAGGGTCAGTGCTGGGCTAAAAGATGCAGCCCTGGGTTCTCTCCTGATAACAGGTGAGTAAATCGGAATTCGTAGTTTGGCTGATTTTAGAGGAATATTTGTACGTTTCAAAAATGGACACTTAGAAACTTGTCTGCTGAAAACCACACAATGGATTTATATGGAAGGAATTATAAGTTACTGGTAAGTACGCTTAGAATTACTTTTCAGGGTCTGTGCTCGGCTAAAAGATGCAGCACTGGGTTCTCTCTTGATAACAGGGGAGTAAATCGGAATTCGTAGTTCGGCTGATTTTAGAGGAATATTTGTACGTTTCAAAAATAGACACGTAGAAACTTTTCTGGTGAAAACCACACAATGGATTCCTATGGAAGGAAATACAAGTTACTGGTAAGTATGCTTAGAATTACTTTTCAGGGTCAGTGCTGGGCTAAAAGATGCAGCCCTGGGTTCTCTCCTGATTACAGGTGAGTAAATCAGAATTCGTAGTTCGGCTGATTTTAGAGGAATATTTGTACGTTTCAAAAATAGACACGTAGAAACTTTTCTGGGGAAAACCACACAATGGATTCCTATGGAAGGAAATACAAGTTACTGGTAAGTATGCTTAGAATTACTTTTCAGGGTCTGTGCTGGGCTAAAAGATGCAGCACTGGGTTCTCTCCTGATTACAGGTGAGTAAATCGGAATTAGTAGTTCGGCTTATTTTAGAGGAATATTTGTACGTTTCAAAAATGAACACAGAAAAATTTCTGGTGAAAACCACACAATGTATTCCTATGGAGGTAAATAAAAGTAACTGGTAAGTACGCTTATAATTACTTTTCAGGGTCAGTGCTGGGCTAAAAAATGCAGCCCTGGGTTCATTCTTGATAACAGGTGAGTAAATCGGAATTCGTAGTTCAGCAGATTTTAGAGGAATATTTGTACGTTTAAAAAATGGACACAGAAAATTTTCTGGTGAAAACAACACAATGTATTCCTATGGAAGGAAATACAAGTTACTGGTAAATACGCTTAGAATTACTTTTCAGGGTCTGTGGTGGGCCAAAAGATTCAGCACTAGGTTCTCTCCTAATTACAGGTGAGTTAATCGGAATTCGTAGTTCGTCTGATTTTAGAGGAATAGTTGTACGTTTCAAAAATGGACACAGAAAATTTTCTGGTAAAAACCACACAATGGATTCCTATGGAAGGAAATACAAGTTACTGGTAAGTATGCTTAGAATTACTTTTCAGGGTCAGTGCTGGGCTAAAAGATGCAGCCCTGGGTTCTCTCCTGATAACAGGTGAGTAAATCGGAATTCGTAGTTTGGCTGATTTTAGAGGAATATTTGTACGTTTCAAAAATGGACACTTAGAAACTTGTCTGCTGAAAACCACACAATGGATTTATATGGAAGGAATTATAAGTTACTGGTAAGTACGCTTAGAATTACTTTTCAGGGTCTGTGCTCGGCTAAAAGATGCAGCACTGGGTTCTCTCTTGATAACAGGGGAGTAAATCGGAATTCGTAGTTCGGCTGATTTTAGAGGAATATTTGTACGTTTCAAAAATAGACACGTAGAAACTTTTCTGGTGAAAACCACACAATGGATTCCTATGGAAGGAAATACAAGTTACTGGTAAGTATGCTTAGAATTACTTTTCAGGGTCAGTGCTGGGCTAAAAGATGCAGCCCTGGGTTCTCTCCTGATTACAGGTGAGTAAATCAGAATTCGTAGTTCGGCTGATTTTAGAGGAATATTTGTACGTTTCAAAAATAGACACGTAGAAACTTTTCTGGGGAAAACCACACAATGGATTCCTATGGAAGGAAATACAAGTTACTGGTAAGTATGCTTAGAATTACTTTTCAGGGTCTGTGCTGGGCTAAAAGATGCAGCACTGGGTTCTCTCCTGATTACAGGTGAGTAAATCGGAATTAGTAGTTCGGCTTATTTTAGAGGAATATTTGTACGTTTCAAAAATGAACACAGAAAAATTTCTGGTTAAAACCACACAATGTATTCCTATGGAGGTAAATAAAAGTAACTGGTAAGTACGCTTATAATTACTTTTCAGGGTCAGTGCTGGGCTAAAAAATGCAGCCCTGGGTTCATTCTTGATAACAGGTGAGTAAATCGGAATTCGTAGTTCAGCTGATTTTAGAGGAATATTTGTACGTTTAAAAAATGGACACAGAAAATTTTCTGGTGAAAACAACACAATGTATTCCTATGGAAGGAGATACAAGTTACTGGTAAATACGCTTAGAATTACTTTTCAGGGTCTGTGGTGGGCCAAAAGATTCAGCACTAGGTTCTCTCCTAATTACAGGTGAGTTAATCGGAATTCGTAGTTCGTCTGATTTTAGAGGAATAGTTGTACGTTTCAAAAATGGACACAGAAAATTTTCTGGTGAAAACCACACAATGGATTCCTATGGAAGGAAATACAAGTTACTGGTAAGTATGCTTAGAATTACTTTTCAGGGTCAGTGCTGGGCTAAAAGATGCAGCCCTGGGTTCTCTCCTGATAACAGGTGAGTAAATCGGAATTCGTAGTTTGGCTGATTTTAGAGGAATATTTGTACGTTTCAAAAATGGACACTTAGAAACTTGTCTGCTGAAAACCACACAATGGATTCTTATGGAAGGAAATACAAGGTACTGGTAAGTACGCTTAGAATTACTTTTCAGGGTCAGTGCTGGGCTAAAAGATGCAGCCCTGGGTTCTCTCCTAATAGCAGGTGAGTAAATCGGAATTCGTAGTTCGGCTGATTTTAGAGGAATATTTGTACGTTTAAAAAATGGACACTTAGAAAATTGTCTGGCGAAAACCACACAATGGATTCATATGGAAGGAATTATAAGTTACTGGTAAGTACGCTTAGAATTACTTTTCAGGGTCTGTGCTGGGCTAAAAGATGCAGCACTGGGTTCTCTCTTGATAACAGGGGAGTAAATCGGAATTCGTAGTTCGGCTGATTTTAGAGGAATATTTGTACGTTTCAAAAATGGACACGTAGAAACTTTTCTGGTGAAAACCACACAATGGATTCCTATAGAAGGAAATACAAGTTACTGGTAAGTACGCTTAGAATTACTTTTCAGGGTCAGTACTGGGCTAAAAGATGCAGCCCTGGGTTCTCTCCTGATAACAGGTGAGTAAATCGGAATTCGTAGTTCGGCTGATTTTAGAGGAATATTTGTACGTTTTAAAAATGGACACAGAAAATGTTCTGGTGAAAACCACACAATGTATTCCTATGGAAGGAAATACAAGTTACTGGTAAATACGCTTAGAATTACTTTTCAGGGTCTGTGCTGGGCTAAAAGATGCAGCTCTGGGTTCTCTCCTGATTACAGGTGAGTAAATCAGAATTCGTAGTTCGGCTGATTTTAGAGGAATATTTGTGCGGTTCAAAAATGGACACGTAGAAACTTTTCTGGTGAAAACCACACAATGGATTCCTACGGAAGGAAATACAAGTTACTGGTAAGTACGCTTAGAATTACTTTTCAGGGTCAGTGCTGGGCTAAAAGATGCAGCCCTGGGTTCTCTCCTGATAACAGGTGAGTAAATCAGAATTAGTAGTTCGGCTGATTTTAGAGGAATATTTGTACGTTTCAAAAATGGACACAGAAAATTTTCTCGTGAAAACCACACAATGGATTCCTATGGAAGGAAATACAAGTTACTGGTAAGTACGCTTAGAATTACTTTTCAGGATCAGTGCTGGGCTAAAAGATGCAGCACTGGGTTCTCTCCTGATAACAGGTGAGTAAATCGGAATTCGTAGTTCGGCTGATTTTAGAGGAATATTTGTACGTTTCAAAAATGGACAGAAAATTTTCTGGTGAAAACCACACAATGGATTCCTATGGAAGGAAATACAAGTTACTGGTAAGTACACTTAGAATTACTTTTCAGGGTCTGTGCTGGGCTAAAAGATGCAGCTCTGGGTTCTCTCCTGATTACAGGTGAGTAAATCAGAATTCGTAGTTCGGCTGATTTTAGAGGAATATTTGTGCGGTTCAAAAATGGACACGTAGAAACTTTTCTGGTGAAAACCACACAATGGATTCCTAAGGAAGGAAATACAAGTTACTGGTAAGTACGCTTAGAATGACTTTTCAGGGTCAGTGCTGGGCTAAAAGATGCAGCCCTGGGTTCTCTCCTGATAACAGGTGAGTAAATCAGAACTAGTAGTTTGGCTGATTTTAGAGGAATATTTGTACGTTTCAAAAATGGACACAGAAATTTTTTGGGTGAAAACCACACAATGGATTCTTATGGAAGGAAATACAAGGTACTGGTAAGTACGCTTAGAATTACTTTTCAGGGTCAGTGCTGGGCTAAAAGATGCAGCCCTGGGTTCTCTCCTAATAACAGGTGAGTAAATCGGAATTCGTAGTTCGGCTGATTTTAGAGGAATATTTGTACGTTTAAAAAATGGACACTTAGAAAATTGTCTGCTGAAAAACACACAATGGATTCCTATGGAAGGAAATACAAGGTACTGGTAAGTACGCTTAGAATTACTTTTCAGGGTCAGTGCTGGGCTAAAAGATGCAGCCCTGGGTTCTCTCCTGATAACAGGTGAGTAAATCGTAATTCGTAGTTCGGCTGATTTTAGAGGAATATTTGTACGTTTAAAAAATGGACACTTAGAAAATTGTCTGGCGAAAAACACACAATGGATTTATATGGAAGGAATTATAAGTTACTGGTAAGTACGCTTAGAATTACTTTTCAGGGTCTGTGCTCGGCTAAAAGATGCAGCACTGGGTTCTCTCTTGATAACAGGGGAGTAAATCGGAATTCGTAGTTCGGCTGATTTTAGAGGAATATTTGTACGTTTCAAAAATAGACACGTAGAAACTTTTCTGGTGAAAACCACACAATGGAATCCTATGGAAGGAAATACAAGTTACTGGTAAGTACGCTTAGAATTACTTTTCAGGGTCAGTGCTGGGCTAAAAGATGCAGCCCTGGGTTCTCTCCTGATAACAGGTGAGTAAATGGGAATTCGTAGTTCGGCTGATTTTAGAGGAATATTTGTACGTTTCAAAAATGGACACAGAAAATTTTCTGGTGAAAACCACTCAATGGATTCCTATGGAAGGAAATACAAGTTACTGGTAAGTACGCTTAGAATTACTTTTCAGGGTCAGTGCTGGGCTAAAAGATGCAGCCCTGGGTTCTCTCCTGATAACAGGTGAGTAAATCGGAATTCGTAGTTTGGCTGATTTTAGAGGAATATTTGTACGTTTCAAAAATGGACACTTAGAAAATTGTCTGCTGAAAACCAAACAATGGATTCCTATGGAAGGAAATACAAGTTACTGGTAAGTATGCTTAGAATTACTTTTCAGGGTCAGTGCTGGGCTAAAAGATGCAGCCCTGGGTTCTCTCCTGATTACAGGTGAGTAAATCAGAATTCGTAGTTCGGCTGATTTTAGAGGAATATTTGTACGTTTAAAAAATAGACACGTAGAAACTTTTCTGGGGAAAACCACACAATGGATTCCTATGGAAGGAAATACAAGTTACTGGTAAGTATGCTTAGAATTACTTTTCAGGGTCTGTGCTGGGCTAAAAGATGCAGCACTGGGTTCTCTCCTGATTACAGGTGAGTAAATCGGAATTAGTAGTTCGGCTTATTTTAGAGGAATATTTGTACGTTTCAAAAATGAACACAGAAAAATTTCTGGTGAAAACCACACAATGTATTCCTATGGAGGTAAATAAAAGTAACTGGTAAGTACGCTTATAATTACTTTTCAGGGTCAGTGCTGGGCTAAAAAATGCAGCCCTGGGTTCATTCTTGATAACAGGTGAGTAAATCGGAATTCGTAGTTCAGCTGATTTTAGAGGAATATTTGTACGTTTAAAAAATGGACACAGAAAATTTTCTGGTGAAAACAACACAATGTATTCCTATGGAAGGAAATACAAGTTACTGGTAAATACGCTTAGAATTACTTTTCAGGGTCTGTGGTGGGCCAAAAGATTCAGCACTAGGTTCTCTCCTAATTACAGGTGAGTTAATCGGAATTCGTAGTTCGTCTGATTTTAGAGGAATAGTTGTACGTTTCAAAAATGGACACTTAGAAAATTTTGTGGTGAAAACCACACAATGGATTCCTATGGAAGGAAATACAAGTTACTGGTAAGTACACTTAGAATTACTTTTCAGGGTCAGTGCTGGGCTAAAAGATGCAGCCCTGGGTTTTCTCCTGATAACAGGTGAGTAAATCGGAATTCGTAGTTTGTCTGATTTTAGAGGAATATTTGTACGTTTCAAAAATGGACACTTAGAAAATTGTCTGCTGAAAACCACACAATGGATTCCTATGGAAGGAAATACAAGTTACTGGTAAGTACGCTTAGAATTACTTTTCAGGGTCAGTACTGTGCTAAAAGATGCAGCCCTGGGTTCTCTCCTAATTACAGGTGAGTTAATCGGAATTCGTAGTTTGGCTGATATTAGAGGAATATTTGTACGTTTAAAAAATGGACACAGAAAATTTTCTGGTGAAAACCACACAATGTATTCCTATGGAAGGGAATACAAGTTACTGGTAAATACGCTTAGAATTACTTTTCAGGGTCTGTGCTGGGCTAAAAGATGCAGCACTGGGTTCTCTCCTAACTAGAGGTGAGTTAATCGGAATTCGTAGTTTGGCTGATTTTAGAGGAATATTTGTACATTTCAAATATGGACACAGAAAATTTTCTGGTGAAAACCACACAGTGGATTCCTATTGCAGGAAATAAAAGTTACTGGTAGGTACGCATGGAATTACTTTTCAGGGTCTGTGCTGGGCAAAAAGATGCAGCACTGGGTTCTCTCCTAATTACAGGTGAGTAAATCAGAATTTGTAATTCAGCTGATTTTAGAGGAATATTTGTACGTTTCAAAAATGGACACTTAGAAAATTGTCTGGTGAAAACCACACAATGTATTCCTATGGAAGGAAATCCAAGTTATTGGTAAGTACGCTTAGAATTAATTTTCAGGGTCTGTGCTGGGCTAAAAGATGCAGCTCTGGGTTCACTCCTGATTACAGGTGAGTAAATCAGAATTCGTAGTTCGGCTGATTTTAGAGGAATATTTGTGCGGTTCAAAAATGGACACGTAGAAACTTTTCTGGTGAAAACCACACAATGGATTCCTATGGAAGGAAATACAAGTTACTGGTAAGTACGCTTAGAATTACTTTTCAGGGTCAGTGCTGGGCTAAAAGATGCAGCCCTGGGTTCTCTCCTGATAACAGGTGAGTAAATCGGAATTCGTAGTTCGGCTGATTTTCGAGGAATATTTGTACGTTTCAAAAATGGACACAGAAAATTTTCTGGTGAAAACCACACAATGGATTCCTATAGAAGGAAATACAAGTTACTGGTAAGTACGCTTAGAATTACTTTTCAGGGTCAGTGCTGGGATAAAAGATGCAGCCCTGGGTTCTCTCCTGATAACAGGTGAGTAAATCGGAATTCGTAGTTTGGCTGATTTTAGAGGAATATTTGTGCATTTCAAAAATGGACACGTAGTAAATTTTCTGGTGAAAACCACACAATGGATTCCTATGGAAGGAAATACAAGTTACTGTTAAGTACGCTTAGAATTACTTTTCAGGGTCAGTGCTGGGCTAAAAGATGCAGCCCTGGGTTCTCTCCTGATAACAGGTGAGTAAATCGGAATTCGTAGTTTGGCTGATTTTAGAGGAATATTTGTACGTTTCAAAAATAGACACTTAGAAAATTGTCTGCTGAAAACCACACAATGGATTCCTATGGAAGGAAATACAAGTTACTGGTAAGTATGCTTAGAATTAATTTACAGGGTCTGTGCTGGGCTAAAAGATGCAGCCCTGGGTTCTCTCCAGATAACAGGTGAGTAAATCGGAATTCGTAGTTCGGCTGATTTTAGAGGAATATTTGTACATTTAAAAAATGGAAACAGAAAATTTTCTGGTGAAAACCACACAATGTATTCCTATGGAAGGAAATACAAGTTACTGCTAAGTACGCTTAGAATTACTTTTCAGGGTCAGTACTGTGCTAAAAGATGCAGCCCTGGGTTCTCTCCTAATTACAGGTGAGTTAATCGGAATTCGTAGTTTGGCTGATTTTTGAGGAATATTTGTACGTTTAAAAAATGGACACAGAAAATTTTCTGGTGAAAACCACACAATGTATTCCTATGGAAGGAAATACAAGTTACTGGTAAATACGCTTAGAATTACTTTTCAGGGTCTGTGCTGGGCTAAAAGATGCAGCACTGGGTTCTCTCCTAATTACAGGTGAAATAATCGGAATTCGTAGTTTGGCTGATTTTAGAGGAATATTTGTACGTTTCAAAAATGGACACTTAGAAAATTTTCTGGCGAAAACCACACAATGGATTCCTATGGAAGGAAATACAAGTTACTGGTAAGTACGCTTAGAATTACTTTTCAGGGTCAGTGCTGGGCTAAAAGATGCAGCCCTGGGTTCTCTCCTGATAACAGGTGAGTAAATCAGAATTCGTAGTTCAGCTGATTTTAGAGGAATATTTGTACGTTTCAAAAATGGACACTTAGAAAATTGTCTGGTGAAAACCACACAATGTATTCCTATGGAAGGAAATCCAAGTTATTGGTAAGTACGCTTAGAATTACTTTTCAGGGTCTGTGCTGGGCTAAAAGATGCAGCCCTGAGTTCTCTCCTGATGACAGGTGAGTAAATCGGAATTCGTAGTTTGGCTGATTTTAGAGGAATATATGTACGTTTCAAAAATGAACACTTAGAAAAATGTCTGGTGAAAACCACACAATGGATTCCTATGGAAGGAAATACAAGTTACTGGTAAGTACGCTTAGAATTAATTTTCAGGGTCTGTGCTGGGCTAAAAGATGCAGCCCTGGGTTCTCTCCTGATTACAGGTGAGTAAATCAGAATTCGTAGTTCGGCTGATTTTAGAGGAATATTTGTGCGGTTCAAAAATGGACACGTAGAAACTTTTCTGGTGAAAACCACACAATGGATTCCTAAGGAAGGAAATACAAGTTACTGGTAAGTACGCTTAGAATGACTTTTCAGGGTCAGTGCTTGGCTAAAAGATGCAGCCCTGGGTTCTCTCCTGATAACAGGTGAGTAAATCAGAATTAGTAGTTTGGCTGATTTTAGAGGAATATTTGTACGTTTCAAAAATGGACACAGAAATTTTTTGGGTGAAAACCACACAATGGATTCTTATGGAAGGAAATACAAGGTACTGGTAAGTACGCTTAGAATTACTTTTCAGGGTCAGTGCTGGGCTAAAAGATGCAGCCCTGGGTTCTCTCCTGATAACAGGTGAGTAAATCGTAATTCGTAGTTCGGCTGATTTTAGAGGAATATTTGTACGTTTAAAAAATGGACACTTAGAAAATTGTCTGGCGAAAACCACACAATGGATTTATATGGAAGGAATTATAAGTTACTGGTAAGTACGCTTAGAATTACTTTTCAGGGTCTGTGCTCGGCTAAAAGATGCAGCACTGGGTTCTCTCTTGATAACAGGGGAGTAAATCGGAATTCGTAGTCCGGCTGATTTTAGAGGAATATTTGTACGTTTCAAAAATAGACACGTAGAAACTTTTCTGGTGAAAACCACACAATGGAATCCTATGGAAGGAAATACAAGTTACTGGTAAGTACGCTTAGAATTACTTTTCAGGGTCAGTGCTGGGCTAAAAGATGCAGCCCTGGGTTCTCTCCTGATAACAGGTGAGTAAATGGGAATTCGTAGTTCGGCTGATTTTAGAGGAATATTTGTACGTTTCAAAAATGGACACAGAAAATTTTCTGGTGAAAACCACTCAATGGATTCCTATGGAAGGAAATACAAGTTACTGGTAAGTACGCTTAGAATTACTTTTCAGGGTCAGTGCTGGGCTAAAAGATGCAGCCCTGGGTTCTCTCCTGATAACCGGTGAGTAAATCGGAATTCGTAGTTTGGCTGATTTTAGAGGAATATTTGTACGTTTCAAAAATGGACACTTAGAAAATTGTCTGCTGAAAACCAAACAATGGATTCCTATGGAAGGAAATATAAGTTACTGGTAAGTATGCTTAGAATTACTTTTCAGGGTCAGTGCTGGGCTAAAAGATGCAGCCCTGGGTTCTCTCCTGATTACAGGTGAGTAAATCAGAATTCGTAGTTCGGCTGATTTTAGAGGAATATTTGTACGTTTCAAAAATAGACACGTAGAAACTTTTCTGGGGAAAACCACACAATGGATTCCTATGGAAGGAAATACAAGTTACTGGTAAGTATGCTTAGAATTACTTTTCAGGGTCTGTGCTGGGCTAAAAGATGCAGCACTGGGTTCTCTCCTGATTACAGGTGAGTAAATCGGAATTAGTAGTTCGGCTTATTTTAGAGGAATATTTGTACGTTTCAAAAATGAACACAGAAAAATTTCTGGTGAAAACCACACAATGTATTCCTATGGAGGTAAATAAAAGTAACTGGTAAGTACGCTTATAATTACTTTTCAGGGTCAGTGCTGGGCTAAAAAATGCAGCCCTGGGTTCATTCTTGATAACAGGTGAGTAAATCGGAATTCGTAGTTCAGCTGATTTTAGAGGAATATTTGTACGTTTAAAAAATGGACACAGAAAATTTTCTGGTGAAAACAACACAATGTATTCCTATGGAAGGAAATACAAGTTACTGGTAAATACGCTTAGAATTACTTTTCAGGGTCTGTGGTGGGCCAAAAGATTCAGCACTAGGTTCTCTCCTAATTACAGGTGAGTTAATCGGAATTCGTAGTTCGTCTGATTTTAGAGGAATAGTTGTACGTTTCAAAAATGGACACTTAGAAAATTTTGTGGTGAAAACCACACAATGGATTCCTATGGAAGGAAATACAAGTTACTGGTAAGTACACTTAGAATTACTTTTCAGGGTCAGTGCTGGGCTAAAAGATGCAGCCCTGGGTTCTCTCCTGATAACAGGTGAGTAAATCGGAATTCGTAGTTTGTCTGATTTTAGAGGAATATTTGTACGTTTCAAAAATGGACACTTAGAAAATTGTCTGCTGAAAACCACACAATGGATTCCTATGGAAGGAAATACAAGTTACTGGTAAGTACGCTTAGAATTACTTTTCAGGGTCAGTACTGTGCTAAAAGATGCAGCCCTGGGTTCTCTCCTAATTACAGGTGAGTTAATCGGAATTCGTAGTTTGGCTGATTTTAGAGGAATATTTGTGCGGTTCAAAAATGGACACGTAGAAACTTTTCTGGTGAAAACCACACAATGGATTCCTATGGAAGGAAATACAAGTTACTGGTAAGTACGCTTAGAATTACTTTTCAGGGTCAGTGCTGGGCTAAAAGATGCAGCCCTGGGTTCTCTCCTGATAACAGGTGAGTAAATCGGAATTCGTAGTTCGGCTGATTTTCGAGGAATATTTGTACGTTTCAAAAATGGACACAGAAAATTTTCTGGTGAAAACCACACAATGGATTCCTATGGAAGGAAATACAAGTTACTGGTAAGTACGCTTAGAATTACTTTTCAGGGTCAGTGCTGGGAGAAAAGATGCAGCCCTGGGTTCTCTCCTGATAACAGGTGAGTAAATCGGAATTCGTAGTTTGGCTGATTTTAGAGGAATATTTGTGCATTTCTAAAATGGACACGTAGTAAATTTTCTGGTGAAAACCACACAATGGATTCCTATGGAAGGAAATACAAGTTACTGTTAAGTACGCTTAGAATTACTTTTCAGGGTCAGTGCTGGGCTAAAAGATGCAGCCCTGGGTTCTCTCCTGATAACAGGTGAGTAAATCGGAATTCGTAGTTTGGCTGATTTTAGAGGAATATTTGTACGTTTCAAAAATAGACACTTAGAAAATTGTCTGCTGAAAACCAAACAATGGATTCCTATGGAAGGAAATACAAGTTACTGGTAAGTATGCTTAGAATTAATTTTCAGGGTCTGTGCTGGGCTAAAAGATGCAGCCCTGGGTTCTCTCCAGATAACAGGTGAGTAAATCGGAATTCGTAGTTCGGCTGATTTTAGAGGAATATTTGTACGTTTAAAAAATGGAAACAGAAAATTTTCTGGTGAAAACCACACAATGTATTCCTATGGAAGGAAATACAAGTTACTGCTAAGTACGCTTAGAATTACTTTTCAGGGTCAGTACTGTGCTAAAAGATGCAGCCCTGGGTTCTCTCCTAATTACAGGTGAGTTAATCGGAATTCGTAGTTTGGCTGATTTTAGAGGAATATTTGTACGTTTCAAAAATGGACACTTAGAAAATTTTCTGGCGAAAACCACACAATGGATTCCTATTAAAGGAAATACAAGTTACTGGTAAGTACGCTTAGAATTACTTTTCAGGGTCAGTGCTGGGCTAAAAGATGCAGCCCTGGGTTCTCTCCTGATAACAGGTGAGTAAATCAGAATTCGTAGTTCAGCTGATTTTAGAGGAATATTTGTACGTTTCAAAAATGGACACTTAGAAAATTGTCTGGTGAAAACCACACAATGTATTCCTATGGAAGGAAATCCAAGTTATTGGTAAGTACGCTTAGAATTACTTTTCAGGGTCTGTGCTGGGCTAAAAGATGCAGCCCTGAGTTCTCTCCTGATGACAGGTGAGTAAATCGGAATTCGTAGTTCGGCTGATTTTAGAGGAATATATGTACGTTTCAAAAATGAACACTTAGAAAAATGTCTGGTGAAAACCACACAATGGATTCCTATGGAAGGAAATACAAGTTACTGGTAAGTACGCTTAGAATTAATTTTCAGGGTCTGTGCTGGGCTAAAAGATGCAGCCCTGGGTTCTCTCCTGATTACAGGTGAGTAAATCAGAATTCGTAGTTCGGCTGATTTTAGAGGAATATTTGTGCGGTTCAAAAATGGACACGTAGAAACTTTTCTGGTGAAAACCACACAATGGATTCCTAAGGAAGGAAATACAAGTTACTGGTAAGTATGCTTAGAATGACTTTTCAGGGTCAGTGCTTGGCTAAAAGATGCAGCCCTGGGTTCTCTCCTGATAACAGGTGAGTAAATCAGAATTAGTAGTTTGGCTGATTTTAGAGGAATATTTGTACGTTTCAAAAATGGACACAGAAATTTTTTGGGTGAAAACCACACAATGGATTCTTATGGAAGGAAATACAAGGTACTGGTAAGTACGCTTAGAATTACTTTTCAGGGTCAGTGCTGGGCTAAAAGATGCAGCCCTGGGTTCTCTCCTGATAACAGGTGAGTAAATCGGAATTCGTAGTTCGGCTGATTTTAGAGGAATATTTGTACGTTGCAAAAATGGACACAGACCATTTTCTGGTGAAAACCACACAATGGATTCCTATGGAAGGAAATACAAGTTACTGGTAAGTATGCCTAGAATTACTTTTCAGGGTCAGTGCTGGGCTAAAGGATGCAGCCCTGGGTTCTCTCCTGATAACAGGTGAGTAAATCGGAATTCGTAGTGTGGCTGATTTTAGAGGAATTTTTGTACGTTTCAAAAATGGACACTTAGAAAATTGTCTGCTGAAAACCACACAATGGATTCCTATGGAAGGAAATACAAGGTACTGGTAAGTACGCTTAGAATTACTTTTCAGGGTCAGTGCTGGGCTAAAAGATGCAGCCCTGGGTTCTCTCCTGATAACAGGTGAGTAAATCGTAATTCGTAGTTCGGCTGATTTTAGAGGAATATTTGTACGTTTAAAAAATGGACACTTAGAAAATTGTCTGGCGAAAACCACACAATGGATCTATATGGAAGGAATTATAAGTTACTGGTAAATACGCTTAGAATTACTTTTCAGGGTCTGTGCTCGGCTAAAAGATGCAGCACTGGGTTCTCTCTTGATAACAGGGGAGTAAATCGGAATTCGTAGTTCGGCTGATTTTAGAGGAATATTTGTACGTTTCAAAAATAGACACGTAGAAACTTTTCTGGTGAAAACCACACAATGGAATCCTATGGAAGGAAATACAAGTTACTGGTAAGTACGCTTAGAATTACTTTTCAGGGTCAGTGCTGGGCTAAAAGATGCAGCCCTGGGTTCTCTCCTGATAACAGGTGAGTAAATGGGAATTCGTAGTTCGGCTGATTTTAGAGGAATATTTGTACGTTTCAAAAATGGACACAGAAAATTTTCTGGTGAAAACCACTCAATGGATTTCTATGGAAGGAAATACAAGTTACTGGTAAGTACGCTTAGAATTACTTTTCAGGGTCAGTGCTGGGCTAAAAGATGCAGCACTGGGTTCTCTCCTGACAACAGGTGAGTAAATCGGAATTCGTAGTTTGGCTGATTTTAGAGGAATATTTGTACGTTTCAAAAATGGACACTTAGAAAATTGTCTGCTGAAAACCACACAATGGATTCCTATGGAAGGAAATACAAGTTACTGGTAAGTATGCTTAGAATTACTTTTCAGGGTCAGTGCTGGGCTAAAAGATGCAGCCCTGGGTTCTCTCCTGATTACAGGTGAGTAAATCAGAATTCGTAGTTTGGCTGATTTTAGAGGAATATTTGTACGTTTCAAAAATAGACACGTAGAAACTTTTCTGGGGAAAACCACACAATGGATTCCTATGGAAGGAAATACAAGTTACTGGTAAGTATGCTTAGAATTACTTTTCAGGGTCTGTGCTGGGCTAAAAGATGCAGCACTGGGTTCTCTCCTGATTACAGGTGAGTAAATCGGAATTAGTAGTTCGGCTTATTTTAGAGGAATATTTGTACGTTTCAAAAATGAACACAGAAAAATTTCTGGTGAAAACCACACAATGTATTCCTATGGAGGTAAATAAAAGTAACTGGTAAGTACGCTTATAATTACTTTTCAGGGTCAGTGCTGGGCTAAAAAATGCAGCCCTGGGTTCATTCTTGATAACAGGTGAGTAAATCGGAATTCGTAGTTCAGCTGATTTTAGAGGAATATTTGAACGTTTAAAAAATGGACACAGAAAATTTTCTGGTGAAAACAACACAATGTATTCCTATGGAAGGAAATACAAGTTACTGGTAAATACGCTTAGAATTACTTTTCAGGGTCTGTGGTGGGCCAAAAGATTCAGCACTATGTTCTCTCCTAATTACAGGTGAGTTAATCGGAATTCGTAGTTCGTCTGATTTTAGAGGAATAGTTGTACGTTTCAAAAATGGACACAGAAAATTTTCTGGTGAAAACCACACAATGGATTCCTATGGAAGGAAATACAAGTTACTGGTAAGTATGCTTAGAATTACTTTTCAGGGTCAGTGCTGGGCTAAAAGATGCAGCCCTGGGTTCTCTCCTGATAACAGGTGAGTAAATCGGAATTCGTAGTTTGGCTGATTTTAGAGGAATATTTGTACGTTTCAAAAATGGACACTTAGAAACTTGTCTGCTGAAAACCACACAATGGATTCTTATGGAAGGAAATACAAGGTACTGGTAAGTACGCTTAGAATTACTTTTCAGGGTCAGTGCTGGGCTAAAAGATGCAGCCCTGGGTTCTCTCCTGATAACAGGTGAGTAAATCGGAATTCGTAGTTCAGCTGATTTTAGAGGAATATTTGTACGTTTCAAAAATGGACACTTAGAAAATTGTCTGGTGAAAACCACACAATGAATTCCTATGGAAGGAAATCCAAGTTACTGGTAAGTACGCTTAGAATTACTTTTCAGGGTCTGTGCTGGGCTAAAAGATGCAGCTCTGGGTTCTCTCCTGATTACAGGTGAGTAAATCAGAATTCGTAGTTCGGCTGATTTTAGAGGAATATTTGTGCGGTTCAAAAATGGACACGTAGAAACTTTTCTGGTGAAAACCACACAATGGATTCCTAAGGAAGGAAATACAAGTTACTGGTAAGTACGCTTAGAATGACTTTTCAGGGTCAGTGCTGGGCTAAAAGATGCAGCCCTGGGTTCTCTCCTGATAACAGGTGAGTAAATCAGAATTAGTAGTTTGGCTGATTTTAGAGGAATATTTGTACGTTTCAAAAATGGACACAGAAATGTTTGGGTGAAAACCACACAATGGATTCCTATGGAAGGAAATACAAGTTACTGGTAAGTACGTTTAGAATTACTTTTCAGGGTCAGTGCTGGGCTAAAAGATGCAGCACTGGGTTCTCTCCTGATAACAGGTTAGTAAATCGGAATTCGTAGTTCGGCTGATTTTAGAGGAATATTTGTACGTTTCAAAAATGGACACAGATAATTTTCTGGTGAAAACCACACAATGGATTCCTATGGAAGGAAATACAAGTTACTGGTAAGTACGCTTAGAATTACTTTTCAGGGTCAGTGCTGGGCTAAAAGATGCAGCCCTGGGTTCTCTCCTGATAACAGGTGAGTAAATCGGAATTCGTAGTTTGGCTGATTTTAGAGGAATATTTGTACGTTTCAAAAATGGACACTTAGAAAATTGTCTGCTGAAAACCACACAATGGATTCCTATGGAAGGAAATACAAGTTACTGGTAAGTATGCTTAGAATTACTTTTCAGGGTCTGTGCTGGGCTAAAAGATGCAGCTCTGGGTTCTCTCCTGATTACAGGTGAGTAAATCGGAATTCGTAGTTCGGCTGATTTTAGAGGAATATTTGTACGTTTCAAAAATAGACACGTAGAAACTTTTCTGGGGAAAACCACACAATGGATTCCTATGGAAGGAAATACAAGTTACTGGTAAGTATGCTTAGAATTACTTTTCAGGGTCTTTGCTGGGCTAAAAGATGCAGCACTGGGTGCTCTCCTGATTACAGGTGAGTAAATCGGAATTCTTAGTTCGGCTCATTTTAGAGGAATATTTGTACGTTTCAAAAATGAACACAGAAAATGTTCTGGTGAAAACCACACAATGTATTCCTATGGAGGTAAATAAAAGTAACTGGTAAGTACGCTTATAATTACTTTTCAGGGTCAGTGCTGGGCTAAAAAATGCAGCCCTGGGTTCATTCTTGATAACAGGTGAGTAAATCAGAATTCGTAGTTCGGCTGATTTTAGAGGAATATTTGTACGTTTAAAAAATGGACACTGAAAATTTTCTGGTGAAAACAACACAATGTATTCCTATGGAAGGAAATACAAGTTACTGGTAAATACGCTTAGAATTACTTTTCAGGGTCTGTGCTGGGCCAAAAGATTCAGCACTAGGTTCTCTCCTAATTACAGGTGAGTTAATCGGAATTCGTAGTTCGTCTGATTTTAGAGGAATAGTTGTACGTTTCAAAAATGGACACAGAAAATTTTCTGGTGAAAACCACACAATGGATTCCTATAGAAGGAAATACAAGTTACTGGTAAGTACGCTTATAATTACTTTTCAGGGTCAGTGCTGGGCTAAAAGATGCAGCCTTGGGTTCTCTCCTGATAACAGGTGAGTAAATCGGAATTCGTAGTTCAGCTGATTTTAGAGGAATATTTGTACGTTTCAAAAATGGACACTTTGAAAATTGTCTGGTGAAAACCACACAATGAATTCCTACGGAAGGAAATCCAAGTTACTGGTAAGTACGCTTAGAATTACTTTTTAGGGTCTGTGCTGGGCTAAAAGATGCAGCTCTGGGTTCTCTCCTCATTACAGGTGAGTAAATCAGAATTCGTAGTTCGGCTGATTTTAGAGGAATATTTGTGCGGTTCAAAAATGGACACGTAGAAACTTTTCTGGTGAAAACCACACAATGGATTCCTATGGAAGGAAATACAAGTTACTGGTAAGTACGCTTAGAATTACTTTTCAGGGTCAGTGCTGGGCTAAAAGTTGCAGCCCTGGGTTCTCTCCTGATAACAGGTGAGTAAATCGGAATTCGTAGTTTGGCTGATTTTAGAGGAATATTTGTACGTTTCAAAAATGGATACTTAGAAAATTGTCTGCTGAAAACCACACAATGGATTCCTATGGAAGGAAATACAAGTTACTGGTATGTATGCTTAGAATTACTTTTCAGGGTCTGTGCTGGGCTAAAAGATGCAGCTCTAGGTTCTCTCCTGATTACAGGTGAGTAAATCAGAATTCGTAGTTCGGCTGATTTTAGAGGAATATGTTTGCGGTTCAAAAATGGACACGTAGAAATTTTTCTGGTGAAAACCACACAATGGATTCCTATGGAAGGAAATACAAGTTACTGGTAAGTACGCTTAGAATTACTTTTCAGGGTCAGTGCTGGGCTAAAAGATGCAGCCCTGGGTTCTCTCCTGATAACAGGTGAGTAAATCGGAATTCGTAGTTCGGCTGATTTTAGAGGAATATTTGTACCTTGCAAAAATGGACACAGAAAATTTTCTGGTGAAAACCACACAATGGATTCCTATGGAAGGAAATACAAGTTACTGGTAAGTACACTTAGAATTACTTTTCAGGGTCAGTGCTGGGCTAAAAGTTGCAGCCCTGGGTTCTCTCCTGATAACAGGTGAGTAAATCGGAATTCGTAGTTTGGCTGATTTTAGAGTAATATTTGTATGTTTCAAAAATGGACACGTAGAAACTTTTCTGGTGAAAACCACACAATGGATTCCTATGGAATGAAATACAAGTTACTGTTAAGTACGCTTAGAACATCTTTTCAGGGTCAGTGCTGGGCTAAAAGATGCAGCCCTGGGTTCTCTCCTGATAACAGGTGAGTAAATCGGAATTCGTAGTTCGGCTGATTTTAGAGGAATATTTGTACGTTTAAAAAATGGACACTTAGAAAATTGTCTGGTGAAAACCACACAATGGATTCATATGGAAGGAATTATAAGTTACTGGTGAGTACGCTTAGAATTACTTTTCAGGGTCTGTGCTGGGCTAAAAGATGCAGCACTGGGTTCTCTCCTGATAACAGGTGAGTAAATCGGAATTCGTAGTTCGGCTGATTTTAGAGGAATATTTGTACGTTTCAAAAATGGACACAGAAAATTTTCTGGTGAAAACCACACAATGGATTCGTATGGCAGGAAATAAAAGTTACTGGTAGGTACGCTTAGAATTACCTTTCAGGGTCTGTGTTGGGCTAAAAGATGCAGCACTGGGTTCTCTCCTAATTACAGGTGAGTAAATCGGAATTCGTAGTTCAGCTGATTTTAGAGGAATATTTGTACGTTTCAAAAATGGACACTTAGAAAATTGTCTGGTGAAAACCACACAATGTATTCCTATGGAAGGAAATCCAAGTTACTGGTAAGTACGCTTAGAATTACTTTTCAGGGTCTGTGCTGGGCTAAAAGATGCAGCCCTGAGTTCTTTCCTGATGACAGGTGAGTAAATCGGAATTCGTAGTTCGGCTGATTTTAGAGGAATATTTGTGCGGTTCAAAAATGGACACGTAGAAACTTTTCTGGTGAAAACCACACAATGGATTCCTATGGAAGGAAATACAAGTTACTGGTAAGTACGCTTAGAATTACTTTTCATGGTCAGTGCTGGGCTAAAAGATGCAGCTCTGGGTTCTCTCCTGATTACAGGTGAGTAAATCAGAATTCGTAGTTCGGCTGATTTTAGAGGAATATTTGTGCGGTTCAAAAATGGACACGTAGAAACTTTTCTGGTGAAAACCACACAATGGATTCCTATGGAAGGAAATACAAGTTACTGGTAAGTACGCTTAGAATTACTTTTCAGGGTCAGTGCTGGGCTAAAAGATGCAGCCCTGGGTTCTCTCCTGATAACAGATGAGTAAATCGGAATTCGTAGTTCGGCTGATTTTAGAGGAATATTTGTACGTTTCAAAAATGGACACAGAAAATTTTCTGGTGAAAACCACACAATGGATTCCTATGGAAGGAAATACAAGTTACTGGTAAGTACGCTTAGAATTACTTTTCAGGGTCAGTGCTGGGCTAAAAGTTGCAGCCTGGGTTCTCTCCTGATAACAGGTGAGTAAATCGGAATTCGTAGTTTGGCTGATTTTAGAGGAATATTTGTACGTTTCAAAAATGGATACTTAGAAAATTGTCTGCTGAAAACCACACAATGGATTCCTATGGAAGGAAATACAAGTTACTGGTATGTATGCTTAGAATTACTTTTCAGGGTCTGTGCTGGGCTAAAAGATGCAGCTCTAGGTTCTCTCCTGATTACAGGTGAGTAAATCAGAATTCGTAGTTCGGCTGATTTTAGAGGAATATTTTTGCGGTTCAAAAATGGACACGTAGAAATTTTTCTGGTGAAAACCACACAATGGATTCCTATGGAAGGAAATACAAGTTACTGGTAAGTACGCTTAGAATTACTTTTCAGGGTCAGTGCTGGGCTAAAAGATGCAGCCCTGGGTTCTCTCCTGATAACAGGTGAGTAAATCGGAATTCGTAGTTCGGCTGATTTTAGAGGAATATTTGTACCTTGCAAAAATGGACACAGAAAATTTTCTGGTGAAAACCACACAATGGATTCCTATGGAAGGAAATACAAGTTACTGGTAAGTACACTTAGAATTACTTTTCAGGGTCAGTGCTGGGCTAAAAGTTGCAGCCCTGGGTTCTCTCCTGATAACAGGTGAGTAAATCGGAATTCGTAGTTTGGCTGATTTTAGAGTAATATTTGTATGTTTCAAAAATGGACACGTAGAAACTTTTCTGGTGAAAACCACACAATGGATTCCTATGGAATGAAATACAAGTTACTGTTAAGTACGCTTAGAACATCTTTTCAGGGTCAGTGCTGGGCTAAAAGATGCAGCCCTGGGTTCTCTCCTGATAACAGGTGAGTAAATCGGAATTCGTAGTTCGGCTGATTTTAGAGGAATATTTGTACGTTTAAAAAATGGACACTTAGAAAATTGTCTGGTGAAAACAACACAATGGATTCATATGGAAGGAATTATAAGTTACTGGTGAGTACGCTTAGAATTACTTTTCAGGGTCTGTGCTGGGCTAAAAGATGCAGCACTGGGTTCTCTCCTGATAACAGGTGAGTAAATCGGAATTCGTAGTTCGGCTGATTTTAGAGGAATATTTGTACGTTTCAAAAATGGACACAGAAAATTTTCTGGTGAAAACCACACAATGGATTCGTATGGCAGGAAATAAAAGTTACTGGTAGGTACGCTTAGAATTACCTTTCAGGGTCTGTGTTGGGCTAAAAGATGCAGCACTGGGTTCTCTCCTAATTACAGGTGAGTAAATCGGAATTCGTAGTTCAGCTGATTTTAGAGGAATATTTGTACGTTTCAAAAATGGACACTTAGAAAATTGTCTGGTGAAAACCACACAATGTATTCCTATGGAAGGAAATCCAAGTTACTGGTAAGTACGCTTAGAATTACTTTTCAGGGTCTGTGCTGGGCTAAAAGATGCAGCCCTGAGTTCTCTCCTGATGACAGGTGAGTAAATCGGAATTCGTAGTTCGGCTGATTTTAGAGGAATATTTGTACGTTTCAAAAATGGACACTTAGAAAATTGTCTGGTGAAAACCACACAATGTATTCCTATGGAAGGAAATACAAGTTACTGGTAAGTACGCTTAGAATTACTTTTCAGGGTCTGTGCTGGGCTAAAAGATGCAGCTCTGGGTTCTCTCCTGATTACAGGTGAGTAAATCAGAATTCGTAGTTCGGCTGATTTTAGAGGAATATTTTTGCGGTTCAAAAATGGACACGTAGAAACTTTTCTGGTGAAAACCACACAATGGATTCCTAAGGAAGGAAATACAAGTTACTGGTAAGTACGCTTAGAATTACTTTTCAGGGTCAGTGCTGGGCTAAAAGATGCAGCCCTGGGTTCTCTCCTGATAACAGGTGAGTAAATCGGAATTCGTAGTTCGGCTGATTTTAGAGGAATATTTGTACGTTGCAAAAATGGACACAGAAAATTTTCTGGTGAAAACCACACAATGGATTCCTATGGAAGGAAATACAAGTTACTGGTAAGTATGCTTAGAATTACTTTTCAGGGTCAGTGCTGGGCTAAAAGATGCAGCCCTGGGTTCTCTCCTGATAACAGGTGAGTAAATCAGAATTAGTAGTTTGGCTGATTTTAGAGGAATATTTGTACGTTTCAAAAATGGACACAGAAATTTTTTGGGTGAAAACCACACAATGGATTCCTATGGAAGGAAATACAAGTTACTGGTAAGTACGTTTAGAATTACTTTTCAGGGTCAGTGCTGGGCTAAAAGATGCAGCACTGGGTTCTCTCCTGATAACAGGTGAGTAAATCGGAATTCGTAGTTCGGCTGATTTTAGAGGAATATTTGTACGTTTCAAAAATGGACACAGAAAATTTTCTGGTGAAAACCACACAATGGATTCCTATGGAAGGAAATACAAGTTACTGGTAAGTACGCTTAGAATTACTTTTCAGGGTCAGTGCTGGGCTAAAAGATGCAGCCCTGGGTTCTCTCCTGATAACAGGTGAGTAAATCGGAATTCGTAGTTTGGCTGATTTTAGAGGAATATTTGTACGTTTCAAAAATAGACACGTAGAAACTTTTCTGGGGAAAACCACACAATGGATTCCTATGGAAGGAAATACAAGTTACTGGTAAGTATGCTTAGAATTACTTTTCAGGGTCTTTGCTGGGCTAAAAGATGCAGCACTGGGTGCTCTCCTGATTACAGGTGAGTAAATCGGAATTCTTAGTTCGGCTTATTTTAGAGGAATATTTGTACGTTTCAAAAATGAACACAGAAAATGTTCTGGTGAAAACCACACAATGTATTCCTATGGAGGTAAATAAAAGTAACTGGTAAGTACGCTTATAATTACTTTTCAGGGTCAGTGCTGGGCTAAAAAATGCAGCCCTGGGTTCATTCTTGATAACAGGTGAGTAAATCAGAATTCGTAGTTTGGCTGATTTTAGAGGAATATTTGTACGTTTAAAAAATGGACACTGAAAATTTTCTGGTGAAAACAACACAATGTATTCCTATGGAAGGAAATACAAGTTACTGGTAAATACGCTTAGAATTACTTTTCAGGGTCTGTGCTGGGCCAAAAGATTCAGCACTAGGTTCTCTCCTAATTACAGGTGAGTTAATCGGAATTCGTAGTTCATCTGATTTTAGAGGAATAGTTGTACGTTTCAAAAATGGACACAGAACATTTTCTGGTGAAAACCACACAATGGATTCCTATAGAAGGAAATACAAGTTACTGGTAAGTACGCTTATAATTACTTTTCAGGGTCAGTGCTGGGCTAAAAGATGCAGCCCTGGGTTCTCTCCTGATAACAGGTGAGTAAATCAGGATTCGGAGTTCGGCTGATTTTAGAGGAATATTTGTACGTTTCAAAAACGGACACAGAAAATTTTCTGGTGAAAACCACACAATGGATTCCTATGGCAGGAAAAAAAGTTACTGGTAGGTACGCTTAGAATTACTTTTCAGGGTCTGTGCTGGGCTAAAAGATGCAGCACTGGGTTCTCTCCTAAATACAGGTGAGTAAATCGGAATTCGTAGTTCAGCTGATTTTAGAGGAATATTTGTACGTTTCAAAAATGGACACTTAGAAAATTGTCTGGTGAAAACCACACAATGAATTCCTACGGAAGGAAATCCAAGTTACTGGTAAGTACGCTTAGAATTACTTTTTAGGGTCTGTGCTGGGCTAAAAGATGCAGCTCTGGGTTCTCTCCTGATTACAGGTGAGTAAATCAGAATTCGTAGTTCGGCTGATTTTAGAGGAATATTTGTGCGGTTCAAAAATGGACACGTAGAAACTTTTCTGGTGAAAACCACACAATGGATTCCTATGGAAGGAAATACAAGTTACTGGTAAGTACGCTTAGAATTACTTTTCAGGGTCAGTGCTGGGCTAAAAGTTGCAGCCCTGGGTTCTCTCCTGATAACAGGTGAGTAAATCGGAATTCGTAGTTTGGCTGATTTTAGAGGAATATTTGTGCGGTTCAAAAATGGACACGTAGAAAATTGTCTGCTGAAAACCACACAATGGATTCCTATGGAAGGAAATACAAGTTACTGGTATGTATGCTTAGAATTACTTTTCAGGGTCTGTGCTGGGCTAAAAGATGCAGCTCTAGGTTCTCTCCTGATTACAGGTGAGTAAATCAGAATTCGTAGTTCGGCTGATTTTAGAGGAATATTTTTGCGGTTCAAAAATGGACACGTAGAAACTTTTCTGGTGAAAACCACACAATGGATTCCTATGGAAGGAAATACAAGTTACTGGTAAGTACGCTTAGAATTACTTTTCAGGGTCAGTGCTGGGCTAAAAGATGCAGCCCTGGGTTCTCTCCTGATAACAGGTGAGTAAATCGGAATTCGTAGTTCGGCTGATTTTAGAGGAATATTTGTACGTTGCAAAAATGGACACAGAAAATTTTCTGGTGAAAACCACACAATGGATTCCTATGGAAGGAAATACAAGTTACTGGTAAGTATGCTTAGAATTACTTTTCAGGGTCAGTGCTGGGCTAAAAGATGCAGCCCTGGGTTCTCTCCTGATAACAGGTGAGTAAATCGGAATTCGTAGTTTGGCTGATTTTAGAGTAATATTTGTATGTTTCAAAAATGGACACAGAAAATTGTCTGCTGAAAACCACACAATGGATTCCTATGGAAGGAGGTACAAGTTACTGGTAAGTACGCTTAGAATTACTTTTCAGGGTCTGTGCTGGGCTAAAAGATGCAGCTCTGGGTTCTCTCCTGATTACAGGTGAGTAAATCGGAATTCGTAGTTCGGCTGATTTTAGAGGAATATTTGTACGTTTCAAAAATAGACACGTAGAAACTTTTCTGGTGAAAACCACACAATGGATTCCTATGGAATGAAATACAAGTTACTGTTAAGTACGCTTAGAACATCTTTTCAGGGTCAGTGCTGGGCTAAAAGATGCAGCCCTGGGTTCTCTCCTGATAACAGGTGAGTAAATCGGAATTCGTAGTTCGGCTGATTTTAGAGGAATATTTGTACGTTTAAAAAATGGACACTTAGAAAATTTTCTGGTGAAAACCACACAATGGATTCGTATGGCAGGAAATAAAAGTTACTGGTAGGTACGCTTAGAATTACCTTTCAGGGTCTGTGTTGGGCTAAAAGATGCAGCACTGGGTTCTCTCCTAATTACAGGTGAGTAAATCGGAATTCGTAGTTCAGCTGATTTTAGAGGAATATTTGTACGTTTCAAAAATGGACACTTAGAAAATTGTCTGGTGAAAACCACACAATGTATTCCTATGGAAGGAAATCCAAGTTACTGGTAAGTACGCTTAGAATTACTTTTCAGGGTCTGTGCTGGGCTAAAAGATGCAGCCCTGAGTTCTCTCCTGATGACAGGTGAGTAAATCGGAATTCGTAGTTCGGCTGATTTTAGAGGAATATATGTACGTTTCAAAAATGGACACTTAGAAAATTGTCTGGTGAAAACCACACAATGGATTCCTATGGAAGGAAATACAAGTTACTGGTAAGTACGCTTAGAATTACTTTTCAGGGTCTGTGCTGGGCTAAAAGATGCAGCTCTGGGTTCTCTCCTGATTACAGGTGAGTAAATCAGAATTCGTAGTTCGGCTGATTTTAGAGGAATATTTGTGCGGTTCAAAAATGGACACGTAGAAACTTTTCTGGTGAAAACCACACAATGGATTCCTATGGAAGGAAATACAAGTTACTGGTAAGTACGCTTAGAATTACTTTTCAGGGTCAGTGCTGGGCTAAAAGATGCAGCCCTGGGTTCTCTCCTGATAACAGGTGAGTAAATCGGAATTCGTAGTTCGGCTGATTTTAGAGGAATATTTGTACGTTGCAAAAATGGACACAGAAAATTTTCTGGTGAAAACCACACAATGGATTCCTACGGAAGGAAATCCAAGTTACTGGTAAGTACGCTTAGAATTACTTTTTAGGGTCTGTGCTGGGCTAAAAGATGCAGCTCTGGGTTCTCTCCTCATTACAGGTGAGTAAATCAGAATTTGTAGTTCGGCTGATTTTAGAGGAATATTTGTGCGGTTCAAAAATGGACACGTAGAAACTTTTCTGGTGAAAACCACACAATGGATTCCTATGGAAGGAAATACAAGTTACTGGTAAGTACGCTTAGAATTACTTTTCAGGGTCAGTGCTGGGCTAAAAGTTGCAGCCCTGGGTTCTCTCCTGATAACAGGTGAGTAAATCGGAATTCGTAGTTTGGCTGATTTTAGAGGAATATTTGTACGTTTCAAAAATGGACACTTAGAAAATTGTCTGCTGAAAACCACACAATGGATTCCTATGGAAGGAAATACAAGTTACTGGTATGTATGCTTAGAATTACTTTTCAGGGTCAGTGCTGGGCTAAAAGATGCAGCCCTGGGTTCTCTCCTGATAACAGGTGAGTAAATCGGAATTCGTAGTTCGGTTGATTTTAGAGGAATATTTGTACGTTGCAAAAATGGACACAGAAAATTTTCTGGTGAAAACCACACAATGGATTCCTATGGAAGGAAATACAAGTTACTGGTAAGTATGCTTAGAATTACTTTTCAGGGTCAGTGCTGGGCTAAAAGTTGCAGCCCTGGGTTCTCTCCTGATAACAGGTGAGTAAATCGGAATTCGTAGTTTGGCTGATTTTAGAGTAATATTTGTATGTTTCAAAAATGGACATGTAGAAACTTTTCTGGTGAAAACCACACAATGGATTCCTATGGAATGAAATACAAGTTACTGTTAAGTACGCTTAGAACATCTTTTCAGGGTCAGTGCTGGGCTAAAAGATGCAGCCCTGGGTTCTCTCCTGATAACAGGTGAGTAAATCGGAATTCGTAGTTCGGCTGATTTTAGAGGAATATTTGTACGTTTAAAAAATGGACACTTAGAAAATTGTCTGGTGAAAACCACACAATGGATTCATATGGAAGGAATTATAAGTTACTGGTGAGTACGCTTAGAATTACTTTTCAGGGTCTGTGCTGGGCTAAAAGATGCAGCACTGGGTTCTCGCCTGATAACAGGTGAGTAAATCGGAATTCGTAGTTCGGCTGATTTAAGAGGAATATTTGTACGTTTCAAAAATGGACACAGAAAATTTTCTGGTGAAAACCACACAATGGATTCGTATGGCAGGAAATAAAAGTTACTGGTAGGTACGCTTAGAATTACCTTTCAGGGTCTGTGTTGGGCTAAAAGATGCAGCACTGGGTTCTCTCCTAATTACAGGTGAGTAAATCGGAATTCGTAGTTCAGCTGATTTTAGAGGAATATTTGTACGTTTCAAAAATGGACACTTAGAAAATTGTCTGGTGAAAACCACACAATGTATTCCTATGGAAGGAAATCCAAGTTACTGGTAAGTACGCTTAGAATTACTTTTCAGGGTCTGTGCTGGGCTAAAAGATGCAGCCCTGAGTTCTCTCCTGATGACAGGTGAGTAAATCGGAATTCGTAGTTCGGCTGATTTTAGAGGAATATTTGTACGTTTCAAAAATGGACACTTGGAAAATTGTCTGGTGAAAACCACACAATGTATTCCTATGGAAGGAAATACAAGTTACTGGTAAGTACGCTTAGAATTACTTTTCAGGGTCTGTGCTGGGCTAAAAGATGCAGCTCTGGGTTCTCTCCTGATTACAGGTGAGTAAATCAGAATTCGTAGTTCGGCTGATTTTAGAGGAATATTTTTGCGGTTCAAAAATGGACACGTAGAAACTTTTCTGGTGAAAACCACACAATGGATTCCTATGGAAGGAAATACAAGTTACTGGTAAGTACGCTTAGAATTACTTTTCAGGGTCAGTGCTGGGCTAAAAGATGCAGCCCTGGGTTCTCTCCTGATAACAGGTGAGTAAATCGGAATTCGTAGTTCGGCTGATTTTAGAGGAATATTTGTACGTTGCAAAAATGGACACAGAAAATTTTCTGGTGAAAACCACACAATGGATTCCTATGGAAGGAAATACAAGTTACTGGTAAGTATGCTTAGAATTACTTTTCAGGGTCAGTGCTGGGCTAAAAGATGCAGCCCTGGGTTCTCTCCTGATAACAGGTGAGTAAATCAGAATTAGTAGTTTGGCTGATTTTAGAGGAATATTTGTACGTTTCAAAAATGGACACAGAAATTTTTTGGGTGAAAACCACACAATGGATTCCTATGGAAGGAAATACAAGTTACTGGTAAGTACGTTTAGAATTACTTTTCAGGGTCAGTGCTGGGCTAAAAGATGCAGCACTGGGTTCTCTCCTGATAACAGGTGAGTAAATCGGAATTCGTAGTTCGGCTGATTTTAGAGGAATATTGTACGTTTCAAAAATGGACACAGAAAATTTTCTGGTGAAAACCACACAATGGATTCCTATGGAAGGAAATACAAGTTACTGGTAAGTACGCTTAGAATTACTTTTCAGGGTCAGTGCTGGGCTAAAAGATGCAGCCCTGTGTTCTCTCCTGATAACAGGTGAGTAAATCGGAATTCGTAGTTTGGCTGATTTTAGAGGAATATTTGTACGTTTCAAAAATAGACACGTAGAAACTTTTCTAGGGAAAACCACACAATGGATTCCTATGGAAGGAAATACAAGTTACTGGTAAGTATGCTTAGAATTACTTTTCAGGGTCTTTGCTGGGCTAAAAGATGCAGCACTGGGTGCTCTCCTGATTACAAGTGAGTAAATCGGAATTCTTAGTTCGGCTTATTTTAGAGGAATATTTGTACGTTTCAAAAATGAACACAGAAAATGTTCTGGTGAAAACCACACAATGTATTCCTATGGAGGTAAATAAAAGTAACTGGTAAGTACGCTTATAATTACTTTTCAGGGTCAGTGCTGGGCTAAAAAATGCAGCCCTGGGTTCATTCTTGATAACAGGTGAGTAAATCAGAATTCGTAGTTCGGCTGATTTTAGAGGAATATTTGTACGTTTAAAAAATGGACACTGAAAATTTTCTGGTGAAAACAACACAATGTATTCCTATGGAAGGAAATACAAGTTACTGGTAAATACGCTTAGAATTACTTTTCAGGGTCTGTGCTGGGCCAAAAGATTCAGCACTAGGTTCTCTCCTAATTACAGGTGAGTTAATCGGAATTCGTAGTTCATCTGATTTTAGAGGAATAGTTGTACGTTTCAAAAATGGACACAGAACATTTTCTGGTAAAAACCACACAATGGATTCCTATAGAAGGAAATACAAGTTACTGGTAAGTACGCTTATAATTACTTTTCAGGGTCAGTGCTGGGCTAAAAGATGCAGCCCTGGGTTCTCTCCTGATAACAGGTGAGTAAATCGGAATTCGGAGTTCGGCTGATTTTAGAGGAATATTTGTACGTTTCAAAAACGGACACAGAAAATTTTCTGGTGAAAACCACACAATGGATTCCTATGGAAGGAAATCCAAGTTACTGGTAAGTACGCTTAGAATTACTTTTCAGGGTCTGTGCTGGGCTAAAAGATGCAGCTCTGGGTTCTCTCCTGATTACAGGTGAGTAAATCAGAATTCGTAGTTCGGCTGATTTTAGAGGAATATTTGTGCGGTTCAAAAATGGACACGTAGAAACTTTTCTGGTGAAAACCACACAATGGATTCCTAAGGAAGGAAATACAAGTTACTGGTAAGTACGCTTAGAATGACTTTTCAGGGTCAGTGCTGGGCTAAAAGATGCAGCCCTGGGTTCTCTCCTGATAACAGGTGAGTAAATCAGAATTAGTAGTTTGGCTGATTTTAGAGGAATATTTGTACGTTTCAAAAATGGACACAGAAATGTTTGGGTGAAAACCACACAATGGATTCCTATGGAAGGAAATACAAGTTACTGGTAAGTACGTTTAGAATTACTTTTCAGGGTCAGTGCTGGGCTAAAAGATGCAGCACTGGGTTCTCTCCTGATAACAGGTTAGTAAATCGGAATTCGTAGTTCGGCTGATTTTAGAGGAATATTTGTACGTTTCAAAAATGGACACAGATAATTTTCTGGTGAAAACCACACAATGGATTCCTATGGAAGGAAATACAAGTTACTGGTAAGTACGCTTAGAATTACTTTTCAGGGTCAGTGCTGGGCTAAAAGATGCAGCCCTGGGTTCTCTCCTGATAACAGGTGAGTAAATCGGAATTCGTAGTTTGGCTGATTTTAGAGGAATATTTGTACGTTTCAAAAATGGACACTTAGAAAATTGTCTGCTGAAAACCACACAATGGATTCCTATGGAAGGAAATACAAGTTACTGGTAAGTATGCTTAGAATTACTTTTCCGGGTCTGTGCTGGGCTAAAAGATGCAGCTCTGGGTTCTCTCCTGATTACAGGTGAGTAAATCGGAATTCGTAGTTCGGCTGATTTTAGAGGAATATTTGTACGTTTCAAAAATAGACACGTAGAAACTTTTCTGGGGAAAACCACACAATGGATTCCTATGGAAGGAAATACAAGTTACTGGTAAGTATGCTTAGAATTACTTTTCAGGGTCTTTGCTGGGCTAAAAGATGCAGCACTGGGTGCTCTCCTGATTACAGGTGAGTAAATCGGAATTCTTAGTTCGGCTCATTTTAGAGGAATATTTGTACGTTTCAAAAATGAACACAGAAAATGTTCTGGTGAAAACCACACAATGTATTCCTATGGAGGTAAATAAAAGTAACTGGTAAGTACGCTTATAATTACTTTTCAGGGTCAGTGCTGGGCTAAAAAATGCAGCCCTGGGTTCATTCTTGATAACAGGTGAGTAAATCAGAATTCGTAGTTCGGCTGATTTTAGAGGAATATTTGTACGTTTAAAAAATGGACACTGAAAATTTTCTGGTGAAAACAACACAATGTATTCCTATGGAAGGAAATACAAGTTACTGGTAAATACGCTTAGAATTACTTTTCAGGGTCTGTGCTGGGCCAAAAGATTCAGCACTAGGTTCTCTCCTAATTACAGGTGAGTTAATCGGAATTCGTAGTTCGTCTGATTTTAGAGGAATAGTTGTACGTTTCAAAAATGGACACAGAAAATTTTCTGGTGAAAACCACACAATGGATTCCTATAGAAGGAAATACAAGTTACTGGTAAGTACGCTTATAATTACTTTTCAGGGTCAGTGCTGGGCTAAAAGATGCAGCCTTGGGTTCTCTCCTGATAACAGGTGAGTAAATCGGAATTCGTAGTTCAGCTGATTTTAGAGGAATATTTGTACGTTTCAAAAATGGACACTTTGAAAATTGTCTGGTGAAAACCACACAATGAATTCCTACGGAAGGAAATCCAAGTTACTGGTAAGTACGCTTAGAATTACTTTTTAGGGTCTGTGCTGGGCTAAAAGATGCAGCTCTGGGTTCTCTCCTCATTACAGGTGAGTAAATCAGAATTCGTAGTTCGGCTGATTTTAGAGGAATATTTGTGCGGTTCAAAAATGGACACGTAGAAACTTTTCTGGTGAAAACCACACAATGGATTCCTATGGAAGGAAATACAAGTTACTGGTAAGTACGCTTAGAATTACTTTTCAGGGTCAGTGCTGGGCTAAAAGTTGCAGCCCTGGGTTCTCTCCTGATAACAGGTGAGTAAATCGGAATTCGTAGTTTGGCTGATTTTAGAGGAATATTTGTACGTTTCAAAAATGGATACTTAGAAAATTGTCTGCTGAAAACCACACAATGGATTCCTATGGAAGGAAATACAAGTTACTGGTATGTATGCTTAGAATTACTTTTCAGGGTCTGTGCTGGGCTAAAAGATGCAGCTCTAGGTTCTCTCCTGATTACAGGTGAGTAAATCAGAATTCGTAGTTCGGCTGATTTTAGAGGAATATTTTTGCGGTTCAAAAATGGACACGTAGAAATTTTTCTGGTGAAAACCACACAATGGATTCCTATGGAAGGAAATACAAGTTACTGGTAAGTACGCTTAGAATTACTTTTCAGGGTCAGTGCTGGGCTAAAAGATGCAGCCCTGGGTTCTCTCCTGATAACAGGTGAGTAAATCGGAATTCGTAGTTCGGCTGATTTTAGAGGAATATTTGTACCTTGCAAAAATGGACACAGAAAATTTTCTGGTGAAAACCACACAATGGATTCCTATGGAAGGAAATACAAGTTACTGGTAAGTACACTTAGAATTACTTTTCAGGGTCAGTGCTGGGCTAAAAGTTGCAGCCCTGGGTTCTCTCCTGATAACAGGTGAGTAAATCGGAATTCGTAGTTTGGCTGATTTTAGAGTAATATTTGTATGTTTCAAAAATGGACACGTAGAAACTTTTCTGGTGAAAACCACACAATGGATTCCTATGGAATGAAATACAAGTTACTGTTAAGTACGCTTAGAACATCTTTTCAGGGTCAGTGCTGGGCTAAAAGATGCAGCCCTGGGTTCTCTCCTGATAACAGGTGAGTAAATCGGAATTCGTAGTTCGGCTGATTTTAGAGGAATATTTGTACGTTTAAAAAATGGACACTTAGAAAATTGTCTGGTGAAAACCACACAATGGATTCATATGGAAGGAATTATAAGTTACTGGTGAGTACGCTTAGAATTACTTTTCAGGGTCTGTGCTGGGCTAAAAGATGCAGCACTGGGTTCTCTCCTGATAACAGGTGAGTAAATCGGAATTCGTAGTTCGGCTGATTTTAGAGGAATATTTGTACGTTTCAAAAATGGACACAGAAAATTTTCTGGTGAAAACCACACAATGGATTCGTATGGCAGGAAATAAAAGTTACTGGTAGGTACGCTTAGAATTACCTTTCAGGGTCTGTGTTGGGCTAAAAGATGCAGCACTGGGTTCTCTCCTAATTACAGGTGAGTAAATCGGAATTCGTAGTTCAGCTGATTTTAGAGGAATATTTGTACGTTTCAAAAATGGACACTTAGAAAATTGTCTGGTGAAAACCACACAATGTATTCCTATGGAAGGAAATCCAAGTTACTGGTAAGTACGCTTAGAATTACTTTTCAGGGTCTGTGCTGGGCTAAAAGATGCAGCCCTGAGTTCTTTCCTGATGACAGGTGAGTAAATCGGAATTCGTAGTTCGGCTGATTTTAGAGGAATATTTGTGCGGTTCAAAAATGGACACGTAGAAACTTTTCTGGTGAAAACCACACAATGGATTCCTATGGAAGGAAATACAAGTTACTGGTAAGTACGCTTAGAATTACTTTTCATGGTCAGTGCTGGGCTAAAAGATGCAGCTCTGGGTTCTCTCCTGATTACAGGTGAGTAAATCAGAATTCGTAGTTCGGCTGATTTTAGAGGAATATTTGTGCGGTTCAAAAATGGACACGTAGAAACTTTTCTGGTGAAAACCACACAATGGATTCCTATGGAAGGAAATACAAGTTACTGGTAAGTACGCTTAGAATTACTTTTCAGGGTCAGTGCTGGGCTAAAAGATGCAGCCCTGGGTTCTCTCCTGATAACAGATGAGTAAATCGGAATTCGTAGTTCGGCTGATTTTAGAGGAATATTTGTACGTTTCAAAAATGGACACAGAAAATTTTCTGGTGAAAACCACACAATGGATTCCTATGGAAGGAAATACAAGTTACTGGTAAGTACGCTTAGAATTACTTTTCAGGGTCAGTGCTGGGCTAAAAGTTGCAGCCTGGGTTCTCTCCTGATAACAGGTGAGTAAATCGGAATTCGTAGTTTGGCTGATTTTAGAGGAATATTTGTACGTTTCAAAAATGGATACTTAGAAAATTGTCTGCTGAAAACCACACAATGGATTCCTATGGAAGGAAATACAAGTTACTGGTATGTATGCTTAGAATTACTTTTCAGGGTCTGTGCTGGGCTAAAAGATGCAGCTCTAGGTTCTCTCCTGATTACAGGTGAGTAAATCAGAATTCGTAGTTCGGCTGATTTTAGAGGAATATTTTTGCGGTTCAAAAATGGACACGTAGAAATTTTTCTGGTGAAAACCACACAATGGATTCCTATGGAAGGAAATACAAGTTACTGGTAAGTACGCTTAGAATTACTTTTCAGGGTCAGTGCTGGGCTAAAAGATGCAGCCCTGGGTTCTCTCCTGATAACAGGTGAGTAAATCGGAATTCGTAGTTCGGCTGATTTTAGAGGAATATTTGTACCTTGCAAAAATGGACACAGAAAATTTTCTGGTGAAAACCACACAATGGATTCCTATGGAAGGAAATACAAGTTACTGGTAAGTACACTTAGAATTACTTTTCAGGGTCAGTGCTGGGCTAAAAGTTGCAGCCCTGGGTTCTCTCCTGATAACAGGTGAGTAAATCGGAATTCGTAGTTTGGCTGATTTTAGAGTAATATTTGTATGTTTCAAAAATGGACACGTAGAAACTTTTCTGGTGAAAACCACACAATGGATTCCTATGGAATGAAATACAAGTTACTGTTAAGTACGCTTAGAACATCTTTTCAGGGTCAGTGCTGGGCTAAAAGATGCAGCCCTGGGTTCTCTCCTGATAACAGGTGAGTAAATCGGAATTCGTAGTTCGGCTGATTTTAGAGGAATATTTGTACGTTTAAAAAATGGACACTTAGAAAATTGTCTGGTGAAAACAACACAATGGATTCATATGGAAGGAATTATAAGTTACTGGTGAGTACGCTTAGAATTACTTTTCAGGGTCTGTGCTGGGCTAAAAGATGCAGCACTGGGTTCTCTCCTGATAACAGGTGAGTAAATCGGAATTCGTAGTTCGGCTGATTTTAGAGGAATATTTGTACGTTTCAAAAATGGACACAGAAAATTTTCTGGTGAAAACCACACAATGGATTCGTATGGCAGGAAATAAAAGTTACTGGTAGGTACGCTTAGAATTACCTTTCAGGGTCTGTGTTGGGCTAAAAGATGCAGCACTGGGTTCTCTCCTAATTACAGGTGAGTAAATCGGAATTCGTAGTTCAGCTGATTTTAGAGGAATATTTGTACGTTTCAAAAATGGACACTTAGAAAATTGTCTGGTGAAAACCACACAATGTATTCCTATGGAAGGAAATCCAAGTTACTGGTAAGTACGCTTAGAATTACTTTTCAGGGTCTGTGCTGGGCTAAAAGATGCAGCCCTGAGTTCTCTCCTGATGACAGGTGAGTAAATCGGAATTCGTAGTTCGGCTGATTTTAGAGGAATATTTGTACGTTTCAAAAATGGACACTTAGAAAATTGTCTGGTGAAAACCACACAATGTATTCCTATGGAAGGAAATACAAGTTACTGGTAAGTACGCTTAGAATTACTTTTCAGGGTCTGTGCTGGGCTAAAAGATGCAGCTCTGGGTTCTCTCCTGATTACAGGTGAGTAAATCAGAATTCGTAGTTCGGCTGATTTTAGAGGAATATTTTTGCGGTTCAAAAATGGACACGTAGAAACTTTTCTGGTGAAAACCACACAATGGATTCCTAAGGAAGGAAATACAAGTTACTGGTAAGTACGCTTAGAATTACTTTTCAGGGTCAGTGCTGGGCTAAAAGATGCAGCCCTGGGTTCTCTCCTGATAACAGGTGAGTAAATCGGAATTCGTAGTTCGGCTGATTTTAGAGGAATATTTGTACGTTGCAAAAATGGACACAGAAAATTTTCTGGTGAAAACCACACAATGGATTCCTATGGAAGGAAATACAAGTTACTGGTAAGTATGCTTAGAATTACTTTTCAGGGTCAGTGCTGGGCTAAAAGATGCAGCCCTGGGTTCTCTCCTGATAACAGGTGAGTAAATCAGAATTAGTAGTTTGGCTGATTTTAGAGGAATATTTGTACGTTTCAAAAATGGACACAGAAATTTTTTGGGTGAAAACCACACAATGGATTCCTATGGAAGGAAATACAAGTTACTGGTAAGTACGTTTAGAATTACTTTTCAGGGTCAGTGCTGGGCTAAAAGATGCAGCACTGGGTTCTCTCCTGATAACAGGTGAGTAAATCGGAATTCGTAGTTCGGCTGATTTTAGAGGAATATTTGTACGTTTCAAAAATGGACACAGAAAATTTTCTGGTGAAAACCACACAATGGATTCCTATGGAAGGAAATACAAGTTACTGGTAAGTACGCTTAGAATTACTTTTCAGGGTCAGTGCTGGGCTAAAAGATGCAGCCCTGGGTTCTCTCCTGATAACAGGTGAGTAAATTGGAATTCGTAGTTTGGCTGATTTTAGAGGAATATTTGTACGTTTCAAAAATAGACACGTAGAAACTTTTCTGGGGAAAACCACACAATGGATTCCTATGGAAGGAAATACAAGTTACTGGTAAGTATGCTTAGAATTACTTTTCAGGGTCTTTGCTGGGCTAAAAGATGCAGCACTGGGTGCTCTCCTGATTACAGGTGAGTAAATCGGAATTCTTAGTTCGGCTTATTTTAGAGGAATATTTGTACGTTTCAAAAATGAACACAGAAAATGTTCTGGTGAAAACCACACAATGTATTCCTATGGAGGTAAATAAAAGTAACTGGTAAGTACGATTATAATTACTTTTCAGGGTCAGTGCTGGGCTAAAAAATGCAGCCCTGGGTTCATTCTTGATAACAGGTGAGTAAATCAGAATTCGTAGTTTGGCTGATTTTAGAGGAATATTTGTACGTTTAAAAAATGGACACTGAAAATTTTCTGGTGAAAACAACACAATGTATTCCTATGGAAGGAAATACAAGTTACTGGTAAATACGCTTAGAATTACTTTTCAGGGTCTGTGCTGGGCCAAAAGATTCAGCACTAGGTTCTCTCCTAATTACAGGTGAGTTAATCGGAATTCGTAGTTCATCTGATTTTAGAGGAATAGTTGTACGTTTCAAAAATGGACACAGAACATTTTCTGGTGAAAACCACACAATGGATTCCTATAGAAGGAAATACAAGTTACTGGTAAGTACGCTTATAATTACTTTTCAGGGTCAGTGCTGGGCTAAAAGATGCAGCCCTGGGTTCTCTCCTGATAACAGGTGAGTAAATCAGGATTCGGAGTTCGGCTGATTTTAGAGGAATATTTGTACGTTTCAAAAACGGACACAGAAAATTTTCTGGTGAAAACCACACAATGGATTCCTATGGCAGGAAAAAAAGTTACTGGTAGGTACGCTTAGAATTACTTTTCAGGGTCTGTGCTGGGCTAAAAGATGCAGCACTGGGTTCTCTCCTAAATACAGGTGAGTAAATCGGAATTCGTAGTTCAGCTGATTTTAGAGGAATATTTGTACGTTTCAAAAATGGACACTTAGAAAATTGTCTGGTGAAAACCACACAATGAATTCCTACGGAAGGAAATCCAAGTTACTGGTAAGTACGCTTAGAATTACTTTTTAGGGTCTGTGCTGGGCTAAAAGATGCAGCTCTGGGTTCTCTCCTGATTACAGGTGAGTAAATCAGAATTCGTAGTTCGGCTGATTTTAGAGGAATATTTGTGCGGTTCAAAAATGGACACGTAGAAACTTTTCTGGTGAAAACCACACAATGGATTCCTATGGAAGGAAATACAAGTTACTGGTAAGTACGCTTAGAATTACTTTTCAGGGTCAGTGCTGGGCTAAAAGTTGCAGCCCTGGGTTCTCTCCTGATAACAGGTGAGTAAATCGGAATTCGTAGTTTGGCTGATTTTAGAGGAATATTTGTGCGGTTCAAAAATGGACACGTAGAAAATTGTCTGCTGAAAACCACACAATGGATTCCTATGGAAGGAAATACAAGTTACTGGTATGTATGCTTAGAATTACTTTTCAGGGTCTGTGCTGGGCTAAAAGATGCAGCTCTAGGTTCTCTCCTGATTACAGGTGAGTAAATCAGAATTCGTAGTTCGGCTGATTTTAGAGGAATATTTTTGCGGTTCAAAAATGGACACGTAGAAACTTTTCTGGTGAAAACCACACAATGGATTCCTATGGAAGGAAATACAAGTTACTGGTAAGTACGCTTAGAATTACTTTTCAGGGTCAGTGCTGGGCTAAAAGATGCAGCCCTGGGTTCTCTCCTGATAACAGGTGAGTAAATCGGAATTCGTAGTTCGGCTGATTTTAGAGGAATATTTGTACGTTGCAAAAATGGACACAGAAAATTTTCTGGTGAAAACCACACAATGGATTCCTATGGAAGGAAATACAAGTTACTGGTAAGTATGCTTAGAATTACTTTTCAGGGTCAGTGCTGGGCTAAAAGATGCAGCCCTGGGTTCTCTCCTGATAACAGGTGAGTAAATCGGAATTCGTAGTTTGGCTGATTTTAGAGTAATATTTGTATGTTTCAAAAATGGACACTTAGAAAATTGTCTGCTGAAAACCACACAATGGATTCCTATGGAAGGAGGTACAAGTTACTGGTAAGTACGCTTAGAATTACTTTTCAGGGTCTGTGCTGGGCTAAAAGATGCAGCTCTGGGTTCTCTCCTGATTACAGGTGAGTAAATCGGAATTCGTAGTTCGGCTGATTTTAGAGGAATATTTGTACGTTTCAAAAATAGACACGTAGAAACTTTTCTGGTGAAAACCACACAATGGATTCCTATGGAATGAAATACAAGTTACTGTTAAGTACGCTTAGAACATCTTTTCAGGGTCAGTGCTGGGCTAAAAGATGCAGCCCTGGGTTCTCTCCTGATAACAGGTGAGTAAATCGGAATTCGTAGTTCGGCTGATTTTAGAGGAATATTTGTACGTTTAAAAAATGGACACTTAGAAAATTGTCTGGTGAAAACCACACAATGGATTCATATGGAAGGAATTATAAGTTACTGGTGAGTACGCTTAGAATTACTTTTCAGGGTCTGTGCTGGGCTAAAAGATGCAGCACTGGGTTCTCTCCTGATAACAGGTGAGTAAATCGGAATTCGTAGTTCGGCTGATTTTAGAGGAATATTTGTACGTTTCAAAAATGGACACAGAAAATTTTCTGGTGAAAACCACACAATGGATTCGTATGGCAGGAAATAAAAGTTACTGGTAGGTACGCTTAGAATTACCTTTCAGGGTCTGTGTTGGGCTAAAAGATGCAGCACTGGGTTCTCTCCTAATTACAGGTGAGTAAATCGGAATTCGTAGTTCAGCTGATTTTAGAGGAATATTTGTACGTTTCAAAAATGGACACTTAGAAAATTGTCTGGTGAAAACCACACAATGTATTCCTATGGAAGGAAATCCAAGTTACTGGTAAGTACGCTTAGAATTACTTTTCAGGGTCTGTGCTGGGCTAAAAGATGCAGCCCTGAGTTCTCTCCTGATGACAGGTGAGTAAATCGGAATTCGTAGTTCGGCTGATTTTAGAGGAATATATGTACGTTTCAAAAATGGACACTTAGAAAATTGTCTGGTGAAAACCACACAATGGATTCCTATGGAAGGAAATACAAGTTACTGGTAAGTACGCTTAGAATTACTTTTCAGGGTCTGTGCTGGGCTAAAAGATGCAGCTCTGGGTTCTCTCCTGATTACAGGTGAGTAAATCAGAATTCGTAGTTCGGCTGATTTTAGAGGAATATTTGTGCGGTTCAAAAATGGACACGTAGAAACTTTTCTGGTGAAAACCACACAATGGATTCCTATGGAAGGAAATACAAGTTACTGGTAAGTACGCTTAGAATTACTTTTCAGGGTCAGTGCTGGGCTAAAAGATGCAGCCCTGGGTTCTCTCCTGATAACAGGTGAGTAAATCGGAATTCGTAGTTCGGCTGATTTTAGAGGAATATTTGTACGTTGCAAAAATGGACACAGAAAATTTTCTGGTGAAAACCACACAATGGATTCCTACGGAAGGAAATCCAAGTTACTGGTAAGTACGCTTAGAATTACTTTTTAGGGTCTGTGCTGGGCTAAAAGATGCAGCTCTGGGTTCTCTCCTCATTACAGGTGAGTAAATCAGAATTTGTAGTTCGGCTGATTTTAGAGGAATATTTGTGCGGTTCAAAAATGGACACGTAGAAACTTTTCTGGTGAAAACCACACAATGGATTCCTATGGAAGGAAATACAAGTTACTGGTAAGTACGCTTAGAATTACTTTTCAGGGTCAGTGCTGGGCTAAAAGTTGCAGCCCTGGGTTCTCTCCTGATAACAGGTGAGTAAATCGGAATTCGTAGTTTGGCTGATTTTAGAGGAATATTTGTACGTTTCAAAAATGGACACTTAGAAAATTGTCTGCTGAAAACCACACAATGGATTCCTATGGAAGGAAATACAAGTTACTGGTATGTATGCTTAGAATTACTTTTCAGGGTCAGTGCTGGGCTAAAAGATGCAGCCCTGGGTTCTCTCCTGATAACAGGTGAGTAAATCGGAATTCGTAGTTCGGTTGATTTTAGAGGAATATTTGTACGTTGCAAAAATGGACACAGAAAATTTTCTGGTGAAAACCACACAATGGATTCCTATGGAAGGAAATACAAGTTACTGGTAAGTATGCTTAGAATTACTTTTCAGGGTCAGTGCTGGGCTAAAAGTTGCAGCCCTGGGTTCTCTCCTGATAACAGGTGAGTAAATCGGAATTCGTAGTTTGGCTGATTTTAGAGTAATATTTGTATGTTTCAAAAATGGACATGTAGAAACTTTTCTGGTGAAAACCACACAATGGATTCCTATGGAATGAAATACAAGTTACTGTTAAGTACGCTTAGAACATCTTTTCAGGGTCAGTGCTGGGCTAAAAGATGCAGCCCTGGGTTCTCTCCTGATAACAGGTGAGTAAATCGGAATTCGTAGTTCGGCTGATTTTAGAGGAATATTTGTACGTTTAAAAAATGGACACTTAGAAAATTGTCTGGTGAAAACCACACAATGGATTCATATGGAAGGAATTATAAGTTACTGGTGAGTACGCTTAGAATTACTTTTCAGGGTCTGTGCTGGGCTAAAAGATGCAGCACTGGGTTCTCGCCTGATAACAGGTGAGTAAATCGGAATTCGTAGTTCGGCTGATTTAAGAGGAATATTTGTACGTTTCAAAAATGGACACAGAAAATTTTCTGGTGAAAACCACACAATGGATTCGTATGGCAGGAAATAAAAGTTACTGGTAGGTACGCTTAGAATTACCTTTCAGGGTCTGTGTTGGGCTAAAAGATGCAGCACTGGGTTCTCTCCTAATTACAGGTGAGTAAATCGGAATTCGTAGTTCAGCTGATTTTAGAGGAATATTTGTACGTTTCAAAAATGGACACTTAGAAAATTGTCTGGTGAAAACCACACAATGTATTCCTATGGAAGGAAATCCAAGTTACTGGTAAGTACGCTTAGAATTACTTTTCAGGGTCTGTGCTGGGCTAAAAGATGCAGCCCTGAGTTCTCTCCTGATGACAGGTGAGTAAATCGGAATTCGTAGTTCGGCTGATTTTAGAGGAATATTTGTACGTTTCAAAAATGGACACTTGGAAAATTGTCTGGTGAAAACCACACAATGTATTCCTATGGAAGGAAATACAAGTTACTGGTAAGTACGCTTAGAATTACTTTTCAGGGTCTGTGCTGGGCTAAAAGATGCAGCTCTGGGTTCTCTCCTGATTACAGGTGAGTAAATCAGAATTCGTAGTTCGGCTGATTTTAGAGGAATATTTTTGCGGTTCAAAAATGGACACGTAGAAACTTTTCTGGTGAAAACCACACAATGGATTCCTATGGAAGGAAATACAAGTTACTGGTAAGTACGCTTAGAATTACTTTTCAGGGTCAGTGCTGGGCTAAAAGATGCAGCCCTGGGTTCTCTCCTGATAACAGGTGAGTAAATCGGAATTCGTAGTTCGGCTGATTTTAGAGGAATATTTGTACGTTGCAAAAATGGACACAGAAAATTTTCTGGTGAAAACCACACAATGGATTCCTATGGAAGGAAATACAAGTTACTGGTAAGTATGCTTAGAATTACTTTTCAGGGTCAGTGCTGGGCTAAAAGATGCAGCCCTGGGTTCTCTCCTGATAACAGGTGAGTAAATCAGAATTAGTAGTTTGGCTGATTTTAGAGGAATATTTGTACGTTTCAAAAATGGACACAGAAATTTTTTGGGTGAAAACCACACAATGGATTCCTATGGAAGGAAATACAAGTTACTGGTAAGTACGTTTAGAATTACTTTTCAGGGTCAGTGCTGGGCTAAAAGATGCAGCACTGGGTTCTCTCCTGATAACAGGTGAGTAAATCGGAATTCGTAGTTCGGCTGATTTTAGAGGAATATTGTACGTTTCAAAAATGGACACAGAAAATTTTCTGGTGAAAACCACACAATGGATTCCTATGGAAGGAAATACAAGTTACTGGTAAGTACGCTTAGAATTACTTTTCAGGGTCAGTGCTGGGCTAAAAGATGCAGCCCTGTGTTCTCTCCTGATAACAGGTGAGTAAATCGGAATTCGTAGTTTGGCTGATTTTAGAGGAATATTTGTACGTTTCAAAAATAGACACGTAGAAACTTTTCTAGGGAAAACCACACAATGGATTCCTATGGAAGGAAATACAAGTTACTGGTAAGTATGCTTAGAATTACTTTTCAGGGTCTTTGCTGGGCTAAAAGATGCAGCACTGGGTGCTCTCCTGATTACAAGTGAGTAAATCGGAATTCTTAGTTCGGCTTATTTTAGAGGAATATTTGTACGTTTCAAAAATGAACACAGAAAATGTTCTGGTGAAAACCACACAATGTATTCCTATGGAGGTAAATAAAAGTAACTGGTAAGTACGCTTATAATTACTTTTCAGGGTCAGTGCTGGGCTAAAAAATGCAGCCCTGGGTTCATTCTTGATAACAGGTGAGTAAATCAGAATTCGTAGTTCGGCTGATTTTAGAGGAATATTTGTACGTTTAAAAAATGGACACTGAAAATTTTCTGGTGAAAACAACACAATGTATTCCTATGGAAGGAAATACAAGTTACTGGTAAATACGCTTAGAATTACTTTTCAGGGTCTGTGCTGGGCCAAAAGATTCAGCACTAGGTTCTCTCCTAATTACAGGTGAGTTAATCGGAATTCGTAGTTCATCTGATTTTAGAGGAATAGTTGTACGTTTCAAAAATGGACACAGAACATTTTCTGGTAAAAACCACACAATGGATTCCTATAGAAGGAAATACAAGTTACTGGTAAGTACGCTTATAATTACTTTTCAGGGTCAGTGCTGGGCTAAAAGATGCAGCCCTGGGTTCTCTCCTGATAACAGGTGAGTAAATCGGAATTCGGAGTTCGGCTGATTTTAGAGGAATATTTGTACGTTTCAAAAACGGACACAGAAAATTTTCTGGTGAAAACCACACAATGGATTCCTATGGCAGGAAAAAAAGTTACTGGTAGGTACGCTTAGAATTACTTTTCAGGGTCTGTGCTGGGCTAAAAGATGCAGCACTGGGTTCTCTCCTAAATACAGGTGAGTAAATCGGAATTCGTAGTTCAGCTGATTTTAGAGGAATATTTGTACGTTTCAAAAATGGACACTTAGAAAATTGTCTGGTGAAAACCACACAATGAATTCCTACGGAAGGAAATCCAAGTTACTGGTAAGTACGCTTAGAATTACTTTTTAGGGTCTGTGCTGGGCTAAAAGATGCAGCTCTGGGTTCTCTCCTGATTACAGGTGAGTAAATCAGAATTCGTAGTTCGGCTGATTTTAGAGGAATATTTGTGCGGTTCAAAAATGGACACGTAGAAACTTTTCTGGTGAAAACCACACAATGGATTCCTATGGAAGGAAATACAAGTTACTGGTAAGTACGCTTAGAATTACTTTTCAGGGTCAGTGCTGGGCTAAAAGTTGCAGCCCTGGGTTCTCTCCTGATAACAGGTGAGTAAATCGGAATTCGTAGTTTGGCTGATTTTAGAGGAATATTTGTACGTTTCAAAAATGGACACTTAGAAAATTGTCTGCTGAAAACCACACAATGGATTCCTATGGAAGGAAATACAAGTTACTGGTATGTATGCTTAGAATTACTTTTCAGGGTCTGTGCTGGGCTAAAAGATGCAGCTCTAGGTTCTCTCCTGATTACAGGTGAGTAAATCAGAATTCGTAGTTCGGCTGATTTTAGAGGAATATTTTTGCGGTTCAAAAATGGACACGTAGAAACTTTTCTGGTGAAAACCACACAATGGATTCCTATGGAAGGAAATACAAGTTACTGGTAAGTACGCTTAGAATTACTTTTCAGGGTCAGTGCTCGGCTAAAAGATGCAGCCCTGGGTTCTCTCCTGATAACAGGTGAGTAAATCGGAATTCGTAGTTCGGCTGATTTTAGAGGAATATTTGTACGTTGCAAAAATGGACACAGAAAATTTTCTGGTGAAAACCACACAATGGATTCCTATGGAAGGAAATACAAGTTACTGGTAAGTATGCTTAGAATTAGTTTTCAGGGTCAGTGCTGGGCTAAAAGATGCAGCCCTGGGTTCTCTCCTGATAACAGGTGAGTAAATCGGAATTCGTAGTTTGGCTGATTTTAGAGTAATATTCGTATGTTTCAAAAATGGACACTTAGAAAATTGTCTGCTGAAAACCACACAATGGATTCCTATGGAAGGAGGTACAAGTTACTGGTAAGTACGCTTAGAATTACTTTTCAGGGTCTGTGCTGGGCTAAAAGATGCAGCTCTGGGTTCTCTCCTGATTACAGGTGAGTAAATCGGAATTCGTTGTTCGGCTGATTTTAGAGGAATATTTGTACGTTTCAAAAATAGACACGTAGAAACTTTTCTGGTGAAAACCACACAATGGATTCCTATGGAATGAAATACAAGTTACTGTTAAGTACGCTTAGAACATCTTTTCAGGGTCAGTGCTGGGCTAAAAGATGCAGCCCTGGGTTCTCTCCTGATAACAGGTGAGTAAATCGGAATTCGTAGTTCGGCTGATTTTAGAGGAATATTTGTACGTTTAAAAAATGGACACTTAGAAAATTGTCTGGTGAAAACCACACAATGGATTCATATGGAAGGAATTATAAGTTACTGGTGAGTACGCTTAGAATTACTTTTCAGGGTCTGTGCAGGGCTAAAAGATGCAGCACTGGGTTCTCTCCTGATAACAGGTGAGTAAATCGGAATTCGTAGTTCGGCTGATTTTAGAGGAATATTTGTACGTTTCAAAAATGGACACAGAAAATTTTCTGGTGAAAACCACACAATGGATTCGTATGGCAGGAAATAAAAGTTACTGGTAGGTACGCTTAGAATTACCTTTCATGGTCTGTGTTGGGCTAAAAGATGCAGCACTGGGTTCTCTCCTAATTACAGGTGAGTAAATCGGAATTCGTAGTTCAGCTGATTTTAGAGGAATATTTGTACGTTTCAAAAATGGACACTTAGAAAATTGTCTGGTGAAAACCACACAATGTATTCCTATGGAAGGAAATCCAAGTTACTGGTAAGTACGCTTAGAATTACTTTTCAGGGTCTGTGCTGGGCTAAAAGATGCAGCCCTGAGTTCTCTCCTGATGACAGGTGAGTAAATCGGAATTCGTAGTTCGGCTGATTTTAGAGGAATATATGTACGTTTCAAAAATGGACACTTAGAAAATTGTCTGGTGAAAACCACACAATGGATTCCTATGGAAGGAAATACAAGTTACTGGTAAGTACGCTTAGAATTACTTTTCAGGGTCTGTGCTGGGCTAAAAGATGCAGCTCTGGGTTCTCTCCTGATTACAGGTGAGTAAATCAGAATTCGTAGTTCGGCTGATTTTAGAGGAATATTTGTGCGGTTCAAAAATGGACACGTAGAAACTTTTCTGGTGAAAACCACACAATGGATTCCTATGGAAGGAAATACAAGTTACTGGTAAGTACGCTTAGAATTACTTTTCAGGGTCAGTGCTGGGCTAAAAGATGCAGCCCTGGGTTCTCTCCTGATAACAGGTGAGTAAATCGGAATCCGTAGTTCGGCTGATTTTAGAGGAATATTTGTGCGGTTCAAAAATGGACACGTAGAAACTTTTCTGGTGAAAACCACACAATGGATTCCTATGGAAGGAAATACAAGTTACTGGTAAGTACGCTTAGAATTACTTTTCAGGGTCAGTGCTGGGCTAAAAGATGCAGCCCTGGGTTCTCTCCTGATAACAGCTGAGTAAATCGGAATTCATAGTTCGGCTGATTTTAGAGGAATATTTGTACGTTTCAAAAATGGACACTTAGAAAATTGTCTGCCGAAAACCACACAATGGATTCCTATGGAAGGAAATACAAGTTACTGGTAAGTACGCTTAGAATTACTTTTCAGGGTCTGTGCTGGGCTAAAAGATGCAGCTCTGGGTTCTCTCCTGATTACAGGTGAGTAAATCGGAATTCGTAGTTCGGCTGATTTTAGAGGAATATTTGTACGTTTCAAAAATAGACACGTAGAAACTTTTCTGGTGAAAACCACACAATGGATTCCTATGGAAGGAAATACAAGTTACTGGTAAGTACGCTTAGAATTATTTTTCAGGGTCAGTGCTGGGCTAAAAGATGCAGCTATGGGTTCTCTCCTGATTACAGGTGAGAAAATCAGAATTCGTAGTTCGGCTGATTTTAGAGGAATATTTGTGCGGTTCAAAAATGGACACGTAGAAACTTTTCTGGTGAAAACCACACAATGGATTCCTATGGAAGGAAATACAAGTTACTGGTAAGTACGCTTAGAATTACTTTTCAGGGTCAGTGCTGGGCTAAAAGATGCAGCCCTGGGTTCATTCTTGATAACAGGTGAGTAAATAGGAATTCGTAGTTCGGCTGACTTTAGAGGAATATTTGTACGTTTCAAAAATGGACACAGAAAATTTTCTGGTGAAAACAACACAATGTATTCCTATGGAAGGAAATACAAGTTACTGGTAAATACGCTTAGAATTACTTTTCAGGGTCTGTGCTGGGCTAAAAGATGCAGCACTGGGTTCTCTCCTAATTACAGGTGAGTTAATCGGAATTCGTAGTTCGGCTGATTTTAGAGGAATATTTGTACATTTCAAAAATGGACACAGAACATTTTCTGGTGAAAACCACACAATGGATTCCTATGGAAGGAAATACAAGTTACTGGTAAGTACGCTTAGAATTACTTTTCAGGGTCAGTGCTGGGCTAAAAGATGCAGCCCTGGGTTCTCTCCTGATAACAGGTGAGTAAATCGGAATTCGTAGTTTGGCTGATTTTAGAGGAATATTTGTACGTTTCAAAAATGGACACAGAAAATTTTCTGGTGAAAACCACACAATGGATTCCTATGGCAGGAAATAAAAGTTACTGGTAAGTACGCTTAGAATTACTTTTCAGGGTCTGTGCTGGGTTAAAAGATGCAGCCCTGAGTTCTCTCCTGATGACAGGTGAGTAAATCGGAATTCGTAGTTCGGCTGATTTTAGAGGAATATATGTACGTTTCAAAAATGGACACTTAGAAAATTGTCTGGTGAAAACCACGCAATGGATTCCTATGGAAGGAAATACAAGTTACTGGTAAGTACGCTTAGAATTACTTTTCAGGGTCTGTGCTGTGCTAAAAGATGCAGCTCTGGGTCCTCTCCTGATTACAGGTGAGTAAATCAGAATTCGTAGTTCGGCTGATTTTAGAGGAATATTTGTACGTTTCAAAAATAGACACGTAGAAACTTTTCTGGTGAAAACCACACAATGGATTCCTATGGAAGGAAATACAAGTTACTGGTAAGTACGCTTAGAATTACTTTTCAGGGTCAGTGCTGGGCTAAAAGATGCAGCCCTGGGTTCTCTCCTGATAACAGGTGAGTAAATCGGAATTCGTAGTTCGGCTTCTTTTAGAGGAATATTTGTACGTTTCAAAAATGGACACAGAAAATTTTCTGGTGAAAACCACACAATGGATTTCTATGGAAGGAAATACAAGTTACTGGTAAGTACGCTTAGAATTACTTTTCAGGGTCAGTGCTGGGCTAAAAGATGCAGCCCTGGGTCCTCTCCTGATAACAGGTGAGTAAATCGGAATTCGTAGTCCGGCTGATTTTAGAGGAATATTTGTACGTTTAAAAAATGGACACTTAGAAAATTTTCTGGTGAAAACCACACAATGTATTCCTATGGAAGGAAATACAAGTTACTGGTAAGTACGCTTAGAATTACTTTTCAGGGTCAGTGCTGGGCTAAAAGATGCAGCCCTGGGTTCTCTCCTGATAACAGGTGAGTAAATCGGAATTCGTAGTTCGGCTGATTTTAGAGGAATATTTGTACGTTTCAAAAATGGACACTTAGAAAATTGTCTGGTGAAAACCACACAATGGATTCCTATGGAAGGAAATACAAGTTACTGGTAAGTACGCTTAGAATTACTTTTCAGGGTCAGTGCTGGGCTAAAAGTTGCAGCCCTGGGTTCTCTCCTGATAACAGGTGAGTAAATCGGAATTCGTAGTTTGGCTGATTTTAAAGGAATATTTGTACGTTTCAAATATGGACACTTAGAAAATTGTCTGCCGAAAACCACACAATGGATTCCTATGGAAGGAAATACAAGTTACTGGTAAGTACGCTTAGAATTACTTTTCAGGGTCTGTGCTGGGCTAAAAGATGCAGCTCTGGGTTCTCTCCTGATTACAGGTGAGTAAATCGGAATTCGTAGTTCGGCTGATTTTAGAGGAATATTTGTACGTTTCAAAAATAGACACGTAGAAACTTTTCTGGTGAAAACCACACAATGGATTCCTATGGAAGGAAATACAAGTTACTGGTAAGTACGCTTAGAATTATTTTTCAGGGTCAGTGCTGGGCTAAAAGATGCAGCTATGGGTTCTCTCCTGATTACAGGTGAGAAAATCAGAATTCGTAGTTCGGCTGATTTTAGAGGAATATTTGTGCGGTTCAAAAATGGACACGTAGAAACTTTTCTGGTGAAAACCACACAATGGATTCCTGTGGAAGGAAATACAAGTTACTGGTAAGTACGCTTAGAATTACTTTTCAGGGTCAGTGCTGGGCTAAAAGATGCAGTCCTGGGTTCTCTCCTGATAACAGGTGAGTAAATCGGAATTCGTAGTTCGGCTGATTTTAGAGGAATATTTGTACGTTTCAAAAATGGACACAGAAAATTTTCTGGTGAAAACCACACAATGGATTCCTATGGAAGGAAATACAAGTTACTGGTAAGTACGCTTAGAATTACTTTTCAGGGTCAGTGCTGGGCTAAAAGATGCAGCCCTGGGTTCTCTCCTGATAACAGGTGAGTAACCGGAATTCGTAGTCCGGCTGATTTTAGAGGAATATTTGTACGTTTAAAAAATGGACACTTAGAAAATTGTCTGGTGAAAACCACACAATGGATTCATATGGAAGGAATTATAAGTTACTGGTAAGAACGCTTAGAATTACTTTTCAGGGTCTGTGCTGGGCTAAAAGATGCAGCACTGGGTTCTTTCCTGATTACAGGTGAGTAAATCGGAATTCGTAGTTCGGCTTATTTTAGAGGAATATTTGTACGTTTCAAAAATGAACACAGAAAATTTTCTGGTGAAAACCACACAATGTATTCCTATGGAGGGAAATAAAAGTAACTGGTAAGTACGCTTATAATTACTTTTCAGGGTCAGTGCTGGGCTAAAAAATGCAGCCTTGGGTTCATTCTTGATAACAGGTGAGTAAATAGGAATTCGTAGTTCGGCTGACTTTAGAGGAATATTTGTACGTTTCAAAAATGGACACAGAAAATTTTCTGGTGAAAACAACACAATGTATTCCTATAGAAGGAAATACAAGTTACTGGTAAGTATGCTTAGAATTACTTTTCAGGGTCAGTGCTGGGCTAAAAGATGCAGCCCTGGGTTCTCTCCTGATAAAAGGTGAGTAAATCGGAATTCGTAGTTCGGCTGATTTTAGAGGAATATTTGTACGTTTCAAAAATGGACACAGAAAATTTTCTGGTGAAAACCACACAATGGATTCGTATGGCAGGAAATACAAGTTACTGGTAGGTACGCTTAGAATTACCTTTCAGGGTCTGTGCTGGGCTAAAAGATGCAGCACTGGGTTCTCTCCTAATTACAGGTGAGTAAATCGGAATTCGTAGTTCAGCTGATTTTAGAGGAATATTTGTACGTTTCAAAAATGGACACTTAGAAAATTGTCTGGTGAAAACCACACAATGTATTCCTAAGGAAGGAAATCCAAGTTACTGGTAAGTACGCTTAGAATTACTTTTCAGGGTCTGTGCTGGGCTAAAAGATGCAGCCCTGAGTTCTGTCCTGATGACAGGTGAGTAAATCGGAATTTTTAGTTCGGCTGATTTTAGAGGAATATATGTACGTTTCAAAAATGGACACTTAGAAAATTGTCTGGTGAAAACCACACAATGGATTCCTATGGAAGGAAATACAAGTTACTGGTAAGTACGCTTAGAATTACTTTTCAGGGTCTGTGCTGGGCTAAAAGATGCAGCTCTGGGTTCTCTCCTGATTACAGGTGAGTAAATCAGAATTCGTAGTTCGGCTGATTTTAGAGGAATATTTGTGCGGTTCAAAAATGGACACGTAGAAACTTTTCTGGTGAAAACCACACAATGGATTCCTATGGAAGGAAATACAAGTTACTGGTAAGTACGCTTAGAATTACTTTTCAGGGTCAGTGCTGGGCTAAAAGATGCAGCCCTGGGTTCTCTCCTGATAACAGGTGAGGAAATCGGAATTCGTAGTTCGGCTGATTTTAGAGGAATATTTGTACGTTTCAAAAATGGACACAGAACATTTTCTGGTGAAAACCACACAATGGATTCCTATGGAAGGAAATACAAGTTACTGGTAAGTACGCTTAGAATTACTTTTCAGGGTCAGTGCTGGGCTAAAAGTTGCAGCCCTGGGTTCTCTCCTGATAACAGGTGAGTAAATCGGAATTCGTAGTTTGGCTGATTTTAGAGGAATATTTGTACGTTTCAAAAATGGACACTTAGAAAATTGTCTGCTGAAAACCACACAATGGATTCCTATGGAAGGAAATACAAGTTACTGGTAAGTACGCTTAGAATTACTTTTCAGGGTCTGTGCTGGGCTAAAAGATGCAGCTCTGGGTTCTCTCCTGATTACAGGTGAGTAAATCAGAATTCGTAGTTCGGCTGATTTTAGAGGAATATTTGTACGTTTCAAAAATAGACACGTAGAAACTTTTCTGGTGAAAACCACACAATGGATTCCTATGGAAGGAAATACAAGTTACTGGTAAGTACGCTTAGAATTACTTTTCAGGGTCAGTGCTGGGCTAAAAGATGCAGCCCTGGGTTCTCTCCTGATAACAGGTGAGTAAATCGGAATTCGTAGTTCGGCTGATTTTAGAGGAATATTTGTACGTTTCAAAAATGGACACAGAAAATTTTCTGGTGAAAACCACACAATGGATTTCTATGGAAGGAAATACAAGTTACTGGTAAGTACGCTTAGAATTACTTTTCAGGGTCAGTGCTGGGCTAAAAGATGCAGCCCTGGGTTCTCTCCTGATAACAGGTGAGTAAATCGGAATTCGTAGTTCGGCTTATTTTAGAGGAATATTTGTACGTTTCAAAAATGAACACAGAAAATTTTCTGGTGAAAACCACACAATGTATTCCTATGGAGGGAAATAAAAGTAACTGGTAAGTACGCTTATAATTACTTTTCAGGGTCAGTGCTGGGCTAAAAAATGCAGCCCTGGGTTCATTCTTGATAACAGGTGAGTAAATAGGAATTCGTAGTTCGGCTGACTTTAGAGGAATATTTGTACGTTTCAAAAATGGACACAGAAAATTTTCTGGTGAAAACAACACAATGTATTCCTATAGAAGGAAATACAAGTTACTGGTAAGTATGCTTAGAATTACTTTTCAGGGTCAGTGCTGGGCTAAAAGATGCAGCCCTGGGTTCTCTCCTGATAACAGGTGAGTAAATCGGAATTCGTAGTTCGGCTGATTTTAGAGGAATATTTGTACGTTTCAAAAATGGACACAGAAAATTTTCTGGTGAAAACCACACAATGGATTCGTATGGCAGGAAATAAAAGTTACTGGTAGGTACGCTTAGAATTACCTTTCAGGGTCTGTGCTGGGCTAAAAGATGCAGCACTGGGTTCTCTCCTAATTACAGGTGAGTAAATCGAAATTCGTAGTTCAGCTGATTTTAGAGGAATATTTGTACGTTTCAAAAATGGACACTTAGAAAATTGTCTGGTGAAAACCACACAATGTATTCCTATGGAAGGAAATCCAAGTTACTGGTAAGTACGCTTAGAATTACTTTTCAGGGTCTGTGCTGGGCTAAAAGATGCAGCCCTGAGTTCTCTCCTGATGACAGGTGAGTAAATCGGAATTCGTAGTTCGGCTGATTTTAGAGGAATATATGTACGTTTCAAAAATGGACACTTAGAAAATTGTCTGGTGAAAACCACACAATGGATTCCTATGGAAGGAAATACAAGTTACTGGTAAGTACGCTTAGAATTACTTTTCAGGGTCTGTGCTGGGCTAAAAGATGCAGCTCTGGGTTCTCTCCTGATTACAGGTGAGTAAATCAGAATTCGTAGTTCGGCTGATTTTAGAGGAATATTTGTGCGGTTCAAAAATGGACACGTAGAAACTTTTCTGGTGAAAACCACACAATGGATTCCTATGGAAGGAAATACAAGTTACTGGTAAGTACGCTTAGAATTACTTTTCAGGGTCAGTGCTGGGCTAAAAGATGCAGCCCTGGGTTCTCTCCTGATAACAGGTGAGTAAATAGGAATTCGTACTTCGGCTGATTTTAGAGGAATATATGTACGTTTGAAAAATGGACACTTAGAAAATTGTCTGGTGAAAACCACACAATGGATTCCTATGGAAGGAAATACAAGTTACTGGTAAGTACGCTTAGAATTACTTTTCAGGGTCAGTGCTGGGCTAAAAGTTGCAGCCCTGGGTTCTCTCCTGATAACAGGTGAGTAAATCGGAATTCGTAGTTTGGCTGATTTTAAAGGAATATTTGTACGTTTCAAAAATGGACACTTAGAAAATTGTCTGCCGAAAACCACACAATGGATTCCTATGGAAGGAAATACAAGTTACTGGTAAGTACGCTTAGAATTACTTTTCAGGGTCTGTGCTGGGCTAAAAGATGCAGCTCTGGGTTCTCTCCTGATTACAGGTGAGTAAATCGGAATTCGTAGTTCGGCTGATTTTAGAGGAATATTTGTACGTTTCAAAAATAGACACGTAGAAACTTTTCTGGTGAAAACCACACAATGGATTCCTATGGAAGGAAATACAAGTTACTGGTAAGTACGCTTAGAATTATTTTTCAGGGTCAGTGCTGGGCTAAAAGATGCAGCTATGGGTTCTCTCCTGATTACAGGTGAGAAAATCAGAATTCGTAGTTCGGCTGATTTTAGAGGAATATTTGTGCGGTTCAAAAATGGACACGTAGAAACTTTTCTGGTGAAAACCACACAATGGATTCCTGTGGAAGGAAATACAAGTTACTGGTAAGTACGCTTAGAATTACTTTTCAGGGTCAGTGCTGGGCTAAAAGATGCAGTCCTGGGTTCTCTCCTGATAACAGGTGAGTAAATCGGAATTCGTAGTTCGGCTGATTTTAGAGGAATATTTGTACGTTTCAAAAATGGACACAGAAAATTTTCTGGTGAAAACCACACAATGGATTCCTATGGAAGGAAATACAAGTTACTGGTAAGTACGCTTAGAATTACTTTTCAGGGTCAGTGCTGGGCTAAAAGATGCAGCCCTGGGTTCTCTCCTGATAACAGGTGAGTAAATCGGAATTCGTAGTCCGGCTGATTTTAGAGGAATATTTGTACGTTTAAAAAATGGACACTTAGAAAATTGTCTGGTGAAAACCACACAATGGATTCATATGGAAGGAATTATAAGTTACTGGTAAGAACGCTTAGAATTACTTTTCAGGGTCTGTGCTGGGCTAAAAGATGCAGCACTGGGTTCTTTCCTGATTACAGGTGAGTAAATCGGAATTCGTAGTTCGGCTTATTTTAGAGGAATATTTGTACGTTTCAAAAATGAACACAGAAAATTTTCTGGTGAAAACCACACAATGTATTCCTATGGAGGGAAATAAAAGTAACTGGTAAGTACGCTTATAATTACTTTTCAGGGTCAGTGCTGGGCTAAAAAATGCAGCCTTGGGTTCATTCTTGATAACAGGTGAGTAAATAGGAATTCGTAGTTCGGCTGACTTTAGAGGAATATTTGTACGTTTCAAAAATGGACACAGAAAATTTTCTGGTGAAAACAACACAATGTATTCCTATAGAAGGAAATACAAGTTACTGGTAAGTATGCTTAGAATTACTTTTCAGGGTCAGTGCTGGGCTAAAAGATGCAGCCCTGGGTTCTCTCCTGATAACAGGTGAGTAAATCGGAATTCGTAGTTCGGCTGATTTTAGAGGAATATTTGTACGTTTCAAAAATGGACACAGAAAATTTTCTGGTGAAAACCACACAATGGATTCGTATGGCAGGAAATACAAGTTACTGGTAGGTACGCTTAGAATTACCTTTCAGGGTCTGTGCTGGGCTAAAAGATGCAGCACTGGGTTCTCTCCTAATTACAGGTGAGTAAATCGGAATTCGTAGTTCAGCTGATTTTAGAGGAATATTTGTACGTTTCAAAAATGGACACTTAGAAAATTGTCTGGTGAAAACCACACAATGTATTCCTATGGAAGGAAATCCAAGTTACTGGTAAGTACGCTTAGAATTACTTTTCAGGGTCTGTGCTGGGCTAAAAGATGCAGCCCTGAGTTCTGTCCTGATGACAGGTGAGTAAATCGGAATTCGTAGTTCGGCTGATTTTAGAGGAATATATGTACGTTTCAAAAATGGACACTTAGAAAATTGTCTGGTGAAAACCACACAATGGATTCCTATGGAAGGAAATACAAGTTACTGGTAAGTACGATTAGAATTACTTTTCAGGGTCTGTGCTGGGCTAAAAGATGCAGCTCTGGGTTCTCTCCTGATTACAGGTGAGTAAATCAGAATTCGTAGTTCGGCTGATTTTAGAGGAATATTTGTGCGGTTCAAAAATGGACACGTAGAAACTTTTCTGGTGAAAACCACACAATGGATTCCTATGGAAGGAAATACAAGTTACTGGTAAGTACGCTTAGAATTACTTTTCAGGGTCAGTGCTGGGCTAAAAGATGCAGCCCTGGGTTCTCTCCTGATAACAGGTGAGGAAATCGGAATTCGTAGTTTGGCTGATTTTAGAGGAATATTTGTACGTTTCAAAAATGGACACAGAAAATTTTCTGCTGAAAACCACACAATGTATTCCTATAGAAGGAAATACAAGTTACTGGTAAGTATGCTTAGAATTACTTTTCAGGGTCAGTGCTGGGCTAAAAGATGCAGCCCTGGGTTCTCTCCTGATAACAGGTGAGTAAATCGGAATTCGTAGTTCGGCTGATTTTAGAGGAATATTTGTACGTTTCAAAAATGGACACAGAAAATTTTCTGGTGAAAACCACACAATGGATTCGTATGGCAGGAAATAAAAGTTACTGGTAGGTACGCTTAGAATTACCTTTCAGGGTCTGTGCTGGGCTAAAAGATGCAGCACTGGGTTCTCTCCTAATTACAGGTGAGTAAATCGAAATTCGTAGTTCAGCTGATTTTAGAGGAATATTTGTACGTTTCAAAAATGGACACTTAGAAAATTGTCTGGTGAAAACCACACAATGTATTCCTATGGAAGGAAATCCAAGTTACTGGTAAGTACGCTTAGAATTACTTTTCAGGGTCTGTGCTGGGCTAAAAGATGCAGCCCTGAGTTCTCTCCTGATGACAGGTGAGTAAATCGGAATTCGTAGTTCGGCTGATTTTAGAGGAATATATGTACGTTTCAAAAATGGACACTTAGAAAATTGTCTGGTGAAAACCACACAATGGATTCCTATGGAAGGAAATACAAGTTACTGGTAAGTACGCTTAGAATTACTTTTCAGGGTCTGTGCTGGGCTAAAAGATGCAGCTCTGGGTTCTCTCCTGATTACAGGTGAGTAAATCAGAATTCGTAGTTCGGCTGATTTTAGAGGAATATTTGTGCGGTTCAAAAATGGACACGTAGAAACTTTTCTGGTGAAAACCACACAATGGATTCCTATGGAAGGAAATACAAGTTACTGGTAAGTACGCTTAGAATTACTTTTCAGGGTCAGTGCTGGGCTAAAAGATGCAGCCCTGGGTTCTCTCCTGATAACAGGTGAGTAAATAGGAATTCGTACTTCGGCTGATTTTAGAGGAATATATGTACGTTTGAAAAATGGACACTTAGAAAATTGTCTGGTGAAAACCACACAATGGATTCCTATGGAAGGAAATACAAGTTACTGGTAAGTACGCTTAGAATTACTTTTCAGGGTCAGTGCTGGGCTAAAAGTTGCAGCCCTGGGTTCTCTCCTGATAACAGGTGAGTAAATCGGAATTCGTAGTTTGGCTGATTTTAAAGGAATATTTGTACGTTTCAAAAATGGACACTTAGAAAATTGTCTGCCGAAAACCACACAATGGATTCCTATGGAAGGAAATACAAGTTACTGGTAAGTACGCTTAGAATTACTTTTCAGGGTCTGTGCTGGGCTAAAAGATGCAGCTCTGGGTTCTCTCCTGATTACAGGTGAGTAAATCGGAATTCGTAGTTCGGCTGATTTTAGAGGAATATTTGTACGTTTCAAAAATAGACACGTAGAAACTTTTCTGGTGAAAACCACACAATGGATTCCTATGGAAGGAAATACAAGTTACTGGTAAGTACGCTTAGAATTATTTTTCAGGGTCAGTGCTGGGCTAAAAGATGCAGCTATGGGTTCTCTCCTGATTACAGGTGAGAAAATCAGAATTCGTAGTTCGGCTGATTTTAGAGGAATATTTGTGCGGTTCAAAAATGGACACGTAGAAACTTTTCTGGTGAAAACCACACAATGGATTCCTGTGGAAGGAAATACAAGTTACTGGTAAGTACGCTTAGAATTACTTTTCAGGGTCAGTGCTGGGCTAAAAGATGCAGTCCTGGGTTCTCTCCTGATAACAGGTGAGTAAATCGGAATTCGTAGTTCGGCTGATTTTAGAGGAATATTTGTACGTTTCAAAAATGGACACAGAAAATTTTCTGGTGAAAACCACACAATGGATTCCTATGGAAGGAAATACAAGTTACTGGTAAGTACGCTTAGAATTACTTTTCAGGGTCAGTGCTGGGCTAAAAGATGCAGCCCTGGGTTCTCTCCTGATAACAGGTGAGTAAATCGGAATTCGTAGTCCGGCTGATTTTAGAGGAATATTTGTACGTTTAAAAAATGGACACTTAGAAAATTGTCTGGTGAAAACCACACAATGGATTCATATGGAAGGAATTATAAGTTACTGGTAAGAACGCTTAGAATTACTTTTCAGGGTCTGTGCTGGGCTAAAAGATGCAGCACTGGGTTCTTTCCTGATTACAGGTGAGTAAATCGGAATTCGTAGTTCGGCTTATTTTAGAGGAATATTTGTACGTTTCAAAAATGAACACAGAAAATTTTCTGGTGAAAACCACACAATGTATTCCTATGGAGGGAAATAAAAGTAACTGGTAAGTACGCTTATAATTACTTTTCAGGGTCAGTGCTGGGCTAAAAAATGCAGCCTTGGGTTCATTCTTGATAACAGGTGAGTAAATAGGAATTCGTAGTTCGGCTGACTTTAGAGGAATATTTGTACGTTTCAAAAATGGACACAGAAAATTTTCTGGTGAAAACAACACAATGTATTCCTATAGAAGGAAATACAAGTTACTGGTAAGTATGCTTAGAATTACTTTTCAGGGTCAGTGCTGGGCTAAAAGATGCAGCCCTGGGTTCTCTCCTGATAACAGGTGAGTAAATCGGAATTCGTAGTTCGGCTGATTTTAGAGGAATATTTGTACGTTTCAAAAATGGACACAGAAAATTTTCTGGTGAAAACCACACAATGGATTCGTATGGCAGGAAATACAAGTTACTGGTAGGTACGCTTAGAATTACCTTTCAGGGTCTGTGCTGGGCTAAAAGATGCAGCACTGGGTTCTCTCCTAATTACAGGTGAGTAAATCGGAATTCGTAGTTCAGCTGATTTTAGAGGAATATTTGTACGTTTCAAAAATGGACACTTAGAAAATTGTCTGGTGAAAACCACACAATGTATTCCTATGGAAGGAAATCCAAGTTACTGGTAAGTACGCTTAGAATTACTTTTCAGGGTCTGTGCTGGGCTAAAAGATGCAGCCCTGAGTTCTGTCCTGATGACAGGTGAGTAAATCGGAATTCGTAGTTCGGCTGATTTTAGAGGAATATATGTACGTTTCAAAAATGGACACTTAGAAAATTGTCTGGTGAAAACCACACAATGGATTCCTATGGAAGGAAATACAAGTTACTGGTAAGTACGCTTAGAATTACTTTTCAGGGTCTGTGCTGGGCTAAAAGATGCAGCTCTGGGTTCTCTCCTGATTACAGGTGAGTAAATCAGAATTCGTAGTTCGGCTGATTTTAGAGGAATATTTGTGCGGTTCAAAAATGGACACGTAGAAACTTTTCTGGTGAAAACCACACAATGGATTCCTATGGAAGGAAATACAAGTTACTGGTAAGTACGCTTAGAATTACTTTTCAGGGTCAGTGCTGGGCTAAAAGATGCAGCCCTGGGTTCTCTCCTGATAACAGGTGAGGAAATCGGAATTCGTAGTTCGGCTGATTTTAGAGGAATATTTGTACGTTTCAAAAATGGACACAGAACATTTTCTGGTGAAAACCACACAATGGATTCCTATGGAAGGAAATACAAGTTACTGGTAAGTACGCTTAGAATTACTTTTCAGGGTCAGTGCTGGGCTAAAAGTTGCAGCCCTGGGTTCTCTCCTGATAACAGGTGAGTAAATCGGAATTCGTAGTTTGGCTGATTTTAGAGGAATATTTGTACGTTTCAAAAATGGACACTTAGAAAATTGTCTGCTGAAAACCACACAATGGATTCCTATGGAAGGAAATACAAGTTACTGGTAAGTACGCTTAGAATTACTTTTCAGGGTCTGTGCTGGGCTAAAAGATGCAGCTCTGGGTTCTCTCCTGATTACAGGTGAGTAAATCAGAATTCGTAGTTCGGCTGATTTTAGAGGAATATTTGTACGTTTCAAAAATAGACACGTAGAAACTTTTCTGGTGAAAACCACACAATGGATTCCTATGGAAGGAAATACAAGTTACTGGTAAGTACGCTTAGAATTACTTTTCAGGGTCAGTGCTGGGCTAAAAGATGCAGCCCTGGGTTCTCTCCTGATAACAGGTGAGTAAATCGGAATTCGTAGTTCGGCTGATTTTAGAGGAATATTTGTACGTTTCAAAAATGGACACAGAAAATTTTCTGGTGAAAACCACACAATGGATTTCTATGGAAGGAAATACAAGTTACTGGTAAGTACGCTTAGAATTACTTTTCAGGGTCAGTGCTGGGCTAAAAGATGCAGCCCTGGGTTCTCTCCTGATAACAGGTGAGTAAATCGGAATTCGTAGTCCGGCTGATTTTAGAGGAATATTTGTACGTTTAAAAAATGGACACTTAGAAAATTGTCTGGTGAAAACCACACAATGGATTCATATGGAAGGAATTATAAGTTACTGGTAAGAACGCTTAGAATTACTTTTCAGGGTCTGTGCTGGGCTAAAAGATGCAGCACTGGGTTCTTTCCTGATTACAGGTGAGTAAATCGGAATTCGTATTTCGGCTTATTTTAGAGGAATATTTGTACGTTTCAAAAATGAACACAGAAAATTTTCTGGTGAAAACCACACAATGTATTCCTATGGCGGGAAATAAAAGTAACTGGTAAGTACGCTTATAATTACTTTTCAGGGTCAGTGCTGGGCTAAAAAATGCAGCCCTGGGTTCATTCTTGATAACAGGTGAGTAAATAGGAATTCGTAGTTCGGCTGACTTTAGAGGAATATTTGTACGTTTCAAAAATGGACACAGAAAATTTTCTGGTGAAAACAACACAATGTATTCCTATAGAAGGAAATACAAGTTACTGGTAAGTATGCTTAGAATTACTTTTCAGGGTCAGTGCTGGGCTAAAAGATGCAGCCCTGGGTTCTCTCCTGATAACAGGTGAGTAAATCGGAATTCGTAGTTCGGCTGATTTTAGAGGAATATTTGTACGTTTCAAAAATGGACACAGAAAATTTTCTGGTGAAAACCACACAATGGATTCGTATGGCAGGAAATAAAAGTTACTGGTAGGTACGCTTAGAATTACCTTTCAGGGTCTGTGCTGGGCTAAAAGATGCAGCACTGGGTTCTCTCCTAATTACAGGTGAGTAAATCGAAATTCGTAGTTCAGCTGATTTTAGAGGAATATTTGTACGTTTCAAAAATGGACACTTAGAAAATTGTCTGGTGAAAACCACACAATGTATTCCTATGGAAGGAAATCCAAGTTACTGGTAAGTACGCTTAGAATTACTTTTCAGGGTCTGTGCTGGGCTAAAAGATGCAGCCCTGAGTTCTCTCCTGATGACAGGTGAGTAAATCGGAATTCGTAGTTCGGCTGATTTTAGAGGAATATATGTACGTTTCAAAAATGGACACTTAGAAAATTGTCTGGTGAAAACCACACAATGGATTCCTATGGAAGGAAATACAAGTTACTGGTAAGTACGCTTAGAATTACTTTTCAGGGTCTGTGCTGGGCTAAAAGATGCAGCTCTGGGTTCTCTCCTGATTACAGGTGAGTAAATCAGAATTCGTAGTTCGGCTGATTTTAGAGGAATATTTGTGCGGTTCAAAAATGGACACGTAGAAACTTTTCTGGTGAAAACCACACAATGGATTCCTATGGAAGGAAATACAAGTTACTGGTAAGTACGCTTAGAATTACTTTTCAGGGTCAGTGCTGGGCTAAAAGATGCAGCCCTGGGTTCTCTCCTGATAACAGGTGAGTAAATCGGAATTCGTAGTTCGGCTGATTTTAGAGGAATATTTGTACATTTCAAAAATGGACACAGAACATTTTCTGGTGAAAACCACACAATGGATTCCTATGGAAGGAAATACAAGTTACTGGTAAGTACGCTTAGAATTACTTTTCAGGGTCAGTGCTGGGCTAAAAGTTGCAGCCCTGGGTTCTCTCCTGATAACAGGTGAGTAAATCGGAATTCGTAGTTCGGCTGATTTTAGAGGAATATTTGTACGTTTCAAAAATGGACACAGAAAATTTTCTGGTGAAAACAACACAATGTATTCCTATAGAAGGAAATACAAGTTACTGGTAAGTATGCTTAGAATTACTTTTCAGGGTCAGTGCTGGGCTAAAAGATGCAGCCCTGGGTTCTCTCCTGATAACAGGTGAGTAAATCGGAATTCGTAGTTCGGCTGATTTTAGAGGAATATTTGTACGTTTCAAAAATGGACACAGAAAATTTTCTGGTGAAAACCACACAATGGATTCGTATGGCAGGAAATAAAAGTTACTGGTAGGTACGCTTAGAATTACCTTTCAGGGTCTGTGCTGGGCTAAAAGATGCAGCACTGGGTTCTCTCCTAATTACAGGTGAGTAAATCGAAATTCGTAGTTCAGCTGATTTTAGAGGAATATTTGTACGTTTCAAAAATGGACACAGAAAATTTTCTGGTGAAAACCACACAATGGATTCCTATGGAAGGAAATACAAGTTACTGGTAAGTACGCTTAGAATTACTTTTCAGGGTCAGTGCTGGGCTAAAAGTTGCAGCCCTGGGTTCTCTCCTGATAACAGGTGAGTAAATCGGAATTCGTAGTTTGGCTGATTTTAGAGGAATATTTGTACGTTTCAAAAATGGACACTTAGAAAATTGTCTGCTGAAAACCACACAATGGATTCCTATGGAAGGAAATACAAGTTACTGGTAAGTACGCTTTGAATTACTTTTCAGGGTCTGTGCTGGGCTAAAAGATGCAGCTCTGGGTTCTCTCCTGATTACAGGTGAGTAAATCAGAATTCGTAGTTCGGCTGATTTTAGAGGAATATTTGTGCGGTTCAAAAATGGACACGTAGAAACTTTTCAGGTGAAAACCACACAATGGATTCCTATGGAAGGAAATACAAGTTACTGGTAAGTACGCTTAGAATTACTTTTCAGGGTCAGTGCTGGGCTAAAAGATGCAGCCCTGGGTTCTCTCCTGATAACAGGTGAGTAAATCGGAATTCGTAGTTCGGCTGATTTTAGAGGAATATTTGTACATTTCAAAAATGGACACAGAACATTTTCTGGTGAAAACCACACAATGGATTCCTATGGAAGGAAATACAAGTTACTGGTAAGTACGCTTAGAATTACTTTTCAGGGTCAGTGCTGAGCTAAAAGTTGCAGCCCTGGGTTCTCTCCTGATAACAGGTGAGTAAATCGGAATTCGTAGTTCGGCTGATTTTAGAGGAATATTTGTACGTTTCAAAAATGGACACAGAAAATTTTCTGGTGAAAACCACACAATGGATTCGTATGGCAGGAAATACAAGTTACTGGTAGGTACGCTTAGAATTACCTTTCAGGGTCTGTGCTGGGCTAAAAGATGCAGCACTGGGTTCTCTCCTAATTACAGGTGAGTAAATCGGAATTCGTAGTTCAGCTGATTTTAGAGGAATATTTGTACGTTTCAAAAATGGACACTTAGAAAATTGTCTGGTGAAAACCACACAATGTATTCCTATGGAAGGAAATCCAAGTTACTGGTAAGTACGCTTAGAATTACTTTTCAGGGTCTGTGCTGGGCTAAAAGATGCAGCCCTGAGTTCTCTCCTGATGACAGGTGAGTAAATCGGAATTTGTAGTTCGGCTGATTTTAGAGGAATATATGTACATTTCAAAAATGGACACTTAGAAAATTGTCTGGTGAAAACCACACAATGGATTCCTATGGAAGGAAATACAAGTTACTGGTAAGTACGTTTAGAATTACTTTTCAGGGTCTGTGCTGGGCTAAAAGATGCAGCCCTGGGTTCTCTCCTGATAACAGGTGAGTAAATCGGAATTCGTAGTTCGGCTGATTTTAGAGGAATATTTGTACGTTTCAAAAATGGACACAGAACATTTTCTGGTGAAAACCACACAATGGATTCCTATGGAAGGAAATACAAGTTACTGGTAAGTACGCTTAGAATTACTTTTCAGGGTCAGTGCTGGGCTAAAAGTTGCAGCCCTGGGTTCTCTCCTGATAACAGGTGAGTAAATCGGAATTCGTAGTTTGGCTGATTTTAGAGGAATATTTGTACGTTTCAAAAATGGACACTTAGAAAATTGTCTGCCGAAAACCACACAATGGATTCCTATGGAAGGAAATACAAGTTACTGGTAAGTACGCTTAGAATTACTTTTCAGGGTCTGTGCTGGGCTAAAAGATGCAGCCCTGGGTTCTCTCCTGATTACAGGTGAGTAAATCGGAATTCGTAGTTCGGCTGATTTTGGAGGAATATTTGTACGTTTCAAAAATAGACACGTAGAAACTTTTCTGGTGAAAACCACACAATGGATTCCTGTGGAAGGAAATACAAGTTACTGGTAAGTACGCTTAGAATTATTTTTCAGGGTCAGTGCTGGGCTAAAAGATGCAGCTATGGGTTCTCTCCTGATTACAGGTGAGAAAATCAGAATTCGTAGTTCGGCTGATTTTAGAGGAATATTAGTGCGGTTCAAAAATGGACACGTAGAAACTTTTCTGGTGAAAACCACACAATGGATTCCTATGGAAGGAAATACAAGTTACTGGTAAGTACGCTTAGAATTACTTTTCAGGGTCTGTGCTGGGCTAAAAGATGCAGCTCTGGGTTCTCTCCTGATTACAGGTGAGTAAATCAGAATTCGTAGTTCGGCTGATTTTAGAGGAATATTTGTGCGGTTCAAAAATGGACACGTAGAAACTTTTCTGGTGAAAACCACACAATGGATTCCTATGGAAGGAAATACAAGTTACTGGTAAGTACGCTTAGAATTACTTTTCAGGGTCAGTGCTGGGCTAAAAGATGCAGCCCTGGGTTCTCTCCTGATAACAGGTGAGGAAATCGGAATTCGTAGTTCGGCTGATTTTAGAGGAATATTTGTACGTTTCAAAAATGGACACAACATTTTCTGGTGAAAACCACACAATGGATTCCTATGGAAGGAAATACAAGTTACTGGTAAGTACGCTTAGAATTACTTTTCAGGGTCAGTGCTGGGCTAAAAGTTGCAGCCCTGGGTTCTCTCCTGATAACAGGTGAGTAAATCGGAATTCGTAGTTTGGCTGATTTTAGAGGAATATTTGTACGTTTCAAAAATGGACACTTAGAAAATTGTCTGCTGAAAACCACACAATGGATTCCTATGGAAGGAAATACAAGTTACTGGTAAGTACGCTTAGAATTACTTTTCAGGGTCTGTGCTGGGCTAAAAGATGCAGCTCTGGGTTCTCTCCTGATTACAGGTGAGTAAATCAGAATTCGTAGTTCGGCTGATTTTAGAGGAATATTTGTACGTTTCAAAAATAGACACGTAGAAACTTTTCTGGTGAAAACCACACAATGGATTCCTATGGAAGGAAATACAAGTTACTGGTAAGTACGCTTAGAATTACTTTTCAGGGTCAGTGCTGGGCTAAAAGATGCAGCCCTGGGTTCTCTCCTGATAACAGGTGAGTAAATCGGAATTCGTAGTTCGGCTGATTTTAGAGGAATATTTGTACGTTTCAAAAATGGACACAGAAAATTTTCTGGTGAAAACCACACAATGGATTTCTATGGAAGGAAATACAAGTTACTGGTAAGTACGCTTAGAATTACTTTTCAGGGTCAGTGCTGGGCTAAAAGATGCAGCCCTGGGTTTTCTCCTGATAACAGGTGAGTAAATCGGAATTCGTAGTCCGGCTGATTTTAGAGGAATATTTGTACGTTTAAAAAATGGACACTTAGAAAATTGTCTGGTGAAAACCACACAATGGATTCATATGGAAGGAATTATAAGTTACTGGTAAGAACGCTTAGAATTACTTTTCAGGGTCTGTGCTGGGCTAAAAGATGCAGCACTGGGTTCTTTCCTGATTACAGGTGAGTAAATCGGAATTCGTAGTTCGGCTTATTTTAGAGGAATATTTGTACGTTTCAAAAATGAACACAGAAAATTTTCTGGTGAAAACCACACAATGTATTCCTATGGAGGGAAATAAAAGTAACTGGTAAGTACGCTTATAATTACTTTTCAGGGTCAGTGCTGGGCTAAAAAATGCAGCCCTGGGTTCATTCTTGATAACAGGTGAGTAAATAGGAATTCGTAGTTCGGCTGACTTTAGAGGAATATTTGTACGTTTCAAAAATGGACACAGAAAATTTTCTGGTGAAAACAACACAATGTATTCCTATAGAAGGAAATACAAGTTACTGGTAAGTATGCTTAGAATTACTTTTCAGGGTCAGTGCTGGGCTAAAAGATGCAGCCCTGGGTTCTCTCCTGATAACAGGTGAGTAAATCGGAATTCGTAGTTCGGCTGATTTTAGAGGAATATTTGTACGTTTCAAAAATGGACACAGAAAATTTTCTGGTGAAAACCACACAATGGATTCGTATGGCAGGAAATAAAAGTTACTGGTAGGTACGCTTAGAATTACCTTTCAGGGTCTGTGCTGGGCTAAAAGATGCAGCACTGGGTTCTCTCCTAATTACAGGTGAGTAAATCGAAATTCGTAGTTCAGCTGATTTTAGAGGAATATTTGTACGTTTCAAAAATGGACACTTAGAAAATTGTCTGGTGAAAACCACACAATGTATTCCTATGGAAGTAAATCCAAGTTACTGGTAAGTACGCTTAGAATTACTTTTCAGGGTCTGTGCTGGGCTAAAAGATGCAGCCCTGAGTTCTCTCCTGATGACAGGTGAGTAAATCGGAATTAGTAGTTCGGCTGATTTTAGAGGAATATATGTACGTTTCAAAAATGGACACTTAGAAAATTGTCTGGTGAAAACCACACAATGGATTCCTATGGAAGGAAATACAAGTTACTGGTAAGTACGCTTAGAATTACTTTTCAGGGTCTGTGCTGGGCTAAAAGATGCAGCTCTGGGTTCTCTCCTGATTACAGGTGAGTAAATCAGAATTCGTAGTTCGGCTGATTTTAGAGGAATATTTGTGCGGTTCAAAAATGGACACGTAGAAACTTTTCTGGTGAAAACCACACAATGGATTCCTATGGAAGGAAATACAAGTTACTGGTAAGTACGCTTAGAATTACTTTTCAGGGTCAGTGCTGGGCTAAAAGATGCAGCCCTGGGTTCTCTCCTGATAACAGGTGAGTAAATCGGAATTCGTAGTTCGGCTGATTTTAGAGGAATATTTGTACATTTCAAAAATGGACACAGAACATTTTCTGGTGAAAACCACACAATGGATTCCTATGGAAGGAAATACAAGTTACTGGTAAGTACGCTTAGAATTACTTTTCAGGGTCAGTGCTGGGCTAAAAGTTGCAGCCCTGGGTTCTCTCCTGATAACAGGTGAGTAAATCGGAATTCGTAGTTCGGCTGATTTTAGAGGAATATTTGTACGTTTCAAAAATGGACACAGAAAATTTTCTGGTGAAAACCACACAATGGATTCGTATGGCAGGAAATACAAGTTACTGGTAGGTACGCTTAGAATTACCTTTCAGGGTCTGTGCTGGGCTAAAAGATGCAGCACTGGGTTCTCTCCTAATTACAGGTGAGTAAATCGGAATTCGTAGTTCAGCTGATTTTAGAGGAATATTTGTACGTTTCAAAAATGGACACTTAGAAAATTGTCTGGTGAAAACCACACAATGTATTCCTATGGAAGGAAATCCAAGTTACTGGTAAGTACGCTTAGAATTACTTTTCAGGGTCTGTGCTGGGCTAAAAGATGCAGCCCTGAGTTCTCTCCTGATGACAGGTGAGTAAATCGGAATTCGTAGTTCGGCTGATTTTAGAGGAATATATGTACGTTTCAAAAATGGACACTTAGAAAATTGTCTGGTGAAAACCACACAATGGATTCCTATGGAAGGAAATACAAGTTACTGGTAAGTACGTTTAGAATTACTTTTCAGGGTCTGTGCTGGGCTAAAAGATGCAGCTCTGGGTTCTCTCCTGATTACAGGTGAGTAAATCAGAATTCGTAGTTCGGCTGATTTTAGAGGAATATTTGTGCGGTTAAAAAATAGACACGTAGAAACTTTTCTGGTGAAAACCACACATTGGATTCCTATGGAAGGAAATACAAGTTACTGGTAAGTACGCTTAGAATTACTTTTCAGGGTCAGTGCTGGGCTAAAAGATGCAGCCCTGGGTTCTCTCCTGATAACAGGTGAGTAAATCGGAATTCGTAGTTCGGCTGATTTTAGAGGAATATTTGTACGTTTCAAAAATGGACACAGAACATTTTCTGGTGAAAACCACACAATGGATTCCTATGGAAGGAAATACAAGTTACTGGTAAGTACGCTTAGAATTACTTTTCAGGGTCAGTGCTGGGCTAAAAGTTGCAGCCCTGGGTTCTCTCCTGATAACAGGTGAGTAAATCGGAATTCGTAGTTTGGCTGATTTTAGAGGAATATTTGTACGTTTCAAAAATGGACACTTAGAAAATTGTCTGCCGAAAACCACACAATGGATTCCTATGGAAGGAAATACAAGTTACTGGTAAGTACGCTTAGAATTACTTTTCAGGGTCTGTGCTGGGCTAAAAGATGCAGCCCTGGGTTCTCTCCTGATTACAGGTGAGTAAATCGGAATTCGTAGTTCGGCTGATTTTGGAGGAATATTTGTACGTTTCAAAAATAGACACGTAGAAACTTTTCTGGTGAAAACCACACAATGGATTCCTGTGGAAGGAAATACAAGTTACTGGTAAGTACGCTTAGAATTATTTTTCAGGGTCAGTGCTGGGCTAAAAGATGCAGCTATGGGTTCTCTCCTGATTACAGGTGAGAAAATCAGAATTCGTAGTTCGGCTGATTTTAGAGGAATATTTGTGCGGTTCAAAAATGGACACGTAGAAACTTTTCTGGTGAAAACCACACAATGGATTCCTATGGAAGGAAATACAAGTTACTGGTAAGTCCGCTTAGAATTACTTTTCAGGGTCAGTGCTGGGCTAAAAGATGCAGCCCTGGGTTCATTCTTGATAACAGGTGAGTAAATAGGAATTCGTAGTTCGGCTGACTTTAGAGGAATATTTGTACGTTTCAAAAATGGACACAGAAAATTTTCTGGTGAAAACAACACAATGTATTCCTATAGAAGGAAATACAAGTTACTGGTAAGTATGCTTAGAATTACTTTTCAGGGTCAGTGCTGGGCTAAAAGATGCAGCCCTGGGTTCTCTCCTGATAACAGGTGAGTAAATCGGAATTCGTAGTTCGGCTGATTTTAGAGGAATATTTGTACGTTTCAAAAATGGACACAGAAAATTTTCTGGTGAAAACCACACAATGGATTCGTATGGCAGGAAATAAAAGTTACTGGTAGGTACGCTTAGAATTACCTTTCAGGGTCTGTGCTGGGCTAAAAGATGCAGCACTGGGTTCTCTCCTAATTACAGGTGAGTAAATCGGAATTCGTAGTTCAGCTGATTTTAGAGGAATATATGTACGTTTCAAAAATGGACACTTAGAAAATTGTCTGGTGAAAACCACACAATGGATTCCTATGGAAGGAAATACAAGTTACTGGTAAGTACTCTTAGAATTACTTTTCAGGGTCTGTGCTGGGCTAAAAGATGCAGCTCTGGGTTCTCTCCTGATTACAGGTGAGTAAATCAGAATTCGTAGTTTGGCTGATTTTAGAGGAATATTTGTGCAGTTCAAAAATGGACACGAAGAAACTTTTCTGGTGAAAACCACACAATGGATTCCTATGGAAGGAAATACAAGTTACTGGTAAGTACGCTTAGAATTACTTTTCAGGGTCAGTGCTGGGCTAAAAGATGCAGCCCTGGGTTCTCTCCTGATAACAGGTGAGTAAATCGGAATTCGTAGTTCGGCTGATTTTAGAGGAATATTTGTACGTTTCAAAAATGGACACAGAACATTTTCTGGTGAAAACCACACAATGGATTCCTATGGAAGGAAATACAAGTTACTGGTAAGTACGCTTAGAATTACTTTTCAGGGTCTGTGCTGGGCTAAAAGATGCAGCCCTGGGTTCTCTCCTGATTACAGGTGAGTAAATCGGAATTCGTAGTTCGGCTGATTTTGGAGAAATATTTGTACGTTTCAAAAATAGACACGTAGAAACTTTTCTGGTGAAAACCACACAATGGATTCCTGTGGAAGGAAATACAAGTTACTGGTAAGTACGCTTAGAATTATTTTTCAGGGTCAGCGCTCTGCTAAAAGATGCAGCTATGGGTTCTCTCCTGATTACAGGTGAGAAAATCAGAATTCGTAGTTCGGCTGATTTTAGAGGAATATTTGTGCGGTTCAAAAATGGACACGTAGAAACTTTTCTGGTGAAAACCACACAATGGATTCCTATGGAAGGAAATACAAGTTACTGGTAAGTACGCTTAGAATTACTTTTCAGGGTCAGTGCTGGGCTAAAAGATGCAGCCCTGGGTTCATTCTTGATAACAGGTGAGTAAATAGGAATTCGTAGTTCGGCTGACTTTAGAGGAATATTTGTACGTTTCAAAAATGGACACAGAAAATTTTCTGGTGAAAACAACACAATGTATTCCTATAGAAGGAAATACAAGTTACTGGTAAGTATGCTTAGAATTACTTTTCAGGGTCAGTGCTGGGCTAAAAGATGCAGCCCTGGGTTCTCTCCTGATAACAGGTGAGTAAATCGGAATTCGTAGTTCGGCTGATTTTAGAGGAATATTTGTACGTTTCAAAAATGGACACAGAAAATTTTCTGGTGAAAACCACACAATGGATTCGTATGGCAGGAAATAAAAGTTACTGGTAGGTACGCTTAGAATTACCTTTCAGGGTCTGTGCTGGGCTAAAAGATGCAGCACTGGGTTCTCTCCTAATTACAGGTGAGTAAATCGGAATTCGTAGTTCAGCTGATTTTAGAGGAATATTTGTACGTTTCAAAAATGGACACTTAGAAAATTGTCTGGTGAAAACCACACAATGTATTCCTATGGAAGGAAATCCAAGTTACTGGTAAGTACGCTTAGAATTACTTTTCAGGGTCTGTGCTGGGCTAAAAGATGCAGCCCTGAGTTCTCTCCTGATGACAGGTGAGTAAATCGGAATTCGTAGTTCGGCTGATTTTAGAGGAATATATGTACGTTTCAAAAATGGACACTTAGAAAATTGTCTGGTGAAAACCACACAATGGATTCCTATGGAAGGAAATACAAGTTACTGGTAAGTACTCTTAGAATTACTTTTCAGGGTCTGTGCTGGGCTAAAAGATGCAGCTCTGGGTTCTCTCCTGATTACAGGTGAGTAAATCAGAATTCGTAGTTCGGCTGATTTTAGAGGAATATTTGTGCGGTTCAAAAATGGACACGAAGAAACTTTTCTGGTGAAAACCACACAATGGATTCCTATGGAAGGAAATACAAGTTACTGGTAAGTACGCTTAGAATTACTTTTCAGGGTCAGTGCTGGGCTAAAAGATGCAGCCCTGGGTTCTCTCCTGATAACAGGTGAGTAAATCGGAATTCGTAGTTCGGCTGATTTTAGAGGAATATTTGTACGTTTCAAAAATGGACACAGAACATTTTCTGGTGAAAAGCACACAATGGATTCCTATGGAAGGAAATACAAGTTACTGGTAAGTACGCTTAGAATTACTTTTCAGGGTCTGTGCTGGGCTAAAAGATGCAGCCCTGGGTTCTCTCCTGATTACAGGTGAGTAAATCGGAATTCGTAGTTCGGCTGATTTTGGAGGAATATTTGTACGTTTCAAAAATAGACACGTAGACACTTTTCTGGTGAAAACCACACAATGGATTCCTGCGGAAGGAAATACAAGTTACTGGTAAGTACGCTTAGAATTATTTTTCAGGGTCAGTGCTGGGCTAAAAGATGCAGCTATGGGTTCTCTCCTGATTACAGGTGAGAAAATCAGAATTCGTAGTTCGGCTGATTTTAGAGGAATATTTGTGCGGTTCAAAAATGGACACGTAGAAACTTTTCTGGTGAAAACCACACAATGGATTCCTATGGAAGGAAATACAAGTTACTGGTAAGTACGCTTAGAATTACTTTTCAGGGTCAGTGCTGGGCTGAAAGATGCAGCCCTGGGTTCATTCTTGATAACAGGTGAGTAAATAGGAATTCGTAGTTCGGCTGACTTTAGAGGAATATTTGTACGTTTCAAAAATGGACACAGAAAATTTTCTGGTGAAAACAACACAATGTATTCCTATAGAAGGAAATACAAGTTACTGGTAAGTATGCTTAGAATTACTTTTCAGGGTCAGTGCTGGGCTGAAAGATGCAGCCCTGGGTTCTCTCCTGATAACAGGTGAGTAAATCGGAATTCGTAGTTCGGCTGATTTTAGAGGAATATTTGTACGTTTCAAAAATGGACACAGAAAATTTTCTGGTGAAAACCACACAATGGATTCGTATGGCAGGAAATAAAAGTTACTGGTAGGTACGCTTAGAATTACCTTTCAGGGTCTGTGCTGGGCTAAAAGATGCAGCACTGGGTTCTCTCCTAATTACAGGTGAGTAAATCGGAATTCGTAGTTCAGCTGATTTTAGAGGAATATTTGTACGTTTCAAAAATGGACACTTAGAAAATTGTCTGGTGAAAACCACACAATGTATTCCTATGGAAGGAAATACAAGTTACTGGTAAGTACGCTTAGAATTACTTTTCAGGGTCTGTGCTGGGCTAAAAGATGCAGCTCTGGGTTCTCTCCTGATTACAGGTGAGTAAATCAGAATTCGTAGTTCGGCTGATTTTAGAGGAATATTTGTGCGGTTCAAAAATGGACACGAAGAAACTTTTCTGGTGAAAACCACACAATGGATTCCTATGGAAGGAAATACAAGTTACTGGTAAGTACGCTTAGAATTACTTTTCAGGGTCAGTGCTGGGCTAAAAGATGCAGCCCTGGGTTCTCTCCTGATAACAGGTGAGTAAATCGGAATTCGTAGTTCGGCTGATTTTAGAGGAATATTTGTACGTTTCAAAAATGGACACAGAACATTTTCTGGTGAAAACCACACAATGGATTCCTATGGAAGGAAATACAAGTTACTGGTAAGTACGCTTAGAATTACTTTTCAGGGTCAGTGCTGGGCTAAAAGTTGCAGCTATGGGTTCTCTCCTGATTACAGGTGAGAAAATCAGAATTCGTAGTTCGGCTGATTTTAGAGGAATATTTGCGCGGTTCAAAAATGGACACGTAGAAACTTTTCTGGTGAAAACCACACAATGGATTCCTATGGAAGGAAATACAAGTTACTGGTAAGTACGGTTAGAATTACTTTTCAGGGTCAGTGCTGGGCTAAAAGATGCAGTCCTGGGTTCTCTCCTGATAACAGGTGAGTAAATCGGAATTCGTAGTTCGGCTGATTTTAGAGGAATATTTGTACGTTTCAAAAATGGACACAGAAAATTTTCTGGTGAAAACCACACAATGGATTCCTATGGAAGGAAATACAAGTTACTGGTAAGTACGCTTAGAATTACTTTTCAGGGTCAGTGCTGGGCTAAAAGATGCAGCCCTGGGTTCTCTCCTGATAACAGGTGAGTAAATCGGAATTCGTAGTTCGGCTGATTTTAGAGGAATATTTGTACGTTTAAAAAATGGACACTTAGAAAATTGGCTGGTGAAAACCACACAATGGACTCATATGGAAGGAATTATAGGTTACTGGTAAGTACGCTTAGAATTAATTTTCAGGGTCTGTGCTGGGCTAAAAGATGCAGCACTGGGTTCTATCTTGATAACAGGGGAGTAAATCGGAATTCGTAGTTCGGCTGATTTTAGAGGAATATTTGTACGTTTCAAAAATGGACACGTAGAAATTTTTCTGGTGAAAACCACACAATGGATTCCTATGGAAGGAAATACAAGTTACTGGTAAGTATGCTTAGAATTACTTTTCAGGGTCAGTGCTGGGCTAAAAGATGCAGCCCTGGGTTCTCTCCTGATAACAGGTGAGTAAATCGGAATTCGTAGTTCGGCTGATTTTAGAGGAATATTTGTACGTTTTAAAAATGGACACAGAAAATTTTCTGGTGAAAACCACACAATGGATTTCCATGGAAGGAAATACAAGTTACTGGTAAGTACGCTTAGAATTACTTTTCAGGGTCAGTGCTGGGCTAAAAGATGCAGCCTTGGGTTCTCTCCTGATAACAGGTGAGTAAATCGGAATTCGTAGTTCGGCTGATTTTAGAGGAATATTTGTACGTTTAAAAAATGGACACTTAGAAAATTATCTGGTGAAAACCACACAATGGATTCATATGGAAGGAATTATAAGTTACTGGTAAGTACGCTTAGAATTACTTTTCAGGGTCTGTGCTGGGCTAAAAAATGCAGCCCTGGGTTCATTCTTGATAACAGGTGAGTAAATAGGAATTCGTAGTTCGGCTGACTTTAGAGGAATATTTGTACGTTTCAAAAATGGACACAGAACATTTTCTGGTGAAAACAACACAATGTATTCCTATAGAAGGAAATACAAGTTACTGGTAAGTATGATAAGAATTACTTTTCAGGGTCAGTGCTGGGCTAAAAGATGCAGCCCTGGGTTCTCTCCTGATAACAGGTGAGTAAATCGGAATTCGTAGTTCGGCTGATTTTAGAGGAATATTTGTACGTTTCAAAAATGGACACAGAAAATTTTCTGGTGAAAACCACACAATGGATTCGTATGGCAGGAAATACAAGTTACTGGTAGGTACGCTTAGAATTACCTTTCAGGGTCTGTGCTGGGCTAAAAGATGCAGCACTGGGTTCTCTCCTAATTACAGGTGAGTAAATCGGAATTCGTAGTTCAGCTGATTTTAGAGGAATATTTGTACGTTTCAAAAATGGACACTTAGAAAATTGTCTGGTGAAAACCACACAATGTATTCCTATGGAAGGAAATCCAAGTTACTGGTAAGTACGCTTAGAATTACTTTTCAGGGTCTGTGCTGGGCTAAAAGATGCAGCCCTGAGTTCTCTCCTGATGACAGGTGAGTAAATCGGAATTCGTAGTTCGGCTGATTTTAGAGGAATATATGTACGTTTCAAAAATGGACACTTAGAAAATTGTCTGGTGAAAACCACACAATGGATTCCTATGGAAGGAAATACAAGTTACTGGTAAGTACGCTTAGAATTACTTTTCAGGGTCTGTGCTGGGCTAAAAGATGCAGCTCTGGGTTCTCTCCTGATTACAGGTGAGTAAATCAGAATTCGTAGTTCGGCTGATTTTAGAGGAATATTTGTACGTTTCAAAAATGGACACTTAGAAAATTGTCTGCCGAAAACCACACAATGGATTCCTATGGAAGGAAATACAAGTTACTGGTAAGTACGCTTAGAATTACTTTTCAGGGTCAGTGCTGGGCTAAAAGATGCAGCCCTGGGTTCTCTCCTGATAACAGGTGAGGAAATCGGAATTCGTAGTTCGGCTGATTTTAGAGGAATATTTGTACGTTTCAAAAATGGACACAGAACATTTTCTGGTGAAAACCACACAATGGATTCCTATGGAAGGAAATACAAGTTACTGGTAAGTACGCTTAGAATTACTTTTCAGGGTCAGTGCTGGGCTAAAAGTTGCAGCCCTGGGTTCTCTCCTGATAACAGGTGAGTAAATCGGAATTCGTAGTTTGGCTGATTTTAGAGGAATATTTGTACGTTTCAAAAATGGACACTTAGAAAATTGTCTGCTGAAAACCACACAATGGATTCCTATGGAAGGAAATACAAGTTACTGGTAAGTACACTTAGAATTACTTTTCAGGGTCTGTGCTGGGCTAAAAGATGCAGCTCTGGGTTCTCTCCTGATTACAGGTGAGTAAATCAGAATTCGTAGTTCGGCTGATTTTAGAGGAATATTTGTACGTTTCAAAAATAGACACGTAGAAACTTTTCTGGTGAAAACCACACAATGGATTCCTATGGAAGGAAATACAAGTTACTGGTAAGTACGCTTAGAATTACTTTTCAGGGTCAGTGCTGGGCTAAAAGATGCAGCCCTGGGTTCTCTCCTGATAACAGGTGAGTAAATCGGAATTCGTAGTTCGGCTGATTTTAGAGGAATATTTGTACGTTTCAAAAATGGACACAGAAAATTTTCTGGTGAAAACCACACAATGGATTTCTATGGAAGGAAATACAAGTTACTGGTAAGTACGCTTAGAATTACTTTTCAGGGTCAGTGCTGGGCTAAAAGATGCAGCCCTGGGTTCTCTCCTGATAACAGGTGAGTAAATCGGAATTCGTAGTCCGGCTGATTTTAGAGGAATATTTGTACGTTTAAAAAATGGACACTTAGAAAATTGTCTGGTGAAAACCACACAATGGATTCATATGGAAGGAATTATAAGTTACTGGTAAGAACGCTTAGAATTACTTTTCAGGGTCTGTGCTGGGCTAAAAGATGCAGCACTGGGTTCTTTCCTGATTACAGGTGAGTAAATCGGAATTCGTAGTTCGGCTTATTTTAGAGGGATATTTGTACGTTTCAAAAATGAACACAGAAAATTTTCTGGTGAAAACCACACAATGTATTCCTATGGAGGGAAATAAAAGTAACTGGTAAGTACGCTTATAATTACTTTTCAGGGTCAGTGCTGGGCTAAAAAATGCAGCCCTGGGTTAATTCTTGATAACAGGTGAGTAAATAGGAATTCGTAGTTCGGCTGACTTTAGAGGAATATTTGTACGTTTCAAAAATGGACATAGAAAATTTTCTGGTGAAAACAACACAATGTATTCCTATAGAAGGAAATACAAGTTACTGGTAAGTATGCTTAGAATTACTTTTCAGGGTCAGTGCTGGGCTAAAAGATGCAGCCCTGGGTTCTCTCCTGATAACAGGTGAGTAAATCGGAATTCGTAGTTCGGCTGATTTTAGAGGAATATTTGTACGTTTCAAAAATGGACACAGAAAATTTTCTGGTGAAAACCACACAATGGATTCGTATGGCAGGAAATACAAGTTACTGGTAGGTACGCTTAGAATTACCTTTCAGGGTCTGTGCTGGGCTAAAAGATGCAGCACTGGGTTCTCTCCTAATTACAGGTGAGTAAATCGGAATTCGTAGTTCAGCTGATTTTAGAGGAATATTTGTGCGGTTCAAAAATGGACACGTAGAAACTTTTCTGGTGAAAACCACACAATGGATTCCTATGGAAGGAAATACAAGTTACTGGTAAGTACGCTTAGAATTACTTTTCGGGGTCAGTGCTGGGCTAAAAGATGCAGCCCTGGGTTCTCTCCTGATAACAGGTGAGTAAATCGGAATTCGTAGTTCGGCTGATTTTAGAGGAATATTTGTACATTTCAAAAACTGACACAGAACATTTTCTGGTGAAAACCACACAATGGATTCCTATGGAAGGAAATAAAAGTTACTGGTAAGTACGCTTAGAATTACTTTTCAGGGTCAGTGCTGGGCTAAAAGTTGCAGCCCTGGGTTCTCTCCTGATAACAGGTGAGTAAATCGGAATTTGTAGTTTGGCTGATTTTAAAGGAATATTTGTACGTTTCAAAAATAGACACGTAGAAACTTTTCTGGTGAAAACCACACAATGGATTCCTATGGAAGGAAATACAAGTTACTGGTAAGTACGCTTAGAATTATTTTTCAGGGTCAGTGCTGGGCTAAAAGATGCAGCTATGGGTTCTCTCCTGATTACAGGTGAGAAAATCAGAATTCGTAGTTCGGCTGATTTTAGAGGAATATTTGTGCGGTTCAAAAATGGACACGTAGAAACTTTTCTGGTGAAAACCACACAATGGATTCCTATGGAATGAAATACAAGTTACTGGTAAGTACGCTTAGAATTACTTTTCAGGGTCAGT